>NW_024610039.1:1200000-1800000 GCF_016920785.2 Ixodes scapularis
CCTTTGAAATCCTCATACACCAGACCAACGGAATGATCAGCTTCAAATCCACCATTCACGAATTGCGAAGCAAAGATCTTAAGTTATGCGTCTCAGGCAAAGAGGGAGGTTTTGTTGTTCTTGGTTCAGATGCATATGGAGAAAAGGCTCATCAAGCTATCATCAAGAATTTTATAAATGTTGACGAACAACGAACCAAAGCAGCAAAAAGACACATCTTAGACCTCTTTGAAAAAAATCAACAAACCAGCCTTTGCACCAAGATAAAAGCCGCAAAAAATGACAAGCTTATGTGTTTTTCTCCGCCAAGACTCACAAAGAAGGGGTACCTTTCCGGGCCATAGTGTCGGAAAAAACAACGTGGCAAGCATGTGTTTCAAGATATTTGGCCCAACATCTTTCCACAATATACCCTGCGGACCAATTCCACATACCAAACTCTGAGCGAGTGATATCATATCTAGAGGAACAAGGAAACAACATCGCCTCTGGGTTTTCCTTGGACGTACAGGACATGTGATACTCCATCCCTCAAGCAAGGTTTCTACAGGTCCTCCGAAGTTCCATCGAAAACCAAGGGCTCGCGCAGTTCCAAAATGCAGCAGGTGTTAGCCTAGACACCTTCTTGGAGGTTTTAAGATATTATTTGTCCGCAGCGGTAGTAACCCATCAAAATCGGCCGTATGTCCAGAAGAGTGGTGTGTGCATTGGTTCAAAAGTGGCCCCATACTTGTGCGACATCTTTCTCGCCGCATGTGGGGTAGCCATACAGCAAGTTTTAAAAGACCCGCGAGTTGCCGCTATTTTCAGGTATGTTGACGAGTTTCTTATTTTATGTACAACTGGACTTGATGAATCAGCAGATGGATGCCTTCACACCACCCTCAGGCATTTCCAGAGAAGCTGCATGGGGCTCACATTCACCTACGAGCCCCCAGTTGATAATTCCATACGGTTTCTTGATTTGGCCCTGAACTTCCAAACAGAACATTTGTGTTGGAGGTATGAAGTGCGATCGGGGAAAGGGTTCCTTCCTTTTGAATCCGAGCATTCCAAAATTGTAAAACAGGGGGTCGCTACTGCAGCTCTTTCAGCCAGCCCCAGAAAGACCTGCCCCCATCAGATGGAAAAAATTTTGAACCCCAAATGTCTAGGCTTCAAGAGGCCGGATATCCAAAACCCTTCCTGGCCTCCATTTGTGAAAAGATTTTCCGCAACATAAAAAGAACTTGTCAACGCACCGACCTTGATCCACCGAAGCAGATCTCCCGTTCACCTTCTGCGGTGGTCCTATACATACATGGGGTAACTCACAGGTTAAAAAAGATCGCAAGCAGACACAGCGTAAATATCATATGCTCGGCACCCAACAAGGCACACGCAATGTGCAGGAAGGTAAATCTAGCCCAAGTTAAGAATACAGGCAGGTGTACCACCAAACACAAGATAGAATACGTTCCATGTGACAAAGGAGTCGTTTACAACATACCATTGTCATGTGGACGTAGCTACATCGGGCAAACGGGACGTTGTATAAATGACCGAACGCGAGAACATGCTGCAAACTTAAGAAACCTGGCTGCACCTGGACATCTAGCAGCTCATTGTAGATAATGCATGTGTGAGGCTAAGCTCGAAACGGTAAGCATCCTAGCTCACCACAAAGACCGGTTCGCCCGAGAACTACTTGAAGCCTTAGCCATAGAACAACAAAAAGACAACTGCGTCAGTTCACCATCCATTGCCCTACAAAAAAGTGAAAAGAAGTTCCTGCGAGACGAAAATGCCCATGAAGTTAGAGGAAAATCGAGAAAAAAGAGAAAGGAAGAAGACGTGAAAAGGACAGCCACCAGACCAGTAGAAGAAGAAGCCGAGGGTTAATAAATAGTTGGTAGTCCAGCGATTGGATGCCTTTTCTCCTTTCTCTCCTCACCCTTTTCTGTAAGTTCAGCTGGTTTCCACAATCTAAGTATGTACAACCAACTAGCTCAGCTCCTTCCCATTGTAATTTATTACTGTCTCTGAGGTAACTATAAAAGTAACGACGTTACTTTTGTCCTTACTTTTCAGTTCTTTTTGAACCATATATCACTAAACGAGTTTAATCTAGCTATTCCTTGCACTTTCCATATTGTCTCTTCCGACATTTCGAGTGTCAGTTGGCCTTGCACAAACTTGGGAATACCCCAGGCAGCACCCGAAAGTGAATTTCGATCGGCCGACGGTTGGCCAGTGTCTGGAGAGCTTGGTCACTTTAAGTGCTTGGCCACCGGAGACATTAACAAAGCCGGCAAGAGTCCGGCCACAAACTAGCTGTTTTTAGCTTGTCCGCCGGAGACATAAACACTGCCGACAAGCGCTTGGCCAGAAGTGCTGATTTTTAACTTGGCCGCCGGGGACATAAACACGGCCGACGAGTGTTTGGCCAGCAGTACTGATTTTCAGCTTGGCCGCCGAAAACATAAACACGGCCGGCAACTGTTTGGCCAGCAGAGCTGATTTTCAGCTTGGCCACCGGAAACATAAACACGGCCGGCGAGTGTTTGGCCAACAGTGCTCATTTTCAGCTTGGCCGCCGTAAACATAAACACGGCTGGCGAGTGTTTGACCACCAGTGCTGATTTTCAGCTTGGCCGCCGGAGACATAAACACGGCCGGCAAGTGGTTGGCCAGCAGCGCTGATTTTCAGCTTGGCCGCCGGAAACATAAATACGGCCGGGGAGTGTTTGGCCAGCAGTGCTCATTTTCAGCTTGGCCGCCGGAAACATAAACACGACGGCAAGTGTTTGGCCAGGAGCGCTGATTTTCAGCTTGGCCGCCGGAAACATAAACACGGCCGGCGAGTGTTCGGCCAAAAGTGCTGATTTTCAGTTTCGCCGCAAAGACACCCATAATCTAAACCTTCATCGCGTTGACGAAACTTTGGCATAACAACGGGCAGCGAGAGAAGGATCATGAGCGAGTGGTTGGCAGGATATAGTGCGTGCATCGCGCGAACACTGTTAGCGCAAGCAAACGATAACCGTTTTATTTAGTTTTTAGAGCGCAGCTCTTAGGCGCCCGTTTCCGGTTTGAGCGGCGTCGCCGTCGGCGTCGGCGTAACCGCGCGGTGCATTATGGGAAATGTCCCATAATGCACCGCGCGAGCCTCCCCCGGGGTCATGTGACCTCGGGGGGGGGGGCCGTGACCCCCCCGAGGTCACGTGACTCCCGAAGTCACGTGACTCCCATGAGGTCACGTGACCCCCCCCCCCCCGAGGTAGGTCACGTGTCCCTCCAAGGTCACGAGACCCCCGCCGAGATCACGTGACCCTCCCGATGACGTAGTCGTCGCTGATGACGTCACCGGCATCCGCATCGTCATCGTCATCATCACGGATGACGTCACCGGCATCCGCATCGTCATCGTCATCATCACTGATGACGTCATCAGTGACGTCACTGATGTCGTCACCGGCATCCGCATCGTCATCGTCATCATCACTGATGACGTCATATCACCATTCGCATCGTCATCGTCATCATCACTGGTGACGTGATCAGTGACGTCACTAATGATGTCATAGGTATCCGCATCGCCATCGTCACTGATGACGTCATCAGTGACGTCAGTGATGACATCATCGGCATTGTCATCGTCACGTGGTCCCAGTTCACGTGACCCCCCTAAGGTCACGTAACCCTCCCCCCCTCCCCCCCGCAGTACCGTTCCCTCCTCCTCCTCAAGAGCTGCGCTCTAATTCGGCGTTACAGGGAGTTGTATTTTTTAGAGAGCAGCTCTTAGGGGCCCGTTTCCAGCCTAAGCGGCGTCGGCGTCGGCGTCGGCGTCGGCGTCGCCGTCGGCGTCGGCGTAACCGCGCCCCTACCCTCCTCCTCCTCCCCCTCCTCCTCCCCCTCCTCCTCCCCCTCCTCCTCCCCTCCTCCTCTTCCCCCTCCTCCTCCCCTTCTCCTCTCCCGCCTCCTTCTCCTCCTCCCCTCATTGTCTAGTATGGTGCGGGGGGTCACGTGTCCTCGGGGGGAGGGGGTCATATGACCTTGGGGGGCGAGGAGGAGGAGGGGGAGGAGGAGGAGGGCAGAGGTCCGGGGGGTCACGTGACCTTGGGGGGAGGGGGTCACATGACCTTGGGCGGGGGGAGGGGGTCAGCCCCCGCGGTCACGTGATCTGGGGGGGAGGGGAGGGGGTAGTCACGTAATGCTTAATTTGTTGTTTTAGGCGGTGAAGGCAGAGGGAGGAGGTTTGAGGAAGAGGGGAGGAGGACTAGCAGGTAGGATCACAAGGGAGGAGGAATATACCCTCCCCTCAGTACCCTTCCCTCCTCCTCCTCAAGAGCTGCGCTCCAATTCGGCGTTACAGGAATTGTAAACGGCTTTCACTTTTTTTTCGTTAGACTTGAAAGGCTATTTATTGTCTTAACTAGCACCGTCGTTGTTCGATGAAAACAAAATACAAAAACAGCGCCGACGTCATCTTCGCTCTAACAATACCGTTCTGTCGCTGCGCGGCACTCTTAGGGCGAATACCACATCCGCGATTTTTTGGTTAGTGCTCCATATATTTACTTCCCAACTGCACTCAAAGAAAAAAAAGTTGTAGTCGGGTGCATCGGGCGCACATGCTCCCCTTTCCTGGAAGACGCACCCTCGGTTACCCAGCCAGTGTACTTGTACACCGACCATAAGCCCCCTTCTCTACCTTAAAAACCTATAGGCGTATCAATGCATTCAGCTTAGTAAACCGCCACGCTAGCCACGCTTCCCGATCAGCTTGCGCTTGAATCGAATAAGATTGGATATTTCAGGCTTTGTGTTCTGGAAGAGCCTAAAGAAGACGTCTCTCATATATTGATTAAACTTAAGCTAGTCTCACTAATGTTTTATATAGGTGCTTGGATACTTATTTCCTGAGCCAACGAAAGCTAACAGCTTCGGTTAAAACCGCAACGGAAAGGTTCAAAGTCGAACACCACGTAAAAAAAAAAAAAAAAAAAATGAAAAAAAAGGGTTGTGTGTATGTTTATACAGCCTAGAACTTGGTCTGCCTCAACGGGCGACGAGTCTCCCACCTGTAGATGAGCAATTTAGCCAGTGCAGTACAACCGCTAGCCTAGGGTCTTTAACGTGCACCACGCAGTACATCTCGACCTAGATGTGCAGAACACTGGTTTTGTTATTAACAACGTGGTTGTTTGCGGATGGTGGGCAACGCCTTGACGCTATTGACGCTGTCGTGGTGATTGACGCCAGTGATGCTCGGCCGTACTACACAGTAAAAGCTTTTACACCTTTAAGGGTGTAAAAGTGGTGTTGTACCAACTTACACCCTCGGCTGCACCCTTTTAACGCCCTACAATCTAGGAATACAACGTCATAATTTTACCGAAAAGGGTGCTGTTTCGTGTTACACCCTACATTTAGTGAAGAATGTGAGAAGGGTGTGGAAGAGGGTGCTAAATAAATAGTGTGCAATGGTTTTGGAAAGCTTATATATGGCTCTGTCCATAATGTAAAGGTAAGATTTCTGCTTGAACAGCAACAGTTGTTTGCAGTCTAGTTCCTTATAATGTCAGTTGTAATTCATGCAAACAGCTGATAATAAAGTGCCTCTTTTGCATACAATTTTTATGTTTGCAAACAAAATTTTATATATCTGTTCATATTTAATTTTCTTACAAATCACTCCATGCTCAGAAATTGGAAACTAAGGTGAAATGCTCAATACTTGCATTTTTTACAGATATTTATTTATGGAAGTGTACAGTAAGAAAATCAGTTAGTCTCGAGTTTATATCTGGCAACATGAAATCAAAATATAGTGAAAATGTTTGACAAATATTAATGACATGCTGCTAGAACCTGTCACATGACCATGCCAACCTGAGTAAAATATTCATTTGAGAATATGGTGACATGCACAAAAACTCACACACATAAAGAGGCAAATCCCATAATAAACCAGTCCGAGACATCCCATACAAAAAAGGCAGGCTATCACCCCCTGTAGCTTTGCATGGTCGGCCTTAGAAATTTATAGATAAAGCTACAGCCAGCTATAGAAAAGTTTAGGGCCCTGTGTCTAAAGACTCAGGGCTATGTTTCAATAACAACAATAATATTAATAATGATAATAATCAATAAGTTAGTGTTTTAAAAGTGTCCAGGAACATCTAATAGACTTCTTCCAAAACCGACGCGCCCCATCGCGGCAAAATACCACGCAGTGCACTCTGGGAACTAGTTGGCCACTCAGTTTCGGTTTTGACTGAGCAGCTTCATCGCATGCTATCGCGCCGCGACGGAACGCGCTGCTTGCGTTTTCGACTATCTGACTTTTCATGAATGTACAATATACTCATTCTCGAGCGATACAAAAATGGAGACCGGGGCACTTTCCTTGGTTCCCAAAACACCGGATATTGTGCGTGCGTATGCAAACGTATAGTAAGACGTGGCTTAGTCACCTCACCCCACGAGTGCATCTTTGAGCTCGTGTCAGTAATCCCGTCTAGTACCAGTGAACTATAACTGAAATTTGGTCACCTTGAGCCTTACACGTATTTTGTTTGCCAAACGTCCGCTTCTTGTTACTTCATTGGGCGAAAAGCAAGCCGCATCCTCACAGGAGTATCAAAGTTGAGCCAGCGTTGGCACATTAACCTTTAAGGAAACGCAATAAATTCGACCTCACTACTGCACAAAAGTTACTATGATATCTTCCTCGTGTCATCACATATCTCGCAGTCAAATTTAATGCTGATATAAGATTAAGTTTTCGCAAACGCTGAGATCGGCTAGCTACGACGGAGGCCCTAACACGCGTCCCCTGCTCCTCGCTAAGCCCTTTTGCGCGACTTTTCCTGACGCCCAAGATCTGTACCTGAAAGGTGTGTCTGAAATTATCTCGGCATACTTAGTGAGGAAGGAAGCAAACACATAACAAATATTATGACCATTAGCAACCGTCTAATGCGCTTTGTATAATTTTCTTCGTCTGGCGCACCGGGGTTCATGCCCGTCCGGCGCACTTTCACCGAATGGTGCGACATTCTTAACACAAGTGCTGGACTTTTACTTTCTTAAAACGGTCTGTATGTGCGAATATGCCTATATGAGTGCAGGACAACTTTATGCGTATACGCGATGTTGAATATTAGTGAAATGCAAGCGGGTAGGGACTTCACGAATTCGTGCAGTGCTGCGTGGAAGTACAGATAAGCGATGAGAAGTGTGTTCAAATGGAACTTTTCAATGGCGCCTCCGAATTTAACCTTGCGTACTCAGGCGTATTAAGAAAAACAAAAATTGCAAAAAGTTATATTTCGTCTATGGACGCACGAAACAAACAAACTTCCTGATCAACAACACTAATGTAAAGGCGCGAGCTCGATGTATGCACACTTACTGGTGTCTACAGCTTGTTGATTCGTACACAAGCAAGAACCCCGAGCTTCGCAGCGTCGAGATTCCCAGCACTGGCTCGTCCATACACCTCGTAACGCTAACAGAAAGGCTCAGTACAAAAGATACAACAAGCATGCGTTAAGACAAGCTATACGTCTTGGGCTTGTGCTAAAGTTTAGAGGTCTGGCCATTCAGGTTAGTTTAGAGACCACAAATGACGCTTTCGGGACCAGAAAACATAAAATAACGGCCGTTAATAGTCCACGCTCTGTGTATAATATCTTGTCGTCGTGTCGATCAAAACCGAAACCATGGCACTCTCCTCCCTGGCCAACTAGTTCCCAGAGTGCAACGTGCGCCGTGTTGCATGCAGGGCTTTAGGGAAGTAGTCTAGTGTTCTTCTTGCGGGCGCAGTGCAATAAAACGCACAAACAGACGCTTGCGCGCTCGCAGTCGCACACATACACGCGCGCACGCACGTACACACGCATCCACACGCGCAAGCTCACGCCCGCGCGCAGACGCAAACGCACGCACAAGCAGAGACGCACACACGCGTGCACGCGGACGCATCCACACTCGCACGCACAAGCACACGCACGCGCATGCACGCACACACGCGCAGACAATTACGACGAAAGAAACGTTGCTTAAGTTAGTTTCGGTTTCGGTTTGCACAAAAAAGAAACAACCTAAAGTTTAAATAAAACCTAAGATTTACTCACTTTTTGTAATGGTTTACATTATTATTTTTGTGGCATTCTTATTGTTACTAATATAATAATAATTTGCTTTGTATCGTTCTAAAAAAAACAATAAATAAAAAGGAAAAGAGTCTCTTGAAGACCGCGCAAGACCATCTCTATTGCAATCAGCTTCCGTTGGGCTCGGTTGAATGGTCGTTGAAGTTTCGGAGGCTTCGGAAATCTCTTTTTTTTTACGTTTTAGCCGTTTTAGTGGGTATTTTAGATATGTTCCTTACGAATACCGTGTTCAAAAATAGCAATGGATGACTGAGAGCTGGGAGACGCTGCGTCTTGCCAACGCCCGTAACTTCAGAACCGCCGATGCACGACTCGTACAAACGCCGGTAAGCAACTTTTTTTTGTTTCTGCGAAGTGGGCTGCTGTTTCAAACTTTGTCGTGTACCGTGTGCTTGCTAAGCTATGCTTGATTCTGACTCTGCTTCTGTCCTGTGCTATTTCGTTACTTGAAAAGAGCGTATTTTCTTCAAAACCTGTGGCTCGCTCCGCAGTGTGAGAAAGATTCCCGTGCGGCGGAACCGTGGGCACGTTCTGGGCGCCGTCGTGCGGCGCTCGTCCGACGACGCTTGTGCGGAGCGTTCAAGTGCCGTCTGACGGCAGTTCAAGCAAAGCGTTAATCACAGGTCATGCTAGTTCTGACGTCTTGTCCTAACAGCCGCTCGCCACAGAGTTGTTTCATATAGCGGGAGCGAGAAAAACGTTACAAGAGCGAGCATGCAGCATGATTTTTTTTTGCATAAGCTAATGCCTGTGCTGTAGAGACGCGCGGTCTCTTCGTCATATTTTCGAGGGTAAAAGCGCTAAAAAAACGGACAAACAACGCTCTGTGTTGTTTGTTTCTTTTACTTGCCCGTTGATTTTAGAGCTGTTATCCTCGAAAATTAGGTCTCTTTGCGTTTACCGAACCGGCACACTTTTTAAGTTTACGATTGTGTGATGTAAAAAATAAAAAGGAGTTTAGATGTCATGTTTTTTAGTAGTGGCGAAAGCCCTTACAAAAAGCAGAGCGGCTAGAAAAAGCAAAAACATGAAAAAAGGCGAAAAAAATTAACTAATGTCAAACCTGAATATTTGATGGAGTTCAAAGACTACCACCGTGCCAACTCGCCCGGTTATTCTTTCTGTCAAAGAATAATAGCCAATAGTAGTAAACAAATAAATGCCAAGTATTAATTGGTTACAAAGTCGTAATTGGTGCAGTGCAGCCCACGCTACTCTACTCTCTTGATGAAGTCAGGTAATGTGTAAATGTATAGGGCAGTTCATAGCAACCATTTATGCCCGACCAATTATATTTAGCTTTTTCTTTATATAAATTTATATAAAAAAGTGCTCTTCATAAATTAAGCCGCACCACTGAATGTGCAATAGCGTGTAACGTTTATGTATGTTCTCAGCAGAAGAAAAGGGTGCGTTCGAAAAAGGCCAATCATTTTGTGTCCTCTCCGTTAGAACTTCTTTCACGTACACGCAAAATGTGAGTGTCTACGTCTAAAAGAATGGGATTGACATTTCCTGCAGGGCTGGAAGGGCCGACTCAGTTTGGCTAGCAGCTTGAAACCTATGGGAACCTGGGTAACTGAACCACAAGAGTGAGAGTGACACCCGCCTTGCACTTCCTTAACGATGGCACCATGACGAAGGGAGAGCTGCCCTAAAGTGAATGCAATAGCAGGTGGGTCGTTCCAGTGAACCCGTATACAGATGATACCAAACTGAAAATTATTAATAAATGTGTTATTAAAAACATGGAATGTGAATGGCACGGACAAGAAGGAGGATATCAACACAGCGCTGTGTTTTGTTCATATCCTCTGTTCCCATATTCTTCATGATTTCTTTTCAATAATTGGCTACTAACTAGTTAAATCGTCAGCACTAGTCAGTAAAAGTATGCTGATATTTATTAGTATGCATTGACACCGTGCTTGTAGTTGAATCCTACAGTCATTTACTAATTAACAAAAACGAGGGTGCAAGCTAGCTAAACAGGCTAAACACATAATTCATTAAAGACGGGTTCTCTGAAGGATGACACAAACGCAGAGATGTATCAAACGCAGCTGAGTATTAATGGGCAAAAAATAAATAGGCGACTCGAAAAAGAAAACGTAGGGGAAGACATGAAGTCAGTCTTTACAATTTATCTTCTGCTTGCCACCACTTTACAAAGGGAATTCCTTCCTGGGCCTTACAGCGTCTTACTGTTCACAACCCCTGACATACCCCAGGACAGTAAACATAAAAAAAGCAACCTACTAACATTTGGGTAAATGTGATTGAACAAACAACAGGGAATGCCTTCAGCTTTCAACCTTGGAAATAAAAAATATGCACAACATCAAGATCTAAAAAACACAGACGGACGGATCACACCTGTCTCTAACAAAAATATAGGCCAAGAAACTTCTTCCACTCGATGGCAAAACACAGGGAAGGCACTAATAGATTTCTAGGTTTCATCATTGTTAGTGATTCTTTCAGTATACACTTGTGGTCACTCTCTTTAGTCAAAATTATTTCATCATCATCATTCATTAAATCATCATCACAGTTGTGTTCTTTAAGGCCACACAAATATTACATTAGATCACGTGTTTTGACACAGCTGATTTCAGATCCTTATTTTTCGCAACATTTATACTAAGTTCAATCGGTCCTTAATGCAGGGTTTTGTCGCATGAAGTGTTCTATGAGTCGAGCGAGAATTTCTAGCGGTCCTTGGGACATGTCGTGCTGTAGACTTATGTATTACTGGCTTTTCTTTGTTTCTTTGTGGGATATGACAAGCAGTATTGAATTTATTGCAGGTCCCAGCTGCACCAAGCGAGTAGACTCACCGTCAAAGACCGTAAGCTGCGCAGAGTGTTCTATGAGGTGAGCAATCATGTTTGGCAGTCTTTGGTACATGCAGTGCTGGGGGTTTATGTAAAAGTGGCCTTGTCCGTTTGATCCAGTTCTACTTCAGAAAAAAGTGGGCCTCTATAGTGGGATGGTGCGAGGCTGCATGCACACGCACCCGCTATTTATAATATATTTATATATACCTAATTACAAAGCTTTCTATTTTGATTCAAACAAAGTTAAAAAAAAAAACGGCGTGAGTGTTACTTGGATGTTAACATCAATGTGTGTTTGTGGGGCTCAGAGGACATTACATAAGGGGAAAACCCTTAGCGGTATGTTATTCAAAGATAATTAACCAAACTTTTTAATAATGGTTTTATGGGATATGTTTCAATTTTAGTTTCGAAGGCAGTGAATATAAGACTAACACAATTGACACAATTTGCGAATGGCCACAAGTTTGAAAATATTCAGTGTTAAAAATCAGCCTTTTCGTCACCCAATTCCAAAATCTTGCGCTCAGAAGGCCTCAGGATGTCGAGCGGACGTGGTTGCTTCGGACGCACCTTCACTATCCTGGAAGTATGACGCCGATGCTTCCGCCAAGGACATACTGTCGAGATAGTGACGACGCACCCGGTATGACTAGGTCACTCTTCTGCCCATTATTAACGGCACGAAATCTTGAGCTCAAGCTGAGCGCGGTTTTTGCATCCGACATTAAAAACGCAAAAGTTGGATAATGAATATCTCCAAGCCGCTTGGCTTTTTGTGAATGGTTTAAATAGGGATAGCCTTTAATATTGACTGACTTTTAACACTACAGTTGCAACATTGTCCACAAAGCCATAAATTACAAAGCTAACAGATTTTGGTCAATTTGTCAACGTACTGTGACAGTTATCCCCTTTACTAATGTCCGCTGAGTCCCATGAACACGCAGTGAAGAAGACATCGACAGAACTCTCATGGCCTTTTTTAAAAATTTTGTAAGCTTTCAAATAGAATGCTGTGCAGTGTGTATACACGTAAAACGACTTGTAGAATGTAATCATGCACATAATTGTTACAAAACTTTGCTTTTTACCCAATTAAGTATTGCATTTGTCATTGCAACCTTCCAAACATAAGCAAAGCATCCAGTTTTGTACTCAAAGTATGTTTTATCCGACAATAAATCAACGGGTTACTACTTGGTTCGCCTTTGGCCTCATTGTGAAAATAATAGGCATGTGCGAATCATGGATTTTGACTTAAAATGGATAATAATTTGAGGTTATTAACTTTTCAGTTGAATGTCGTATAGTTCCTGCACCTCTCTCTATGCTCGCGAATTCTGGGCCCGTTTACATCAAGTCATCCAGCAGCCGCAGGTTACCTTTTGGGCCACCGAGATTGCTCTTCTCTTGACGCAGACAGCTCATTGTATACTTTGTCAGAACCCCTTTGTCTGTCACGGATTCGAGGGGTGCATTGAGGTGCAAACGCAGCAATGTATCATAGATAGCTGTAGAAATATATTATCACGAGCACCTTTTAATGTGTAATCACCCCCTCCACCGTTGAAAACCGCAGCCGTCAACCTCGACACGCTGCAAGCTGGATTTTCGCTGCACCGGTTGGTGTTCGGACGGGGAAGTTCATATGGCCGGCGACTGTACTTAAAATGTAGCCCTTGAAAATTAATTTCTACAGCTACATGCGAAACATTTTTATGTTGCCTGTTTTCTGTAACCTTCATCTTTGGGCTTTTCAGTGTAGAGGTGGGAAAAAAATAAACATTGGCCAAGGGACAAATATAAGCATGTACCCTTATGGTCAGTCGGCAGCCCTATAAGGTTCGTTAATGCACGGTGGCGAGTTGAGAAGGGTGCGTCTGTGGCAAACATAAATTGTAGCACCTAAGCTCCCCGCCTTGTCGGTGTTTGTCCCTTTTTTTTTTTACAACTTGACTTCCCTTGGCTATGTTCGCTGATACCGAAAGGACCCGTTATCGCACCCAATGAACGCTGGCGACCGATGACACCGCCTGGCAAAGTGTGTCTGCTCAAACGTTCTTGCTTTTTGTCTTCTGACTCTTTTGGACATATTGTTTCTCAGCAGTGCATCCTCTTACCTAAGCAGTAACGTCAAATGTACACAGGAAGTCTGCTGTCAGCAGAAAGAAAACCGGCCGCTGTAGAAGTTAAAAGTGAGAGCAAAGCAAAAAAATCACTCATTGCGAAAATAAACCAGTCATGCGTCAAATTTTTCCGTGGCTTTTTTTATCTCCAAACCTGTCAGCTCATTTCTAACAATGAATGTAAGAAGATGCATAAGTCTAGCAGCGTATCATAATACATCGCAAAAGTATTTCACTACTGAAACACAAATAGATTTCGCAAATGCATTTCGGTACAGAAATAGAGATACTCACAAGTGTCCCTAAGATTATATCGCAATGCTTGCATGGTGTGATGTTGCCCCGATTGTAATTTCTCATTCGTTTTACATTGCTGCAGACTCCGGTTACTTGTTCCAACATAAGCACTGTATGCCTGTGTGGAGGTTGATGCTCATGGCCTCAATGGCAGCGAATAATAGCAGTTGCCGAGAGCAAACAGGTTTTGGCCTTTTACTTTAAAATATATTGTGCTTTATCCTTTTACCTAACATAGGGCGAGAACATTCCACCGACACCATGTGTCCTCTACACCAAGCAGGAACTAGACGATGCAGTCTTTCTTCACCTTGTTGTGGATCGTGAGCGCTTGTTCCCCGTTTTTAGTGCAGAAGAGGGGTTGTGCATGTTGTTGGCAGCATATTGGCTGCTCAGCGTCCAGTACGAATGCAAGGCCTCCAACACGCTGGTTGCTCTGGGGAGGCTTTTCTTCGGCTTGAGCGACACAATTCCAAGGACAGTCGTAATCAAAATTTTGAACAAAGTTTGCAGACAGGTATTTGGTCGAAGAGATGTTTTTGAGCCATTTTAAAAGTTTATAATACACTTTTCTCGCCAGTATTATCAGCTTCATTTTTAGTTTGCTTTCAGAACGAATGAGAGAAGGTTTTATGGAGGCATGTTTTATTTTTCATTCTTTAAGTGCTGAGCACTTTCTGTGTTAACTTATGCTGACCACTTGAAGGCGAGGCATGCTTAGAATTTAGCTGTACTAGTTCCTCATCCATAGTCGTCTTCCAGAACTTTATTAATTTTCCATGTACGTGAGCAAGAAGATAACGTCTTCTACCGAAATTTTTGCTTTTTTGCCGTAGTGTGCAAGTTCATTATGTGATATTTTTCATTACACGTTTGCAGATAGCATTCTTTATGTCATGGAATGGCATACATTGTATTTTTCATTTGTCTCTTAGGGTTCAATAAATGTTCAATTTCTAATTGATGTCGTAATGAGTTTCCCTTACTGAATTACTGCTGTGGTTCAGTCAAGGGCTAGACCACCCCCCTCTACCCTGTTTCCAATTAGTAATCAGATGCGCATAAAGAGACAAGCGATAAGTGAAGCGTGTTGCCTGCAATTCTCTGAAACAAACAAAACATATCACTTGATCTCCTAACAGGGAAGCTCCCCTCTCCTCGTTTGTGGCAACTCATGATGCTTACAATGGTTCAGCCGTGCAGTACGATGCTTGGGGCCACTGCTTGCTCGCTTAGAGTTCGAGAAAGGGGGGCGCCATATAGCACTTCCCAATTGCTCCCAGGGTTATGATCTGGCTTACAAGGAGCTGTTTTGTATTACTTCATAAGTTGCGTTCACTGTGACTCATTATTTCTTTATCACGTGCCTCGTATCTGGTAATGCGGCTATCCCCCTAAGTGAAAAAAGTGTAAATTTGTTCAGTAAACATGATAAGCTGTCAATCATATCATAATAATAATATAAGAATATGCATTACCGTATATAATTTTTGTACAATTTACACATTCTGATATGTGTATTGGACACATTCCTATATTATTTTCTTTCACGGGGGCCTATACTTCATTTCACCCTTCGTCCGAGCGTGGCGGACACTACCAGCCAATCGAGCGCCGAGAGAGCGTCATATGACCTTGAACTTCACCTAATCAAAACTTTGCGTGATACTCTCCCAGCGCCGGATTGGCTGGGGTGGCCCAGCATCCACTGCCCTACTGAAAAAAACCATTTGGCGCCCATATGAAAATAAACGGGTCCATACCGGTAACCGTTTAACCATACTGGTCACCAGTTTGTCAAAGGGGTCGCCCGTATGGCTCAAAGGGGTCCCCCCTATGAGCCATAACGGTCACCTATTTGGCAAACGGGTCGCTCGTCTGGGCAAATGGGCGACTCGTTTGGGCAAAGTTGTCGCACGTTTGCTCAAACCGGCGACCATGTTGCAAACTGCACCGGTTTAATCAAACGGCTCTCCGGAGCCCGTTTGATATTGAACGTACAGATCGGCGGCGTGGGCACGCCTAGCGTTTCAGCCGTGGCAGCCAATGTTTTCCTGAAGGCTGGGAGCGCCGGTTCATCGATTTCAGATCGTCCGCGTAATGCAAGTAATTATATTTATATTTCAATTGCGCTGATTTTCGATTATACTGCAACTAAAACTAACACCTTTTTTTCTTTTTTTTTTTACGTAAACACGCGACGTTGGTGAGCCGATATTTTTGACAGACCTTTAATACTTTGTCCATCTTTGTTGCCTCAATTTACTTATTCAGCTCGAATCTCTCTCGCAGAAGACGCGACCGCGTGAAAGAATGTACGTCTAGACTCCGTTTCACTTTAATTCAAGACGCAGCGAAGGTAGCACGCGTACACGCGGCTGCAAGAACATCGAGCATTGCGAGAGCACGCCCGCCGTTGCAGCACTCAAACTGCGAGCTTGCGCTGAGTTCTTTCTTCGCTCGGGCGCAAGCCGAGCTTCTGGCAGCCCCGCCGCCATTTCCAAAGTTCGAGCGCGCGCGCGCGCGCGCGTTTGTTCTTCGGGACTACAAAAACGCATCTCCCTGGAATGCCTGGGGAGAGGGAGAGGGGCTGTCCCGGTGGTCCCAGCGCCTTGACCTCGCCCGATCCCTCCTCTCTTGTCACCCCTGTCACGTGACCCACAGCAGCGCGCGACCTACAGGCTGATAAGCATCGAGATCCGGAAGGGCGCGCCTTGCAGCCGCTTTTTTCTTTGTCTGCTTGTTGTCAGTTGCTGCTCGAAGTTCGCTCGGCCTACCTGCTTCAATCTGTCGCCTAACCCTGCGGTCTTATTGGGATGTCTCTCGACAACGTATTGGATGTGCACCAAAGCCATCAGTGTTCGAAAAGACCCACGTGTATGTCGGCAACGAGCGATTCTTCAAAAAAGTCGCAAATTCTCGCGGTTTGGTTGGGTTCGGCAAATGACAGCTTGTGCGCCGCATCGTGTTGAAACTTCCAAGGAGCCGTTCCCTCTCGTTTGTGTTTGTGTGGTTGTCCTGCTTCGACCGTGTCGACAAATATCACGGATTACCTCTTTCAAGTCCGCTATTGTTATGGTAAGTGCACTGCAACCTACGTGTTGGCAACGATTGACCGTTATTCTACGCGTACTCTTCTAAATTATCTAAAGAATTATGCAGCGCCTATTCGCGCGGTAGCCAGGAGAATAATTTCCCCGAAAATCTACCTGTATAGTGTTCACAGATCGCTTGCACGTTTGTACTTGTCTACAGAAGAGGTAATAAACTTCGAGGAGAATTGAAAACAATCTTTTGTGTCGGTTTTCCTGTCCACTTAGAAGCACCTACGCGAGTGCATTTGTTCTACGTGTTTTCTCCATGTTATAAATACGTTTATGAGATTCGGGACGTCTTAAATTTGTTTAAGATAACCAACCTCCCAGACGATACCCATTTAGGGCTAGCGCATAATTTGCCATTTCGAAGGGCACGTTCAAACGTGTGGTCACGTGCCATGTCGAACGGGTACTCGTACCATACGGCACCCGTATCAAACGGGCACCTGTATCAAACGGGTACCGTTTCGAACGGGTACCCGTATCCCATAATCACGTTTGATCCAAACGGATCGACAGGTTTGATTCAAACGGGCGACCAGTTTGCCACCCGTTTGAATTTCAAATGTTTTTTTTTCGGTAGAGTGGGCCACCCCAGCGGGCGCCCATTCATGCCAAGCACACATTATGAATGGTGCTTGCCTGAACATTATGAGGATGTTAGCCCTGGTACAAACTGATTTGCACCCTTAAGTGTGGAAACACTTTTACTGTGTACTGAAGGCTTCGCTTTCCCATTAGTGCCAGTAAGCTTGTGTAAAGTGAAAAATATTGTAACTGAATATCGTTGCACTGTCCCTTCACCTAAAGTTACTTTTTTTCATTTTATTACTGCTGCATTACCGGGGGATCTTAATGGTAGGACCGCGGACGACTGAAATGGCGGTCGCAACCAGTGTCGTAAGACGTAGTACTCAAAACGTCCAATAAATATTGAGCAACCTTGCAGCAGTTCCGCTTGTCATTAATATGTAAAAGTGTTTGGGGTTGAGTTCTCAAACTTGAGCGCCGGAAATTGTTGACACTGGTCTGAAGAACACCAAACTTTTCTGGCAGTCTGTGATAAATTATATATGAAGTGTATAACTACAACCACTTTCTGCCAGTGACTGGCCGAAAGTCAATGGCTGGTGGCTGGTCAAACGATAATGGCCAGGGGCTGGTCAAACGTGAATGGCCACTGGCTGGCCAAAAGTGACTGGCCAGTGGCTGGCCAAAATCGGATGGCCAGTGGCTAGTCAAAAGTGACTTGCCAGAGGTGAATGGCCAGTGACTGGCCAAACCTGATTGGCCAGTCACTGGCCTAGAGTGAATGGCGAGCGACTGGCATAAAGTGAATGGAAAGTCACCAGACGAGGACGAAAATACTGCTATTGCCGAGCACTTTGGCCAAGCTTGAACCATCGAAAATCTGGTTGGCCACAGTACACTTGCCAGCAATGGCCCATTCACAACGTGCTGCTTGGGACGTTCTTTCTCGCGAGTCACGACCCGAATATGGCCACGTGTAGACTTGATGAAAAAAAGGAAATAAGAATCTACTTTTCTTTATGCATGTGCATGTACTTTGTGACTGAACACTTACATCTTAGTATCTTGAAGCACTATCTCTGTTGCGGTCTTTTTTTTCTGCGCACGCTTTTGAATTGGGTGAATCAACCATGAAACAAATATACCCGCGGAAAGCACTTCGTATGCTTCGTATATTGATTTGCGTCCCCACTACGGCGTGGTGTCAACAGTGGAGGCAAAATTTACTGTTGTTTGCGCGGGGTTTATTTCTGGCTTACCGTGTTCGTACTGGAATATGTCCAAGGACTCCATAAACACAGAACAACCGTCAACGAGCAAGCAATGTGCTAATGCTACCAAGGATAGGGATATTGATGACAACAAAGAACTAGCATGAACGGCATACAGAGAGTATTTTGCTGTGCTGAAGGCGGTTGCTAACAATTCGACCGCAGTATGCAAACTTTGGAAGAAGGAGTACTCCGACAACAAGTCTTCGTGTTCATATATGAGAAACCACGTTTAGTTGAATTTTGGACTTTATTATTTTTATAATATTGACTAATTTTCCAGCTAAACTATATAAAGTTCGAATTTACCGCTATGGTGGAAGCCTGACTGATTCGTGTCTATATCGTTTTTTCTTTCAGACACTAGTTTTTCCTAACTTTTTTGTGTTACTGAAAAGTAACGTCGTTACTTTTTGAAAGTAACAGTAACTGTAACGAGTTACTCTTTTGTTGCGGTAACTGTAATGGTAACTTCGCTACTTTTTTTCTGAGCGTAACTGTAACTGTAACGAATTACTTTTTAAAAGTAACTTACCCAAAACTGGATATGTGACTGAGCATTTAGAAGCCAAAATTAGACATGGATGATAGGATTCGCCCGGGATGCCAATGACGTAACTGAGTATGAGACACTGGTGGCAAACAAAAACTACCGGCGAAGCCGGCCGGTAGCTCTAACAAGTTTGCAGGTAGTTCTTGTTCAAACAAGAACTACCGACAAGACATTTTCGTTGAAAATGCTTTGCTTCTTATGGAAAAAAAACATATCTTTACTCTGATAAAATAAAATGTACGCCTAAATATATATATTTTTAGCAGACTAACAGCATATCACCGATTCATTTGCAATTTTTGCGTACTTTGTATTATGACGGTGCGGTGCGCGTGTCGGGCCGGGCTGGCAAATAAGAGGTACATACTAAAAGTTGATATTTAATATACTATATGGAAACAAACATAGGCTTTAAATATACATTGTGAAGTCTTTCATAAAATTAGACTTCTTTCGGTGTATTAGTCTTTAGCTCGGGTAGAGCATAGCCCAAACTGTGTTGGGACGATATCCTTGTATTACGTTGTTTTTTTTTGCATTTTTTTTAAAATTCGTATTTATGTTACTTCTGATTATTCTTGATTTCACGTTGCTTTCGTAATGCGTATTGTTCTGTTACAAGCGAAACGTAAAAAAACGAGTTCTATTTGTTTCAGATGCATCGTGGCCGTGTTTGCACAAAGACTCCACCTTGGCCGATTAATCCGCAGAAGCGTTTTTAATACAAAATGCAGTGGATGGGTGTGGCGATTTAGGAAGGTGTTTTTATTAAGATATGATTATTTATCATCGACCGCCAGTGGCAGCTTCCTAGCACGTCACCAGCGAGACCATTCAGGGCAAAGAATCCCACTGGAAGCTCAATATTTAAATACTCACTCACTCCGGCCTAAATTTCCCAGAACTGAATCGGAAATGTCTGGGATTAGCGAATGAACACGAAAAACTAATCCTATTATAGAGCGAAGTACAAGCTTTTATCCACTGCATAAATTATGACCTTTTATGCAACTGCACTAGGCAAAAAGTATGCAGAGTAACTTATTTTTTAGCAAAACGTCTAAGTGCGCGCTCTGCCTGAAACGGTAAACCGTTCACCTTATCCGACGGATGAGTGCTTTAACCTCACTGTAAGCGCGTTACACAAACTGACAGCGAGGTGGCGCACACTACTAACCGTTTAATAATAATGTCTTTAATAAGTTTCTCTTGCAAGAATATCTAGGGTGTTACCTGCCTCAAACAACAATTATAAATATAAAAATGAAAGTGAAAAGATGTCGCTCCAGTGGAATATCCTATTTTTCGACAGCCGAGAAAGCAGCCAAGAAAAACGTGTAGTCGTTTTCGTTTTCTCACTCCGGTGCCCCAGTAATCCGATGGGTAATCTCTGTCACTTTAAAATGAAATAGGGTTGACTCATTTGGAAGCGTTGCTTTCGGTTACTATAACGGTAATTAGGCTTACGAAAACAGGACAAAAGCTCGGCAGAGTACATATGTTTCTGCTAGCCGACGCTTGTGGCATCTTCTTCAATCATGAATTTACGCCGTATGCCTGCAGCAGGCTGTAACTTGCAATGTAACATGCGACATTTCAGGAATAATGAATTTTGAAAATAAGTTGGCAATGCCGAACAATAATTTCGTCCTGCTCATAAAGTGTAATACAACAGTCTGGTACAGCTTGCATGCACAAGATTTTCCAGAAAAATCTATCGTTCTCTTTCTGCCTCGGAAGCATTTGCCTCTACCTGTTGATCCATGGTCACATCTGTGCGACGCGTCCCGGACAGTTGAATAAGTCAGACAACCGAATTTATCGGACGTGAATAGCCCCTGTTTAGCTGCTGACTATCAAATAACACCTTCATAAATTTACACAGACAACGCAAAGACATTCATGTGATATCTACAGGATGTCCAAGTAAGGATGTTTGGACACCCTGAGGTAGTCTCGACTCTTCAAGCAGTCCAAGTAGGTTTCCCTTTTCCGGCCAGCGTACATTATGGAAATGTTCTCTGGATGATGTCTCAAAACTTCTTTTCACACAATCTCAGAACATGAGCCAACGATTCATTGTGTATAACTTGGAACCAATGTATGATAATGTAACAAGAATTAGTGACAGCATTCATTTAAATGTGTTTTTTGCAAGCACTACAAATATAGCCTTGTGGTTTTCTTAGTGCAGGAATGAGCCACGTTAACCTTAATCTTAATACTAATTCGTGTTCTTGTTCGCACAACTGACCCCTAATAGTAGCACTTGACATTTTTCAAGTCCTGCGATAAAGCATCAACAGGTCACTGAGTAGCGATTTCTTGTTGAGTGATGTAAGAAAATCACTTTGTATTAAAATTAATCATGGAATACCATGTGTTATCAGCTCTTAAGATGACGAAGAAAAACTAAACATTTTTCAAATATAAATTTTCTTAGAAAATACATTTGTTGAAATATAAAACATATCTAAAGAAGTAAACCAAAACAGAACTAAAAATGTAGAGATTCCCCAAATGTAGCAGTGACTTTGTTACATATCATAATCTTCTGTGAAATATTCAAAAAAAGCACACGCACCGTGGTGGGGAGTAATCACGTGCAGTCTCAATAAAAAAAAAAAAAAAAAAGTGCCAATGACGGAGCAACCCTTTTATACGGAAAAGTAGCGCCATCATTTGAATAATGCTGCCTGCTGTCTTGGCCCTATTCAGGCAGCACTACAGTCGATTCGCGAGTGTAAAAAAGCAGAACATGAAGAATAGCAGGTCTGCGCGTCAGAAGGAGTAGGAAGAAGGAATGCTTATGCTGGGTCGGAGTACAGTGCATGCTATGAGCTCATGCCGTCAATCAAATAACGCCATCTGTGCAACGTCACGGCTTTCATCGTCTTTCTTTGAGCCCATCCTTCGAGGCTGGCAGACCGTGACAGTGCATTTTTAGCCTGTGTGTATGTATTTGGGCGTTTCTTTCAGCCTTTGACTGCGCTCTGACTCAAGTATAGGGAGGCCGTCTGCTATCTTGGCCCGATCCAGGCAGCAAAACATAACGATAAATGCTGAGCGCGTCAGAGAGGGAGAAAGAAGATGGCGCTACCTTTTTTATTCAGGGGCGTTAAAGGCTCTGTTATAATCCGACGTAACGCGCGCGCAAGCGAACGCTGGCCGAAGTCGGCTACGTCACGTCAGTCACGCCGCGCGCGTCAAAAATTCGCCCTCTCTAGACTCCGGCGGCCCTGGCGACTTCCGCGGCGCGCGTCGGTGGGCCGCCAGCGCGGCGCATGCGCAAAATCTGGCTACGAGGGCGCGTTTCCGGCGAGAGTGCGCCATTTCCGGTTCCTGTTCGTTTCGAATAGCAGACGAGAATTCTCGCGCTTCTTGAGCGCCAAGTTCGAGCGATGGCGTGGACGTACCTTGCACGACGAAAACTCGGGCTTGCACTGTTGGTGCACCGCCTGCGCCGCAAGCGTAGGCGGTCAAGGTACGTACGGTACATCTTTGACAAGCGCACGGTCTACGGTAATCAGGCTTCCTCGTGTCATAGACGCACGGGTGAGGACAATTTCCTTCGATCAGCTCCTCAACGACCGAATCCGATTCTTCAAACATGACGCCACACGCAATGGTGCTCCCGTCGTCTACTATTGCTCGTAATCGCGAGCAATAGCGCGAGTTTTCGTCGTGCAAGGTACGTCCACGCCATCGCTCGAACTTGGCGCTCAAGGAGCGCGAGAATTTTCGTCTGCTATTGGAAACGAAAAGGAACCGGAAGTGGCGCACTCTCGCAGGAAACGTGCCCTCGTAGTCAGATTCTGCGCATGCGCCTCGCCGGCGGCCCACCGACGCGAGCCGCGGGAGCCGACAGGGCCGCCGGAGTATAAAGAGGGCGAATTTTTGATAGCTGTAACTCCAACGATGGTTTTTCCTCTTTTGCAAGACTTCTCTCTCTCTCTCTCTCTCTCTACGCACGCGGCGTGACTGACGTGACGTAGCCGACTTCGGCCATCGTTCGCTTGCGCGCGGTTTACGTCGGAGTATAACAGAGCCTATACGGCATGCTCCATTTTGGCGTCGAGGCGGTCAGGGTGCGTCGAACGCCGCCGGTCGCGTCGGTTACGCCACGACGCCGGAGCATAGAGCGTCGGGTTTTCGCCGACGTGACGTCGCTGTGACGCGCTGGCACGCACGCACGTGTCACGTCGGAGTATAACAGAGCCTTAAGGCTCCCACCCTAGTTGCACCACTCAACGGACTTCAGCGGTAGCTCCCGCGCAGCCTGTGGTGCTCTTCCATCAATGATGGAACATTGTGGCCGGCCCTTTATAGTATATGAGACGCGTGCCAGATTGCTTCACTATTCCACCACATTCGGCTCTAATCGCCGAGTTGGCAATGCGGTACTTGCGTTTTGATCTCCCCGTCATGACATGCGATAAAAGAGGTGAGTCTTAGGTTAAATAAACAGTGACATGAAGATTCAGACAGTGGTTTGTGACTTATCAGATAGCACTTTCTTGTACGTCATTAGGGGATCTTTGAAATGGATGTGCTTTATCGTCAGCTAGGAGAAGGTTGAGTGATTAGCTCCTTAAGTGCATAGAACACTCTAATCACTAAAACAATTCGGTGAGAATTTAATTTACCGAAAGTGTGGGCCACTTGGCACCGTCTCAACTATCGAAGTGCACCACAGGCGGTGCGAGAGCTTCCTCTGACAATGGTTGAGGGACGCTACAAGAGCAAAAGACCGCGGCTCTGTCGTTTACCTCGTTTTAACTCGAGATTATGCAATAGGTAGCTTCACAAGTGAACTTTAGAAGTCGGCATTGACCATGACCGTGTCATGACTCCAGTTTTCAATGTCATCAGCTGAGGGTTGTGAAAGGTAAGATAAAATATAATATCGCTATAAAAAATTCACTTCTAAACAAAAGTCTGGATTACAAAGAACTGCTGTAGTAAAGACCCATACTTAATTTCACCTTAGGCTCAAGCACGGCAATTGATATGGGCCAACGAGCAAATTGAGCAGCGAGAGGTGCAACGTCATGGTTCGCTCTCTGCAGTTGAAAGGGCCTGCCGGTGTTCACCGTCTTTGTATGCGTGCGATTCCGCCGGCTCATACTATCAAACCCAAAAAGCGTGCGCCATGACGTCGCACCTTTTTACTGTCCCGTGACATCCCCGACGTAAGGTGAAAGAATGTATGGCTTACAAAAAATTGCGAAGTAAGGTGTCCGCGTTTGCAGTTGCCTGCGAAAACATAGCTCGTTATCGTCGAAATCGAAGACTTCTTCGATGAGTGCAGCGTCAAGCCCAGGGGCCCTAATCTGGACACTTGGCGGAAAATTCGGCGAGAAATTCGGCGGATATGATTGGCCGGTGCCAAGGTCAAGTGTGGCGTTGGCCAATCGCGGCCGCCAAATTTCTCGCCGTTGTTTTCGCCAAGCGTCCAGCTTAGGGCCCCAGGAGTGATTTCGTGATCTCTAGGTGCAACGTCAGGACGGTTACAGGAATTAGCGCCGTTCCTGCTGCTCTGAACTCAAGACTCGAGATGGCTTTTAAGTAGCAGCGATGAGCTCGTCCTGACGAGCGCAATCGCAGGCTCTATACATTAAGTTATACAGACTAACATTGGGGGTCGTTACGCACCGTGAAACGAATACAATCTTTCGACAAAGCCAAAGATTGCACATTAGTTTACACGCCGATTAATCGTGCAACAATATTGTTCCTTCGACATCACGACTCGGATGGGGCTTTACATGAGTGGCAATCATTATGAGAGAAAACCTATGCACTTACTCCGTTTAGAGACATCTGCCGTTTGAGAAGCCATCCACCTCGCTCATAAACAGAGAAGAAACGAAGTGCACGACGGCACACGACTTTAATACCGCCTGAATGAAACAAATAATTGAAGAAAAAAAAAAATGACGACGCAACCAAAGCAATGCCACAGGAAGGAATGCCCGGGCTTGGCCCTTCACCTTGGCATGACAAAAGGCTTGACGAGGGCATAGTGGATAGCAGCTCTACCCAAGGTAACAGGCGGTAGCCTGAACCACCTCGCCTAGCCTACAGTTGACACGTCCCGATGCAGGCAGCAGCACATAATATGAAAACCATAAAAACACTCCCTTTACTTGTGGAATGCAAAATCGTTTTTATTGTCTAATCATGTTTACGCTTTCTGCGTGCTCTCACTAACGCGTGTTTACGCGTATCTGCTCATATTCGCAGGTATGTGTTTTGCGGGTTTTGTCGAGTTTACCCATGGTCCTCATTGAGGTAAATTCTCACTCTGTAGTCCGCTCTTTTCACATCTACGGTCGGGTTCGTCCATTGAGTGCCTTTTGGGGCAACGGTGGACAAGGGACAACACCAACACAGTGAGTCCGTGAGAAGAAGTAAGACAAAGTAAGAAGGAAATGATTGTTCTTAGTGTCATGAACGAGACCCTTTACTACAATGAGATGTTCAGGACCGACATTTATGTAGTGGAAGAGCCAGAACCGCCACCTCTTTCGTGGGATGGAAGTGAATAGTTCGATCAAGTTGGCGCTTTGAGGAGCAATGCCATGAACCCAAAATAGAATACCCGAAATTATATTATGGGTTGCGCCAGGAAAAGATTTCATACAGTATCAAACCGAGAGCTGACTCTGAACCCCTGACATTGACGACATTTCAAAGAGGCGCCATTCCGCCTGTCGGCAAGACCAAAAATAAACTCGAAGAAATGGCCAAAATCGGAATCATCGAGCCTGTAGACGAGTGAACTGAATGGTTCTCTGAAATGTTGATCGTGAAAAAACCTACCGGCGAGGTCCGAATATATGGAGAGCTGACCAAACTGGACAAATTCGTCCAGACAGCAACTCCGACAGTGCATGTAGTTTAACACATTTTGGACATCTTTCTGGAGCACGCTACGTTGAAAAATAAACGCCAATTCTGGATTTCGGCCGTTTGAACTTCCGAAATAGTTTCAAGCTCTAGCAAATTTCACTGCACCCTTCCGAAGGTTAGTGTTAAAAATATTGGCTTTTGAAATAATATATGCCCAAGATTTTGTTTTCAAAAACAATATGTCGAAGTTCTTTAGCGGTCTCGAAGGTGTTATACGGAATATAGACGATGTGCTCCTTCATGCCAACTCTCAACAGTAGCATAATAAAAGACTATAGCGAGTCCTAGAACGTCTTCAGTCACAAGAAAGAACTCTGAATACTGACACGCGTGAGTTCCGCATCCAAACAGCTAAGTTCTTGGGTCACATCATTGGTTGCAAAATAATAGGTCGAGACAGCGCTAAAGTTAAGGAAATTGTTGAGTTAAAGTATGCTTAATCTGTTCACAAGTTGAGAAGTTTCCAAGGCATGGTGAAATATTTGACAAACTTCATACCGAACACGTCACACATCGCCACCCTGCTTAATTATTTATTTATTCTAATGAATCACTGAATTTGGGCTGCGGAGCAACAGAGAAGCTTCAAACAACTCAAGCGCGCGTTTCCCACCAGTTCCGTGCTAAAGCTGTTTGACCCCCCTCCCCCCCCCCCCCAAGAAAAAAAAAAGAAAAAAAAAAACACACACACAGTAATCTCAACCGATGCTTCATCATACGGCTTGAGAGCTATGTTTCGCCAGATTCAGACAGATTGGTCCTACAAACCAGTTGCATACGCATGAAGACCACTGACAGGGACGGAGTTTTCAAAGGCATGGTGAAACAGGTTGAGAAGGAACGAGTAGCGGTAGTTTGGGCGGGCGAAATACTTTAGAATTTTGTCACTGCACTCTAAGAAAAAAGGAGGAGAAAGGTAGTAACAGCGACTGTTCCTCCTTGTTGCGGACAAGTTGCCCAGAGAAGGGAGGAACAAGAGTTCAGATGAAAGGAGGAGGTCGACCTACTCCTTGTTCACTTGGCGCAGGGGTAAAACATCGCGCAGGGGTAAAACATCGCGCTACTGACGAAGTGGTCAAAGGTTCGATCTCTGGAGGATCGCTTTTTTTTTTTTTCGTAAAGTTTTTTTTTTTTTTTTTTTATTATTATTATGGCACACATAAACAAACCCAGACCGATGAAAGGAAAATTAAAGTCCTTATTATTCACCGACGCCAGGGAAAACTAAACAAATATCATTGCTACAAGCTTCATCAGCACGCTATTTGATAAACAAGATTGGGGCACCCAGGTTGGATCTAAGCCGTTTACACAGAGGCCAAGACGACCAGGTCGGTCCTCCAATCGTTCCTTTTGCTGTGGCGTTTTCGACCTTCATAAAGAAAGAAGTTTAAACATCCGTCATAAACCGCTAAGCATCGAAACGATGCCGATACTGCTGCTACGTACACTGGGTGGCTGCGATCAGCTGCAATGGCGGCGGGCTTCGGCCACTTCAGTAACTTCGGCCACATATCGTAACTCGGCTGCCTCGGCCGCCTCGACTGCCGGGCCCTGACCCTGGCTGCGACCACTGCAACCAGCGGTGCAAAGACTACAACGCTGTGACGCTACGAGGACTGCAAGCGAGTTGTGGCCCTTTGAGGTCCCTTGTTCTCGCGACCGCTGCGCAGCGACGGTGATGTGTGCTTTATCTGTGCGCCTTCTGTGCAACGTTTGGTGTTGTCACCCCTTACCGTTTCCCAACCGACCATCACATTAATTTTGTGTTTCCGAAGTTGCAGATTGCCGTGCTGCTGTTGTGTACGAAGTCGCGAACGGTCGCCGACGTTCTCTGTGTGCATAGACGCCCTTCGTTCTTGTTACCCCTTAACGTGTCAACCGACAATCACATTAATTTTGTGTTTCTGGATCTGAAGATAGCAGTTCTGCTTTTTGCGAACGAAGGCGCGAACGGTCGCCGACGTTTCAAGTGTGCAAGGGCGCCCGGAGGTGTTGGTGCAAGGAGGGGTGTGTGGAAGTTGCAGCTTTCTGCTTTTGGAAAAGAAGCAAGAAAGCGAAAGGATTTTCATTTGTACTCCGGCCCCTCTCTTCCCTCCGGGAATATTTCTGCGGGCGCTCATGCCTGTGTGCCGTGTTATCCGGCCAACTTGCTGAAAGCCAGTTGGTAAAAGGCCAATTTGTCGATAGACAACTTGTAAAATAGGCCAATCCATCATAGGCCAATTTGCAGATCCCAACTCATCGAAAACCAGTTTGTTTGGTACACCCTAAGAAAAAATGGGGGAAAAGATTAGCAACGGCGCGGTCCTCCTCCCTTCTACTAACGCGCCCCCAAGCGAAGAAGAAGAGAGGAACGAGATGTTTTCCTCCTTCTCCAGGCAGACGGGAGAAAGCTTTCGCCCTCCCGACTCACCTCTTTTCGGTTTCGTTTTTCGAGCACATCGCGCACGTTGTTTAATAAATTAATGTCGAGCTGAGTGAGCTTCAGCGGCAGCGAAGGCCGCCTGTAATTCTGTCTTCTAGTCCAAACTTGCAGAACATTTCGGTTGATTTGACGTTTTTACCACTAATTTTATCAACCGAGCAAACGAAGCCGCTAGAAACAGCGAAGTTCCGGAGCAGTGCCAGCAGCGCCACGTACACTGGGTAAGACGGCCGTCTCCGATTAGCGGGACACACGCGGAACTACAGTAGCGAAACCACGAGGAACTGTGACGACGTTTTCGACGTTATGGAAATCGCAGGAACTGCGTCCAAGGCAGGCAGGTTTTCCTGCCGGCTGCCTGGGTGCCTTCCTTGGTGAGTTCGGTTCTGTTGTTCTCGTGCCGAGTGCCAACCGGCGTTCAACGTGATTCTGTATTTCTGCATGTCAGCAACATCGTCAACGTGGTTCTGTATTTCTGCGTGTCAGCAACATCGTGATGGCAGTGTTGTGGGCTGTGAACAGAAGACTGGAATTATCACCGATATGACCGTTTGTTCGCGTATCAGTGGTATAACAACAAGATGAGATGACGTAAACTGTCGGGCATTGATGCCGCTGGTCGGGCCGTGATGTCGCAGGATGACATTCCGCTTTACATTAAAGAGTTTAAGACCACTTGAGGGAATTAGGTGCAGTCGATCGACGTGCGGATAATCATGTTGGAACGCTGGTCTGAACGGTAAGCTCCTATCGTACAGTGGCCAATGTGACTGTCGGTCCCCGAGAGCGATTGCGCTCTGGGGAAAAGACTGAACAGTACGAAATTATGACGGAAAGTACGTATATTTACAATGGAAGCTTAGCATAAAAAAAAAGA
The DNA here is from genome assembly GCF_016920785.2 of Ixodes scapularis. Taxonomy (NCBI): domain Eukaryota; kingdom Metazoa; phylum Arthropoda; class Arachnida; order Ixodida; family Ixodidae; genus Ixodes; species Ixodes scapularis. The sequence continues at coordinate 1,229,102 of NW_024610039.1, forward strand.
CAGGTAAAATTGAAAAAATAAACGCTATCCTTTATTTTACTGTTTAATATATACTACGGTTCCTGTAGAAACTGCCCTCCAAGTGGCGCGCTGGGATGAGCGCTGGAAGTTTTCGAGCTCGCAACGGCGTAGCTCCGTACACTTAACACCTACCGCAAGTAGCGGCTTTGGCTGCATTCAAGTTGATCGAAAAGCGATTTCTCTGCCCGTGAATCATCACTTCCAGCTGAGTGAATATCCGCTCTACAAAGATTAATTCAAGACGGCAATTGCAGCCGTGCGCGAACAGCACACATAGAAAAAACAAACACTATAATAGAAATACTGGCTACGAAGGGCTGTGCGGGAAAACAAACTCATGGCTTGGGACCACATTGGAGCGGCTCGATTTATTGGCTTTCAAATAATTACGGCATGATCGAGCGTTTTTTTTTATAAGAGATTCATCCCATGAGCCATTAAAAATAGTCTCAGATGTATGACATTGCTGGAAAAAAATGAACATGCTCGGAATATTTTTTATTGTTAAGGGAGTCGGCGAAAAATTCCGTACGTTCAAAACGACCAGTATAAAAGACGGAAACGCAGGGCTTGGAAGTAGTGATCGGGGTAGTATTGATATTCGTATGTGCGATGCATGTGTATGCGCTCAATATATGTTCATCTTATGTGCGTAACGTGTCATAATACGCCGTAATTGCGTTTCCCGAAGAAAAGGAAACTCAATTTTGTAAAACATGAATTGGGCGGTACCAAACGCCACCTAGCCTAGCTACTTGCGATTACTCTGTTCGACCCTGCCATCTGGTGGCAAGCCATTTAACATCCGTTTACGCTACGTGGCTACGCCATAATTTCGTGTTACCGTGCTGAGGTAAGCCAAGAGGTTGCTTCGGATTTGGTTTTTTTTTAGAGCGGCTTTTGGTTTTACGGGCGAATATTTTAACTCCTCCATGATATGCGGTTGACGAAGGAATTGTGGCTCGAGGAATAGCAAAGGTAAGACATAAAGTGCGCGAACTGGGTGCCTGTTGTCTCCGTTGAACATCGCAGTGCCGACGATGAGAAGACTGAGTAACTGCATGCTTTCGAAACAAGTTTCTTTACCTGCAGGGGGAAGCCGGCTTCGGAAATAAATACAGTTCGCGGAAAGCTCGTGTTACGTTTTTATTTGCTGCTCCTCTCGCTCCGTACAATAGACTTAGTGTTCTCGTTAAGCCTTACCGAGCTCGATTTGCTTGATTCGTGGCCGCCATAATGAGATGCAGTCGACGGAGGAACTTTTGCTCCTCTGCTTAAGGAACGAACGTTTCTCCCTTTCTGAAGGGACATATGTATCAAGAGCGTTCCTCCCTTTAGGGAGGACTATACTGACCCCTTTTTCTAAGAGTGTGGTCTTCACATTGAGATTAAAACAGACCGCAAGCCTCTTGTTCTAATTTTCATGTTCAAAAGCCTAGCTGACATTACAATCAGACTTCAGAAAATGAAGATGAGAATGATAAAATTCTCCTATGTGATGAAACACAATCGAGGAAAAGCGCTGACTGCAGCCGGCACATTATCCGCTAACTTCTAAAGGAAAGAGAAAAGCCTGACCTGGAGCAAGAGGTGGCTGCATACGTCAAAGGGTGACCACGGACCTTCCGCAGACGGAGAAAAAGCTTCAAGAAACTGAAAACAAAGCCAAAAGCCATTTTTACATCGAAGCTGTTTATAGCTAGGGTACCATGAATTTTTTCGTATATGTGACAAAAAACTCCCTGCTCGCACCGCACCCACGCGCCGCACGTGCCGGCGTCTGCAGCTGTAACTCTTCCAAAGCAAGCGCCTAAAGCAAAGGGCATCTTGCACGCGCGTTCGTCAACGCTTTGTTTTTGGTTATTCACTTCGAGTCCATTTTACGGGGAAGGCGTGCGCGTGCGGCGCATGGAACACCATTCCCTGTATTCTCCTTGACGCTTGGGTTGCCGTTCTTCATTTTTAATTTCACTTCTCTTTTCTCGTCGTAATGGGGAGGCCGCGGATAGTCCGGACTCCCGAAGAGCAACGTGCCTACGAAGAGCAACGGCGGAAACGGCAACAATAATATCTGCGGCGGCGGCGGGCGGCACGTGTGTATGCGCACCTTTCGTCACGACGACCACTGATCAAGAAAATAAATGTGTTCGTACGTTTGTTCAAAATTCTGTGTCACGTCTGTGTCGTCTGCTAAACAGCTTCGCTGCTCATCCACCTTCGCAGAGTGGACTGGCTCCCAAATGTCTTTTCGCTGGTTTCACCGTCGCTGCCCCACGCTAACAACTTCCATTGTGTAGTGAAAAAGGATGGCCCAACCGAACGATGTTTCATCCAGCTGTAGAGAGTACTGGAAACATCGGTCAGAAATTTCACATCAAGGTGAACTTCGCATGCGAGGATGCAGACCCATTACCCCGATATCAATGCATCCTGATATCTTGCAGAAGATCCACCGCGTGCATGAAGGAATCACCATGTGCAATGCTCGAACAAAGGACTGTATGGTGGCCTGGAATCTCAAAGGAGATTCAGAGCATGGTACGCAGCTGCTCAGCGTGCATCAAAGAATCGTCCAACCGACACCAGCGTTTGATGCTATCGAAGTTTCTTGAGCGACCCTACTAGAAATTCGATAGATCTGTTTTATCTGTCAGGAAAGTACTACCTACTGGTGACAGTCTATTGCTCGAAGGATTAAGAAACGGCAGTTTTGAACGCCAGGACTTCAAGCTGTGTAATAACACACTTAAAGTCAGTTTTTCGCAAGACATGAAACACCTAAAGTTGCGTTCAGCGACAACTGACCACAATTTTTTTCGAGTGGCTGGAATGAGTTTCATCGGTTCGCACAAGGATGAGGCTTCAAACACAGGACTTCTAGTTAAAGATTCCATCAGAAAAACAGATTTGTTGAAATTCCTGTCGGTATTGTTAAGAGAGTCCCCAAGAAGGCATCGGACAGGTACATTGCTCTACAATCATTCCTTACAAACCACTGGGATTAGGTAAAAACCCACCGGGTTTCTCATGGATCTCAAGCTGAGAACGTCCCATTCATTTGTTTCTTTACCTTTGAATATGAAACTTGTGTACACCCAGAAACTCCAACGGTAGGGGAGAAAAATAGTGACTCAGCAAACGGCTAACTAAGAAAAGAGACGTGAGGCACGACAACGCGAAACACTTAGAAGAAGTGACGTTGTCTGGATCACCGTTCAACAACAGCGATGCCTAGTGCAGTCTGCAGTGGTGTCCCCGAGGTCATATTTTGTGGACACCGACACCGAAACCCTTCGCCATAATAGCTTCCATCTAAGACCGATGCCCATGGCTGAGCTCACCGGAAGAAGTGTAGTGCTGGACATTGGCCCTAATAGTTACGCGACACGCGAAGGACGAGTTGTAAACCTTGTAAACAGACTTCACTTTTAAAAGGGAGAGATGTCCTGTTGACCTTTAATAAGAAAACGACCAGAGGGACGGACGCAATAAACATGCCGTTAAGACTGGAAGCTACAAGAGATATCATTTGTGATTAACGGCTACCGACAGACAAAATACGCTCCAGCATATTCATACAGCGTTGTGTTACGTCTAAATTAAGTGCAACTCAACGGTGCATTAGCGCTGACTTGAACGTAACTGTTGCATGGATTTAGCGCTCGGATGTAGGTGTGAACGGGCCTTAAGCCACCGACTAACATTTTCACGTGGCAGAGGGTAACCTAGGTTCGATAAGCCCTTGGTATTGACCGACAGTTTTTAGGGCTCAGTACTCCCGGACGACTTAGATGGCGATTAACAAATCTTAGACAATAGGAGGGGTAGATTACCGGGTGTTTCGTGGGTGACTATACTTCGTTTCACCTGAAGATCAGACGCTCCCGACCCTACGAGCTGATGAGATCAACCAGAGAGTGTCCAAAGCGCACCATTTGCTTGTGTCATATTTTTGTACGTGCTCTATCGTAACTAAACCAATCATAACCAAAAAGGCTAAGTGACCTGCGCTTTTTAAGTTGCTCGATTGGTCCGATTAGCTCGTAGCGTCGGCTGCGTATGTACTTAAACCAAAGTGAATTATCGCGGCTCAGCGCCATAACCGACTTAGATCCCCGCTAATTGTCAGCGCTAATGAAGCAAATACGTACTGCCTTGGACAGTCCGGGGAGCGGGGGGGGGGGGGGTGTAAGCACACATGTAGAAGGGTCAGAAGGGGGATGCCTGGCGTACGCTTTTTTGACGTCGGGCTTTCCACCATTTTAATTCCTCAAGCCGAACGCCACCCCACGTCACAACGCCCAACTACGGAGACCACGTCGCTTCAGCCTCCTCTTACGCATCGCAGCCGGTGAGAAAGCACCCGCAGCCTCCTCTTCTGTCGCCGTCCCAGATGTCGCTCCGCCAACGAAGTTCGATTTCGGTAACCCGGACTTATGGCACAAGGGCTTATTCAGTTCGAAGATTTCAGTTTCGCGTTGGGCTTCTACCAAGCCCCGGGAGAAATTCAGGTGCGGACTCTTTTCTACACATTGAAATCGGAAGGGACACTTTGAGTGCTGGAAACGCAAAAGACTAACGAAGGGGCAATGGTGATCCTTCGCCGTGGTGAGGGAGAGGCTCACGGCGCACTTCGTGCACCCTCCCAAGGAGGTCTACGAGAGCGAGCGCTTCCGCCGCCGGGTCAAGGAACCAGGTGAGAGCGTCGACAGCTTCACAGCGCTCCGAGCACTCGTGCGGAAGTGCCGCGACCCCTTTCGCGGGGTTTGAAGATAGGCTCGCCTGGGACTTCTTAAATGTAGGGATTTTCGACTCTAAACTCTCCGACCAACTCTTTCGGTGTCCGGCCCCAACCACGGCCGCGCCGCGGATTCAAGCCCGCGTCCACGTGGACGACTTCAAGGCAAGAGCTGCCGTCTTACGAGACGAGGATGGTACCGTTCTTCAAGAGCAGCTGAAGCTCGACAAAGCACGTGTCAATAGGGCCGGAATTAACCTAACAGAACATCTCCCAAAATAGTTTTGCCGTTGCCACACTGAAGCAGCAAAGACTGCAGGTTTTAAGGCCGTCAAATAAACCACCACCACAGCGAGTGCCCGGCTCGAGAGGCGATGTATCACTACTGCCGACGCTTGGATCATCTCAAAGACATTTGTAGGAGGCGGAGTAAAGGCCTAAACCCCGTCCAACTTTACGTCGCGTTGTTCACGGCTGCGCGAAATTTGTCAAGGTGGATGTCAATGGCTACGACGTCGACTTTAAAGCGCACTCAGGAGCAGAGATTATGATAGCGCCGGACACGTTTCTTGGGGCAAGAACGTGTCTCCAGAAGCCAGAAGTGCAACTGCCGGGTCCTGTAAACCACACTTTGATTGTTCTCATTGCGTCCCAAGCCGCTTTGAATTGGAACGGAACGTCCGTCGTGGAGTGCGTTGACGTCGTGCCTTCGCAAGACCTACCACTGCCTGGGTTCCCTGCCATCGAGAAACAAGGCGTAGTCCACTTAAAGCGTTGAAGCCTCATCGCTATTTACGGACAAAAAGCAAAATAACGAAGAACTATTTGGGTTGCCCCACTTGCAGCGGGAGTTAAATTTTCATCAGCCATCCGCGCCTGGTGAGCTTCGAGCAGCCACGCGCAGCTGAAAAACGACAGGAGCAGACGAACACATGCCACAGTATGGAAATTCAAAAGAGACGCCTTGCACTTCGTGTCCTGTCATCGAATCGTACACTTAAGCACCCAAACCTCCTTGGATAATAATTTATATATCCCAGTTGATTTTCATATTTTGATATTCATCGAGATAGAACCTTCATGCCTCGCTTGTGTCGCTGCATAACGATAATGAGCGGAAGCTTAACAACAAGGAACGCGCCAAACTCCCATACGGTCAATGATTGTTCCATTTCAAATATTTGCTGCGGATTGAGTACGTGTAAAACTGATTAGCATCGACCGGTCATCGATATAAGCTATTTAAATACATCTGGCTTGGCCCAAGAAAGGTCTTTCGAAGTCTAGGGTGCAAACTAAGGTAGAGCCGGGAAACTCTTTATCGATGCGCCCTTTTTTTCGGCACGGTTCAATGGATGTATCCTCTCCTTTATTTTCTTTTTTGCCATTAGCATAATAGATGTTCTTTCAGAGTCAGCGTGATTGGCCTCCATTCATTGCCGTGACTTACTTTCCGGTTTCGATCCCGATGGCAGATTGCAGCAGCCTGTCTCCGACCGGTCAATGCGATAAAGCGGCCACGTCAACTCTTTGTAATGCAACACCAACATTAAAGTGGGTGAAAGAGAGATAGATGGAAATTGGAAAATATATATTGCTTAAATTGGTGAACATCTAGTATACGGAAGAACAAAACCCCATCTTAGTTGGGCAGCAGACTTATTTAGGAAAAAAATATTGAAGTTGGTTTAAAATCTGCAGATAAATTTTATATCACAGCGCCGATGAATTTGCTGAATTTTTGCGTTCATAAAAATACTTTCAAGGCACGTGAAATTAAAAAAAGGTGTCCTAGAGTTTTTTTGTGTTTTATGTTCCTGACGCAGACACTAATTCTAGACTTCTAGCCGCTTCAAAGACGTCCTCGCTGCTGAAACCAATCTCGTGGTGTCTAAACATCAGTACATTTTACGCCTCAAGAAGCTAAAATTATTACGATTCTTGTAATAATAAAGAAAAGAAAAAAACAGAGTCGCAACTGTACTGCAGTGACTTGCAGAACGGGCGCTCTTTCTTTCATGCGCGAGCTCCATGCACTTTATAGCGCGCTTATGGGCCTAAATTCATCGTCCGTTTCGGCCCGGTATTCCGAATAAAGCACATGGGTTCTGGCTCTCACAGCGAACGGCTCCTTTTTTCCCCACGTACGCAGGACTGGCACCGGCGGATAGCGGCATGGGGTCAGAAGAGGGATGTCCGCCTCAAGCCGAACCCAGATGAGTTCACAACGCCAGCTCCGTCGCGACTACTGTGAACACATCACTTCAGCCCGCTCCTGCACATGGAATCCGGTGAGAAAGCATCCGCAGCCGCCGTCCCTGCCGCCATCCTCGTTCGCCGTTCGCCTTCGGTAAACCAGACTAACGACCTCAACGGCTTAGTTAAATCAAAGATTTTAGCTTCGAGTCAAACCTCTACTAAGTCTGCGCAAATTTCACTTGCGGATTCTCCTCTACACTGTGGAATCGGAAGGGGCGTGGGCTGGAAATCAAGGCCTAACAGAGGAGCAATGGGGATTTTTCGCTACAAAGGAGAAGCTCACCGCGCTCTAGGTACACCCTCCCTACAAAGTATACGAGAGCACATGCTTCCACCACCATGTCCAGAAACCGGGAGAAAGTGTCGACAACTTCTGCACGGCACTCCAAGTACTCATGCGGAAATAACACTACAAGTCCGCAGAGGTTGAGGAAAGGTTCGCCCGAGACAGCTTCCTTTTCGGGCTTCTCGCCTTGAAACTTTCCGACAAACTCTACCAGTGTCCTACCCCAGCTACGACCAAGGTGTGGCTTAATGCCCGCGGCCGCGAGAATGCCATCGAGGCCAGAGCTACCGTCTTCCGAGACGGGACTAATGCCGTTCCTCTAGAGCAGCTCAAGCTCGACGAAGCACATGTAAAGAAGGGTTGGATGTCACCTTACAAAACAACTTCCAAAATACTTTGCCCTCGCCATGTGGAAGCAACCAAGACTGCAGTTTCTGCGGCCGTCAAAACATACCCTGCAGCAGGGTTGGGCAGTATCGCGATACAAATGTATCGCGATAGTATTTCAGGAATACATTTCGTATCTGTATTTCTGTATCGCGATACATTTTTTTCACCGGTATCTCTATTTCTGTATCGAAATACATTTTGAATGCTCCTTTGTATCGCGATACAATCAGGGTGAAATGTATTTCGTTACATTTTTTAAGAAATACTCTCCCCGCTCAAAAAAAAAAAATCCGGACCCTTATTTTTTTTTTGATGGCACCAGGGTCAAGGAGATGCTGGGACATTGTTACCCATGTTGACCAAGGTTCCTTCCGATTTTCCAAACTATTTTTCTATGCGTCCTCTTCTCTCTTCTGAGAACTGTTGCGCAGTCGGGGACACGAATTAGGGGGCGTGCTATGAGTGGAGTCAGAGCATGTTGTGCCGCAGGTCCTTAGGTAGGGGTTTCTTGAGTCATTGTTTGCGGGCATCAAAAGCCCGCTGCTTACCGTCTCTCTTGCTTTAACGCACACAGTACACCCATGCGGCAAAGCTGAGTAACAGTCCGTTGCAGCACGAGCCTGGCGGTGGTTGACTTGAAATCATAGGATAACTCGCGCAGTGAAGTTCAATAGATATTTGAATGCGTCTGCGGCTGCGCCCGTAATATTGCACGGCTCAAGGGTACGTCATCAGCCGACGTGAAAGTGGCCCGCTGCTCTGGTGATCCGAAACCCAGGAAGGAGGTCAGACGTGGCCTCGCTGTGCCGACCCAGACTTCGTACTCCTGCGACTCGTCTCGAGCTCGCTGTTTCTCGGAGAGCTTGCACCTCTGCCGGCAATATCAGGTCGCAATCCACGATGTCTCTATTTGGAGTATGCAAGGCAAATCTAGATGGGACTGTAATTTATGCGTCGGTGGCGGAGGGTCAGCAGGAAGCACCTTCACAACAGGGATGCCACCGTATCGTTTTTTCAACCGTAACAGAAGATAAGACATGTGTTCCAGGATGCTTCAGGTGGTCCACCATTCTCGAAAATCCTAAACAATCTTCAACGAGGTAAACTACAATGAAATTACACATTGCCCGTTCATACAGCAGCGCGTTAAAGTTTCTTGTTCAAAGCCACACCTACAGATAAAGAATACCAGTTCATTCCACCGTGACGTCATGTGATAAATGTTCACGGGGGCGTCCTTATTTGACAAGGGCGTGGTGACGTTTTGATGGGATTCAGGATGACAGAGAATTTATTTAGAGGTAAAAGTCTTTTCGCATCCCTCGTCGTACAGACAGGATGTCAGGGAAGGGACCACGGTCAGTCCTTGATGGAAGGTTTTTCTGAGCCCATTGAAGACTCCTCGTCGTCCGAAATCACTACCTTCAAGGCAAAGTGCCACGCCTACGGGAAAGTGATTTCAGGATCAAAAACTTCCACTTCCAACTCCAAGCTTCATTTAATTTGGTCTCAAATAAATTGGAAAAATGTATTGCAGTATCAGTATTTCTGTATTTGTATTTCTGCCTTCCCTAAAATGTATTCCTGTATTTGTATTTCCAAATACTTTTTGCCTATATTTAAAATGTATTTCCGATACGTATCGCGATACACTTTTACAGATATATTTCAGTATCAGTATTTTAGGTTCTATTTTAAAGTATCCCAGTATTTGTATTTCCAAATACATTTTGGAGTATTTCTGCCCAACCCTGCCCTGCAGCAAGCGCCTGGCTTGGCACGTGAAGTGTTAATACTGCCGACGCATTTCGAAGACGTCTATGAGAAGCAGAGGCGAGGACTAAACTCTCTCAGATTTCACACCGTGTTGTCCACGGGCGACGCCAAGTTTGTCAAGCTGGCCGCCAACGGGTACAACGTCGATGTTGAAGTGGACTCAGGAGCAGAGGTTACGATAATGCCGAGCACGTTTCCTTGGAAACCCCGGCGTCTCCAGAAGCCAGAAGTGTAACTGCGGGCTCCTGAAAGCACCCTCTGGCTGTTCATGCTACGATCCAAGCCACGCTGATTTGGAAAAGAAAGTCCGTCGTGAAGCAAGTGTACGTCCTCTATTCGTAAAACAGCGACTACTTGGGTTTTCTAACAGAAACTGGGCGTGGTGAAGTTCGTTGACGCACTTGGCGGTCTTAGCCAGCAAACCCCTCTTCATACCAACATTTTTATTGCTTCTCGAGGACGAGTACGCGATTTACCCCCAACCGGGAGCACAGCCGTTTTCGCTCGGGTTCCCTCGAGCGATCCCGATACCAATACACGGCGTCACCAGGAAGTAACTGGACAAGCTCGAGTCTGACGGCACAGGCCGGAAGACTGACGATCCAACGGACTGTTGCTCAGGCATCGTCGTCGTCCCCAAGGCCGCTGGACTATACAGCATCTGCGTGGAGTTCACTCTCCTAAGCCAGGTATCCAGCGGGGCCGTCATGTGCCGCTGTTGGTGTAGGATATCCTGGGAGGCCTAGGACCTGCGCGGGTCTCTTTGGAGCCTGACGCTAAAGCCAGCTTTCACCAGATGAAATTCTAAACTGAAATCCAGACCCTGGAGAGCTTCATTAGCCCTTTAAGCGGTAGTAATTTTTGCCCCATGCATTCCGGCATATGATCCGATTCAGAGTATTTCCAGCTCCAGACGGGGAGGGTACTAGAGTGCCAGGATGGAGGAGTAGTTTATATGTTCGGTGACACTTTGATCCACCGTCGCACTCAAGAGGAGCACGACCTGTGCCTCCGAGTTGTGTTGGAGTCTCTCAACAAAGTTTAAGTAAAGCTGAACAAGCTCAAGTGCATCTTTTCAGCATCCAGGGTGAAGTTCTTGGGGGTCATGGTCTGCACTGCGCGCATCTCTCTAAATCCAGAAAAGTCCCAAGCGCTGGTGGACTTGAAGGCCCAGATGAATGTCAGTGGAGTCCGGCACCGGTGGTATGAGCGAATCTTGTGGGACGTTTTCTTCTACACTTGTCGTGCGTCACCGCACCGATCCCTGAGCTACTCCAGAAACCTTGCGCGACGTACTGCTGTGACAGTCAATAAGCCGTGTCCAGCATGGTGAGAAGTACGCTCAGGTTTGCATGGCAAAGTAAGACCCCTCGTACCCCACAATGGTGTCTGCCGGTGCAAGCTCGTTTGGGACTGGTGCAGTCTTGCTAATCATGCTACAGGATCAGCCAGCGGGATAGGGGCGTGCTGCGACGTACGCTTCAATGTCTCTTGTCCACGGAGCAGAGCTACAACCAGACAGAAAAGGAAGCCTTGGCTGCAATATCAGATGACGAATGCTTCGACCAGCTCGTACGAGGTATCACGGTGACCATCGCTCTCTCGTCACACAACTTCGTGCTGCTGAGCGAGACACGATCCCTCCCTCCATGCAACCAGCGACTGTTGGTGCTTCTCATACGCTATCAATACCGGACTCTTTATCTCCTACTCAAGCTCATTGCAACAGCAGACCACCTTATTTGAGCACCGCTGAAGTTGGCATACGAGGAGAAGTGAGGCCAGAAGACTAACTTAGTCGAACCATTCGTGAGTGAAGTTGTCAAAGAACTCGCACACTGCACGTCGTATCGTCTCGGTAGTCTTCGCAGCTCCCAGGCCGAAGCCGTAGTATGACGCAGGGTTGCTTAGGCCGTGCGAGAGTGCCTGTCCAGAGAAGGTTTCAAAGGCTCCCATCCACCGGCGCGACTATTTGAAGGAGTGCACAAGCACGAATCGGTTCTAAATGACCGCTCCTTTATTACCCCGTCGACCCTGCAGGGCGCCACCTGCGGGGTCGACGGGGGTTCGGCCTGCGTGGTGACACCACACAGGCCGAACGATGTGGTGGCACCGAAACTTGCCTAGCTGTTCCTGGAATGCCCGCGTCCGTGAAATAGGCATCCTGTTGTTTCAGCTGAGCACGGGGTAGGTCTGTACATTTCGGGACTACTCGAGCGAGGCGACACCATTTTGGGCCATGCTCTTTATAGATGGGTGTCCTGATAATACCCGGCCAGATGCTGTCAAGCGATTGCCTCCTCTTCCTTTTTTAAATTTTCACTCGACCTCTTCCTCCTTTTTTTACACTCTCTTCCTCTCTTTTTGACATTATGAGGCATCAAGGGCCAACCTTATGTGGCACCGGGTCCTGTACCTACCCCCGTTTTAGGCTCCGTGGTGGGCGTGCCGCCGAAGTGTTTCACTATGTGTTATGGATCGCAAGCTAAAAACATCTGACTGGGCTATGAACAAGTCTGCACTGAAGTCAAAGACAAATCCGCAAAGTCTCTAGAGATTTTAAAATGTCCAAATTTCGTAGTGCTACACTTTGAGAGGTACAAACCTCTTTCAAAGCTGTCTATGTACCTTTTGCATAAAGTTCTTAAGGGTGCTGTCGGCGCAAACATTAATGCCAAAAAGATAACGGCGTCGGGTTATCTTCTTGCTAATTTTCATACAAAGCAACAAATTGAAGCTTTCCTAGCCTTCAGCTCCGTCGCAGATCACAACGTTAGGGTGACACATCAACGCAAGCTGAAAACTGCTCAAGGAGTTATCTCTAAGCATGATTTCCTTGAAATATCTGAGGTAGAGAGCTCGAGATCTTTGAGGGCCACCCCGGACAAAAGGTTTTAGAGGCGCGCCGTATCACCCTTCGCAAGGAGTCTTGAAAGAAAGCCCAAATATGGCATCGTGACATATTGATTCTATCACACAACCGAAATTGTAGAAGCGGGTTACCTTCAGTGCCGTGTGTGCCCCTATGTGCTTAATCCTCCGAGGTGCTTTATCTGCCAACCGTTCGGCCATGGGTCGTGGAGCTGTCCGAGAGCCGACACAGGTGCCGAATGCTCCAGTAAAAAGCGCTCGTTGCCAGCACATGTGACAAAACAACGATCCAAAATGAGCTAAATTTGACGGTTACTACTCGGAAACCCAGGAAAGTTATGACTTTCAGGCAGCTTTTTAGTGTGTTGCATGGTTGTATAGCACAATTACGTTAATTAAAGACAACATTCGGACCTGTTAAAGTTGCAGCAACGAGGTGGAGGGGTTTAGAGTTATAAACTGGCAGCAGAAAGTGACCCATTATTGGCCGCCGCAATGTTGCACATGTTTGACCACTAGACACGTTATCTTATGATTTTACGCCTAGAGTTTAACGCAGTACCGTGCACAAATAAATGCTTATTGATGCTTAATGATTGTACCGATCAGAGAAGTTACGTTTTGTTTGTTTTAACTCCAAAAAGTGCTTTTACGACAAAAGCTAGGGCAGCTTCGCAATGCCTCCACTAGATGGTGTCAGCCGCAAGGCTGTACTTTTGGATTTTATTGGAGGCAGACACTGATCTCTGGGGCTAACAGTATTGAAAAATCGTTTATCTTATTTTTTTACAACGATCGCAATACAAAACCACACATAAAGAATACTTCGACGGACACCAATTTTTTTTAGTGCTCGAGCGAACATTTACCATAATTGGTGCCACGTAATTCATACCCCGAATTCTGATTGCTTCACAGAACGATTGTTAAACGGTAAAATTGTTAGGACCTATCAAATATTTTTACGGCAAATTGCTAGGCATTTTTGTTGCATACGGGAAAAACTCTAGTATCCCAAACGTTTAGTGATGCTCTCACGGATTTCTTCATCCAATATAGGGCGTTTTAAAGTTACCAGGCTCGATCTGAGATGAACCGTAAAAATCGATATTTGTACGTAGCAATCTAAACTTTTCGTGAGATGTGTATTTCACAGGTCGAATTTTTCTTGTAAAATTACAACGCGTAACTCCCTTAAAAAAAAGAAAGGGGTAAAAAAGCTTGCCAGGTTCAGCGGCGGACGGCGACGCAAACGACCGAGCCGAGTTGTGGGGCGTGTTTTTGCGCGTATTGATAGATGGCGTCGGGATCAGCGTCGGATGGTGCACCCAACCAGCCAAAGAAAGCAGACGACACGCAGACGAAATCCGTCGGTAGTAGAAGCGCCGTGTTTATGCAGACGTTTTTTTTTTATTGTATTTTTTTTACTTTAAATTTTGCTTTTCTTGTCAGCATTTATTTTTAATCAAAGGTACATTACAGGAAGCATCTTCATTCGCGAGCCGTCTCGATCGCCATCGTGACCGAAAGAGGCTGTTGGCAGAGGGAAGTGGGAGGATTCGTTAAAAGGGCAGCTAGTAACGCTTGTTCTTAAAGACCCATTCCTAGTCCGGAACTCCGAAGTAGTTTCACAGTTTCTTCTGAAGGGACTCAAAGCTATAACGGAGGTTTCTCAATAGACGTGGTAGACCTGTCCTATCCAGTGCCGCATAATAAACTGTTCCTCCCTGTTGGCGTTGCATTGAAGAAAATGGCAAGACTTCTTTCAGGAGTTCTAGCGGTGTGAGCGTGGAGTCTTTTATGGAAATGCGAACTTCGTATTTATCCTCAACTATTGTGTCATTTTATAACAACCTGTATGTTCAAAAGCAAGGAATATGCATCGGGTCACGATTGGCGCCAGTGTGGTGTGACATATTCTTAGCTGATTTTGACAAAGGATTATCTGAGGGGTTAGACATGGGAGTGAACCTCATGGCTGTCCGCTACGCAGACGATTTTTTCGTGCTTGTGCGACATCGTCATATTTGTAACGGCGACATTATCAATAGAACGATACATGTTTTTTTCCTCTAAATCACATTGCCTCACCATCACCCACCAAGCTATGATGTCAAAACGGCTGCAGTTCTTGAATTTAAACTTGCTCTTCGACAAGGACCAGATATGCTGGAAGTACCGGCCACTCTGGAAGAGAGGCGTTTTGCCTTTTTCGTCTGCCCACTCCAGATTAGTGAAACGAGGGATTGTGTCGTCGTCGTTGGTGAGAGTCTCCTTTGGCAAGTCGTGTAAACATAACATTGGCGAAAGCCCTCTCGATCAGGTGCCACGCCTAAGGATGGCGGAATATCCAGAACGTATTTTTGCAAGAAGTTGCAGAACCCGTGGTTTCAAAGCTTAAAAAAAATAATTGGAAAAGAAGCAGCCGACCAAAGAAAAAAGGCGAGAGCGGTGGTAATCCCTTACGCCCACGGGCTGTCTCACAGCCTAAAAAGAGTTGCCGCACACATTGAAATTCCTGTGGTGTTCTCTGCGCCGTCAAAATAGTCCCAGTCTGTGCTCAATAGCTAACTACAAAAGAGAAAGAAAAAAAACACTGAGGCTTGCTCTAAGAAACAGGACTCGCAGTACATTGGATGCGCAACGCCAGTTGTCTATGAAATATCCATGACTCGCGTTAATGCGTATATAGGGAAAACGGGGCGGTGAATCAACGACAGGGCACGTGAACATGCCCTAACTGTTAGAAGATCCCCATCGGGTAATCTAGCAATTCATTGTGATAGTTGTTCGTGCGTACCCAATGTTGGCGAAACACAAAAAAAAAATATTAGAAAACTAAAAAACAAACTAAGAGAGAATTGTTTGAGGCCTACTGTATAAAAGTGAAGGGCGTAGATAGCTTCTTAAGTGCACCGACAGTGCACTTAACTGTCAAAGACTACGTTAAGAACAGAAACACTGGCGCAGGTATGTTTAATTCTGGCCAGTTTTGCTAGCACGGTTCGTGTCTACAAGAATGTAACAGTAAACTCCGAGAAACTGAGAAAGAGGAGGAGACGAGAGCTCGAGGTGACGTCAGAACGCCGAGCTCTTATTCGAATGATTAATCGGTAGACCTAAGGCTAGCAGCTTTTTCTCCATTGCACTCGTCGAACGTGTTCGAATGCGAGAGCCAGACACCAAACGCCTGATTTCTGTGCCTTTGAAGTGTTCGATGAGTGCAGTGAAGACAAAGGCTGCCTTTGCCTTCACTGCACTCGTTGGATGGATTCGAATGCGAAAGCCAAACGCCGGACACCGGCGTTCCGCGGTTTAACGCCTTCGACGATGCAGTGGTGACAAAGGCAGCTAGCTTTAGGTCTTTCCACGAATCGTTCCAACCAAACTTGGCGTTCTGACGTCCCTGTGCGCTCTAGTCTCCTCCTCTCTCTCACTCTCTCGGAGCATAGTTTGTTTTCTTTTTTGAAAGAAGTATTGCATTTTACAGTTTGTTCAAATAATGAAGCGCCCCCGTGTGGCCAGCGTAAAAAATGTTAGGTGTAATTATTTTACGATAAAACGACACTCTGATATTAGTAAAAAAAAAAAACGAAATAAGGAAACCTTTGTTTTCTATTGGCCACGAGTTACCTAACGGAGTTCGGTTCAATTTAAGCCGGACGTTTATTTGTTCTTGCATAAATATTCTCCTCCTTGGGAATCCTCCTAAAAATGTTATGGGTAGTCAATAACGTCAAATCTCATACTCTCGATTGCTACAAGTATGACTGAAGAACAACTATTTCATCCGTTCGCTCTTGGGACGGCTAGATTCAGGTAAGCTCAGTTGGTAGAGTGATCCGCCAATCTTGTGGAGGTTCCGGGATCGAAACCCAGACCAGACGTTTTTTGTCTGGGGCAATGAGCCGCCTAGAAGGCGTAAGTTGTGTTCCATTTCAGGTGGAAATCAGTTTATTTTTGCAAAGCTGTACTAAAGCGACACAGATTGTACAAAGAAACAGCCAGTGGTTTAGATAGTTTTATAGCAGATTGATATAGAATAGAATATACACTCTCAGAAAAAAAGGTGTATTAGTACACCCCTTGTCCCATGTAATACACCCCAAAACTTCAATTCGACGTACAGCGCCCCATAATCGAACAGGCGGCCCCAAAGTTTACGAGGGGCTTGGTAGCCGTGTGGTACAACTTATTAAGATAGCTGATGTACGTATTATTGACTACAAAAAAGATTATCGGAGTTTTCTTGGCAGTACTGCAGAAGCTCTGTGTTTTCTTTCTTTGGTCTTTGATACGTACTTTAGCAATTTAATAAGTTATATCGCACCGTTATCAAGCCCCTGGTAAAATTTGGGGCCGTTTGTTCGACTATAGGGCGCTGTAGGTCGAAATGAAGTTTTGGGGTGTATTATATGGGACAAAAGGGTGTATGGTGATACCCTTTTTTTTTTAGAGTGTACTTATTTTCAGTTTATACATTTTGAAAAAGTACAATGATGAGCCGGTGTAAGGCTCAAGGGCTTGTCTACCTGGCCACGCACAGTGGGTGGCGAATTCACTATGTATAACATGAGTATAAAATTCTCATTCACATCGAAATCACTTATTCAAGAAAAAGAAACGATTTTAAGCAGGGATTAAAAAAAGAAGAACGAAAGGTGGCATCACACTGCAGACCAATGCGCACCGTCCCGAGAAAAAAAACACCAGAAAGGAAAAGATAACCACCATCCAGCAATCTAAGTTCACTGGTCTAAACTCCGTAGTGTTTTGTTTTTATTTTATTAAGTTTTTGTCTTGATGTGGCAGTAAATAGGTGTTCTGGCATGCTGTTGAACATATTAGGCACACAAGAAATACCCGTACGTTCCCCATATTTAGTTCGAATTCGCGGCACGTTCAATCATTGGTAAGCCTTGAGAATACGGAGTTGTAAAATTTGAGTTTCAAAAGTGTTGCTGTACTACAGTCTCCTAAATATCCCCAAACAAGACGGTAATTCTGATTCTTTAAATATACAGGATTTAGAGATCTCGGCCTGATTACACGCAGATCTTTTTCGGATGCCCTTCAAGAGAAAAATAATCCCATCTCGCCAAAAAAATGAACACCCTGCAATGAGGGTTATACCGTATCATATGTAACTATATACCAAAGCGTGCGTGATTCTCGGTGTAACCAAAAAAGGCCTGAACATTTTAACATTGTAAATACAGCTTGAAACACTTCTTAACTGTTTTTACAAAGTGCGCCACATGCGTAGACTACGATAAATTCCTACCAAAATGTATCCCTAAGTACTTCACTAAATTGACACACTGAATAGGAATGCAATCACATGACATGCAACTAGAAGTCTGAAGAGCTCCAGCAGTTGATAGTTCGACCTTGTTTGTGGGTTTTTAAAGCAAACTAGCTTAGTCTTCGAGGAATTCACTTTGATTAAGTTCAATTGGAACCAGTCCATTGCGAGAACGATTTCTATATGTAGTTTTTCCATAGCCACATCATAATTCGCATGGCTTGAAACCAGAAGTGTATCGTCCGCGTATTGAAATACTCTGCACTGGGAAGTAGCAGAGGAAAAATAATTCTCGTATAAATTAAATAATAAAAGGGACAAAACTAAGCCTTGCGGCACCCCGGCCGTAAGGCAAGCTCTACTGCTCTGGAGATCTCTAAAAGTCACACCCTGGGACCGTCCTGAACAGAAGCGTCCTGAACAGAACCTTTTAGAATCAAAAGAAAAGGGCTCCTGAAACCGAGTCTGCACAGTTTGGAAAAAAGAATTTCGTGATTTATGCTACCATAAGCTTGTGATAGATCCAAGAAGACTGCACAAGTTAGAATATTATTATCAAAACCTGTGTGTAAGCAGTCGCTGAAATACTATAGCCAAACTGCAAGTGGACTACTAAGTGTTCATTCCTGGAAACAAACGAAAGCAGTAAAATCTAATGCTCTTCAACGACCCCGCTAAACAGAATTAAAAACGGTTGCTCTCACGTTTGCGCTTTCTATGCCATGCAGTGTGCATGTGAGATTGCGCTAAGTTTAAATATCACTGCTACAAATATTAGCACAGTCACAAGCAGCCTTGACGTGCAATAATAATAAGACTCACACCCAAAACATGTGTGACAGTGGCGGACACGTGCCCTAGGCGGACAAAGGACCAATTCTCCTTGCTGTCATAAAAAGATGTATGTTTCGCGAAGACCTGTCTTCAGAGACAGGTAGTTTACATATATCTTTTAAATGCCATAGCATATCTCTCCCCTCGCTACAAAACGTATTAAGAGGCAATGCTATCATTAAATCAAACAACACTAGCAGGTAGAAAACATTAAAAAGTGATATTCGAATCGTTCTCAACTCGGACATCCCTTTGCACTCGACTATTTGTCACCTTCCGCATACATTCTCGCGACAAATGTGAACCGGAAATGCAAGCGCGCGGTTCGTTCCCCTGTGACGTCGGCTCTCACCGGTGGGTGCGTCAGCATTTATCAAGATGCAAAATTAATCCCAGCCTCCCGCTCGCAAAATTAATCCGTGCGCACGCGCCCGGGCAGGGCCAATTTTGCGAGTCTGCAATAGAGCTTGCCTCCCCCCCCCCCCCCCCCCCAATCCTCCGCCCCAAACCCTGACGTGTCGCAGCCTTCCCACAAACGAGGGCGTTGTTCCCGCTCATTACTTGACAATGAGTTCATTAGGTGCCAAGCGTGTGTTCCGCACCCTGCGCATTTGCCGCTTCTCTGTACAATGCACAGGTTTAGAGAGGAGTTTCATACAAAAGAACAGCGTGGGGCTACCGGATCTGAGTATATATTGCTTTTGTCCGCTACATTTTCTTGCGAGTAATACAAGCGCGGACTTATTTAGCATACGCGCTCGGTCTGAACTTTGTCGAACTCTCCGATTGCCTAGTTAGGCTAGACGCATCACCAACTGGGTCGGCGGCCCGCATTATCTTAATTAAAACGCCACCGACCCCAGGAACCTGACGCCAAATGCAAAATATATTTGAGGCGGTGACGTGAAAGCTATTGACAAAAAGGTTTCGAAATGAAGAGACGCAAGTAAGGGACGAGAAACAAACGGGAATCTTTCGTCTATGGGTAGGCGAACCGAAAAGCACTATGTGCAATCTGATGAAAGAAGAAAAAAAAAAAACAAAGGGGGGAGGGCACCCTTAAAATAGGTGTCAAGTTAACCATCCTTCATACTTGAAACAAGGATGTCATTTAGCTTCTACTCTTTCTTCTTCCCCCTTTCCCCTTTCCTGCTCGTGACATGTCATCTCTTCTGTTCCATGCTTTGCACTATCGCCAGCGGCGGTACCCTACCATGTTATTTCAATGTCCGCATTCGCGACTATTCACGTGTGATTCATCTTAAGACAGTGCCACTTGTAAAGGACCTTCTTTCGCCCGATATTCTCAACACCTGCCGCACGTAAGAAGGCATGGGCGTACCAACGGGGGGGCCAAGAGAGGCGCTTGCCCTCCCAGCTCTCAGAGTGTGGGGGGGGGGGGGGGGGGGGGGGCAATGTATGTGTTTCCCCCCCCTCCTGAAACAGCCACCACTGGGCGGGGCCAACACTGGCCGGCGGCGCCCAAGGAATATTTGACGGTGACAGCGCAGGAAAAATCATTCTCACACCAGACACTCAGGAAGAGAAGCACACGCGCTGAACTTACAACTCTTGTGTATTTGACTACTTCATTTTTCTTTTCAACGTCTGGGTTGACTTTTCAGAACGTGATAAGTAGAAGAGATAGCACGATATACAAAAGAACATTCTAAAGAGAAGGCAAAAGAACAGTAAAAGAGAAGACAAATGAAGAAACGGAAAAAAAATATCTAAACAAAACACTTTTACACAAAAATAGTCAGAGTGCAGGCGAGCTGGTGTAAGTTGAACATGATTGTAAACCTGAGACTGGGGCAGAAAAGAGAACACAACAGAAGGTAGTAAAAGAGGAGGCAAAGTCTCAAACTCAGCTGCAAAGTTTATTTCGAACACGCTTTATATACCCCATCTCCAACGCCGTCTCTGAAAAAAAAAAATACACATGACAAGAGGACAATGACACTTGGGTAAATCTTCTCTTATCATGTCTTGTCATGCGTGTATTTTTTTTTTTTTAGAGACGGCTTTGGAGATGGGGTATATAAAGCGTGTTCGAAATAAACTTTGCAGCTGAGTTTGAGAGGTTGCCTCCTCTTTTACTACCTTCTGTTGTGTTCCCTTTTACAAATCGTCCCTCTCCCTCATCGCTATCATTTAGATAGAAATTGGAGCCCTTTGGTCGACATCTATCCTATCAAGCCCAAGGAATACCAAGGGCACCGCCCTCCGACCCACTGAGGTATATTTTAATGCGCAGTCGATGCAAACCAAAGCAACGGCGCTCACGGCGGATTGGCTGGTTCGTGGAAATAGACCCTGCCGCCGTAAGCATAGGCAGCGGTTACAATGCGAGTTTCCAAAGTGGTAGCGTAACTTGCTAATACGATGTCTGCCTCATACGTTGCAGACCCGGGTTCTATCCAGGGTGTGGGCTCACTTCTTTTACTTTTTTTTTTTTCTCGAACATTTTGCTTTGTCGAGGCATTTGGCGATAATTACGACATTTTGTTGGTACGATTAACACGAAAAAAAAAAACGAATCTTGTCGACGAAACATCGCTGAGATATATAGTACTAAACTCTATCTACGGAGGTGCATGGATGGATGGATGGATGGATGGTAATGGCTATACCCTTTGTAACGGTCGGCAGCTTGCGCCACCTAACCTAACATTTCATTACCTTTTTTTTTAATATGTATGAATTTTGTTTTAACACAACCCCCCCCCCCCCTACTTACACTTTTAAAGTGTTACCCTTGCTTATTTTTATCTCTAGTTTCGCTTCTCTCTAGATTTTCTCCCCCAATCTTCCAATATCCTCTTAGTTACCCCAATTCTTCAACTATCCATTCGTCCATCCTTCTCCGGTAAACCCAATGCCCCCTCCAAATCCGTAGTCATCCCCCCCCCCCCCCCCCCCAAGAGTGTGGGACGAAGCACCGTGCACCTTAAAATTACATATTCTTTAGTTTCCCTTTCGCAATTGCATACGTCGCACAGGGTGTCAATTTCTTGGAATTTAGCCCTATATGTTTTCGTTCTTAGCACCCCCGTTGTATTTAGCTTCAAACAGCAATGAGTTCTCCACTGAATTATCATGCAGCTGTTCCTTCTTTATTCCTTGTTTTTGTGCCTTGTATAGTGTTAAAGCTGATTTCCCCTGCATTCTCTGTTCCCACAATTATTTCTAAGTTTCTTTTACTTCCTTTTCTACTGATATGGTCGGATTTGCCCTATCTCGTTCAATATATTTAGATCTCGGCCGGCGGGTTCGGTTTGTCCACTTAGGGTTTAGACTTTTCCTATATAGATACTTTTACAATTTTCCCACCCATGCGTATGCTCAATTTCAGCTAGTCTTTGTTCAGATTTTACTTCACTGATCGCTTCTCTACGCTCAAAAGATGCTCAACCCATATCCTCCTGTACTCCCTCATTTTGTGTATTCCCTTGTGCAGGGATTGGGTTACCGGCTGGACGGTAACGCGCCGCGCCGTCCGAATCCGAAATTTAATTTCCCGCGCGTTGCTGAGCAGCCAATCCGGCATGAGCGTCGTTGCTAGGGGGTCTATCGAACTCCGTAAAAGTTAGTGATGGACCAAATCTGCCGTACTTTAGATTCGGCAAAGTTCCGCACATGCCGAAATTTTGAAGGAAAGCTTCGCAAAGAATCAACAAAAAATCTGCAAAGTCCTGTGCACGCGCACGAACGCGACGGGGCCATGAATCGAAAATGGACGCCGCGCAGTCACGCGGTTACCGTCGTGCAGTTTAGTAAAACCAGCGGTTACGGCGAGGTGTGGAGTCGGCAGCACGGTAACTGTGCATTTGTGTGACGGTTCTGCGGCTCCATGCCATAATGAGAAGAAAGAAGTACACCGCAAAAGACAGCTGGAGGGTAGAAGAGAAAGAAGACAGGATGGCCAGCGAAACCTGAGGTTCGGTCGGAGGAGGAGCTCCTCAAGGAGGTCTATGGCTATGGTCCAGGACTTGCCCGTCTCTTGCTACACCCAAGCTGCAACGGCAACTATTTACTTCCCAAGCCCAGGATTTGAGGTGACTACGGTGAGCTGCACCTCTTCGCGGTTCGTCCACGCAATGAACTATCAGGGGCATTGTGAGGGACTGAGGGACTCCTCTTTGCCCGTCGTTGAACTACATAGTTAAACCTATTTCCCTTTGTATCTTTAGTTGTAAGTATCTTTTTAACTTGGCCTTTGTTTGTATTTGTATTTTGTAAATAGAACGTAGCAATTTCTCTGCCGCTTGACGTACTCTTCATTGGACTTGCGACCGGTCTCGGGCGAACCGTGACAGTTTGTGAGCTTTTGCGAGTGTCGCTTTCTTCAATATTTTCTCCCTCAAAAACAGAACATCGACCAGTAATTTGCGCAGTCCAGAGCGGAAGTGGAAAATTATGCGGTACATTCGGGATAACGTGGTTTTCATTTGACCTTTTCATTGATCCAACGAGGCAGTTGAAACATTGACTGACAACTGACAATTACCCTCAGTGTGCGCAGCCCACTACCGTCATACGGGGCAGAGTCAGGAGAACTTGCCAGAATGTATGGGATGCAGCTGGCATCCTCATGTTAATGTGATACATGTTTTCCTTTTTCTTTTTTTCTTATCTTTACACACTTCCTGTAGTGTGTATTTTGTACATTTATATGCCTGTTTTTTGGGGGTTCTTTTTCACATGTGGTGGCGGGCTAGCAGGCGCTCTGCGTAAGGGTTCTCACCTATCTGCCTAGCCCCGCACAACACCCCATATGGGCCCCTTCCAGTATGTGCAAGTGAAATTATTATTATTATTATTATTATTATAACAACAACCCTGTTTTCGACTCACTAGTAGTTTGTGCAAAAAATGATAATAATGCTTTTAGTTCGCGTTATTCGCGATTTTCATGTATCTGCGTAAAACTGAACACAGAACTATCATTCTCGACGTTGCACATCCGACATTCCTAACTCTCCCCACCTTCCTAAACATCCGTGTGTGTCCTTACACCAGAAACCGAAATTTTAAAGGTTGAAAACGGCACGTTGCAAATATGGAACGCACACTTTCATGCAAAGCTAACGTCAAGTGACTCAAGTCGAAAAGCATGCATATTTACAATATCTCCTCTGGTGAAGGCTCAGCAACCGTTGCATTCGTTTTCGGGCACGAAACAGTGACCCCCAGTAAAAGTAAAAACGCAGTGTTATTGCCTTAACTTTTAACAATGTACACACACTTGCAGGCGTGCACTGTTGAAGCCTCAAAATCAAAACTCTCGTAGCGTGATTCGTAACTGCGCCGGCTAGAACCCAATTTCATTGTCACGCCACTTTCTGCAAGCAGACACTAAAATTGGCAATAAATACACGAAAGCTACACGATACAATTATCTTTTAGAACATCACATTATTTAGTAATAACTGTGTTAATAGGTACTACTTGTTGTACCTAAGTTAAGAAAGAAAACAAAAACCTTTTTTGTCAGAAAAACTAAATATCAATGTTAAGTCTGGTAACAGTGTACCTTTGCCGAATCTTTAGAAAAGTTTGGGTCAGCCGAATCCTTAGATTCGGCGCCAAATTTTTCATTCGGAAAAGGTTCGGCTTATCACTACTAAAAATATGCGACCCGGGGGGGAGGGGGGTCTTGTCTGGTTCCCCCCCCCCCCCCCCCCCAACTCAAGAACAAGTTGGTACGCCACTTCAAGAAGGCTCCTATACATAGAACGAAAGTACGAAACTGTGGTCGCTGACAGGCGCAAAGGCTGTGTCGAGTCTCGGTACATAGGAATATGGATGTGGACATAATACGCCACACCCTACGTTTGTTATTGTTATTATGGCAGTGACTATAGTAATGTATGGGAGCGAAGTTAGTACTCGTGTCGCCCTTTCTGCGATATTTTTTCCCCCTCCTTCATCTATTTGTTGTTGTGTTCGGTTCTTTTTTTTTTTTCTTCCTGTTCTTCGCGAACCTTCGGTTCAAATCAGGTGATATAGCGGCGTGCCCGGCAACGCCCTGCGAACTGCGTGCATTTTTAAAGCGTCCTACCCCGGAGCGGAGTTTCGCATTCGTCCGCATGTCCTCGACGGTTCTTGTAACGCCGACGGCTTCACTGCCATACCTTTTGCCTCGAAGGCGATCGGTTGCAGCTGCGTCGGGGGTGCCGCTTTGGGCTCCTAATGAGATAACTAATGAAGTAGCGTATTACACCACCCTGCCCCGGGACCCACCGGGAATTGTGACGGCGCTTTTTGCGGCGGATCGGATTTTAGCTGGTGGTGTTGCCATGGGCGGGACGCGAACGAGAGCCACGGGATGCGCGGGACGTGCAAATTTTATCGCGTCTGTCGGGATTGGGTGGCGGCTTCTGAGCTGCGCCGCGGAAATGTCGTGAATGAGTTATGTATGTTTGTCCACGTCCGTCACTGACCGAGACTGTGCTGGGCGGATGATGTAATTTATTGAAAGAGTTTGTTAGAGAGGTAGTGGTACTGGATGCTATGATTTTTGCGGACGACTTTGGATTTCGTAATTTCTTGTTCCATCTGCGGTTTGTCGGAAAAAAGACGAATGAGGTTTATTAAAGAGCACGCGAATAACGGAAGGATTAGGTTATTATAGGACGTTCACAAAAGCGTAAATGGGCAGCCGGAAGAAAAGCCTGCCGTGCGGAAGCAATGTCCAACTGTTCTAAACATCAACTACCTTGCTTTGCTGGACAGCACATAGTGCCGGAGTTCACTCCCTGGCAATTACAGAGGTTATAATGCTGCCTGAAGGAAAAAGCTAAAGTCACCTCAAACACATATTATTTTCAAGGAACTTACGAGTGCCAAATTTCATTGCCTAGATCAGTGCACCGAAAACTCAATAACCCCTAAAACAGTAGCTTAGCCACACTTTGGTAGACCATGAAGAAAAGTAGAACAAATTGGCGATCGCTTCTTTGATCTTGTTGTTTCGGGCGTTTTTCATCTTTTCCGATTCTGACACGTCTTGGGTGAGGGTTTTTCGTTTTTGTAACGCTCTGAATGGCCATATATATATATATTTTTTTTTTTTTTTGAAGTGGCAGGAAAATAGTTGAAATTGTTTTTGCAGTGAAACCCCAGACCGTGCCATCCGCTGCCCGACGCCAAGCGTATTGGTCGGGAGGCGGATCACACGTCCCGGTTTATTTCCGCTGCGCACCTTACCGAATCTCGCAAATTACAACAAATAGATATTTAATTCTAGATTCATGTTGTTAACCACGACTATGAAATGCGTTTATATGTCTTTCTTTTTGTGCCTGCTAAGAGTTACGTAATGTGTACGTTTCCGTGGCCTGAGTTTAATATTTGCTGCTCTCAAGCGTAACGCTTTTCGCGTGAAAATAAGCCGTTAATGCGCATTCTCTGTACAAACGTGTACTACCTGTTGATGGTATACTCGCGGTCCAGCTCTTTTTTATCTTTTTTTGCCATGTACTTTTGAGACACACTAAGGATTTATTTGGCTGGTCGTTTTTGAAGGGCTGAAATCCTCTGAATTAGATCTGCAAAATCCGGGAGCGCTCCCGATGCGAGATAGAGAAACAGCGAAAAAGCCGAATTTTTTTTCAATATTTCTGAGCGGCCCGACCGCCTACAAAGGACCGGATGCCAAGGGCGACTTAAGCAACCACACATTACATAAGTTACCGTCTGATACGGATGGTTTAGCCAATAGCGTTCATTCATCCAAAGCAGCCACAGCATGTCCCGATGCACGCTCAATAAATGGGAGCTTTCAGTGCTGACGCCCGGTCTAGCTGTGCTGTCTCGATAGCGTCCAGAACCTCCTGTACTCACGGCACAGTCTCTGAGTAAGGAATTGGACTGCAGTAACAACCTACACAGTGTAAAGTGTAAAAAATAGAGAATTCTCGGAACCACTGCTTTTCAAAGATTGCGGAAGAAGATCAGCTTTGTTTTGGAGATATGTATTTGCATCAGATTGATTGCAAACCATTCCATGAGTGTACGTGTTCATTCATGAAACATTTCTATTGCTGTATGATAAGACAGATGGCTCGTTATAAAGAGAGTATCATAAGCATTTTGGAAGGAAGCTACAGTTTGAGACCATGGTAGACATGTCTTTTATATACATATCAAAAAAGAAAAGAAAAATAACGAAACCTTAAAGAACGATCGGTTTCAAAAACATTTTGGCCCTTTGCATACCCTGGATTGAAACTAATTGGGATCGATCATGCATAAAACTTCGTAATTGAGAGAAGAATTGTCCCCGAAAACCAATAGAAGAAAGTTTTTCAATCATAACGGACTGGCTCAAAGTATTCAACGCCATTGCTACGTTCTAGAGGCATGCAGAACTATACAGATTGTGTTCAAAGTCTGAAGTTGTCAGAGGGTGTCATGGAACGAAATCCCATTAAGAAATAAATAATATGTTTTATTTACCTACGAAAGAAAATACGGTTCTATAAAAGACGTTTTGCAATGTTTCAGCCAGTAATGATAGAATATATATTGGTCGATAGTTTTCTACTTTGCCTCGTTGCCCTCCCCTAAAAAAACGCTTTTACAATAAGAGTTTTTATATTAACCAGAATAGTCCCAGTCTTGATTATTACATTAAACATAAAAACCGTGTAATGCATACGTACCTTGAATTGTTTCTATAAGATCGATGACATATATTATCGTTACGTAGATCTTTATTGGACTTCAGGCAAGATATCATCTACTTTAAGCCATTACAAGATATTTGAGGAAAGAATGCGAAAGCCGAGCTCAAGTTTGAAAAGGAAGTCGATGTTACATTTCAGGAAGAAATGTTTAAGCCGAGTTGGAGTTTAAAAAAATGAGGCGTTGGGGCATTTGAGCGTGCTATTCTCCGAGAATTAGGCGAAGAAGTTGAAGGGGTTGAAGATATTGGCCATAGCTTTCGCACTGTGTCAAAAACCACTATTGAATTTGTTTGCTATTAAACAAGGCAATACAGCTCCGTGCATTTTGTTAATTAAACCCTTAACCGTTTTGGACAAGCCTAGTTCATCTACTTGAAGCCCTGCCCAAACCGTTTAGAATGAGTACAGCTCGTTTGATTTTCCCGGTTTATACACTGAAGCTTTTTTTAACAAACCACGCTCGCTTATGGCTTAGTTTGAGGTTCTGCCAACTGATGGCGGAACTAAATTTGGTTAAGTTTTGCTTCCATTATTTTGCGGTTAGAAACTCTATTTTGAAAGCTAGGGATGTAATTTTCAAAACAATTAAGCGGGTGAGGTTCAAAAATCTCCCAAACCTGAACTTGGTGAATGGGTTAAAGATCAGGTTCTAATTTAGTTGGTTGGAGTTTCTCTGAATTGCTTCTGAAAGTAGAGCCGATTAGCAGATCGAAAAAAGCGCTCACTCTGTTCCGCAATAATCTGGAGTCATCTGTAGGCTGGTGTTATAAGGCGAGTGGCGACTACATTCCCAGGCAAATACTTTAAGTTTTATAGGAGAGAGTATTTCGTAAATTAGCAAGAGGAGTTTTTTTTTTCTTTTATTATAACATTTTTTGGGGGGCTTGCGATAACTCCTCTTTGGAAAGTAGCGGGCGACTCAAACCGCGTGTGTGAGGCATTATGGGAGGAGTGAGGATCGCTGCTCCATTGTCTGCTGCTACGTCTATGATAACCACGTTGCTTGCGTTCGCTTTGGGTACCTGCGTACGGCAGAGGGAAATAGAGAGCTTTCGGGAACAGCTTTGGCACATCCGATAAGGTATGATGGGCCCTTCGGTACGAACTGCATATGTGCGAATCTTATGCGCAGTTTGTACTGGAGCGCTCGTCGTACCGTATCGAATGTCCAATGACTGTCTTCTAAAAATGTTTGAGGGTTTCTCGCCTCATGTGGGCATTGCCCACGTCAGGTGAAAAACCCTTCATCACACCACGCCTGTTCACTGCCCTTTCTTTAATGGGTCATCGTTCCAGATGGACCCTCGTGAAAGGCCCAATCCCCAAAAAAGCGAGGTATCGCTCCCGCACTGAGCGCGATTTCTTGTCTTCTTTTTCTTTTTTTTGAATGGGAATTAGGTGAGCTAGTTAGTACAACTTACTTTCCCTCGCTACTTAAAAATTAACGCAGCTCGTCACAACAACATTCTAAGACCATTTGCTCACCTGGATTCATGAATCGACTAAGAAGAATGTGACCGTTAGGGCGGTAGCGCGACCCACTTAGCATGCAAAAGCTCGACTAGGCTAGATTTGGCATGGCTAAAGGGCGCGACACCCTCACAGTTCCTATAATGCCCCGGCGGGCTTACATGTGGCGATGGCGTTTCTAGAAGGGCTCATTAATAGAATAAAGGATGAGTAGATGTCATATTGACCAACAAAGCGGTGAAAAACATGCTTGACATAAGTAGATAATAAGTGGTCGAATGTTTTGTGATCTATAATTTTAATAAAACGAAGCTTTTTCGGGATTGTTTCTTAAGTGTACTTTGAACATTCCAAGTGGCAAGATGCAATGGAATGGTCCGACAGTTTCTATGATATAACCGCTGCTTTTGTTTTAGTGGATAAGGACATTACACTGATATGGTCGATTGCCGAAATTACTACTTTCTGTCAAATTTGTTCCCTTGCGGGTTCAAAGATTCGAGGTTCAGCCCCGCGATCGGCTAAAATATTAAGACATTCACAAACCAAAAATTTGGAAGGTTTCAACGGGTTAATGTTAAAATCATCTACAAAACAAAGTGATCTATGACTCGGCTAAGCTTGTAGGCGGTTACGCAGTTCAGGAAGAAATTCTGAACTTTTTCAGAAGGTGGTTTATAAAAAGCACGTACGTATATTTTACAGACAGAAATAAATACACGCGGTTCAATTATCGCCGACGATTGGAACCATAACTACATATTTAAAGAAAACAACGCGTCTTTTAAAAATACCGCCATCCCACCACCGCTGTTCTTGTATCGTGCATAGAACGTGGTTTTAAAACCAGGCAACGATAATTGGTTTACATTTTAATATTGTTAGGCTTAAACGTCTTTATCTCTCATTCTAGGTTACACTCCTAAAGCTGTACACTGCTTAGCCCCCCGAAGGCTCGTTATTCCACAGATGAGAATCCACGCTTCTCTGTTTCTCTCCTTTCTCTTGTGCCTCGTCCCTCACATTCACTGCGCGCCGTCACCGCAGCTGTGCGCCCGTTCTTTATATCATCTTCCCGTAAAAATTCTGTCCATCTTCGCAGAATTTCAGCAAGCCGTCTGCATAAGCCAGTTCTGCTGAATTTCAGGTGTTTCTCTTTCAAATGATAGTCATCATCCCGAAAGGACCAGAGCGTCTAGGGTCCGGTTTAGCTGCCACTTCTTTCCTGACTTACTCAGGGTGCACAGGTCGCGGAGCACCACGTCACCGATCCGAAAATTCATCTGCTGCAGATTTCTATTGTAATAGCGCCGCTGCTGCTTTTGAGTCTGTCTTTGATTTTGGAGTGCAAACTCGGGTGACTCTCTCATTCTGGACGTCATCTGTGCCATGAAGCTAGGAGTGCCGCTGCTTGGCGCAAGAAGTTTGCCAGGGATTCGCTTCTAAGGCTTGCGAAGCACGTTCGCCTTAACAGCGCAACTTCCGGGATTCTGTCATTTCAATCTCGATACGCATCTCAGTGTGCCATGAGACATTGTTTCACTCTTGCATTATGCCCTACAGGACGGTATGGAACCATTTGGCGATTATTGATGCCGAGGTGTTTCATCACAGCTGTCCAGAGGTTGGAAGGGAAGACGCCTTATTGCTAGAAATTCCCATGGGGAAACCATGCCTAAAAAACACCTCCAGCATTCTTTCTAGCATATCCTTACTGATTTGAGCTCGAAGTGAGTGTCTTGAGAAATTTTGTGGACTTGTCGATGACCACTAAATTATATTTGTGCTGGCGCTTAGATCTCGGAAAGGGTCTGATTAGGTCTGCACTCAACTTTGCCATAGGTTCCTCCGCCCAAGTGATGTCCATCAGACCCACGGTCTTTCGACTACGAGGTTTTAAAGGCTGACATAGGATGCAAGGCTGAACAAAATGTGAAATGTCAGATCTCATTCCCAGCCAAAACTAGCACCCTTCCACTCGCTTCAATGTCTTGAAGTATACAAGGTGGTAAGTCATGATTGTATCATGTGACAGCTAGAGTACTGCCTGGCAGAGATGCTTGGGAATCCAGTTAAGTTTTTTTTCTCCCCTGCTATTTTAAGTAGCCACTCATCTATGGCCAATTTCGCTGTCTTGGGCAAGTCTTTTATCCGACGCGCCTTCGGTTCGTTGGTCGGTAGAGTCTGATCCTGGAAGAGGCGGATTATTGTGGACGTTGTGAGGTCCTCACACCCTTAGTGGTCTAGCTCATACATACTGAGGAGGGGGGAATATTTGTTTCATTGGCCATGGCATTAATTGCCCATGGCCACGGATCTGATTATAGGGTTCTACAGACCAAATAGGAAACTACTCCTTTGTGTCGATGCCGAGTGGCTTCGTTGTTATTGAGGTTGGTAAATAGAACCTGCTTAGTGCATCAGCTGGGATGTTTGCCGTTCCTCGCCGATATCTGATAACACAATCAAAACTCTGCATGAGTAGCACCCATCAATATATGCTGCTTCAAATCTTTTCCATGGTAATGATCCCTTTGAGTGAAGCGTGGTCTGTGTGTACCTCAAACAAGGCGTGCTCTAAACACGGTCGGAACTTATCAATGATCCAGACCACATGCCAAACACTAAGTGTCTTTTACCGTGTTGTGCCTTTACACATCATTCAGTGCTTTGCTAATAAATAACACTTGCCGCAGCTGCCTCTTCCTGTCTTGCAAAGAACTGCTGCGATGACGGTGCCGCTTGCATCTGTCTCCACCATAAATGGTCCGTTGAGTTCACGGAGTGAAGCTACCACTTCGTCCGCCAACTTGGTTTTGATTTGTTGAAATTCCACGTCTTGCGAAGCCTCCTAACACCAAGAGAAGTTCATGTGCGGTATGAGTGTCATCGCTCAAGCCATTTTCGAAAACTTGGACAGGGACGCCCGGAAGGATCCGGTCAATCCAAAGAAGGCACGAAAGTTTTTGACACTTTGAGGGATGGAAGTCTCGGATAGCAGCCTTGTCGGGGTCAGGACGACTCTTTCCCGGTGAATTTACATGGCCCATAACTTCAGCGATTGCCTGCAGGCTTGCGTCTACGCTGGGTTGATGGTAAGTTTAGCATCTTGTTCCTAGGCAATAGCTTCTCAATACGCCGGAGGTGTTCTTCAAACGAACTGGAGCAGATGAGTATATCGTCTAGAAAGGCCATGCAAAAATGGTGCTTGATCTCCTCCAGTTCTTTTTCTATGAGAGCTTGGAATATGGTCAGTCCACCAGCCATGCCAATCGACATTTTTTCTGAACTCAAATGTCCCCTGGTAGAGTTTAAATGCAGGATTAGGACTAACTGCATGTCGGACAGGCATCTGGAGGAAGCGTTCAGACAGGTAAAAAACTGGTAAAGCATTGGGCTCTACCCGACTCGTCCAGTATTTAGCTGGTCCTTGGAGGGGCAGAGGACCATTGGATGGCGTTTGGTTGAATTAAGTCCTGCTGCAACAGATCCACGATAAATGCGCCCATAATTTACCGCTTGTGGACATTGACAGCCCGGAGTCTGCAACGCGTCGGCGTGGAATTCCCCTTGTTGATAGTGTGCTCCCCCATTTTCGTGCTACCAGGATTTTTATTGAATATTGTTCCAAACCTTTCAAACACAGCAACCATCTCTCGATGCTTTGTAGAGTCGGCCTGGGCCTTATCCTTATCTCGTAGGAATTGATCTACTGTGGGCAGTATTCTATGCACACCAAAGTTGACACTTGCCTGAGCAAACAAATGCTCTATGCGATAGACATAATCACTTGTGGGTGTCCGGCTATCTCATTTTGCGAAAAAAAAAAAAACAAGCTGTTGGTGTTCATGACCGATCATTCAAGCATTCGAAGATATATGTATTGAGATTCCAGTAGCGTTGGAGAAGTCCCAGCTTTCAAAACGTCCCGGAAAAAATAGGGCACGTGAAGAAATCGATGCTTGCATGAGCCCCTGCCCAATGCACTCTACACTTCTCCGAACTTGCTGTTTGAGATCAACCACTTGCAAGACAAAGAGAGTGCTCTACCTGTCTGACAGTTGCTTTTTCAAATACCGTTGCTCGAATCCAGACTTGTGCTTATCTCAAGTACTCTACTCAAGATATTGTATCTTAAATACTTTTTGAAGTGTCTTGGTATCCTGCAAACACCTTTGATCGAGAGTGTTTGATACTCTATTTTAATTACAATTCCGAGTGTCTTGTACTGATTATCTTTAATGAATTTTTGACATTCCACAATTTTCCGAGTTTTTCGGTATAAAGCGGCGTGGGCATGGCACGAGCAAACGTGAACATTCTTTCGAGCAACCAAATCCTGTTGCTAGCTCTTATTAACTACGGTGACTTTGACTGAGCTCGTGAAAACATCGCTTTTTGCCGATTGTGAGTGATATTTCAGCCCAAAGTGCGTACAATGAAGGTTCTCTCCTCGCCTTCCCAAAGGCGACTTTTGTTTTGATGGAGTTTTCCCAAAAAAAAATCCTTAAACAAAAGGTGTGGTTTTACGGAAGTAAAGATGTCACTCTGAGGCGCGACGTAGACCGGGAAACGACCTACGACAACAATGCAGACTTGAGTGTCAAGAAAATAACAAATAGAAGAAAATGAGAAGTGGACACACAAAAAAGTAGACACTTTTGTTTTGCTTTTTGTATATTTTACCCCGCTAGAGCATAACGTCAAGTTATTATTTTTGTTTTTGTTTTCTTCTTTTTTTGTGTGTTGTCAGTCCGGCACTTATTGCTCTCGCAATCACTGTCTGTAAGCGAACATTGATAAGCAGAGAAAAGTACAGGAAACGAACTACGAGCTGGATGACCTCTCAAAATGCCAACAAAGTGTCCCCCAACGTTGAGGGCCTTTCAAAACGCAACTTAAGGTGCGACCACTGCTGTGGCTCTTATGTGAGTCCTCTTTGTTATCCATTCACTCATATCCGTGTCCCAAGTTCGTTTATAGTGAACTCCAGATATAGGGGATTTGGATTGTAGTTAAACGATGCGTCTAAGGTGCGCCGAAGGACGTGATATTCAGCGATGTCACTATTGGCGAAGCGCTCTGACCCGTTTGTCACCCCCACACCTCGGTGTTTACCCAACACAAGGCCTGTACACATGCCCACATGCCTTGTGGGCATGTTAATGTCAAATTTTTTAATAGAGCGCGGGGCACAGTGTAATGAAAAAATACCAACAATTAGCGAAGTGACGTTAAGTGCCGGATCTCACCCGAAAGCAGTGGTCAGAGGATGCGGGCTTGACCGACTTGCGCTTCTGGGCTGAGCTGGGCACCGTGCATGCTGCATTTTCATGCAGGCCGGAGTGGTAACAAAAGAGTCCCTCCTCCCCCTCACCGGAGAACACGAACTCCAGTCGGGCGCTGATGCTGGGTTCGGTTAAGTGAGCCGAGCGCTGAGTCATTGTATTTGTTGTCCTCATCAGCGGCGTAGACTTTCCATTTTCCCGGGGGGGGGGGGGGGGGGGGGGGGGTAGGCTGAGAAGTTCTCCAGGTGGGGGGGGAGGGGGTGTGCTTTTTTCGCAATTTTATTTACAACGGCAATTATCAGTGGTTTATTATATGGGGTGCATTGTACATCGTATGTATATCGCCATGTGTCCGTCGCTGTGTGTCAATGTCAATCACCGTGCAAGCGTAACCGTGTGCTCCTCGCCGGTACCACGGCACATGCACCGGTGAGCACAAAGCTGAAAAACAAAAAGGTTGTGCCAGCTGCGAAATTGTGAGGGTAGAACCCAGGCCCATGTGCTTCTGAAGCAGTAATCCACGTAAACAGCGTCTCGGTAAGGATCATGACCCGTGGGAGGGGGGAAGGGGGATCTGCCCCACCCCCCCGGATCTCACTAGGAAAGACACGTAGTCTACGCCTAAGGTCCCCATACGCCTAGTTCTATAGTTAGCCGCTTGGGGCGCCACGGTCTGATCTCCTCCCCAATAACTAATGCGACCTCTTTCTTGTTTTCCCGGAAATGTTTTGTAACATCTATCAGTGATATTTCCACGCGCCTTGCCCAGCGAGCGCGTGGCCGGATAATTACCGCGCTTGGCTCCCGCGCGGAGGCTCCGGGTTAGATACGAGGGAGCGGACTTCTTTTTTATTTATTCTATAAACTTGACATTTTCGTAAGTTCGAGAACCTCGTCGTGTGATCAAGTTGCGAATGTTCTACGCGCCGAACTTTCTACGCCGAATGTTCCAGAAACACACTCGGGCAAAAAAAGGTGCTCCGACTGGCGGTCCAGATTCAGTCTCGCCCCAGAGGTCGATCCTGCTGTATCGCCGACATCGACGCCTGCGACGCTAGCCTTTGTGTATTTTGTTTTGGGCACAAGTTGGCCTCATTAAATTTCTAGTTTGTTCGGTTATTCGCCGCCTCATCATTTGCCACTTGCGACAATATTTTGCTCCTTATAGTCGGACTGCATAATATAATCCCACGATACCTTTTTCGTTTTGTGTTGTTGAGTGCTAATAAACCATTCTGGGAACCCAGATTGGCGCAGCCGTATAATTGTCGTTGTCACTGATGTCGATACAAATTACGCAATGCGGAAGTATGTTCAAAAATACTTGAATTACATTTCTAAGTATTTGTGCTCTACTCAAGATACTCATAGTGCAAGTAACTTGAGTAGTAATTTAAATACTTTATGAAGCAGGTATTTAGTAACTTATCTTAAATACACTTATCGAGTATTTTGTCCAACACTGCTTGAATCGCAGCATTCCTCGCAAACTGACGATCGATGCGTTTTCTAGAAGTACTCGGAAAGTGATGTCCCCGATACGTAGGTCTAATAGGGGCTCCTTTCCACCGACGTTTGCAGCGACCTTCACTGAAAAATAGACGCCTGCCGGTACGGCACCTTCTGAGTGTCATTTCAAGGACAACTCAATGGCGTGTGCCTTTAGGGCACTGGCGCGACATGTGTCCTACTCCTCCGCAACGATGACACACTACTTGAAAATGATGGCAGCTCTGCTGAGGCCTTAGTTGATGCCCGATGGAACCGCCGAGGCCCACTTTTCGCAGCGTTAAGCTAAGCGCCGCGGTGGCACCGAGTTGGTTCCTGTAGAACGACGGTTGCAGGGCTTCCGTATGCAGGTGCCAGGGGCGCAGGTGTGGCGTTATGAAATCAGGCGTAGCGCATGCTGCTACACTCCGAGCGATTACCAGAATTGGGGGCTTCAGAGGTGGAGTCGACCGACTTTGAAACGCGAAGCCGGGGGAACTTGATTTGATGGTTAGGAAGGAGGTACGTACTGCAGACGTCGCCACTCGCGCTCCATTAGGCCATTGGCAGCGTCGGCGAGTTCCTTGAATGTGGCCAATGTTGGCCCCTTGACAAGATCTGGGAACTGCGGGGGCATCTGTTGGAGTACACGTACCGCCTTCTGTGTTTCCGTCACAGGCTCGCAGATCCGTTGTAGTAGCTGCTGATGGTATATACAAATTGTTTCAGGTTTTCCTTCGGGTAGTATTTGTTTGCGTAGTCCTCTTTGAGCCGCTTTTTGTTGTCAACTAGTGCAAACTCATGCCAGGGGGCCGTGACGAAGGTGTTCGAGCTACTGAACTTGCCCGAAAAACGAAACCAGAACTTGGCACTACCGTCAAGGGCCGCAAGAACGATTAAGGCAATGCGGTCTTCGGCTTTAACGCCGAGGAGCTCTAAAGTCTATCTATGAATTCTTCTGGCGACTGTAAATCTCCATGCCAAGAAATTTTGAGGCTTGGCAATGATCCATTAGGTGTGCTTGGCGTCTTGATCTGGCGCCTGATTTGTTGCATTCACGAGTGGCTGCACTAAGACAGCCGGTTCGCCCTCTGTAAGTTAGATAGGCGCTGCAGTTAAGAATTCACGAACGTAGGCAGTCACCTGCTCACGTTGAAGCGCTGAGACGTCTGTTTGCTGCATCATGGTACGCAGGAAGTCCGGTGGCGCCAAACGCGGTCGTTAAGACACCACAGTCCCAGACAAGCCCCGCATGTTGGTTTTAAACGTATTTGGTTTTCGGTGCAGGTTACACTCGTGAAACTGTGCACTGCTTAGCCGCCCGAAGTTTCGTTATTCCACACACAAAAATGCGCGCTTCTCTGCTTCTTCCTTTTATTCTGTGTCTCGTTCCTCATATGCACCGAGAGCCGCCACCGCCGTTGTGCGCCCGCCGCTCACAAATATTAATTTCAAGAACGAATAATATTATTACCAATAAGACGAAAAAAGAAGATGAAGAAGCGGAAGTAGAAGAAGAGGCAGGCAAATAATAAGAATAATTTATTCATCTGCACTTTTTCTACAGAAACATTCATTCCACCGAATTCTATGGGTTATGAAAATTTCACACGTCGTTCTTGTCCTTACGACCCGGTATAACTCGACTGAGCATAGTCTTGCGATTCCGCATCTACTGTACGAAACCTCTGGCACAGGTCCATTTCGGCATTTGTGTCATGGTGTCTCGCATTCTTCAACGCAAATAAAGCCACCTAGTCGTAGTGTGCTCAGCTGGCGTCTTAGTGACTCGAGCGATGATCGCAGTTAGAGATGCATACGAGGAGTCCAGAAGGGCTTCGGCCGCCTTCTCTGATGTTTTTAAAGACAAATAGTGGGCGCTTTTGTGCTCCAAACGTTTCCTCGCCGCTACGCTGCGATGTTTTAATTCCTCCGCAAATAGGTTGCAAACGGGAGTCGTGCAGATGCAGCTCTGTCAAAAGATTCTGAGTCGAATTTCTAGTGAGTGCTTCTTAAATAAGCAAGGCTGTCAACGCACGTTTATTTTTTATATATATATTTTTTTACCCTGCAGCCGGCTAAAAATCATTATTCTGGAAAAGTAATAAATGTAAATATTCTACAATTTCGTAAAGGTATTCATATAAACCTTTCAGCATCGTTCGTTCATGGTTAGGCCTCAATCATCCTTCTTTCTTGCCATTCTTTGTGTCTCGGGATTTAATACCATCTGATTTTGTGGCAGTTCTTGTTTTCATTGCAATAAAATCCAACACACTCCCGCCTTAAAAAAAGAGAACGTTTACGTGCCGATGCTGTCAATTTAAATGTTCATACAGAATGTGAATATTTTCATGGTTAACGTGTTTGTTTTCCGGTAGGACGCGTGGGTAGACTGGCGGTCATCTATTTATCATTTGTCTCGTACTGTCTCATATCATGCCTGCTATTCCTGTGGCATCCGGAGAAGACCTCTTTTGTGTTCTGCGACGAGCAATTTCGCTGTCCATTATTCAATGGAGTTAGAAAGCCATGTGGTGCAGAAACAGGGGTTGGCTGTTTTTATCGTTTCCTTTCTGGCTCCCGTTGGCCGCTGATGCATTCCGCTTCTTTTTCTCCTACCACAGTTCTTGTTTGTCCGTACTGTCTGTGAGATTGTTCCTACAATAACAAGAGTTATATAAAACTACGTTATTTACCTTGGCAAGTTTTCGTTTCTTTTCATCCTTTTCTGAGTTGTATTTTTAACGTTTTCTCAGTTAGCCTTCATTTTGAACATTACATTTATGAGTGCCCGGTGAATACCATTTTTCGACAGCATTTATTACTTGTTTGGAAATTCGCATGTAAAATGTTTTCTTCGATGAGGTATTTTGCAGGAGACTGCCTTCCAGTGGCGTATTGGTGTAGTGACCCTTCTCGCTCTAATCGCTGCGTGTCCGTCCTTTGTTTCTTGTTCTGCTAGATCTTTTGTGTCCAGATGATCTTCGACGTAGTCGGTCGTCACTCCGGCAACAGTCTCGAGTGTACGATCCTTGTCTCGGGATTTTATGCAAAGTTAAATTTGGTCTCACAAGGTGGAGTCAATGGAAGTCGCGTGTGAAAAATTACGATTTTTGGATAACTGTAGTTTTTCTTCTACAACTTTTATATTCCTTCATTCGTTGATTCACTGGCTGAGATTTGTACTTTAGCGTTGATTTGGCGATACGATCGCTAAGCTCTATAACGATAGTGAATCTATATTCACGCTATTTAGTGGGTATAAATGATTTAATGATATCGTCCAGGTATTTCAATGAACGTTCCTAGTCTTTCGACCTCTCAATAGTTTCGTTAAGTTGAGCGGCTCGTTGTTTCTAATATGGCTTTTCCGAGCTAATCAAATAGAGTCATCACCGGCGTGTGAAATGTATTTTATTTATCGCGCAAAGCGCTCAATGTCGGCTTCGTTGAAAGTGGGAATGACTCTGCCGCCCATTGCTTTGTTTGACGTCTCAATAATTTTTCTGCTTCAGAGCTGCTACACTGCAGAACACTGTTCGCACAAACACGACAGTGACGAGTTTTACAATTTTACTGAGAATGGACAATAAAAGGAACTAAACTTTACCGATAAGGTTAGTTCCCAAAGCAAACACTTCGCACTAACCTGGTAGGTTTAATGAGAACATTCCCATCCTAAGCGACAAAAAAAATATTTAGGCGATTGCTTCTTTGTGTTAAAGGTCTCGCGCAGTGTACGTTGGCATTCACCGCTTTTTCGTAGACTTCAGCTGGGAGTCGGCACTATGGTGTAACGACCGCTGACCGATCACCAAATAAGTAAGATGATCAACAGTGTTTAGTTTATTGCCAGGCATTTGCCCTTCTTCTCAAGTGCATTATTTCGTCACGGAATGCTCGCTCCTCAAATTTTATGTAAACGCCCTCTTCTATACTAATACGTTCCAACACTGCTATATCTAGCGTCGTCAGAAACTACTAAAATTTCTCAAGACCACTTTAGCGCTTCGAAGTTTCGTCGAGTCGAAACTGCACTTCAGAATAAGCAATGAGGAAAAGGCGTCGCACTTTCTGGTTATCAAGAAACTAAAACAATAGCCAATCTTTACTATCAAAATTAGAGATTGAAAAAAATAACTTGAATGCTGTTTCTAGTTTCTAATGCAAATTCAAGTTCAAAAGAAGCTATGGTTGTGAAAATTATTTTCGGCGCGTTGCTGCATCAATGCCAAGCAACAGTAACTACAAAAAAATCGTTTTACATTTAATAATATAGGGATTAGAACCAATTCTTTTCCGCAAAATATAATCCTGGAAATATTTGTATTTACTGTTTCATTATCACTGCAAGATTTACAGGCGCACTTCTTTTGTATTTATTCAAGCAATAAGAAAGCAAAAGATACTTATAGCCGGCCTGCTTGAGCACGTACAACCGTTCTGAGCAATTCAGAGCGCTTATATTTTTTTATATTTTGCGCCTGGGTCATCCCATGCCAAAGGAGGCGGCAATTTTCGTCATATTTTGGATGTGCTTGAAAGAAATAATACGAACGAAGACCCGTTTGAAATTAAGGTTGGCTAAGTTTTGAGGGCTGAATTACGTTTATTTTTGCTGACGTCATGCTCCAAAGTGTGGGAAATCGGAAAAAAACCTTCTGCATTAAAAAAAAAATTGCAAAAAAAAAGCTATTCTTACAACACCGGTTTAAGCTTGCATGTTATCGATCACTAATGTATTATATCTTACCTTGAAGGTAAAACACGTTACGCCGCCATTTTGGGACCAGGCAGGCACCACAAACCTAAGCAAATTTTAAGGATTTCTTGTATTTTTTTCAGCCAACTTGAAATGAAAGTTTGACTAAGAATATTTTTTCGTTTATTTTTCTGAACCTTATGCTCGACTAGGTTGCATTACAATTATAAAAACAATTATTCGGACAGTTTTTAAATGAATAGTGAATATGCCACTTTCTTCAAAAATGGCCACATAGAGGGTAAAAAAAAAAAAGAAAGCTGTGGGCAACGGTGCTTGAATTTTCTGAAAGAGCCGAAAGGTTAACCAACCCCCTCTGTTCAACATATCAAAAAATTAGAAAAGTAGTTTTTGATATCTTGGAGAAATTATTTTTTAAACGTGAGGCAGAACCACATCGCCTCCAGGTATCCCCCTCATCGGCGACGCACGCCCTCGTCTGGTACGGCTGAGTGAAACACTGCACGGGGAACTTAATTTTGTTAATTTTATTGTATATCTAACGCTAAGAATCTTGACATTATGACATGTCCATTTATAATGACTAGAAAGTTTTTTTTTTTTTTTGCTATAAACAATATACTTGGGTGCGCTTGCAAGTTGAATAGCGACTACTCGAAATATTGTTTGGGATACTTTTTATCAACGCCGAAACAAAGCACGTTTGTAGCTGACCGACATTTATTTTTCTTGTGTACATGAATGTAATATATAGTCCAATAATACTATATACAGATGTCACTCAGATAAGACCTCAACATACCAGAGTGGGCAAGCCACTACTCATATTTAGGAGTTTTCGATAGGAGCACAACAGGGAACTTTTTTTTTATATAGGGGGTACATATATTTTACAAGTGGTAAACACGCAACATGCTTCTGTTGTGTTATAACCTTCAAATGGCCGTTGGCCTGAATATTCACTTTTAATGATCTGCTTCTTCCAATTTTTCGCTCTCTGTTTTTCAGTTGCACTATGTATTTGCACCACAATACCTTTTCGTTGAAGAGGAAGCCAAATCACCGTTATCGCTCGGCATCGTTGACAATCTCCCGCATCTACTATTTCATTTTTTTTTACAAGAAAACGCTACATGACCAAAAATTGAAGACGCGCCGTCTGCTAACCAATGGACCTTTTCCAAATACCGACGGCACCAGGCGGTGGCTGCACGAAGTAAAAATCGAGGGAGTGACCTACCTGCACTACCAGTCGATAATGGAAGCTACGCTACCAGTTTCTTCGCTCTCTGAGCTGCGTCGCGTGCCCAACGCGACTTTAAAGAGGGAAATCCGTGGCGTCCACCTAAACGTCGTGATTTTCTTTCCGTCCACTTTCTTTTTTTGTGTAACACGATTATATATATGCTACAATTACGTGCTCTACTCGTCGATCTGCAGCCTCATTCTGAATTTCCTCGATTTTTTGTGCCGACCTCCACCGCTTGGCATCGGGCGCTTGCGCGTGCGCAGAACGCTTCTCGGAAAAGGTCCATTCTGACGAACCGTCTGCATTCACAAACTCGGTTAGCAGACGACGGCTTTGTCTCCCGTCAC
The DNA here is from genome assembly GCF_016920785.2 of Ixodes scapularis. NCBI lineage: Eukaryota > Metazoa > Arthropoda > Arachnida > Ixodida > Ixodidae > Ixodes > Ixodes scapularis. Next base: position 1,270,843 of record NW_024610039.1, read on the forward strand.
CTGGGTACATGTAAGGTGGAATTAACGCCTTCAAATTAGTGTGCCAAAAGAATATTATTACGTGGTAGCTAAAATAACACCCACATCCATCGTGCAGGAAGAGTTTTGATGCGAATTTAAAGACATAGCAGCAGACGGATCACACCGGTGACGTTTTAGACGTGCGCAGTGTTCTAGCCTATGATATGAACTGAAAGCTAATGAAACACTGATATTCAAAATGTGATATAATATTTCTGGACTATAATTTCTATTTATTTACATAAGAAGAAACAAAAACGCCATTGAGCTGCAAATGTGCTTTGTTCCGGCTTTGATAAAAGTATCCCAAACAATGTTTGGAGTTGTCGCTATTCAACTTGCAAGCGCACCCGGACATATAGTTTAGAGCAAAAAAAATATGCACCCTCTAGTCACTATAAATATACATGTCGTAATGTCCAGATCCCCAGCTTTAGCTATACAAATATAATTAACGAAATTAAGTACTCTGTGCAACGTTTCACTCGACCGTAGCAGACAGCGTGCGTTGCCGACGAGGTGGACGCCTGGAGGTGATGTCCTTCAGCCTCATATTTAGAAAAATAATTTCTCTAAAAAAGCAAAAAATACTTTTCAAATTTTTTGATATGTTGAAACGATGGGATCGGTTGAACTTTCAGCTATTTCAGAAAATGCAAGCACCGTTGCCCACATTGCTTTCTTTCACCTTCTATATGGCCGTTTTTGAAGGAACGAACGCATTCACCATTTAATTAAAAACTGTCCGAATAATTTTTTACAATTCTCATGGAACATAATCAAGTATAAGGTGTATAAAAATGAGTAAAAAAAGGTTTCTTAGTCAAATTTTATTTTTCAATCTGACAAAAAGATTCAAGGAATTTTTAAAATTTGTTTTAGTTTGGAGTGCCTGTCTGGACCCAAAATGGCGGCGTAAGGTGTTTTCCTTTCAGGGTAAGATAGAATACATTAGTGCTCGATCGCATGTACATGTAAAATTGTGTGGTAAAAATGGTTTTTTTCAGCAATTATTTGAAGTACAGAAGGTTTTCTTCAATCCCCCGCAGTTTGGAGCATGACGTCAGCAAAAATAAACATAATTCAGCCCTCAAACTTAGCCATCCTTACTTTCAGATGTTTCTTTATTCATATCATTTTTTTCAAGCATATCCAAAATATGACGAAAACTGCCGTCTCCTTTGGCATGGAATGACCCACCTTTTTTATCAGCTGCATAATGTAGTTACTAGAAGCAAATCAAAGCACGAAAGAAAGAAGAAAAGAAAAAAGTACTGTAATTTTCCAAGGAAAACAGAATGTGAAAGAAAAAGCAAATACAAATATTTCACTAACTAAAACATGAGCTGCTTTTGTTGGAGCGTACCGGGTTTACATCAATAACAACATGTTAATTAAACTGTACTTTTAGAGTTTAAATGTACACTAGCAGGTCTGTATTGCTTTCCGTGCTTTAAAGGATAGATCAATCAATATGTTCTCCTTTCTAATTGCACATATACTGATGAAAAATCCCTCTTACTCCAGGTGTAATGATTTGGATAAATTTAAAATAATTTGAATGAATGGAATAATGTTTATGGGCAGTCGGTGGCGAGGTTGCACTGAAATATTGTCACCGAAACGTTCTATTGTCGTAACCAGATTCTGCGAAGTGACGCTGTGGCTTTGCGGGACCACGCTGCGGCTTTGCGGGGGACCACGCGGCTACCGTGACGACGTGGCACAGCGTCAACATCGGCCCATCGGCAGGTTTCCGTCACGCTCCCTGATCGTCACTGCGCAGGATTCCTCGGCAGCGCATGCTCAACGCACCACCCAAGAGGACAACATAAAACCAAGCTTCATCGTGGCCGCCGTCGCAGTCGGTGGCGAGGTTGCGCTGAGATATTCTCACCGAATTGTTCCCTTGTCGTAACCAGATTCTGCGAGGTGACGCAGCGGCTTTGCGGGGGACCACGCTGCTACCGTGACGACGTGGCACAGCGTCAATATCGGCCCATCGGGGGGTTTCCGTCACGCTCCCTGATCGTGACTGCCCAGGATTCCGCGGCAGCGCATGCTCAACGCACCACCCAAGAGGACAACATAAAACCAAGCTTCATCGTGGCCGCCGTCGCAGTCGGTGGCGAGGTTCCGCTGAGATATTCTCACCGAATTGGTCTCTTGTCGTAACCAGATTCTGCGAGGTGACGCTGCGGCTTTGCGGGGGACCACGCTGCTACCGTGACGACGTGGCACAGCGTCAATATCGGCCCATCAGGGGGTTTCCGTCACGCTCCCTGATCGTGACTGCCCAGGATTCCGCGGCAGCGCATGCTCAACGCACCACCCAAGAGGACAACATAAAACCAAGCTTCATCGTGGCCGCCGTCGCAGTCGGTGGCGAGGTTCCGCTGAGATATTCTCACCGAATTGGTCTCTTGTCGTAACCAGATTCTGCGAGGTGACGCAGCGGCTTTGCGGGGGACCACGCTGCTACCGTGACGACGTGGCACAGCGTCAATATCGGCCCATCGGGGGGTTTCCGTCACGCCGCCTGATCGTCGCTGCGCAGGATTCCTCGGCAGCGAATGCTCAACGCACCACCCAAGAGGACAACATGAATCCAAGCTTCATCGTGGCCGCCGTCACAGTCGGTGGCGAGGTTGCGCTGAAATATTCTCATTGAATCGTTCTCTTGTTGTAACCAGGTGAGAGTGCATTTTTAAGCTTGACTAGAACTGTTATTGTTCTTGCCACCGACCGATGTGTTGTTTATTTTACTACTGCCTGCAATGTCCGGGTCAAATGTTTGTTTTGCGTGTCTTCCAGAGATTGCTGCCGATGTGAAATGTATCACATGATCGGTATGCAGAAACGAATATCATTTTGACCAGTCTTGCGCGAGAATTGCGGAGGCCTCTTACGCAGGTATGGGAGCTGCTTAACGTGAAACGCTACGTTGTAAAACTTGCCGCACGCAGGAAAATAGAAGCGGAGCTCAGAGCGGAGCTTTTACTTCTCAGGGTAGCTCGCAAGATAACGCGTCAGTAGTCACGGCTCAGTTACAGGGATTTGGACAAAAGCTTGACGCTTTATTGGCAATCAAATTAACTGCTGATACCCTCCTGACCCTCCCTGCTAAGGTAGACGAGCTCTTAACGCTAAAGCCAGCAGTGGAAAGGATGGAAACGCATATGCAAGAACTGGAAACCAAAGTGGACAGTTTGTGAGCCAAGTACGATACCGTGCTCAAATGCACAACCACCAATAAAAAAAAAATAGCTGAGCTGAAAAAAAAACAGGCGGAGCTTCAAGTAACGGTGAATTCACAGGAGGAAAGGATTCAAACTCTGAGGGATGACCTCAACAGCGAAGAACAATATAGTCGTATTGCAACCTGGAAATTCAGGGGCTGCCAACATCTCCCAACGAAGACCTCCGAAAAATTTTGAGTAACTTGGCAGAAAAACTGGAGCTTTCCGATTTCACAGCTACAGATATTCGTGCCATTCAGCGTCTTCCCGCCAAACCTGGGTCAATTCCAATAGTTTTGGTTAAGTTTGCCTCGGCATAACTTAAAGAAAGGTGGCTTGGCTTACGTGGAAAGCTCGGTGTTCTTGTTCAGGCCGCTACGGTACCTAAAATCTTCTTTAACGAGAATCTTACAAAACAAAACCTGCATCTGCACTGGATGGTCAGAAAAAAGGCAAAGGAAAAGCAGTACTAATTCACTTGGGTGAAAAATGGAAATATTTTTGCAAAGAAAAACGAAGCGTCCTCACTGTTGCGCCTCAACCGTGTTGCAGACTTGGACAAAATTGTTTAGGCCTGGCCATGGAATTTCTTCAGTTCTCAAACTGTTTGTTGCTTAAAAATAACTTCGAAGAACGCTCTAAGTCTACTTTCTTTTTTTTTTTCACATTCACATAAGTATTCGGAAATACTGGGATCAATTTATGATTATTGTGCGAGAGCTTGACGCGGTTATGGATGCATTCATTTTAACCGAAATTAACATTAGTGAAGACATAGAAACTCTGTTTTGTATTCCCGGGTATGGGGGGGGGGGGGGGGAAGGGGGGGGACGTTTTACGGCTCCCAGAGCATCTGGTAGGGGAGGAGGAATATCCGTTTACGTCAAGGATGGTTGGTGCACGACTCCGATTACTGTAACGATGGCCCATTCTGAGCATATGATTCTGCAGGTTAGCCGTCATGATTTTTCCGTCATTCTGATCGCAATATATTGACCCCCAGCAAATAATGTGAACGTTTTTTTGAAAGAACCTGATAAAGCCCTAGCGAAATTTAGTCCGATAAGTGAGTTGTGTCTGGTCGGCGACTTCAATATAAATACGCTAGATTCCTCACGCCCAACTCTATGTGATTATTTAAATTTAGTGTCAACTTACGGCATCGAATGCGCTATACAGCCTCCGACCCGAGAAGAATTTTTGGGCACCAGTTTAGTGTCTTCATGTATCGATCAGATAAATCTTCGTGTTTTTGAGAGTACTGTGAAAGCTGCGGTTATATCGGAAAAAGTAGCAGATCCCTATTCTATAGCGTGCCAGATAATGTCAAAAAACAAGGAAAAGAGAGCTGATGAAACTAAAAAACAATAACAATAACCGATGTAGCAAAATTTGATCAAATGGTTGCAACTATGACTGGGATGGCCTTTAACTTCAATTGAAGGGTCAAAAGTGTGCGATAAGTTCCTAGAATTATTTTCGGCAAATCTCCGCCACGTGTAAAAAAACAGCAGTTATTAAAAGGCGTAATCCGGACTATGTATGGCTCACACCAGAGGTGCTGGCCGCTATAAATTATGAAGATTATCTTTGGAAACGATGTAAACACTCGCCGACCAATATTGCGTTTAAAGACGAGTTTAAAATCGTTAGGAACAAAGCATGTGCCCTAACTCGATCGGCTAAGCGCAGGTACCTTAAAGGGCAGTTTGAAAAGAAGCGCTTGGACCCAGCCAAAACTTGGGAGCTTTCAAATCAAATGCGGGGTGCAACAAAAAAGCGCTCAATTGACGAAATGATCGAAAGGTCCTTGGCACCCGTGACACAAAAAACAAATGACAATTTCAGCTTTTTTTTTTTTTTTTTTGCTCGTGGATGCGACGCGGTTCAAGATAGCGATATTTCAGTTGGAACATTGCAAGGCTACAATCAAACTTCGGCTTTTCTTCCTTCGTATTCGGAACAGGAGCTGCGTGACCTTTTGTTTTCTTTTAAAGATGAAAAATCTCCAGGATTTGACGGAATTCATATGCGTAATTTGCGAAGAAATTTTGAAAAGCTAAAACGTGTACTTTTAGAAATGTTTAACGACATCATTGAGTCGGGAGAATGGCCTATAGCAATGAAAACTGCTCTTGTTAGGCCACTGTACAAAGGCAGCGCAACTAATGACTTGAAAAACTATCGCCCCATATCAATATTGTCCTGCCTTGCGCAGATGCCACAAAACATATTTTAAGGACAATGACTAGTTCTGTGGAACGTTTTGGTTTATTGTCTGATATTCAGTACGGCTTTATCGCGGAGCGGGGAACGCAGGCTTTGTTGGAAGATTTCAGTGACTGCTTGGCATACAGGCTTCGATAAGAGTCTTTTCACTTGCGCTGTGTTCTCAGATGCATCGAACGTGTTTGACAGCATTAATCATGATACTTTTTGTGCTAAAATATACAAATTAGGATTTAGGGGTTCATTTTTCTTCACTTTTGATACTAACTGATACGGTTTTAGTCTCCTGTGATGCGGATTATCACATCGCGATTCGAAAACTTCAAAATGATCTTGTTAGCACTGTGGACTGGTTTTCATCTAATCTTGTAAAAGTGAATGCTGTAAAGACCAAACTGGTATGTTTTAGAAACCCGCTTAAGCAAGTGGAACTTTCAGTTCCGATAGCACTACAGCATTCGAAATGCAGATCGTGCAATTGTGAAAGTCTTGAATATTGTCAAGGTTGGTGACCAAAAGAACAATAAATAAAGAGGAACAAACAAACGTTTAATGTGGCGAACTTGTGCCAAAAATAAAAGGGGTACAACAGATAATAACAGAGCGTCGCGGGCGTCGTAGTCGGCGTAACAGCAAAGTCGAACGCTGGGGCGAGACTAACTTTGGCTCGCCACGCGAAGCCCTCTATGTACACGCGTGGGCTTCTGGAATAATCGGCATAGAAGGTTCGACGCGTAGAACATTCGGGCCTGGAACAAGCAACCTGATTTTCTATTTTACAGAGCACTAAACTGCAGGAATAAACAAAAGACATGTCGCTCCCAGCAATCGAACTTTAGCTTTCTGCGTGGGAGACAAGCGCGACAACCTTTAGGCCACGCGCGCGCTGCCTACTTGGCCAGCTGCGCGCGGCAACATTACAAACGGCCAGATATTTCGGAATATATTTGGACTGTGATTTGACCTGGAACACACACATGGCACATTTATGCGAAAGATTAAAAAGCGTGTCATGCTCTCTCTATAATGTTAAAATGCTTCTTCCTTTCTCAGTTCTTGAAACTTTAGCGCATGCTCTGGCGAATAGTTATTTACGATATGGTATAACCCTCTTTTCAGTATGCTCTTTTTCTTGGCGCAATAGAATTAATTCCTTACTAAAAAGTGTTTTGAAAAGTGTTTTTTTCGATAGGCAAGATATCACCAGTGACGATATATCTCAGGAACTCGATTTGCCGTCCTTTATGGGGCTTTTTGAAAAAAAAAACGGCGGTCCTCCAACATTTCTGGACCTCCGATTTCAAAACTACCTACATTCAACAGCGTCCATTGAGGCCATCACTTAGATACGATATACCCGTATCAGGACCAAATATGGTGAACGAACACGGATGCATTATGTACCACAAGTTTTTAACGACCTGCCTGATGATATAATGAGTTTAACGTCAAAACGAAAGCTAAAAATATCGCTTAGAAACCTCGAACAGTCAAATTAACGTTCCTGTTGTCTTTTCTGCCTTTAGCTTTTGTGTTTTTTGTTTTGTTTTGTTTTACGCGACATGTATGCATTTCTGAGATCTCAGTGCTATTATTGTTAATCTACCTATGGTCCAGTTATATTGGTACTTTAAAGATTATATCGTTCGGTTAGAGTTCAAATTGGGTTTTTTTTTCTATCTTTGTTGTTCACTTCGTCAACTGCCCAGCCAGGCACACAAGCCCCTGAGGCTTCACCCGGCTTTTTATTGTGTTTTGTGTAAACTTACGTGACAAATAAAAACAATGTTCAATGTTCAATCAAATATTTATGATTTAATTCATTCATATTTTATTTAAATTGAAAGAATCTGATTAAGTTGATATGAATTTAATTTAAATCAAATATATTTTATTTAGCCTAATTTTTCTTATTCGTGAATTTTGTATTATTTGCAAAGTGCATGTTACTGAAGCCAAAACTCGCACTTGCCAGGAGAGTAAGAAACGAACTGAGGTGTGTGCTGGCAAGGTATTTATTCAGGCAACACTCTACCGTCCGAATTCCAACCTGCAAAACGAAAGCCTGGATCCTTTAAGGTATGAATACCCCATGAGCTGTGGAGCGTTTAAAAACTGTTACCTCTCAAGAGCCTTAAAGAACGGCCAGGTGCCTAGTTCAAAGTAAATAAGCGTGTGACAGGCTGTGTGGACAACGAAGTTTCCAAAAAGTCAAGTTGCGTTCCTGTCGCAGTAGAACGTGAGGTGGGCCTGATTTCATATTTGATGCAGACAGATCAAGGTTCCTTAAACCTGCGCACCAGCCATCTACGACAGCGACCAAACACCTCATCTTCTTTGTGGGGCATCCAAATCAACAAAAGCTAGACTTCACCACCGGCACTCTCTCCTAGGCCTCGAAGTCTGGCTCAACCATGCCTCATCATTCAAGAGAGCCGGCGACAGGCAACCATTTTCTGTTCTTCCGCAACCAGTGTCAACTTCTCAGAGGGCAAACACTGACCGGGACACTGGAATTCGAAGAAGAACCCGAATCGGACGACCACCAGAACGCTGTGGGACCACAACTAGTTGGAGTGGGTGTTATGTCCGCAGTGACTTATCCGCACCATCAACTCGGGGTCGCCGACGGGCCTGGTACGACCTGCACTCGTGCGTCGGGTGCCCGGGCCAAACGAACACAAGCCGTGAGCAAGATTGAATCTATTTGGGTTTCGTCTCCAGCCTGCGCCTTCGGTATTAGAGATCTTTTATCAATGTCCCAACGGCAATTGTGCAGACCTCTGCGTCCTTGTGATTTCTTATGTATCCCGAAAAAGCAATCTTTTACAAATGCGCTTCAACTTAGCAAATATAAACAGGTCAAAATGAGTGACTTCCGAGGGGCTGAAATTTATCAAGAGAAAATTTTCATATTGTATGTTGGTTGAACTTCCTATTTGATGGCTCCCAAGAAGTATACCAAGTATGTTTTAGTTTTCTGATTTACGTTAAGAGTTGCGATGCCTTGGATAAACAACACATCTACAATGGGGCACGAGGTGATTTCATTTGATTTTAATTTTGGCATTGATAAGCTTCACAAATACAAGTCGTGCGTCACAGCTGATGTAAACGTAGCAATATGTCGGCAGGGGAAAGCACGCCGGCGCGTTCCAACGATGTTAATTTTCTTCAGTTAGACTTTCGCCAGGCGTACGCCACTTAATGGCGCTGCATGGCGTATTTTATCTATTAAGTTATTTATTTACATACGAAACCCCGCTTCGTCTTACAACAAACAGTAGACTTACCATTTATACTAACAAGTTAAACAAAATATATTCGCTCACAAAGACGGTTGGTTGTCTGTCGCCATTCGTGCTCAAATGAATTAAAGGGGCATTCAAGTGGTTTTTGAGTTCGTGTTTTGACGATGACAACTGAATCTAGACGCCCTTAGTATCCCTAAAAACCAAAAAAAATATAGTCCTACGGGAATTATTTCTTTAATACAAATGTAATTGAAGGCCGCCAAACCTCGGATCCAACCGAAAACGAAACCACTCTCATTGGTCACCGCTCGCATATCGAAACGATCTCGGGCCAATGGCGTTGGGCGACGTTCCGTCGCGCAGCGATGTCGAAGTAGCCGCACCGGCCAAACTTTTTTGTCATTCGAGCTTTGATCATGGCGGACTTCTCTACGCTCGAGGACCTGTCGCCGTTAAAGGTTGAAATTCTTCGGCGGACAGCCGACCTGGGGATGATTTCCTCTGACGCCACTCCGACGTGTGATGTGGACAATAGCAGTGCTTCTGAGTCGTGTTCGGGTTCCGAGGACGACGAAACGCAGACCTTTTCGGGCGTTCTTCGATTTGCGGTTGGGGCAAGTGGTAACCAAACAAACGTTTGGCATCGCAGCGTAACCTGTGGTACGTGATGTCAAACGATGTCGCCACATTCACTTTCGCCTCGGGAGGATGGGGAAGGCTGGTTCAGACATGTGCAACGAGCTTACCTACGACTGCGTCCGTTGCAACCGGAGCGACCGACCGCTCTTCGCCGCGCGTACACACACCTCCAACCACTGCAACAAGCGCGCAGCGGGTCGTCTGCACGGCGACCGCTCCCTGCGCCGCCGTCAGCTGTTTCAGTGGCGCCTTTAAAAAGGGAACGCACTGCCACTCAATGCCGTAACAGAATATAAATAGACAGTTTTCTATAGCCTAAAGTTTTATTGTTTTTTGTTTTCTTTTCATGATAGGGCTTGCAGGGTACAGTGGATGAAAAAAAGAAAAGAAAAAGATGCAGTACGCCGTCTTGGACGATCAAGACTCTAATACACGACTTTGCCAATAGTACAAATGTCGCCACACGCCTTTTCTACGATTGCAAAAGACAATGTAATCTTAGAGGCGATATAGCAACGTAGAAATATGATTTCGTGATCAGATAGGCGTTGCGACCGTTCAGGATTGCCAACACTAATCACTTTTCTCCGGTGATGGAAACGCGTGAAAATTCGCATCCTTTATACGGTACGCGCCAGTAATACCTTGAACTTGAACACACGCATGAAATGCGCTAAATAAGAAATCCGGGCGATGTTCGAGGACACAAATGCTCAGAAAGCATCACTGGAGTTGAAGTAAGCAAACACAACGGCACGGGCGTTTCTGCTGTCTTGAGGTTACCGCCACGACATCGCCGCACGAGTAGGTGGATCTTCCCTTCTAGTACATGCTGGGTTATCATAGCGACACACAACGAAAATTCACAATCAAGGATAGCGCTTTTACGCGGATGAACGGGCCTGGAGACACGAACGCACTTCCCGAAAACCCGGAGAGAAAGAGTTCATGATACGTGCGCTTCCGCGCATCCCGAGGGAAGGGGAAATTTACCCCCCGCGGAGGAAGGCAAGGAGAAAACGTAGTCCCTTGTTTGTGAAACTATAATTGCGGTATCGCGTATTCTAAACTAGAACTATTTTAAGTCTTGTGAAATTATCATGCACAACATATATAAATGAACTGAAAATTATTTCTTTAACGAAACTTTACAAAGGCCGCCAAAATGTTCACACATGCGATAATTTCATTGGTCGGTGCAGGAACAGAAAAGAGTCCGCACGTATTTTATTCCTGCGTGATCAATAGGCGATTCTGCCTTCTAAAACTGAAGATACTCATTCACTGACACTTCCTTAATGCGATCGCACCAAGAAGTAGGTTCCCAAAAAACCACTTGAGTGCCCCTTTAAGGTCAAAGCAGCTGACTACTTCATTTGGCAGCCGGTTCTATTATCATTTTACAAAGAAAGAAGTTCATGAAGGGATCATTAATATGGGAAAGTTACATTGAGGTTGCTCGTCTCTTTACGACGTCACGTTAAAGGCCGGAAGAATTGCTATGCATCTATTTCAGTCATACACAGAGCATATTATCAAATATATATTTTTATATTGATATTTTTCTTCTCTCTAACAGAGTCAAACCCTGCCTCGCGTCTTTCTGGAGGAACATTGTGTGCGCCTGTATTCATATAATATATACTTATCGGAGTCAAATTATTTATTCCTTCCATTTTAGATTCGAGGTATTTTACATGCAAGCACCATACGGCGTTTGCATATTGTAATATTGTGCAAACAGAGCGTCTTTAAGCGGTTACTGGAACATCGCTATACGCCTGACACAGCTTTCTGATAAATTAAAATTTTTATAGCCTTTCGTACAAATACAATCTACGTAATTATCTCATCGCATATGGTACTACAAAGCTTATTGTATAAATACATAATTTTGTTTACTTTCCGTACGTAAACAGTTGTTAATCAATAATCTAAAAATATAATTTCTTATTGATAATGCTGCTGAACATGGTATCTATAAAATGTGTGACCATACCCTACCAACCGCATCTTTAGCAGAATTGCACTAGACCAGTACCAAGCGATTACGGCTTCCGAAAGTTCGCACTTTAGAAAAAATGCGCTCATTAACCTCTAAATAAGCTTACTCGAACAGACGATAAATACTATCATATACTTTATGCATGACGAAACTCAATTTTTGTTTTTCTTGTACAGCCATCGCACATGACGCAATCCCAATAAACATCGTCATCTTCTGTTTTGGTTTTGTCAAAACATGGCGCATGGCTCGTTCCTCGCGGCGGAGTTCTAACATTTTGGTGCCAAAAACCCGAGATATTGAGCGCCCCACCGACACGAACCCGAACAGGCTCATCGGTCAGATCGTGTCTTCAATCACTGCTTCTTCGCGCTTGACGGCGCCCTCAATGTGGATCTGACAGAGTTCCAGACCAACCTAGTGCCGTACCCCCGCATCCACTTCCCGCTGGTCACGTATGCCCCGGTCATCTCCGCAGAGAAGGCCTGCCACGAGCAGTTGACCGCCTCGGAAATCGCCAACTCGTGCTTTGAGCCGGTCAACCAGATAGTGAAGTGCGACCCCCGCCACGGCAAGTACATGGCCTGCTGCCTCCTGTACCGGGGAGACGTGGTGCCCAAGGATGTGAACGCAACCATTGCGGCCATCAAGACCAAAAGGAGCATCCAGTTCGTGGACTGGTGCCCCACTGGCTCTAAGGTCGGCATCAACTACCAGCCCCCGACCGTGGTTCCCGGCGGCGACCTGGCCAAGGTGCAGCGTGCGGTGTGCATGCTCTCCAGCACGACGGCCTTTGCCGAGGCTTGGGCCCGCCTGGACCACAAGTTCGACCTGATGTATGCCAAGAGGCCTTTGTGGACTGGTACGTCGGTGAAGGCATGAAGGAAGGCGAATTCTCAGAGGCCAGGGAAGACTTGGCTGCCCTGGAGAAGGACTACGAGGAAGCGGGCATCGACTCTGCTGAGGGGGCCCAAGACGATGGTGGAGAGGAGTTCTAAGTTGCGCTACTGTTTGCCCTCCTGGCCTGGGCCTTGGAATAAAAGGAACAGTTCGGAAAAAAAAAACAAGGTGTACGGCTTGTTCCTCGCGGCGGAGTTCTAACAATGCATTCTATGTAAGATCGACAGTAAGACTAGTACCAGAGCGGACGCTAGAAAGAATGTCGCCTGCTCTCCAGTGCTCGCTCTTCTAAAGTGGAAAAAAGTGAAACACGTCTCTTCTTACCTTGTCGCCGCATATATATTTTCGACCTTATCAGATGAAGGTTTTTTGTTTGTTTTTTCAAGCTATTTGTCCTGAACGTTGAGTACCTTCCAGTACTTTCTATACATAGCACCAACATGAACCCGCCCATAAACAGCCGCTGCAACCATATATTTAGACTATTATAACGCCATCGTTAATGAACTTCACCGAAAACAATGCTAATGTCCGTGTAATAAAGTAGGCTAATTTTAGAAGTGGTGATTTATCAACATGTTCTTTTTTTAACTATACATTCCAGAATGTTTCAACACCTGGATGATAAAGATATGAGATCAATTTTGGAAAAGTCAATTGAGTTTCGTATGTGTGAATAGGCATACTTCCCAGTGTACAAGGTGAGCTATACTTCGCTCCTAAAATACGGGTGGAGATTTCCAGACCTTTATTTATTCTGCTTCCCGTTTTTCAAGCAGTGCAAAATGAAAGCTCTTGACGGTCGCTTTAATATTAAAGGCAGTTTTGTACACGCGTAATCTGGAATTTTTCACTTTTTACGTAAGACTCTCGCTATAGGTAAAAAATGTAGCTAACGAATTAATAGAGCCGAAATTCTGCTTATTCTGCTAATGATATATGCATCGTATAGGCAAAAACGCTTACCCAGAAAACATTCTGAAGACGTCCTTTGAAAACCTTTGCACAGCTGGTGGTTATTCTTAAGAGCATTTTTTAGTAAGCGTAATTCGAAAACGTTTGACTACACCAAATTACTTTCTCAGCTACGTGTCATCCGTTTTACTGGGGTCGTGAAATCTCTGTTTGATTTGAAGTGTGAGCAAAGACGAAATTACGAACCAATTCGCTACAATCACGGGTATGTTGCCCTGAACGATGCTTCCAATTCACGATTTTTGTTTTTTTTGTTTTTTGTTTGTTCATTTTTTAAACGACAGGCGCTCTTTCGAGCTTTTGCAACGCTAGTACTTAGGACGAATGGGAGTATCGGCGACGTGCTTGACCAAACGTGTCGCTGTAGTCGGCTTTACACGATTGGCCAGACACTCCATAATAAGGTGCGTGTGTAAAGTGCAGCTTCTACTGCACTTTTTACGCGTGCTATCGAAAGTGTCGTTCCCAACTGATGATAAGTTGCCGGGGTAGCCACTCGTTGTGCCATGGCTAGACAAATATTGGCAGTGACGTCACCTCGAGGAACCAAAAGGGCTCGCCACCTAAACCTCTTAGCGCAAGAGGTCCTGCTGTGTGTCTAAATACAGGAGGGTTTATACAGGTGATACGCATTCCATACTGAGTGTTCTACTCCACTAAAAAGAGTTTATCTCCTGGTTCCGTATCATGTCCATTAAGTCATAGCGTCCTCCATAATCACCATACTACTCTTGATAATCATAAAACGATTCTTTTTGCTTGATATCTCAAAAGCCTTTGAAAAGGTATCCCACAAACTCCATCTTCATAAACAGCAATCACTTACCATTGATTCCTGTATATTAAATTGAATCCATGACATTTTAATCAACCGCCTACAATTCGTTACAGCTAATAATACAAATACATGTTCTGTTCCAGTAACCTCGGCCGACCCACGGGGATCAGTGCTTGGAACGATCCTCTTTCTTATTTGCATTAATGATTTGGTGCCAGAACTTGTGGACTTCTATTTGCCTCTTCGCTGACGATTCCGGAATATACCGGATAATAACCGACATATCTGACACTATTCTTCTACAATCTGACCTTAATCGTACATCGCTGTGGTGTAACCAGTGGCTAATGGAACTAAACACTACAAATGCAAATCAATGAGAGCGTCACATGCTCAATCGCTGTGTCATGCTCCTCTTCTAAACAGTAATCCCCTCGCTTCAGTGTCTATTTACAAATACCTTGGTGTTCATATAACTTCTAACCTTTCTTGGAAAATTCATATTGAATACGTAATTAACACAGTAACTGTATGTTAGGATACTTAAAAAGAAATGTCTTTCTCGCTCCGTCTTCATTAAAACTAACCATGTACAAAACCCTAATCCGTCCAAAATTAGAATACGCTGCTGCTGTGTGGGACCTCGCTCTCTCGTCACTAACTGCTCTTATTGAATCCATTCAAAACCACACAGGTCGTTTCACATTGACAAACTATCATCGCACTGTCAGTGTTAGTACCATGAAAAATACTTTAGCTCTATCGTTACTAACTCACCGCCGAAAAATCTCTCGTTTGTGTCTTTTTCTTTAAAATATTTCATCAAAATGTTACCCTTCGTCATAAACTAATGACTCCACCATTCTACATATCTGCTCGCATCGATCATTGCCATAAGGTTGGTATTCCAAATTTTGAAACTTCATGATTTCAATATTCTTTTATGCCACAAACATCTATGGACTGGAACCACCTTGCCGCCTAGATTGCTAACATCACTGATATTGTTATGTTTAAAAATGCTCTTAGCTAATATGTGCACTTTCTAGTTGATATTTTACTGCTTTCTGCCCCTTCAATGTACTTAACTTGAGGGTATTTGAAATAAATAAATAAATAAAATATATAATGACAAAGCCTGGCAGATTGCCACTAGAAGCGGCCGTCGAAATGCAAAAGGTGAAGCGGCAGACAACGGACGAGAGGAGAGCCACGTGACTGGCGTACCGCTGCGGCGAGACGCCGAAACGCACTTCTCCCGAGCGAACAAGTGTGTTTCGGGTCCTCGCCGCTGCAAAAGCTGTGAGCTGACGTCCAGGTTCCCAGAGAAATAGCCCTTTGATGCTCTGTGTTACCAGGTCCCCGGGCTCCATATCTGCCACCGAGCACTTTAGGGCTCTGCCGTCGAACTGCCAGGTTTTGTAAGTATAGAGAAGGCTATAATTAAGCAAAATGTGCTTCTCTTTAAGAGCTTCGTTAAAGACGCCGGCATAAATGCGACGCTCGTTCCCAGACAAAAAAACTCGGTGCCTTAGTCGGCTAGCTCGAGGTTTATTCAAGTGACATTTTAACCTGCCATTTCGAAAGGCCACCTCAAAGCCGAGAGCCATTAAAAAAAAAAGAGTTTTCGACTGAACGCGCGTGAGACTGAACAGAACAAAGAAGTCTTGGAACGGAAAGTAAAATAACACCCACAGAAAACGGCAATCCGTCTTTGCGCTTGATTTGCAGCTCCGCGATTGCTCTCGGCACCGCCGTGATTAACGCCGGGCGCCAAAAAGGCCGCCCGTACGTTGGGGGTCCCGTTACGTCACCTCTTTTCGCGCGAAACTGGAGACGCGGGGGACAAAAACGAAACTCTGGGACGTGGGCGGGAAAACGAAGACAAAGGAGACGGCGTTGAAAAAGGCGGTCGGAGAAAGGAAACGGAAGGTGCACCGCGCGCGCTGATTCTTCTCAAGAGAAGCTCCCGCCGTACGCTATAGTGCTGGGCAACCGGAACCTCAATCGAAACGTACCCTCGAAGTTATGTGCCCTGCGTTTAGTGTTGTTGCTTCCGTTGCTTCGAAACAGTATATGAAGAAATTTTTCTCTATGGGAGGAGTCAAGTCTCGGGTTAGGGTATCTCCCACATATGGCCACTGGCGCAATAAATAAGCTAATTTTTAGCCGCGTTTTTGGAATTTATATTTAAAAAGAAGAACAATATATTTCTTTGTTTTGAGCTTGCTGTGTTTTTCTATATTTTACGTAATGGATTACTCCATATGCATTTTTGAATGTTTTATAACATTTTGTCGGGTAACGAAATGACTAAATTTTTTGTTTGCTGGAAAATAAACAAAATTACCAGTAATTTTTAGAGGAAATTTAACTTTGTTAAGCGTGATACTGTTCAGAAAGAACTTTCTGCCTTTCGCTTTAAATAGCTTACTCCTAATGACAGAGTTCACTCTGCCTCGTATCCCTCAATCTGTCGCGAGCATATCGTGGCGCCGTGCGCCTTCAAGTCGTTCTGCACATCTGCGGCGATCTGAAGTTCCTTTTTTGTTTTGAAGCTTGTGGGAGTTTTTATATATATATTATTTGCGTTAGCTACTAAAATAGACAACCTTTTTAATATTTACAATTTATGCGAATTATTACAACAAAACAAATCTTAGTATTTCCTAGAAATGTAATAAAGTGCGATTAATAACACACGTCTGATTCAAAGTACATTTTTATGCAAAGCGTTTGATTCTATAGAAAATAAGAAGCGTTTGGTTTTATAGAAATGCAGCGTAGTCTCGCTTGCGCATTCATGGGCACTTTCATAGTAACAAAAAAATATAATAAAATTTGCTACTCTTTATTTATTTTTCAATAATAGTGTACATACACGACCGTGCACTACTCTAGCAAGTTGTTTAAAAGGGCCTTGAAACGATATTTTAGTTTGTGTTATTTCTGTACTTTTTAGTTTGGGAGCTGTTCGGGTGTTCATGCAACTCTAAGGACAATGACGAAATTAAAATAAAATGATCGCGTTATAATTTAAACGGACCAACGCGTGAACACTATTTCCACTTAACGGTAGCCATAGCGTGCCACTTGCCACGATACACTAAACAACTTTGTGATAGGTGAAAGCCATCAAAATGATTTCTTTAAAAGCCGTATAAAATTAAAATTAGTCCAATCGTTTCAATGCTTCATAAAAGTTGTTTCTATTGCGAGTGATGCTCAGGAGGCTCACGGGTACTTAAGACGAGTGTCTTCACACGACGCGACTATGGGGTGCGCGAGCTACTCATCGCAGCGGGTAGAAACCGACGACAGAAGACAGTTAGGTATAGACTGATTTGGAGGATGGAAGCAGATTGCTTTTCCGCTGAGCCTTGTAGAAGCTTGCGCATTCAAATACCAAAAAAGACACCCAGCTTCGCAATTCTTCGGGACATTCAGAGGTTCATTTCAGACCACCCCGGAGAAGGTCTGAAGCAAGTAGGTTTAGCAACAAAGCAAAGGCCGCTTCGAAGAGGTGGCTATGAACCTAATCCACGGCCTATGGCCATTCGCGTTGTCCTTAGTTGTATTAGTATTCGTAACTTTTCCTGGAAAGGGAATCGTCTTATGGTTTTTGCAATTTTTTCCCTAGGACTGCTAAAATAAAGCGAATTTTTTTTAATGAAAGGTTTTGAAATAGGTTCATGTTTTATTATGTCATTTTAAGCGCAGAATTCAAATAGATAAATATTTATCGTGGGTCACTTTAAGAGAAATGAATGCGAAGAAAGTGAAATCAAGCTTAATTTCAATCGTTATAATCAGAGGTGGCAGTAATAAAATTATTGTAATTGAATTACACTAATTAAATTACTTTTCAGAGTAATTTGTAATGTATCTTATTACTTTTTAATGAAGGTAATTTAGTAATGTAATAATTACCCTAGTGACGGGAATTGTAATTAAAATCATAATTACGTTTAGAATATTTCAGGTGTGTTTTTTTAAAAAGGACATTTCTTATTTTTGTTCAGTTCCTCCTTTAAAATATATGAAACAGTAATTTGAAAGTAATTTCATTACTTTTATGCGGTAATTTGTAAAAGTAATTCATTATTTTTGTGTAGTGGTCATTAGTAATGTAATATAATTACGGTTCAGTCGTTTTTTAGGAAAATAATTAATCCAGGTGCTCGTTGCCTCCTCTCCTGAGATGGTGTATGCCCTTTGCGAGACGTGGCTTGACGCCCCAGTGCCAGATGAACTCGAGGTCGACTCTGCTCGTCAAATTGTGTGCAGGAAAGACCGCGATGGTTGTAGTGGAGGCGAGGATATGTTCGTCGTCCCCTGACACTTGCCCTGCCGAAGGCGTCAAGATTTCGAGGTTGCTGGTCTTGAGGCTTTGTTTATTGAAATCTCCCACAAGCGTGGGAAAGTGCTCTTTGGCTGAGTCTGCTGTCCGCCGGCTACCCGAGTCGCATCTTACACCCTGCTCAACGACGCTTTGGAGCGCATTGCTACGAACTCATACCTGAATGTTAACATCGTTCGTGATTTTAATGCCCGTGTTGATTTGACAGATACCTCGGCCCCCCTTTCATCAGCACCGGATGATGACATGCTTCAAGACGTAATGAAATCAGGTAGATTTATTGAAGTTTGCGACAAACCATCATACCAAACAAGCACACAGAAAGCGTCTTTCCTGGATTCGGCCTTCACCACAAACCCTGCGCTCATCTCTGCCTGCTCCTTGGAACCCAGCCTCAATGGGTCTGACCATAAGGCCATATACCTCGAGAGCCCCCTGTCGCTGCCGAAGTTCGGCAGGTATGCAAGAAGGGTCGAGCTGTTCCCACAAACTGACGTAGCTCTCCTCAGCAGTCTTGTGCACCTGGCACCTTGGGTAATTGCTACAGATGAACCGTCTGTGGACAATGCCTATGACATCTGACTGGATCTAATCACTCCAATTGAGAAGAAGTGCGTCCCGATCAAAATTTGGACAGGAAGACAGAGGTCTTCCTTGATTACTGAAACCATCATACAGCTTTCTCGACAGAAGCGCAAACACTTTAAAAAGCAAAGAAGTCTAACAATCCGTCCCACCTCAACATAGCACGGCAAACCCTGAGAAACCTAAAGAAAGCAGTACACACATCTCACCGGTCCTACCAGGAGGAAATCGCCCAGAAAGCACTCAAGTCCGCCAAACTCTTCTGGTCGCATGTGAACCGTCGGAGAAAGTCTTCGTCCTCTCCGGAGTTTACGGTTGGCGGAGTCACCTTGCAGAATCCCCAAGCCATTGCTGAACTTGTTAGCGGCCACTTCTCCTCGTCATGAACTCTCTCTGACACCCCCCGACCACCGACATTTCTTTCTCCTCAAACGTTGTGCCTCTCGGACATGTAGACATAGAAGTAGATGATGTTCGTGAAGCCCTGAGGCACCTGAAACCCTCCCAAAGAGCAGGCCTGGATGGTGTGCATGCTATGCTGTTAAGGACGTGCTCTGACCGTCTGAGTCCAGTGCTCACGTGGCTGTTTACAAACTTTTTGACCGGCTCGGTTCCCCACCAGTGAAAACTGGCCCTCGTTACGCCAGTGCATAAGGGAAATTGGTCTCAAAGTCATCGGTTGCCTTTTACAGGCCCATTTCGACTACCTCGGTCGTGTGTAGAACGATGGAGCGGATCATCAGCAAAAAGCTCCACTAACACCTGGAGCAGCACAACCTTTTGTCATCCTGCCTGTATGGATTCCGACCCGGCCGGAGTTGCGAGTCAGCCTTGGCTACCACTGTCCAAATGATGAGCTCATCAGAAGTCGTGCAGCTCGACTTCAAACAGGTGTTTGACAAAGTGAACCACGGAATTCTTCGCCAGAAGCTTGCCAAGATGGGAATAACGAGCTATCTCGAGGGGTGAATTTCAGACTTCCTACTGAATTGCTCGCAGCGAGTGGTAATCCGAGGGGCGATCTCAGCAGAAAAATGCGTCCGGTCAGGAATCCCTCAGTGCAGTGTCCTGGGACCCACCCTACTAAACGTATTCATAAATGGCGTCACATCCTCCATGAGGTGCACCCCCCCCCCTGCTGTATGTTGACGATTTAACAATCATTCAACCCGTCCAGAACCCACTCCAATGCCAGAAAGTGCAGGACGACCAGACCACCGTCCACAATTGGTCTGTCCAAAATAAGCTACCCCTCAACATCCAGAAGTGTTCATCAACCCTGATCACTACACCAAGGAGGCATGCTACCGGTGAGAGCAGACTTCACCTGAACGGGACGGGACTCCCCATGACTAGCCGTGCAAGGCCCCTTTGTGTGACGCTCGACACCAAGCTAACGTTTTCAACCCATATCAGCGAGGTGACTTCCAGAGCCCGTCGTATGCTGCGCGCTTCGTGCTGAGAGTCACCCGCGGAGCTGGAGCCGGTGTGGTGCGGCACCTTTACACTGCTCTCGTCCTCCCAAACCTAGAATACTGCGCAGCAGTTTGGGACCACCACCAACTTTCTCTGACGGCATCTCTTGAGAGTGTGCAGCGACGTGCTGTCCACGCAGTTCTGCGGCGGCGGGCCTCCCACGATTTCCCGCGTTACCACGACATAACCACACACAGACTTTTGGGGATGGTGGGATGGAACCCCCTCACTCTTCGTCGCAAGGTGGCATCCTTCCGGCTCTTGGCCACCTGCCCGCGACCAAGGGACTCTGAGCTTCCACTGGTGCAGCATCAGCGCCGGGCTAGGTCTGGTGGTCTGCGGCCGCTTCTCGGACGGACTAAGCGGTATCGGAAATCCTTTGTGCTAAGGGCTGGGGCACTCTGGCGTTCGCCAAGGGAGCCGTCGGAATGTCCGCCCCTCGAGCGTCAAGATGTCAAAGTATGGAGCAACGGGGCATCGGGCCACCTCCGTCAACAATGATTTACCTTCCCTTTCTCTTCCCCTCCATCGTGTCCGCGTGTGTGTGTGTGCGCGTGTGCGTGCGTGCGAGCGTAAATGTGTGTTTTTGTGTTTTGTGCGTGTGTGAGTATGTGTATGTTCTATGTGAAAATCTTAATTTGTTTTGTTTTGTTTGTAGTAATGCATCACTGCAGGCCTCAAATATGGGCCAGTGGCCTTTTTGTGGTGTCGAATCTCTTTAGGCTGAATAAAAAATTATTATTATTATTACAATAAATGAGTAGTTTGACCACCTTTCTTTATAACCTACTTGTTCTACACACTGAGGGCCCATTTCAGGGCGTCATTACCGAAGACGCTAAACACTAAAAATATTTCCAGTCCTTGATGAATTTTGTTTGTTAAGTAACTAAAAATACCTACAGATATCAACCTAATCTGATAGTTATTCGCACTTTTTATGCCCTAAGTATCATCCAATATCATTCTAGGATCAAGATACAAATACATACGTTGTCTAGGTAGTTCGCTCAAAGTATCCGCCATGTATTCTAGGTCACTGCGTTCTATGTCTAGGTCTGAGTCGAGTTTCTCTACCGAGTACTTTTCGACCACCCTTCAAATGCTCCAATGTAACGAAACTACTCACAGGTAAATAAGTAAAGCGAATGCGGAACGGCAGTAAAGCCTTCAAAACAAAAGAAAAAAAGTAACGACGATTACAAAACATATATTAATTACACTTTGCATAGAAATAAAATGAGCATATTAAAAGTTCCAAAGCAAAGCAAATTCATTTCTTTTTGTTTATAATTTATAGTGTTTTATCTAAATTTCTTAGGAGCTTAACGGTTTTGGGGGCTCCCTTATTTAAATATGACAGTTTCTTCTTCCAATTCATACGTTTTTGTGGTTTTAGGGCATATTTTATTATTTTTGTGCTCCGGTCCTTGCAAGAAAAAAAAATAAAATAAAAAGAGAATGCAGACACATATAACTGCTGGTTGTATCCAGCAAAATTAAACCGGGGCAATAGCCGTCAAGACCGCTGCTCTCGAGCACTGTTTTTCGACTGCCTGGAAACGTCCAGCGAGAAGAAGGGGTCATTGTTCTTCCGGAGCTTCTTGACAGTTCAGGCCGTCCAAATCGGAGCGCCGAGGCGCTCCACGTCGTCACACAGATTTCATTAGCGTCCATCCGCCCGGCACTTTCCCGCTTAGATAAACTCGGCAGCGCCCTACTTTACTGCTGGCAGTGGTACCGTCCTCTGTGGCCCTGTCGATCTTTTCCCTCCAAATTAAGCATAATGTGACGCAATTTTGCGTGCGTCTAGTTCCAGCTAATTCGATAAACATGTTGTGACACGGAATTTTGGTGACTTACTGTATCGCACGATGCCTTTTGTATTGAAAGCCTCTAGTTAGTATCCTCAAAACACTCATACTTCAGGTTCACGTGCAAACTTTAACAGATTACGGTGTTAGCTACACTGACAGCACTGTTTAATCGTTGGATCCGCGGACATTCTTTACTGACGCTTCGTTCCCAAACTTCTTCTCACATGACAAATATATATATATATATATATATATATATATATATATATTGTAGCGGTTTATTCTGCAACCGATCGACGCTCTTCCTTTTTCTGACTAGCTCGAGAGCCCGCTTCCTTTCTCCTCTTCTTCTTGTCTTTCTTACTGCTACACTCGCCCTCCCCGTCCCCTAGTGAACTGACGTTATCGTCACGGGTCGAGCTCTTGTTTCTGAAATTCCGATGAACGAGGGATGTAGTACCTAAGGTGGCTACGATGAACTGTGAATGTGGCCTTTGTACGATTAGAACTGCGAGGGCAGTCCCGTACACGAAATGTCACAGGACCCAGTTGCAGAAGGACTTCACAAGGCCCTATAAAGCGTGGTAGAAACTTCTCTGCGCGACCTTTCTTTCTAAGCGGTCGGCGCACCGGAACCCAGTCTCCAGACTGTATACGAGTTGGCGGTGAGGCTGGGGCAGTGCGTTCTTGAGTTCGATGCGGAGCCCGCAACAATGCGTCTCGGGCTTTCCTTCTCACATCTCGCAAACGGTGCTCAGAGCTGCTCGAGAATTCTTCGGCTCTCAGTCGCCAAGCAGCATCGGTACCAGCTTCGCCTGGAAGAACTGGCGTGCGTCCATACACAATTTTAAAAGGAGTGAATGCGGTCGTTGACTGCATCGCAGTGTTCACGGCAAAGGCAGCGTAAGGCACAAGTTGGTCCCAATTATTGTGTTGGTTGATGACGTAGGTTGCAAGTATGCCGCTGATAGTACGGTTGGCACGTTCAACGAGACCATTTGTTTGCGGATGATACGGAGCTGCCCGAGCGTGATGGATACCGTGCATTTCTGTTTCCTTCACAAATTGACGAGAAAGGAAACACGAAGCGCGGTCGCTTACGAGGACCCGAGGGACTCTGTGTCAAAGAATAACTTGTTGTCGCAGGAATTGAACAACATGGTCGACCGCGGTATTTGGAACTGGTCGTCATTCTACCCTTTGCTAAGGTAGTCGATGGCGACCAGAAGGTATTTGTTGCCATCTGGCGTACAAGGAAATGGGCCGAGGTGGTCAAGGCCAATAATTTCGAATGGTGTTTCGGGAAGTGGAACAGGTTGGACGCGACAGTTGATGGTGGGGTTCGTAGTTTTTTGAGACTGACATTTGACGCAGGACGCGGTGTACTTGGCGACGTCCGTGCGAACTCCTGGCCACCAGTAACGCTCTAAGATCTTCTTACCAGTTTTATCTCTTCCAAGGTGTCCAGCGGTCAGGTTATCGTGACAGAAATGAAGTACAGCGGGACGTAATTTGGCGGGTACCTTGAGATCCACGATGGCAGAGTAGGCCGTGGTGGATACGATAGGCACGGTGTAGTCGTCGCTCTGGAGTATGCGATTGAAGTGACCTAAGTCGAGACACAATGCCTTGAACTTCCGAGTCTTGTCTTTGGTTTTCTGTAAGGTTAAACACAGGAGCGAAAAGTTGAGCATCTTCCTTGTTTACCTCTTCGGCCGGGGCTACTATGTTTCGAGAGAAGAAATCGGCATCTGTGTGGTCTTTCCGCTACGGTGACGGATTTCGAACTGATATTCTTGAAGTAGCAGAGCCCAGCGAGCGAGCTTAGGAGTAAGGTCACGTTTCGTTTGAAGTCACAGTAACGCTTAATTGTCTGAAATGGCCGTGAAATGATGATAATATGAACAAGGCCGAAAGTGTTGGACAGCCCAGATGAGAGCAAGGCATTCCAGTTCTGACGAACGATACCGTTGTTCCGTATCTGTGAGACGACGACAGGCGTACGCGATGGCTTGCTGAGTTGTTGTCGAGGGGTGCTGTTGAAGCAGCACAGCTCCCAGATCATTTCCGCTGGCGTCGGTATGGAGGAAAGATGGTAATTCCGGATCAAAAATGGGCCAAGATTGGTGCCTGAAGAAAACTTTTTTTGAGATCGTTGAAAGCTCGTTCCTCGCTTATGGTCCATTGCCAAGGGCTATTTTAACGAAGAAGACGTGTAAGGGGTGTTGCGCGACTGGCGAATTCTAGAATGAACCGCCGAAAGCAAGACGCAAAGCCGAGGAAGCTTTTTACTTCGGAGAGGCGGGTCGGCATTGTGTACTTTGATACCGCTTCTAGATTCGTAGGATCGGGTATAGTGCCGTCTTTGCTGATGACGTGGCCAAGGTAAAGAACCTCTTCAAATCCCCCCCCTCCCCCCAAAAAAAAATAAAAAAACACTTTTGAGGTTTGATCCGCAAGTTTGCTTGATGGAGTGCGTCGAGAACAAGTTCAAGCCTCCGGTTGTGTTCTTCGAACGTTCTACCATAGACAATAACGTCGTCAAGGTAAACCAGTGCCCTGGTCCATTTGAGGTGACCTAAAACCTTTTCCATAAGCCGTTGGAATGTAGTTGGAGCGTTACAGAGGCCAAATGGCAATCGTGTGAATTAATAAATTCCAGCGGGAGTTACAAATGCAGATTTTTCAGCATCCTTTGGGTTCAAGAGAACTTGCCAGTACCCGGATAACAGGTCAAGAGTCGTAAAGTATCTGGCGCCTTGTAATCTGTCGAGCGAATCATCAAGACGGGGTAAAGCGTACACGTCTTGTTTTGTGATGCTGTGGATCTTTCTGTAATCAACAAAAAAACGGATAGATCCATCTTTTTTACGCACGAGCACCACCGGTGACGACCACGGGCTGTTGGGTGGTGTGACAACCCCTTGACTAAGGATGTCAGCGAATTGTGTTCGAATAACTTCGTATTCGATGGGAGCCAGTAGACGCAAGGGCTGGTGAGTAGGAGCATGCTCACCTGTGTCAATCTTGTGTTCCACAAGATGCGTGTATCTCAGTTCGTCGGGAGTAAGGGCCACAGATGAGCGGTAAGTCGTAATGTGTCTCTTGAGTAAGTCAACCTGATGTTTGTCGAGGGACGACCCAAAATTAAACACCTGCCAGGGTACCTGGTCACTCTGATTTGAAGCTTGTGCTGGTGGTCGTGCTTGATCGACCGCTGTTGTCAAAAACTCTGCCGAACGAAAGAGAAGCGACTCGCCAACGCGGTTTCCTTGTTTAAGCTTGGCAGGGGTACGCCCGAGGTTCATAATCAGGATGCTGAAACAACCATCAGTACACGTAGTCAACATTCGAGGTGCTGCTACTTCGCAATTAGGCCTCGATATCCGCGATGCTTTATAAACAATGTCCCCGTTAAGATGAGGTGAGTTTGTTTTCACGTTGACCCATATGGCTCTTTTGGCGGTATCACCGTCGTAGCAGCAATGCGTACGTCCCAAGTCTCGTTTTCAAGGACCGAAGCAGATTGTCGAAAGACATGCGGTAAGCTTTTTATTCTATCTACATGACCTCCAAACGTTCATGGAGTTGCGACAAAACCGCCTAAGCAGAGAATAAAAAAAAATTGCCCAAAGGCTTATAAAATAATTCCAAAACAACCGAAATGGCGCAAAGCTATGACAGGCACCATCAGCATGCGGTTCCCAAGTCGTAAGTGGGCTCTCTTGAATACCGGCTTTGGTCACGACGTCAACAATCAAGTGAGAGTTTATATATATATATATATATATATGAGCAATGTATGAGGCGGAGTCAATGTGTGACAGAAATATATTTGTTTTATCTGAATGATGCTAGAGACAACATTACTAGCGATTTTCCACTTTTCAACGTCGCCACCCGTGCGTCCAAGACCAATCCACAAACGCCTCACGATCGCGTGTATGCCGTGAATGAAAACGTCTTGCACGTGACTCCGACCCCAAGGGTGGGCTTCCATTCGCAGCTCACCTCTTGTAAAAACTTTATTCAGCAGAAAGCTGCTTTGAGTGGCCCGAAAGAGTTAAAATCGCTCGTTTCCACGTCCTTTGAGCATGGCGGATGTAAAACGCCGTGAAAACGCAGACCCTTAATTTTTTCTTTACTGTCGCACGTGCCGTGTATGAAAGAGCGGAGGGGGGGGGGGGGGGGGGACACGCATCGCAGTGCTGCAGCAAGACATGAAAGGTCTTCAGGCCACGGAATACTAACCTAATCTCAGATTTGACGCTGTTCTCGACCAGGTCTCAACACGACGTGCTGTTGACACCGGATCCTCGGGCAGGCAATGTGCGACTATTAGTCGCCTGTAGCAGGAGTTCGTGGGATGACTTTGCCTTACGTTGAAATTGGCCAAGATTTCTTTGGTGTTGGTGACAAAGTGAGCCTACACTTTTTACCTACCCGCTTGGTCTCCGGCGGCTCTGCATAGTGTTTTTAATTTCCATTGACAGTAACAGTATAGTGAGCAAAATAATTTATCTTATCTTTGTAACGCTGAAGCAATGTCTCGCACACATCCACGTGGTGCTCCCTAATTACAGGTGTAAGATGACTTGGCACGCACCTGGCGGGCACTTTATGGCACTAAAGATTATCGTAAATCAGGCGGTGCACCGAGCCATGATTATTGCCAATTCTTCAGCCATTTCATTTATAGAAACACTTAGGTTTTCGCATACAAGCCGCTTAATTGCTGGTACTGAGCGCGGCGTAGTCAAAATATGAGGCCGTCCAGAGTGTGCTTCATCAGTAAAGTTGACTCTATTTTATGAAAATTTTGTACCATTTGTACACCTGTCGGTATGAGATACAGGCGCCTCTGCACTGTTTTAACGATGTTTGAAATAAATATTCGCGACATTTTCAGCCTCTGTTCCATAGAGCCGAATAACTGAGCTATTCTCCCCGGTGAAAGCTTTCAAGGTGGTGGCCATATTGACAGTGTTTTTGTTTTGTTTTTTTACTTGACATTTTTTGGCAGACCATTGGGCTGGCTTGCACAGCTTATTTTAGTAATACATCAAGAAATATTTGAAGCACATCTGTCCATCGTAGAATTTCGAATTTTTACAACTAAGTTGTGGACACGACGACAGCGTTGGTTAAAATCTGGTAATTTTTTGAAGGGTAGATCAGTTTGCTAAAAAATGTTGTTTACTACCCAGCATAAGAACGGAATATTTTATGCATTGTCGAGACCTTACGTGTGACAAGGCTACCAGAGTACCGTGGAGAATATGTCATGGGCAAATTGAGTGAACATTTGTCATGTCCTGCCAAGGTTCATGAGGCAAATTTCTTGTTCCCTGTTGCCAATCTGTATAACTTGATAGAGAGACTGCTCTTGCCGGTTACAAATGAAAACAATATGAAGGCGGGGAAAAGTGTAAGAAACAGGGCACAATGAACGCAGTTTCAGAATGGATAATCTAGATCACTTAGAAATTCGCTAGTGAATGTAGATACATGGCTTCGAACACACCTGTAAAGATCTGGACGTGACAATGTGGGTGAGTAGCACTGGTCTGGTGAAAATCCGAGAGGTGATTTGAGCCATTAATAAATGGTTCAAGGGGGAAGTAAGGTATGATACTGATGCTCCGATTGTGCAGATTGTGCATGAGTCTGACGAATCATTCCAGTTACTCTCGATGTGTCATGTGGCCTTACTATGCTCGTTGAGTCCAAATATGCGAGTCCGTATTTTATTGAAAAAAAATCACCTCTTTCTCTTGCAAGACTCAGAACCCGGAGGAAACAGTGTATGTTTTTTATAGCAGTGTTTGCAAATTTTAGGGGTGCCAGGACTCGCAGACTCAAATTTTGGCGCAGAGCATCTTGAAGTGAGAATAATTTTTGTAACAGTTGGAATAATTAAATCTAAGAGTGACTTTGACTCGAAGACACTTTGGCTCGAAGACGAAGGCTCGAAGAACAGTTATTTAACGCCTGCAAATGTGGGAAGAGTGAGCCGACAAAGACTGGTGAGCGCCTTCTCGCAATTAGTTTTTATCAAAAAAAAAAAAACGATAGCATTAGTCGCCAGTTTAGTCCTACAAAATGTTCCTTCTTTGTGACGTCCGTCGTGGGTATAAAAAGAATCAAGAAAATAAGCGAAATGAGGTATTGTGCACTCTTTCAAGCTTAAACACTAATGTACTTCGCTCTCCTTCACCTTGCCTTACTTTATACTCTGGGTGCAACTTCGATCCCCTGCGAGGCAGATAGTCTTAAATTATTTTCAAGAGTAAATAATCTTTTAATCATATTGATAAAACCTTGGTGCTCAAAATCTGCCGCCCGAACAATATACGTGTGTTGTTTGTTTTGCATTGTTTGGATATTTGGGCGTTTTCAGATGCATCGCACGCAAAACCCCTCACTAGGGTTTATCAGAATCACCAAGAGAAGTTTAAAATTATTGAAGGGGTGGTTGCGTGAGAAGTACGCTCTAATGAAGAAGTTTTCAAGGGTTCTGCTTCTTCCGAGGGTACAGGTAGCACCTTCGGCTTCTCGCGCAGTTCGATTGCGAAAATATATTTTGAGGTCCCAATAGCGCGAGTTCGGCGTGGTGATGATAATACCTCGTAGGGGTGTAATGTCAGAGTGTAAAGCGTCAGAAAAACGAAGGGACAAAGAGTAAACAGGACGAGGCGCACTCCCAACTAAAATTTATTTATGAAAAAACACATATTATATAGGCCTTTAAAAACGCTTATTCATCACATTAATCGATATGACCCCTTGATAAAATCAAACTCTTTCCCTGAGAGGGCAAGGGAAGGTTCACTGACGCATCCATCTCCCTATGCCCTAATCTCAAACACCTCGTGCACTTCTCGGCATATGTTTTCTTTATATTTCACCAGAACCTTCACATCATGCAGAACTGGTGAGCACGGACACCGACTACAATGAGCGGCTAGATTACCAGACGGGCTTGCTCTCATAGCTGCCACATGTTCCCGTGCACGATCATTGACACATCTACCTGTCTGGCAGATGTACGCGGAGCCGCAAGTCAGCGGAATTTCGTAAACCACTCCCACGGCACACTTAGCATATTTGGCCCGACGTTTTGTGCTGCAATGCTCCATATCTGGCATGGGATTGTTGATTCGGTGGCACAGGCGTGCCATTTTTTCCGGGTCTGAAAATACTACGGATACTCTAAACCGCTGTGCAACTTTCTTCAAAGTATGGGACATTGTAATGACTGAAGCCGACTCACAGTAAATTAGTTATATTTACACTCGCATGACAGATGACCCCCAGCGTCATACACTGCCCCGTTCTCAAACAGGCTTCTTCTTCATCGTCCTTGCGGCTTGACACCAGCAGGGTGCAAGACGGATTGATGATCATCACATCTCTTCGCCCTTAGTCGCTGTCGACGCCGTATCGACACACAGGTCGTCGTTCTCGGAAAGAGCGACGCGGCTGTGGCGAACCTTGCTGTTCCGACGATGTTGCAACCGGCGGTGGCTGCATTGGTCGGTGCTGCGGTGTTGAATGCGGCTCACTATGACTTGGCTGAGTTTTAGACGGTAGCTTGAAGGACTCGTTTATTCCAGGCCTTGTGGACGGAGGTGTACTCGCCCATGCCTTCCTTACGTGATCTGCATGACGCCGATGTGTCACGCCATCAGATGTCTGCACCTTGTACATCACATGTCCCAGACGTTGCAGGACTCGGGCTCCTAACCACTTAGCGCCCACCCCGAAGTTCCGCACATACACAAAATCCCCACGACTAAACACTCTCTTTGGTTCACTGAACGCGCAGTAGCCATCCGCGTGGCTGTCTGGGTGAAGCTTGTCCAGTGGAGACTGTAGTTTCCGTCTTAACATTAGCTCCGCCGGAGTCTTCCCGGTACCAGCGTGAGGAGTTGAGTGTTGTTTAAACAAAAATCTTGACACCTTGCATGCCACTGTTCCTTCCTCTTGCTTTTTGAGGGCCATTTTTAGTTCCTGAACCATTCGCTCAGCCCTACCATTGCTAGCCGGATGATAAGGAGCAGTCTGCATACTTTTGATTCCATTGATCTTCAAGAATTCTTGCATTTCTTGACTCACAAAGGCTGTTCCATTATCCGACACGACTAGGTCAGGTGGTCCATATGACGCGAATAATTTGCGCAGCTTTTCGATAACCATCGACGAGCTTAGTGACGGTACAATTTCCACTTCTGCCCAGTTGGAATATGCGTCCACGACCACAAGAAAGCACGCTCCGTTTACTGGCCCAGCGAAGTCGATATGGATTCTGCTCCACGGCCTATCAGGCTTGATCCAGAAATGAGTGGGCACCTGGGGCTCACTCTGTCGGTTATGTTGACATTTTCTGCAGTGTTTCACAAAGGAATCGATGTCCTCATCGATTTTTGGCCACCAAACGTAGGATCGAGCAATTGCCTTCATGGCCGTTATTCCAGGATGGTTCCCATGCAACAGCTGCAACACCTCCATTCTCAACGACTTGGGCAGAATCACTCTGTTCCCCCATACTATGCAATCTTGCTGGATCGAAAGTTCCTGGCTCCTCACCTTGTACACGTGGTACTCCTCAGATAGGTATTCTTGCGGCCAGCCATGGCGAATCCACTGCATGACCGTGGACAGGTGAGGGTCTTTACTAGTCTCTCTGGCCACGTCCACTGCATTTACCGGCGGGAACTGGACAGCTTCGAGGAGTAGAACATCTCCTGGAACTTCTGCTTCTTTCCGGGTGACCGGCATCGGCAGCCTGCTGAGGCCGTCTGCATTTCCATGGTCCTGGGTTCGTCGGTATTCCAGGGTGTACGTGTAAGCCGACAGCATGAGCGTCCACCTTAGCATTCGCGGGGAAAGCACGAAAGGAATCTGCTTCTGGTGTTGAAAAATACCGAGGAGTGGTTTGTGATCAGTTATTATGACAAATCTTCTTCCACAGAGATACTGATGAAAATGGCGGACGCCAAACGCAATGGACAACGCTTCACGGTCGATTGGAGCATAGTTCCTTTCGGTTTTGTTTAGCGTCCTTGACGCGTAGGCGATGGGCAACTCGCGACCCTCTTTATCGCGATGTGATAACACTGCCCCTACGCCGACTGACGACGCGTCGCATGACAACACCAGTGGGACCTCTTTCTTCAAATGAGTCAGCAGAGAATTTGAGGTTAGCAAGTCCTTAAGGCCATCAAACGCTTTTTGGTGTTTTGCTTTCCATTCCCATGCTGATCCATTGTCTAGAAGTCTGTGTAACACTTCTGCTACCTCAGAGCGTCCCTTCAGAAACCGGTTATAAAAATTTACCATACCAAGAAACGCTTGGAGCTCCTTCTTGTTGGTAGGTGCAGGCGCTTGGTGGATGGCTTCCACCTTGGCCTGGCTTGGGTAGATTCCGTATCTGTCAATCTTGTGTCCTAGGAATTCCAGACTCTCGACGTAGAACTCGCACTTGGAGGTGTTCGCAACCCTGGCGCGACAGAGATTCCATAGGGCAGCCGCCTAACCTTGTACAGTCCCTTTACTGTGTTGATCGTTGCAAGCCCTGCTGCCGCATCGTCGAGCACTAGCTGTTGGTAGGCTTGAGTTAAATCTAGTTTGGTGAAGACTCGGCCATTTCCCAGTCTTGCAAAAAGCTCTGTGCTGGTTGGCAAAGGATAAACATTGTCTCTCACCGCCTGGTTTACTGTGCTCCGATAATCCCCACAGATCCGCAAGGATCCGTTCTTCTTTCGCACCACTACTATAGGCGTGGCCCACTCAGCATACTGCGTAGGTTCTAGGATGCCTTGTTCCTGCAGCTTGTCTAGTTCTGCGCACACGTCATCCTTAATTGCAAAGGGTACACTCCGACATTTCAAGAACCTTGGCTGTGCACCTTCTTTCAGCTCGATGCTGATTGGCGGTAGGGCAGCTCCTGGAAAAGACTCTCCAAACACGTCTGGAAACTTCGACACGACGCTCTCGTGGGCGTTGGTCACTATGTGCAGACCCACCACTTGGATCCCTAGAGACGAAAACCAATCTCGGCCCAGTAACGTGCTTCCCTTATTCGCAACGACCAGCAACGGAAGCACTAGACTCTTCTTCTTGAAGTTCACGGGCACCATGGCTTTTCCCAGCACATCAAGTCCCTCTCTCGTCCACGTGACTAGCTTTGTTTCGGAATCTTCGAGATGGACACTTTGATGCGCTTTCAACTTGTTGAACTCTTGCACGGAAATGATAGACCGCGCAGCCCCCGAGTCGACTTCCATTGTGACGCTTTCACCAAGTATTTGCACAGTCACCAAGATTCGTTCTGGTGAGCTTTTAATCTGCTTTATGTTTAAAAGCTCGTCGTACTCATGTTTTGGATACATTGTCACGTTCGAACAATCTTCCACATGGTGACTGGATTGTCTGTTCCCCTTAGCCTTGCAAACTCGAGATATGTGCCCTTTTCCCGAGCAGGCGAAACAAATCGCGTTCTTGAACTTGCACCGACCTGGATCGTGATAGCCCATGCACCGATGACAGCGCGATGAAGCATCCGCTTTTAGTTGCATGCCTCTCTCCTTGCTTGGTGTGCTGACTCGCGCGGTTACGTCTTCTTTGCTTTCTTTATCGCTCCGCTTGCTACCGATGTCTTTTTGCTGCTTAGTTGTGACCTCTGCCGTGATAGCTAAGTCATACGCAGCCTCAAACGTCAAACTTTTTTCCGCGAGTAGTCGTTGCTGAACTACCGCGTCAGCGACTCCGAAAACCAGTCTGTCACGGAGCATGATGCTTAGTGGCAACTGAGCGTCACTGAAACCGCAGTTTTCAGCCAATTTACGTAGTTCCGTAACGTAGCTGGCAACCGATTCGCCGTCGTGTTGGTCCCGCTTCGAAAAGACGTACCTTGCGTAGAGTTCGGATGGCCTGGGGTTGACGTGGTTCTTGACAGCGTCGACGATGGTCCTGTAGTCCACACTCGGTGGTCGAAGGGGCCTGACACCTACTCGCTGATATCGACTCTCGTCAGGCGTAGGGGCCTGACGAGAGTCGATATCAGCGAGTAGGTGTCCTGGCCACAACAGCTGAGCAGTGCGGCCCTTTTGTCGATGTCGGTAACCAGCTTGTTCGCGGCGCAGCATAACTCGACTCGTTCCACATATTCTTCCCATGAAGAACCCTTGCCAAGATCGAATTCACCGATTTTTGCGCCGAAAGCCATTGGTTCGTTCCTTCGTCGCCAATGTAATGACTGAAGCCGACTCACAGTAAATTGGTTATATTTACACTCGCATGACAGATGACCCCCAGCGTCATACACTGCCCCGTTCTCAAGCAGGCTTCTTCTTCATCGTCCTTGCGGCTTGACCCCAGCAGGGTGCAAGACGGATTGATGATCATCACAGACATGGTATGCAAGTACGGAATAATTACCGGTCTTATTTTTGGCTGCTCTCTTGCCCGATTAGTTGCCCCTTTGAATTTTTTTAACAATCCTTCTGCAACCTCAGTCAGGCCTCTTTGCGGGAAATCTGCCTTCTGCAGGCTCGAAATTTGTAAATTAAAGGGACACTGACAGGGTATTTATGCTCGCCGAGGTTTTTAGTTGTACGTGACATATGAGAGCTCAACTACCCAGAACAGAATTTGCGGCTCGAAATTCGGTTTCTTTCCGCCCGAAAACCGCCGATCAAGAACTGGCCGGTTCGAGTCTCGCTCACTCTCTTTTCCGCGGTCACGGGCCGTTTTCTAAGGTATCGATGCGACCACCAAATTTAATCAAAGTCGTGGGTCACTGAAAGCACACACTCAATATTAAAATTAGAAAAAAATATAAAACCCATTTTTTGTGGCTTCTAAAAAGCTGCAAATACGTTGATTGAAAAAAAAGTTCCACAGACAACCGGAAGCATTCTGTGCGTGCGTCGTTTCGCGTATCGTGGGACTCGCAGGGACGGCAATGGCAGCGGACGACGGGCGTGGGACCTCTATTTCAGAACTGTTGTTCGCGGTACCGGCGAATTTTGTCTGCCTTTAAAAGAGAAATTTGGGACTGGTCAAAAGAATTGGTATTCATCCCGCACGACACGCCCGACCGCCAAGCCGATTTGCACGAAGACGTCGCCGAGCCGTCGCTCCCTTCTTGTGGCTGAAGACATCGCTCGCGCAAACGTCAAGCGCGACTTGTCTACTTCGAGTGGAATATGCACGCGTACGATTTCTTTACTAGGTGAGAATGTCGCCAATGCGTGGTGCATCCCGACTTCGACCCGGGAGTGCTTTTGCTAGAGGAAAATCGGCAGGAAACTTTCCAACTTACAGTTTATCGGCTGAATTATTGCTAAGGAAAAAGATACCACGCTTTCATTATGCCCCAGTAGCTCAGTGGGAAAGACGTCCCCTTCACATCCGGTAGAGCCAAGTTCGATCGCCAGTGAAACTTTTTTTTTTTTTTTTTTTGTAAATATTTTCTGATGTTTACATTTCTTTTTTTTTTACAATTATTACTGAAGAAAAAAAAATAAGAAACAAATGTTGTGGACGACACGTCGCTGAATTAGATGGTATGGGATATCCTTTTTGACACCTGCGAACTCAATGTAATCACTTTCCACAAAATGCAAGGAGCATATAAATCAGGTAGCGTCCGCTTTCCGAGATGCCCGTAAATGGTCTACAGGAATTGCAGCCAGCCATTGGTCCCGATCCCGTTGATCTTTCGGAAACTCTGTCGCACAATGCCACTTCTGTTTCGGACGCGGGACATGTGAGCCAGCTCTTCACGCAACATCTTGGGTGTATTCTTTTCGGAGCCGATCAAAATTCACCACGGGCACTCACTACTCATCTCCAACTCCTCAATGTACAAAACAACTCATCTTGGAGTAGAGAACAACGAGCGGAACATACATAACTGCAAAAGAATCCCATGGCGAGCAGTTCCCATACGTCGCATAACGTCTGCTACCGAAAAGGAGAAAAAAAAAAAAAACACGGTCGGGTGTAGCCACGTGACTTCCGCCACTCACTCTCTTCTCTCCACTTCTCCGACCTCCGTCGGGTTTCGGTTTCGGTTTCGAGCAGTTGCGTCTTTTGGTTTTATAAAAAAAATACGCTACTCTGTTGCAAAATATTAATTGGGTAGTCCTCCGACACCATAATGAAGCCCCTGGCAAAAAATAAAAAAAAAATTTTGGGGGGTGTCAGTGTCCCTTTAAAGCTGTCTTGCCCAGAATGCTCGCAAGATCGTTTTAGGGCCGCCTCCAAACACGTGCTAGTAATGCCCCTTT
Organism: Ixodes scapularis; assembly: GCF_016920785.2. Lineage (NCBI taxonomy): Eukaryota > Metazoa > Arthropoda > Arachnida > Ixodida > Ixodidae > Ixodes > Ixodes scapularis. The sequence goes on from NW_024610039.1 coordinate 1,306,419, forward strand.
TTACTAATTTTGAATGGGCAGACTCGTACGGCAGGACGCGTTTCTTATGGCGAATTCCACTGGTCAATTTGGGGCGCGCCGGGTCCACTTTCCTGGAGCGAGCCTATTTTCCTGGGCGATCGGGATCGAGATAGTCGTGTTCTGCAGGTCGCTTTGGATTAGCTCGCGCTCCAGATCTTGATCTAGATCCGAGAAAAGTCGCTCCGACGATTTCGGCGGATTCAACAGCAAACGAGCCGGGCCAGCCCTCGGCGCACACACGCGACTTCATTTCTCGCGGGGCACCTCACCTGACCTCGCCCAACTCGAATGGCCGCTTGCAAGGAATCCGCCCATGCCGGAGCTGTGGTCATGTTCCACTAGGGATCCGTAGACGGCCCGACCCCGTTCGAATCGTGTGCTCCATTCCGGATCTGGTCAACTGTTCCCGGCGCGCTCCAAAACGCCCAGTGGAATTCGCCATTAGATCTTGGCCTAACATATGTGGGCGTACGAGCCAAGATCTCAACTCTTTCCATCAACTTTTTTTCTGTATTAACATAATCTCAACTGGAAAATAATGATTTCTAGAAGCACAGAAGCTGTGACGCTGCGTAGGCCCAGTCCTTCCTTTTGTCAGATGCGGTGCTACGATCCCTTGTTTTAGTATGGCGTCAAAGAAAAAATATAGCGCGGTGTCTTTTTTTTTTTTTGTATTTGGGGGGACCAATGAAGTAACTCGCTGCTTGCCGTTCATCGACAGTTTGTAACTTGCCGTTCATCGCTTGCCGTTCATTGCTTGCCGTTCATCGCCAAATTTTAAATGCATTAGAGCATGGTAAGCAATGTTGAGAGGTACTGGTAGTGTCGGTGACATTCACAAACAGGACTGAGGAGATGTTATTTAGCAAATGAAGATAAATCGATTATCGCCTAGGCGTGTTCTCCAGGGGAAAAAAACAACAACAAGAGATCATGTTGACGCATGCCAAAAGCATAAAACATATGTTTCAGTCTATATTAGGTACGTGGTTACCTAAAATTCTTCGTGAAACATTTTTTAAATAAAAAAAAAGTCACAATACGCGCTTTTCTTTCGCCCTCGTTCACTCCGCATTCAAACTGGTAATCGATGTGCCAACTGTAACGAAAAAAAAAATGCTTGACGAGCTTATTGCGTAATGTTATAACTAGGGTTCCGGGTTTTCGGTATCTATTTTTCTTCGGATTGTTTTTTTTTATAGGTGTTTATTTTTCTCTTGGAATCGGTGCTTTTCGGTGTTTAATTTCAATACTGGAAATAAATCGGTGATTATCGGGGCTTGTGTTGCAAAGCGACTGCATAAATACTAAAAAAGCCACGGCACACCTCACATTACACACGTTTACTGTACATACACTAAACATTCTTTCTCACATCAAAGGTTCTTTCAGCAAAGCTGCTATTTTTTCTGCAGCTTGAATTTTGTGTTTTTCGGTTTTTACCGATTTAGAAAAAAACGCCTTGGGGGTTAATTATCGGTATTTATTCCTATATACCGAAAACACAAAACCCTAGTTATAACTACCGCGTTCTAATCTGTCAAAAATTTTCAGAGGAAAAGTTTTTTTTTTTTTTTTAAATTAGTATTATGCTTTATGATGACGCTGAACGTCTAAACTGCGATGCTTGTTGTTATAGTGGAAAGTCATAGATCCGAAATGATAGGGTCTTTTTTTTTTGCGCTTTGTTATTTTCTACAATTTTTTTTAGGTAGCTGGGATAAGTTGCTAGGCACGCTATTGGGATAATAAAAAATCGCGTTAATGCTTTAGAGCATGAATCTCAGTTGAGGACATGACCTATAGCACTACTAGTAAAATAATCACACGAGTGACTTGATATTTCGATAGTGCTGTATCGTTTCACTGCATTCTGTAGGGTTCTACTGCGATTCTCTAGTCCCCTGTCTACGAATGAACGGGGCACAGCAAGGGCAGAGCTCTCGACAGAAAGAATTTATTCTACACATATTCTTCTGGTGGACCTAGGGATAGGGAAATATCATCTAGGAAGCCTGGAAGGGATGCTCCGCTCCTGTATTCTACTTGCCGATCGTCCCTGCGGTGCTAGTTCACACCGAATCATGAGGACGTCGCCGTCGAGGGTTAGATCCTGGGCCTAAGTCCGGACCATGTCACCGGTCCGTCGCCAGACTCGACGTCGCGGTCGCCCACCACCGCGAACGTACAACCTGGCCCGTTTCTCGAACAAGCGTTCCTCCCATCTTCCGTCGCCCGTCTTCCCAGCTTCTTCGCTATTGTCCCCTCTGCCGGCGCGCGCCAGACCGGCGAAAACCTCTTTCTTTATCGTAGGCGGTCTCCCGCTGGAACTCGCCGTCCGGCTCTGTCGCGACGCGCGCATGCCCTCGGGCGCCGACGCTCTCCGGGAGAGAGGTCAGCAGATGCCTACCACCGCCGTCGCCAATGTCCTCCAGCTGGGTTCCGAGCGAGGCATTCAGGCATCAAAAGCGCCATCTTCCCCACGGAGGTGACCGACAACAGTCCCGAGGCGCCGGCGTGCCGTTGTCGACCAGATGGGGGCCAACGAGACGCTTCACAATCCCCCCATCAAGCCAAGGTACTAGAGTCCTGACGATCACCCTTGATGATCGCGGCGAGGATGTCAAACGAGGCAAGCCCACGGAGAATATTAATTCGCTGGGATGCATGACCATGTAGCGCACAGGTCAGAAGCAGGCCCAGAGCATCACTACTCACGACGCGCACGGGCACTTAGGCGCACAGAATGCACCGAAACTGAAAGTCCTTTTCACCCCAGTTTTCCAGCCAGGAAAATAAACACAAACAAATCCCGGCACTGAATATCTTCAGCGCGACAAAACCAAAGCTTCAGCTCTGGGCTTGCCAGAAGATACAGACACAGCTCTTCATTCTAAAATTATTAGGCGTACACTCATCTACGTTGTCTTCCAAATATTAAAAAAAAATATGCCCAAAAATAAAACTAATCATCAATTTAGAAAGCACGCAAGAACTTTAAATTGTTGACGAATTTTATACGACCGTTATAGTAGCGTTGTTCTAGTATACAAGAAACTCAAAAGCGCTCTACCAAAACTAAACACAATGTCCACTACCCTCACAGATACAAATCCCCTGTGACGAATGCACAAAACATCAAAAGAAGAGATAGCAGGCTGCATGTCAAAAGCGGCTACAAACACTGCACCGTTCGCAAAGTGCGATACACAATAGCCTTACAGGAGAAACCTGCCGCTGACAGTACCAATTAACATTACCCCACATTTACGCACACATTGTTCGCGACACTCATATCACAAAAGAAAAATTAGAACTACTCTATACGCAGCATGCTGTCATTGTGATGGATAACCACCACCTCGAGAGGCCCGCGTCCCGCGGTACCGACCGTTAAGACAAGTACAAGGGTTCACAGTTTTAATATACCGGATGATGCGCCAAGCAAGTTTCAGTAGACGCCCTTCTTACAAGGCTTTGTGCGCAGCGTCTGGCCGTGTAGTAGAGGTCACCTCGTCAACGTTGGGGGATAATCTCCAAAGAAGGGCGATGAGCGTGCAACGGGGTTACACACCGAAGCCTAGTAGAGTAACCGATGTGAGTCCTGCCCCTGTTCAAGCTCGGAAGTCGCTATCGGCGCATCGATGCACACCCGGAATTTCCCCCGGCCTAGCCACAACACCGCGTGACTGAGGCGTAACTCTCAAGGCCGGCCAGGCTTGAGCAATGAAGGAACCTCATCTAAGCGTCTCGCAACTCTTCGAGGTTTCATTCCAAGCAATGTATTCTTGGATGAACACAGCAGTGTAGGCACAAAGCTCGCCCCAGACCAAGATAACGCACCTCAAGACTCAAAAGTACTCTTGCGATTGGAAAGGCTGTCCAGATTCGAATAATGCAAACACCCTGCACACGCCTTTTATCTTCCGCGCAGCAAGCGCGACACCAAAGTATCATTGATCTAACCAGCCGCTGTCTTGGAAAGGGGCAAGTTAATTAACTATATTTTCTCTGCATAAACAGTTTCTGCAGAGTCGAAGTGTCTACTGCATTTAACGCTGGATTCCAACACCCGCTACTCGTTCATGCAAAAGCTACAGCTGCTTGTACAGCACCGGGCTGACCCAACGTACAACCGGCCACCGGCGGCCATTCCACTGCCATATTTATAGGCGCTCCCCGCTGACGTGAATTGCGTGTTTTCCCGGGATTTCCGCGCTGTTAAACAGGATAGAACTATAACAACTGGTCACAATTTAACAAGACCAAACGTCTCTCATTAAGCTTTTGGCTACACGGGAACAGCTCCCCCCTCTCAACCTAGTCAACTTTTCCTTCCAAGACATAACCCGTTATACCTCCGCGCGCTCTCGCGTCCCAGCGCTACTCTACCACGGCGGAGAACCGGTATCACGCCCAGTAACAACGCAGGGCACGTGCTTTAGCGACACTTCTCCAGCGAGCGGATAACAAATCGAGAGTAATCTCGGTTCGAAGCACTGACTCTGATATGGCGGTGTGAGGAACCGGAAAACAGTACCGCATTTAAGCGGGATCAACGTCACGACTCTACAGTCAGGAACAAACGGAACTTGGCATTATCGTCAACCTGGGCCCTGCGGAGCATTACACATAGCCACTGGTAAGGTAAGCACGGATAAGGTGGGCACGGAAACTCGGTGGCCCTTGATGTATCCACACCAGGCATCGCATATTTGGCAACCCTTGGGAGGGATTAGCCCCAAGGTGTCGCCTCTGGCCGCAAGCTACTACATCAAAGCGATCGCAACCGCAACAGCGCATATTGTACCCGACCGCTGTGGACGCATGGAACTCAAAACCGTGCCGACGGTTCAGGCAAGACCAGCTGGAAGCGAGCATGCAGTAAAGCTAGAAGGCTAGGCTGCCCCCAGACAAAATGCAGTTCGGGAGTAATTTCCCAATGCAGTTCAAGCAACCGCCGTCCGCAGTGGAAGTATTGACAAACTTCCGAAGCGAACCCTCTCTGCTGCGAGCCATCCAAAACAGTCAGTCCAAGGTATTGAAACGATACGGGAAAAAAGCCGTTGCGCGCGTCACATCGCCTCATAAGTGAGCTGGCATCTCACCTATCAGACATGGACGGTCGGAGGCGTACATTGGGCGACAGAACACATGACACTGCAAGCCTCAAAGGAGGCGGAAATTTCCCCGCAAACTGAAACCTGCGCAGCATGAAGAGGCAGGAAGATACACGTGCCTGTATCCGGCGGCACAGCTAAACAGAAGATTATCAACGCGCTCTTCGCCACAGCGGATGAACAAACTCCTGGTTAGCTGGGACAAACGATTGTCAGCAAAGACAGCATCTAGGTCCACGCATCCTCCTCAAGCAAACGACCATGTCGGATCTTCTGCGAAGAAAGCGGAACAAATAGTCCCGGAACAAATGGTCCCGGAACAAATGGACCCGAAACATATGGTCCCGATACAAATGATATGGAACTAATGGTCCTAAGTATAAACTAGGAAAAAATGGTCCAAGATAAATATCGCCAATGTGGCTTCTGCGTTTTCGGATTATTCCGATGAAATCCAATAACACTCGCCAAACTTCAAAGCTGCCGATTGCAAAAAAAAAAAAAATATATATATATATATATTGGCTTGCTTCGTATGTTTATACAACCTTGATGGTGGTAGGCTTCAACGGGTGATCGGTGTCTTAGTCGTAGATGAGAAATTTCGCCAGTGCTGTACAACCGCTAACCTGGGGTTTTAACGTGCATTACGCAGTATTACGGAGTTTTAGTAGACCGTGTTTCCCGCTCCGCTAGCCCTCCGCTACGAAGAAACCGCCACTGCGCCTGCGCGCAGATGGCCTTGGCTGTAGAGTTCCGGGTAGCGGAGGGGGTTAGCGGAGCGGGAAACACGGTCTACTAAAACTCGCTATTGATTAGGCAAACGCGTGGCGGTGCGACATTCATCCAGGTCGAAACGGGCGGGGGCGGTGGGGATCCAACCTTCCAGCGCTCCAACCTTCCAGCGCAAGCTTTCGCTCCACGCTTCGAGCTGAGACGTGTTAACCCACTCGGCCACTTGTTTTTTCTTTTTTTCTTTATTGCAGAGGCAAAGCATAAACAGTCAAAACGTTAAACATGGTCTACAACACTTTTTGTAGAGCACATTAAAAACCTCTCATCTTAATGAGAGGCTCACAAATGCCTAGGCAGTCGGGCTTCGGCTCACGGGTTGAAAGAACACTTTCCACTCGCGTAATGAGGCTGAAAACATAACATCTCACTTCTTTAGCATTGGGGTCGGCATGGCAGACCGCCATGCGCGACCTGTATATGCTAGACCAACCCAAGCAACATAATCAAATCAAAAGGAACGTCATTGTCGTTCGTTACGTTTAAGAAGCGAATGGCGGATGGGCTAATGCACAACTGTTTCTCCAGTGTGCGTTGGAGGACGTCCCAAACCCACTCGGCCACTTGCTCCTATTTTATTTTTTATTGCATGGTGGTTACAGCAACATTCAGACCACTTGCTCCCTTCCTGCCGGTTGCACGACCTCGACCTCTTTTTTTTTAAATTTTTCTAGGAAGCTCAGAAATGTTTTGTTCTACGGAAACCTAATTCACCCATGAAGGCATCGAGCTCTGCTCGTTATGTGTGCTACCGCCACGCGTCATGAGAAGATGGGAGTAATTCGAGCTTCATGGCTTCAACAGTGTGACTAGGGAGGGGGGGGGGGGGGGGGGCACTCACTTAATCGAATGACGTTGTAGCGTACGCCCCGGTTTCACCGAATGACACTTCAGCGAAAAGTCGGCCGCCGCGAAGCGGTGTTTACGGATGGGCCAAGTGGGTTAACAAAAATATAATAAATTAAATGAAATTTCTGTATTGAGCCTCGGCCGACTGTCGCCGCGAAGAAGTGCAGAGCGGGAAGGGGGGGGGGGGGGGGGGGGTAGCACTCGGTTTTGTTATTTGCTAAAACGTCGATTCGCTCAAATACTGCTGGTCGCTAAAACGCCACTCGCTCATGTGGTGCAGACCCGTAATGACTCCTATAATACTTTATAAGGTCACTAAATTAACAGTTAGGAGATAACGGTTGGATAGTATTAATTTCGAAAATATTTTGACGATTTTAAATAAAATTAAGTTCAATACCCGAGCACTTTCTTCGAAGTAAAGGGCCTCAAATGATTGACGAGATCCTTCATTTCACCAGGAAATCACTGATTGCATAACGGATGAAGTATATATTGCACTTACTTTCAAAACAATCTTATTACGGGACCATTTTTTTTTCTACCTCGGACTTGGGACCATCAGTTAATAACTTTATTTGCAAATGAATTGGAGGGACAGAAGGGAAAAATCCTCCAGTGGAGGCTTGACGAGCCTGAAGCCCCATACGGTGACAAGCGCAGCAGCACAAGAAGAAAAAAAAGAGAAGCGCGCACACGCACATAAATAAGACAGACAAAAAACTTCATCAGATTTATTATAAACACTACACAGTAGACACTGTTGTAGCCCTAAAAATAACCTTATACAGTTAAAACAAACAAGTAGATAATAGGTAACTTAGTTGGCATCGATGAAGAAGCACTAGCGCAAATAGAATGAACGCAGACCTTTAGTTGATATGGAGTCTATACAAATTTCGTTGCTGGCGAGGTAGTTGAGCAATTTAGGTATAGTGTAACGTAGAGTTTGTGTACCATAGTTTGTCTTACAGCCGATAGCCTTCCAGTATCCCATCTGTCGGGTTAAATAGACCTGACTGTTCGGCACTAACTCGGATAAGTCTGACAAGAAACGCGTATTTTTTTTTTGTTCTCGAGATTTAAGCTGATGCATCATCTAGAGTCATAGAGATTAAATATTTTTAGAATTCTGAACTTCCGAAACAAACACTTACTATGATAATCATAAGGCACATTACAAATATTTCTCAAGATTTGTTTTTGCAATAAATATAGTTTCTGCAAATTTGTGAACGTCATGTTACTTTAAACGAGGCTACAGTAATTTAAATGGGACTGAAACAGGGCATTATATATTAATAGTTTCACGTTAACGGGTAGGGAAGAACCCTGACGGTATGTTAGTCCTATAACCGGTGATAGTTTAGTGGCTAAGTGTTCAATGTGGTCATCCCATGACATTCGTTCTGAAAAGAATACACCAAGAGTTTTAAACGTGCTAACGATTTCTATTGGAAGGAGTTCAATACGATATCTCGCATTTTTATTACACTCTTGTTTTTTGGCCGAAAAGTTATGGCGTTTGTTTCTTCGGTATTAATGTTCAGACCATTATCTTGTGCCCAGGCGTACAATTTAGACAATGTTAAACTGGCGATATCAATTAGTTCATCGCTGCTTGTGCCGGAAAAAAATATGCTGCTGTCGTCAGCATATATTGCAAATTTTGTCGGTAGATTTATATTGACAATATCATTTATATTGATGTTAAGAAGAAATAGTTCAAGTACACTACCCTGTTGGACGCCAGACGTAACTGGTTTGATATCAGGTGAATATTTACCGATGGAAACATACTGATTACTATGGTGTAAATAGGACCTCAAAAGCGATAAAGGCAAACCACGAATACCGTATAAATCAAGTTTCCGAAGTAATATATTGTGATTTATGTAGTCAAATGCTTTTGTAAAGTAGATAAATACACCCGGAATCAGCATTCTTTCACCAAAGCTTTTCAGAATTAATTCTTTTTGCTCCAGCAGTGCTAACTCTGTTGATAATTTTTTTCTAAACCCAAACTATGAGGAGGTTAGCAAATTGTGTTTATCGGAAAACTGTACTAAACGAGTCTATATATATTTTTTTTCTTTTCCGGGACCACTTCATGCGCGACCAATAGTTCCGGGACCATTTGTTCCTACAACCCTACTGCGGCGTCACTACAACGAAAATCGCCTTCAGAAGGAGTTCGGAAGCAATGCTCCAATCCAATCGAAAACCGGCTAGGAATCGGATTGCTAGCCTGAACATAGATCGGGCCCCACGTTGGGGAGCCAGTTATGAGGTGTTCTACCCCGATTCCCCGAGCCCCTCACTCTAAAAAAAAGCCCGTGTACCTACTCTCCCTGTCATGGTTTTGTGGAAGGAAGAACGTGAAGGACGAAGTGACGGGTGCGAAAAAGGTGCGTGAATAGCACGAGCCGCGACGTTCGGCAACTGCTTCAAGGATCTGACCGGCTGTGTCCCGGTATCGACGAGCCTGTGACAATTTGGCGAGCCTGCCAGGATGGCGCGGCCCATTACATCCTAGTTCGTTTTCCGGGAGGTGAGAGAGGAGACGGAGATTTGAGACTGGTGCATTACTATGGAGCTCGATAGAATAATCGCGGCAGCTAAGGAATTGGGGTATACTGGGGACGAGTTAAAAAAATGGGTTGATGAGGAAAGAGCGCGTAGTAGAGCTGAGAGAGCTCAAGAGCGCGATAACGCTAGGGAGGACCGTGAGGCGGCTCAAAGAATGTTAGCGGCCGAAAGCGCTAAGTTGGATAAGGAACGAGAGGTCCTGCAGTTGAGGATTGCGGCTCGTGAAGGGCGAGGTGAAGGTGTCGCAAATTCGGAAAGCGGCCGCGGGGAAGGGTCAGGCCAAGGGAGTCACGGAAGTCCCCACAAACTGATTCCACAGTTCAATGAACGAAGGGACGATCTAGATGCCTATTTGCAGCGCTTTGAGCGTACCGCAACAGGGCTGGGTTGGCCAGTGGAGAAGTGGGCCACGACTTTAGGCTTATGTTTGACCGGAGAGGCGCTGACGGTGGTCGGCCGACTGACACCTGAAGATGCTCTAGACTACGCCAAGGTCAAGCTGGCGCTGTTCCAGCGATTTCGTTACACTAAAGAAGGATACCGCGAGAGGTTTCGCGACGCCAAACCCGAGGACGGCGAAACGATGGGACAATTTGCTGCTCGACTGGCAGGGTACTTTGATAGATGGCTCGAGATAGCGGGAGTTGAGAAAACGTTCGAATCACTGCGAGACATCATCCTAGTGGAACAATTTCTGTTGACATGCTCGAGCAAGCTGACGGTCTTCCTGAGAGAGCGCGACTGTCAGAGGTTGGATGACGTAGCAGCTAAAGCTGACCTCTTCTTGGAGGCCCAGGTGCAGCATAGCACGGGTAAGCAAAAGCGAGACGAGGCGACAAACAGGCAAGACGCTGGAAACGAAGATAAACACGCAAGGGGTGGTCTCCGAAAGAGTATCCGCTGCTTCCTTTGTGGGAAGATTGGGCACAAGGCAGAAAACTGCAGAAGTAACGGCCAAGCTATGAGGTCACTGACATGTTGGAATGGCGGCCGTAGTTGTCATAAGGCAGAGAACTGTAAGAGAAGGCAGAGCGAGAAACATCAGGCGTCGTGCTTGTACACGGTGCCAACAGATAATTGCGAAAGCGCCGATGATTCCTATGTCACCCTGGATAATGGTGACAAGATCCCGGTAGTGAATGCGGTCATGGGGAGAGCCCCGAAATTTCTGTCAGAGAACATGCCGGTAGTGGAAGGACGACTGGGAGAACACAAGATAACGGTGTTAAGGGACACCGGCTGCAACACCGTGGTTGTTCGCAAAGAACTAGTCCCTCAAGAGAACCTAACTGGAAAGTCGAGTCCAGTGTTTTTATTAGATCGAACAGTTCGGTACCTGCCGGAGGTGGTTATTGTGATACAAACGCCCTACTACACGGGAAAGGTAACGGCGAAGTGCGTCAGTAACCCCCTATACGACTTGATACTGGGAAACATACCGCAAATGCGGGAGGCTAATGACCCTGACCCAGAATGGGAAAAGAACAATGAAGACAATCTCGGCGACTGCCTAGACAAGCCGAAGGAGAGATACGAAACGTGTTCCAACGCCATCGGAGTCAACGTGGGCCGTCGCAGGTCAATGGAAGCAACCAAGAGCATCGACGAGCTCCCGGATGAAAAGCCAGCCGTAGCTGCGTCCGCGAGCGAGGGGAGAGAAGCTGGAAGTCCAATAAGAAAACTAGAACGCCCTCTCAAAGTCGCGCAGGTGTCAGTAACCGACACAACAGCCGAGGAACTCGGAAAGCAGCAGAAAGAGGACGCTACTTGTTGTATGGGTGACACAATAAGCGGGCAACAGCTAGCGCGCGCTCGTGCGTCTCGCGCCACTGTTCCGGGGCGCCATACCTATCTGAGCCAGCGCACCGTTTGCACCACCCGCTGCTATCCTGCCGCTCTCTCACGCCCGTGACTATGTGTCGTACTCCGGTAGTCCTGCAATAAAGATGTGCCAGCGAAGAACCCCATCGGCCTGTTACTCCAGATACCACACAGTGGCGACGAGGACACGGATTTCGCTGCTACAACGGGATGCAGAGACCGTCGGACGACTCAGCAACTGAGGGCCTTTCAACCGATGTTCCAGTATCTGGCATCTTGAATCAAGGACCAGAGGACCGGACGGCAGTCACGATGGCCTTATTCGGGCAAGTCGAACCTTTTGATGACACGAAGTGTGATTGGTTATCCTACGAGGAAAGGTTGCGAGCCTTTTTGAGAGCGAACGGGGTAGCGGACGCAAACCGAGTTGACGTGGTCATAAGCCTCATAGGAGCTGACACGTATAAGTTGCTCAAGACTCTAGTAGCGCCTGAGGACCCGGCATTGAAGAGTTTTGAAGATGTGCTGGCCGTTTTGCGAAACCACTTGTCGCCGAGGCCGTCGGTCATCGCAGAAAGGGCAACGTTCCATAAGAGAGAACAACAGGAAGGGGAATCGGTCGGAAAATATGTCGCCGAGCTCAAAAGAATGACACAGACGTGCAATTTTGGAAGCAACCTGGAAGAAACCCTCAGAGACAGATTCGTCAGCGGTCTGAGTCGTGTTGACATTCAGAGAGTTTTGTTTGCCGAAGATGAGAGCCTGACATTCAAGAAAGCTGTGGAAAAAGCGTTAACTATTGAAAGAGCCACCATGAATGTGCAGGCGTGTCATAATAAGGCGGACAACGACCAACTCGAACTGCAGAAACTGACGGCGGTGAAACCGAAAGCGGTAGTGGGGGCTCAGGACAAATGTTTCCGTTGTGGGTCCCCTAAGCACATTGCCTCGTCATGCCCGCACCGTAACGCTATTTGTTATCGCTGCAACCGTGAGGGTCACTTCCAACGTTTCTGTAAAGCATCACTGGCCAATACACCAGGCAGAGCAAAACAGTTCAGAAACTTCTCCGCTGAGGAAGAAAAGAGTGAAGCGATATACGGGCTTCAAGACAGAAACATGAATGCGCCGTTCTACTACACGCTCAAGGTCGGGAACGCTCCTCTTCAGATGGAACTAGACACCGGTGCTGCCGTGTCTATCATTTCGAAACGCCAGTTCCAATCGTTGTTTCCTCGCACAGAGCTGTCTCCGGCGTCACTAATACTGCGCACGTACACCGGCGAGCGTGTCAAGCCAAAAGGAGTGGCGACGGTGGACGTAGAGTACCGAGACTTCAAAGGAAAACTTCCGCTTCACGTACTGGGAGAAGATGGGCCACCTTTGATTGGCAGAGACTGGGTCTACAAACGCTGATCGCTAAACGCGGTCAGCGTTGATGTAAAAGCGTCTCTCCAAGACATCCTAATACGCTACCAGGATTTGTTCAAGGACGAGCTCGGATGCATGCGAGGGGAAGAGGCTCGGCTAAGCTTAAGGGAAGGTGCGAGTCCAAAGTTTCTGAAAGCTAGAAGTATGCCGTTCGCCCTGAAGCCAGCTGTAGAAGAAGAGCTAAAGAGACTGGAGGTGACAGGTGTCATTGAAGCGGTGGCCCATAGTGACTACGCTACACCAGTTGTCCCGGTTTTGAAGAAGGATGGGTCTGTACGCCTTTGCGGGGACTACAAAACAACGGTAAACCCTTGCCTGGACGTGGAGCAGTACCCGTTGCCAAGGTTGGAAGATATTCTAGCAACGGTAGCTGGGGCGACTGTTTTCTCGAAAATAGACTTAAGTCGTGCATACCAGCAAGTTCCGGTCCACCCTGAGTCACAACCCTATCTGACAATCAACACGCACAAGGGTCTCTTCCGCGTCAAGCGTTTGGCGTTTGGGATCGCTTCAGCTCCAGCACTGTTTCAAAAGATAATGGACAGCTTGCTGGCGGGAATTCAAGGAGTAACCTGCTATCTCGACGATATATTGGTAACAGGGAAGACCGCCGGGGATCACCTGAAGAATTTGGAGCAAGTCCTAAAGAAACTGAGTGACAAGGGCGTCCGAGTCAAGAAAGAAAAGTGTGAGTTCTTGAGGCAAGTTTGAAGTTCCTGGGGCACCAAGTCGGCGAGCAAGGGGTAGCTGTGTTGGCAGAAAATGTGCAAGCGATCCTCGATGCACCTCAACCGCAAGACTCAAAACAGTTACGGTCGTTTTTGGGAATGGTGACATTCTACGGAAAGTTCCTCCCAGACCTCTCGACCACAATAGCACCGCTGAACGAGCTACTAAGAAAAGATGTCGTCTGGACCTGGAGCAAGCGCTGTCAAGACGCTTTTAACATGGTGAAGAGGCTTCTGGTTGACGCACCTGTCCTGGCACACTACGACCCCAAGGCAGACCTTCAGGTGTCATGTGATGCCTCGGCATACGGTCTCGGAGCCGTCCTGTCCAGGGTGTACTCCAACGGCGACACACGGCCTATCGCGTTTGCGTCGAGAACCTTGACATCGAGTGAAAAGAACTACAGCCAACTAGAAAAGGAGGCACTGGCTATTGTGTTTGGCGTGAAGAAATTTCACATCTACTTGTTTGGACGATCCTTCGTGTTGGTCACTGATCACGAACCGTTGCAAACCATTCTGGGTCCAAAGACGGGAATTCCGAGCATTGCTGCCGCACGTCTGCAGAGATGGGCTATTACCCTTTCCGCCTATCAGTACCGATTGGTTTACCGACCGGGTCGACTCAACGTGGAGGCGGACTGCTTGTCACGACTTCCAGTTCCTGGCTTTCAGGATGAAGACTACGAGGATGACGTCGCGGCGTTTCTCAGTCTCCGCCTGCAGTCTTTTCCGGTAAGCAGCCAAGAGATCGCACAATTTACAGTAAAAGATAAAGAGCTCTGTCAAGTGGCAAGGTTCCTTGCCGGTGCGTGGCCCGCAAAAGTAGAAGATTGTCTGAAGCGTTACTCTGCAAGAAGAAGCGAGCTGACGTGGCACCAGAATTGCCTTTTGTGGGGAATGAGGGTTGTGATCCCGAAGGGACTGCGCGAACGCGTACTGGACGAGCTGCATGAAGGGCATCCTGGAATCGTAAGGATGAAAGAACTGGCACGCAGCTATGTATGGTGGCCGGAGGTCGATGCGGATATTGAATATCGCGTCAGGTCGTGTGATACCTGCCAACAGCAGCAGAGTCTTCCAGGTCCAGCCCCGCTGCATCCGTGGTCCTGGCCAACTCGTCCGTGGCAAAGGCTGCACTTGGATTTTGCGGGACCTTTCCAGGGCCGCCATTTTCTGGTGAGCGTCGACTCCCACTCCAAGTGGCCCGAGGTTTTTGTGATGAACAGCACATCGGCCGAAGCAACTATTGAAAAGCTGAGGGAGCTGTTTAGTCATTTCGGTCTGCCAGATGTTGTTGTCAGTTACAATGGCCCCCAATTTTGTTCCCAAGAATTTCAGATTTTCTTGCGAGAGAACGGTGTGAGGCACGTCAGGACCGCCCCTACCATCCATCAAGTAATGGGCTGGCTGAGCGTTTCATCCGCACCCTGAAGGAGGCTTTACGAAAAGAGATGCCGGGCCGGCCTCTGTCCCGTCGACTAGCAAGTTTCTTGTTAGCTTACAGAAACACACCGCACGCCACAACCCTTCAGAGTCCTGCGGAGTTGCTGCTTGGGCGGCGGCTCACTACCCGTCTCGACAGACTGCGACCCTCTGCAGAGGAAACTGTTCACCGCAAGCAGGACGTGCTACAGGTGAAGCACAGTGGCAAACACCGACACTTCGTGCCGGGTGATAAGGTGTACGTCAAGAACTTCCGGCCGGGTGAGAGGTGGTTGCACGGAGTCGTCATGGCTAGATCCGGACCGGTCTCCTACAGGCTTCGCGTGACCACACCGCGGGGGACCTTCGTGTGGCGGCGACACCAAGACCACCTGCGGTTGCGGGAGAGCTCTACCCCAGAGGAGGAGGAAGGTGGTTTGCTGATACCGAGTGTCCTGCCATCATCGCCAACCCCAGGGCAAGGGGGACTCGTGAACGAGCTGCCTCCAGTTGGGTCACCGGTGGTAGAGGGACAAGACATGGGATCAACTCCAGTCTCCGGTCGTTCCCCAGCCCAGCCGCAAGAAATTCAGCGCCGGTATCCCGAACGGCAACGGCGTGCGCCTAATAGGTTTTCGCCTTGAGAAGGAAGAGAAAAAGACGAGGACTTTGTGTTTTTCAGAACTGTAATTATTTTGTATTTAGTATGTCTGTACTTTGTACTTTCCAGAACTTCAATTATTCTCGTGTTTTGTTAAATTGTCATATCGTGTTACTTTGTGAGTATTGCACTGGAACGCCGTCGAATGGTATTACTGTGCTGAACTAAGTGTGGGGGAGTGTTGTATGGGTGACACAATAAGCGGGCAACAGCTAGCGCGCGCTCGTGCGTCTCGCGCCACTGTTCCGGGGCGCCATACCTATCTGAGCCAGCGCACCGTTTGCACCACCCGCTGCTATCCTGCCGCTCTCTCACGCCCGTGACTGTGTCGTACTCCGGTAGTCCTGCAATAAAGATGTGCCAGCGAAGAACCCCATCGGCCTGTTACTCCAGATACCACACTACTCTTACGAAGTGTTTCAACGAGGTAGGGAAGACAACGAAGAAACATAATTCCAGGACAAGGATTCAGTTTCTGCTGAAGAACGACCTGCTATACAGGAGCGTCGTATACTCATCCGGCAGAAGATCAGAACAACTGGTTCTCCCAAAAAGGTTCAGGGCCGCTGCTGTAACTATGGCACATGACAGCGTTATGTCCGGACACCAGGGGGCGAAGAACACCCTCAATCTGGTGGCGGAAGAATTCTTTTGGCCATGTATGCAAAGCGAAATCAAAAGGTACATTCGTTCGTGTGACGTGTGCCAACGCACCGTACCCAAAGGCAAGGTGGGCAAGGCCCCCTTAGGAAGCATGCCAATCATCGATACACCTTTTCAAAGAGTCGCGATAGATATCATCGGTCCTATAGTGCCTATCGCAAGCTCGGGGAACAGGTATATTTTTACAATGGTTGACATGGCCACGAGGTATCCTGACGCAGTAGCATTGAAGAGCATTGGGTCCCAGCAGGTAGCCGAGGCGTTGGTTCAGATGTTCACGCGGTATGGAGTACCGGCAGAGATCCTTAGCGATCGCGGCACCAACTTTACCTCTGAGCTAATGGGAGAGGTGAGCCGGCTTCTATCGATGAAGCAACTCTTAACCACTCCCTATCATCCCATCAGCAACGGCCTGGTCGAGAGGTTTAATGGCACCATCAAGCAGATGCTAAGGAGGATGTGCAAAGAAAGACCAAAGGATTGGGATAGATATCTCCCAGCTTTGCTTTTCGCCTACAGAGAGGTGCCCCAGGCTAGCCTCAGGTTCTCGCCATTTGAACTGCTATACGGGAGAAGAGTACGAGGACCACTGGCCATCCTCAAGGAGTTGTGGTCGAACGAAGCCCTGAAGGAAGACATGAAGACGGCATATGGATACATCTTGGAACTAAGGGAAAAACTAGAGGAAACGTGCAAGCTGGCGCACGTATGCCTGCATGAAGCAAGGGAGAAGTATAAGAAATACTATGACAGGAAGAGCTGCAACCGAAATATGAAGCAAGGAGACCTGGCGCTCATTCTGCTCCCCACCGATCTGAACAAGATGATCATGCAATGGAAAGGTCCCTTCCCCGTAGTCGCAAGAAAGAATGATGTGGATTACGAGTTAGACGTAGGAGGCAAGAAAAAGGTGTTTCACATCAATATGCTTAAAAGATATGAAGAAAGAGAAGGAAGTCAACAAGGTAGACAACATTGCGGTATGGTAATGGATTCTCAAGAGAAAGATGAAGTCGCAAGCGAGCTAAGTTTTGAAGATACAGAGGAAATTCCTACGCCAAGCTGGACGAGGCAGCAAGGATGGGAAGACGTCAACATAAACGAACACTTGGAATCCCAAAAGCGTGATGAGGTACGAGAGCTGATTGAGGACTTCAAAGATATATTTTCGAACCTTCCAGGCAGGACGAGTCTGCTGACCTGTGACCTTCAACTGACTACGTCCCGACCAATACATGTGAAGCAGTACCCACTGCCGCTGTCGGTTCAGGAAACAGTCGAGCAAGAAATCGACGAGATGTTAGAGCTGGACGTGATTGAGAGATGTAACTCATCATACAACGCGCCAGTGGTAATGGTAAAGAAAAAAGACGGGTCAAACAGGTTTTGCATTGACTACAGGAGGCTCAATGACGTGACCAAGCCCGATGCGGAACCAATAGCACGGATCGACGTCACGTTTGCTAAGGCGGGACAGAAGCGCTTCTTCTCGAAGCTTGATGTAGCAAAAGGGTACTGGCAGATACCTATGAAAGAAGAGGCCAAGGAAAAGACTGCCTTCTCTTCGACGAGTGGGCTTTACCAATTCAAGGTCATGCCCTTTGGTTTAAGAACGGCTTCTGCGACATTCACGAAACTGATGCGAAAATTGTTAGACGGCATCCCAGATGCACACCACTACATCGACGACATCCTGATCGCCACAAGCTCGTGGAGAGAGCACGTTGATACGCTTCGCTGCATTTTTAGGCGCCTGCGCGAGGCTAATATTACCGTAAAGCCAAAGAAATGTGAAGTGGGCTTTAAGGAGATCAGCTTTCTGGGACACGAGATCGGAATGGGAAGGATATCACCGGACCCTAAGATCATTGAACGGATTCAAGACGTACCAAGACCGCGAACGAAGCGACAAGTAAGATCGTTCCTTGGACTCACGGGGTTCTACCGCGAGTTCGTAGAGGACTATGCGGGTCTTGCCGCGCCGTTAGTAGACCTCACCAGAAAAGGAGTCCGCAATGAGGTTGAATGGGGGCCGGAGCAAGAGGAGGCCTTTAATGAACTAAAGACCAGGCTGGGACGTCCTCCCATCTTGCTGGCGCCAGACCCCGAGAAAGAGTTCGTGCTAAGGACAGACGCGTCTGACGCGAGTCTGGGTGCAGTGATGCTTCAAGAAAAGGATGGAATGCTACATCCCGTGGCGTACGCCAGTAGAAAGCTCAGCACCGCAGAAAGGAACTACGCAACGATAGAAAAGGAATGTCTGGCATTGGTATGGGCCGTTGCCAGATTTAGGTTGCTTCTGTACGGCAGAACTTTTCGAGTTCAGACCGACCACCAACCACTGGAATTCCTAAACAAAGCTAAGCATACAAACAGGCGAGTGATGAGGTGGAGTATGGCTTTGCAAGATCATAGCTTTCACGTGGAATACATAAAGGGCAGGAATAACGTGGGAGCAGACTTTCTTAGCCGCATTTAGGCGTTTATTTTTCTTTTAACCTAAGATTTTTTGTTAGGGATAACTAGTCGAGACCCCGAAGAGGATGGGTTCCCTCAATGTATATATATCTTTTTGTGTTGTATGTGTGCCAACGTCTTTTGTCAGACTTAAGACGGGGCCTTTGCATATGTGTGTGGCTACAGTGAGTTCTCACAAAAGAAATCCTCGATTCGAATGTGGATGAAGAGGGCCCTCCGGCCAAGTGTGGTGCGGTGCAACCGGACGTCGTTTTAAGGTCATCGAGAAGGTCGTGTCGTGTAGGAGAATTGTGGGGGTGGCTTGTGCTCGGTGACGTCAAGATGGAGTTCTCGGAAGTACCAGGCATCAAGAAAGAAAAGTTTATCTTATAAACTTCTTGAAGTTGGGGGGTGTCATGGATTTGTGGAAGGAAGAACGTGAATGACGAAGTGACGGGTGCGAAAAAGGTGCGTGAAGAGCACGAGCCGCGACGTTCGGCAGCTGCTTCAAGGATCTGACCGGCTGTGTCCCGGTATCGACGAGCCTGTGACACTCCCGCACAGCACTGGGAGAGCCAATAACCGGAACATACAGAGGAAGCTCTGCGAGTGACGATGCCGAAACATGTTTTTGTCCAAAAAACGCAGTCCAAGTTGTGACATTAAGCAATGCAAAACATCACGCCTTGCATTGCTTATCATCACAACTCCGACGGCACTTTTTAATCTTAACATATGTTTCGGCATCGTCATTTGCTGAGCTGCCTCCGAAAGGTGCGGTGATTGGCTCTCTGAGTGCTTTGCGGGAGAGTAAGCACACGGGCTTTTTTTAGAGTGCTGTATCCGGATGAACGTTACACAGCAACGCATAACTCTTTGCAGAAAGGGTTTATCCCACTCACATTCTGCTGGGGATCTCGGGATCGAGAAAGGATACCGAGGGAGCCTGAGAGGGGCGCGCCGCCACCGCATGCTGCGTGCCGATCGCCAAACCGCGCTTGTCCACACCGCATCATGGGCACGTCGCAGTCGAGGGTTCGATCCGAGGTGTAGGTTCGGACCACGTAACCGGGCCGTCGCCCGACTCGACATCGCGGCTGCCACCATCGCGATTGTCGGTCATGGCCCGTTTCTCGCACAAGCGTCCCTCCCCTCTTGCGTCGTCCGTCTTCCCAGTTTCTTCATATTGTCCTTGTCACCGCTGCACGCCGGACCGGCGGGAGCCTCTGTCCCTATCGTGGGCGGTCTCCCTCAAGAGCTCGCCGCTCGGCTCTGCCGCGGCACGTGCAGGCCCTCGGGCGCCGACGCACTCCCGGTGTGAAGTCCGCAGATGTCCACCACCGACGTCGCCAATGTCCTCCAGATGGGTTCCGAGCGAGGCACTCAGGCATCAAAGGCCCCGTCTTCGCCACGGCGGCGACCTACAAGAGTCCCCAGGGACCGTTGTCCGGTTATCGACAAGAAGGGGGCCGACGACACCCCACAATCGGAAGCGATGCTGCGGAACGAAGAGCTGTGTCTCGGAAACGGGCAGGTTGAGAAACAAAACTTCCGAATGTGAGCAGATCTCTCTTAAAATTTCTCCTACGCTTTCTTTTTTTTCTAGCAGAGCGTCACAATAAGATTTACCAAATACCTCTTTTTTAATTTTTATATTCACTAACAGTTTAAGAAATTCACAGCTTAAGGCTTATTATGAGCACTTTTCTTGATTCGCGATTAATTTCCCGTAATTCCTATTGGTTAATTCCGGAATTTCATGGGCGGCGGAGTGATAATAAGATGCTTGGGCCTGGCCGCGCCCTACGAATTTTGTTTCAATCTATCAGACACAATAATTAATAGAGCGAGCAAAAATGAAATAATTTGATATTAATTATCTTAAGGCAGAGCTGCGCATTTTAAATACGATCAACAGAATACTGCAATACATTATACACCTTTGCAAGAGGGACCCAGGTTTAACCCCTCGAACCGCGCGCCAAAGTAAGGCGGACCTAGTCTCCAACCGGACATTTGCTGCTTGCCGTACAATGTTGCCAAGTGTCTCTTTCTGCAGCATAATTCACTGATCACCGAAAGAGATTAAACAATCATCTCTTAAAACGTATAGGTGCTGTTTTTGACCGCGAAAGAGCACAGACAATCAAATAAAGCACTCGAAGTTGAAACAAATTCAAATAATTAAAAATAAACACATTTAAAGTACCAAAGCGACATGTCAGAATGCGCCGGAAGCTCCTTCACACCCTAATTACAGCCCGTCAGTTTCCCTCCGAAGTGGCAGAGTCCTCTACTACCAAGGTGCACGTGGGGAACAGTGCCACACCACTTATCCGCAAGAAGCACAACAGAAGCTTCGCACACAAATAACTCATCTTCATCCGAGCAAGCCCAGTAATCTATTGCCGGTTCCTGCCCTCGTGCCTCTGTGGCCGCTTCAAAGTCTTTCTGTTCCACATGGCCGCACGTCATGGAACTCATAGTGACAACTGATTTCCTGGTTGGTCTACATAAAGCATCCCAATGACGTGGCCCACAGCACACCCCAACATGGCGGATACGTTGCGCGGTGTCAGCATCGCTCAAAATGGCAGCGCAGATGGGACTTTCTTGCAAACTAGTATCTAGAGGTTCTTTTCTTCTCAGCTCTTAACCTGCCGCTTTCTCTTGGTTCCACCTTTCATAAATCTTTCGATCATTCCTTTATGTGGCAAATTTAACCTTCTTGACATAAAAAATCAACTTATCCCTTTTGGTGGAGACCGCAGTCCCCTCTTCATTATTTGCATATTTATCATAAACTAGTTCTACCTCGAACTTCTTAATTCTTCTTACTGTGGTTTCTTACTTTCTTTTCGTCCTAATGATCAACAACCCTTGTTCCCCAGATCTCCCGTCTCGTGATAAAAAAAGACCAAGTTTAGGTTTAACGTAGCACTCACGTCAGATCGTCGCAATAAATTCCCGCCAAAGATTCCGAGTACTATAAGGAGCGAACATTGACGTTAGCTTCGCGAACCTCACAATAACTTCCGTCGAATCTAAGTGAATAGTAATACGACAAACTAGCTCCTATTCTTAACTTCCCAACTAATTTAGGTTCTCTTTGGCCCTCGCAGACTACAGCGAAGCTCCCCCGGCGTTTTGCTCCTGCGGGGTCGAGGCCCCGACCCTGCCCCGCCAACAGAGGAAGGATCAGGCGGGCCCCCGTAAGATCCGGTTCAATAATTAATGCTATAATTTACAATCCCCTTTGGCCCTTATCTAGTCTGCGGAACAGCGTGCTCCTTTTAAATATTTACTCGATTAGCGGGGAACGACCAACGACGCAGTAGATGCTTCGCTTTATTTCTATCTCGTCTTCTGGAGAGCGGGAGATAGCGGGGTTTGCCCGATTCGAAGCTGATCACGACGGCGGTTCGCCATGCAGTAGGCCAATGAAAAAGAGTTAATAGGATACGTAACCGGAAAAGATTAAGTATTTTTTATTATTATTATTGCGCGTAACAGGATTCCGTTATGCTGCATTACCGACGGAAGAAGTTAATCCGGGCTCCATTTTGTTTTTCCGTTGTGTTCACATCGGACTTGCCGCATTGATCTGATTAACTCTACAGTAAATCTCCCTCCAGTAATAACCTATCTATAAAGACTTGTAATATTGCGTATACGGCTTGCAAGTTCGTCTGCTTCTTGGGAACCTCGTACTTTTGTTTAACCCTCAAACGTGCCGACGTTCTTATGCTTACCCCCGACCTCTACCAATGACGGTTCGCGCCTGACGGCCTCATCATCGCGCGCTCCCTGCGTCTTCTTCATGATGCCCTTTGGATTGCGAGCTCCTCGTTGCATCCTGATGTGCAAAAGACGTATTTGAAACACTTGCTCGACGTATAGGAGCAGATGCCAACGCTGTGTGATTGTGTTAGCGTCGCGTGCTCTCCACTGCGAACGCACGTCGTCGTCATTCGCCAATTAAGCGCGCAGTTTGGGGCTCCACGCACGATCGGCGTAAAACATAGAAGGCTATTGAGAACACACAGTGCTTGCGTCTGCACTCATACGCATACTAGAAAAAAAAAAAAACTTATTATATCCGCCGTTGAAAAAATTGTCAATCTTACAGCGAATGATGCATAAGTGTACCGTATTTTCCGGGCTATAGTCCGCGGACTATACATGTTTAAAAGTTGAAATTTCTGGCTGTGCGGACTATCTACGCGTGCGGACTATACAGGAATTATGTTTTTCAATATCGTTGATTATGACGAGACGGGACGGAATTTGTGAATAAAAGAGTATGTTATTGATAATTTATGTATATTATAGGCTTTTTTGTGAGCTAAGGAAACATACATAGGTCAAGGTGTGCCGCGTATGAGCAGAATTTCGTGTCGACTAAGCACCAGGTGCGGCTATGTACTAGGTGCGGACTATGCAGCGGGTGCGGACTATCTAAGCAAAAACTTTCATTTTTGACCCCAAATTCGCCTCTGCGGACTATAAACCGGGTGCGGACTATAGTCCGGGAAATACGGTACTTAAAAGTTGAGCAATTAAATTGTGTTGTCATTGTAGCTGCTGGTTACTTATTGGCGTGGGATTTCCTATAAAAAATTGCTTCATGAGTGATAATGTAACCTTCCGTCAAAAACTACGTTAATGAATGGATGTAGGTTTTGTGAACAATAGTTCCAGCCCAGAGTATTGTGCAAGGGAGCCCTAGTTAGAGGACTCTTCTAACAAAAATAAAAGGGCACGCTATTCATCCATACCTATTCACCAATTCTTCGCTTTGATGGGGCAGAAGCCTTTGGCGGTATGGCAGGTGAGTCCAAAAAAATGATATACAAAAAGAAATGAGCGCGATCACTGTGCACATCACGCCACGTGTGAAAAAGTTCACTGAGTTACGTAATACCTCCTCTGGAGTTAGGAGTTTAGGAGATGCGATTGTGGAACACTCTTTATCTCTAACTTTAGTCAAAGTGTCTCGAAGCCAAAAACACTTGCGTTGTTGTCGCCTTACATTTTCAGCAGAATTGTTTGTTGTTGTGGCTTGCCTAAGAAGTTTTTGTAAGGAGTAATTATCTAATGTTTGGTGTTTGCGTCAGAAAAGATGACACCTGAATACATTACCGCGCAACGAAGAACAAAATAATGGCAAAAGGGAAAGGTAAAAAAAGAAGTCTGAAGAATGTGGGGAGAGCTATGCTGGCATCGGGGCTCGAAAAAAAATAATAAAATACTTCCCAATATAAAAACAAAACGCCGGGAATTCTTGCGTGTTAGTGTCACAGATGTCAAGAACACAGGTCTTCGAGGCTTTTGTAGTCCAAAAGAATTCTTTCTTTTTTATCTTGCACAACACCGCCTCATAAATTAGCCAAGAACGAAAGCATTCCAGCCGTGAATTGTGCAGCAATATTTTATGAGGGAATTTCGCTGTACGTTTCCTTTTACGTGTCGTATGCTGAGCAGCAATTATCTCTTTGGAAGACATTGAAATTGTTTTTTGTTTTTTAATCCTTATTTAATGATGTGCACTAAATAACATCGGTAAATTGTATGTTAAAAAATTCTTGAAACGTGAGCATGGAAACACTTGTAACATAAAAGCGACTCATGGAACCCTTTTGATATCCGTACGGGTTATTGCCTGGTTTCCACTTTCGGGTTTCGGGTCGACAACAGTCCACGAAGAGAACGCTTTCACGTTTTCGTAGCGTGAACTACACTGGCCGAGGTTAAGCAGTTTCGCGCGGCTCCCAAAAAGCCATGCTGCGCATGCGCGAGACGCAGTGACGTCACACGGCGCACAGCTAGCCCGCCGGAGCCGCCGCCGCCGCGCGCGCCTCGCCGGTCTGCGCATTCCAGAAGAGTGACGTCATAGCGGCGGCCGACACACTGGCGCCGCCCCGTGCCCAGGTGTGCGCCTCCGTTGCGCAGTAGCCAAGTCTGACGCTATACCGGGGCCGCTTGATAGCGCATCTCGTTTTGTGAGCATAAGCTTACGCTACGTATATCCTGCCATAGACGAGCTAAGCCACCGCATTTTTTTTTTCAAGAGCCTGTGCTGAACCGCATGAATCATCGTCACGGCACGTTTCTGCTCCGTCAAAGTTCGTCCTACCTACAGATTAATTGTTCTACGGACTTCGAACACATCGTCGGCCTACCATCATCGTCGACAACCATAACGACAACGCTACCATCACCCGACGCCGAGATATGCGCCTGGTAACACCTTGTTGGTTCGGGTGAGCCAAGAAACACCTGCAACAAAGAACGACCCATGAAACATTCTTCTTATAAAATTTAAAAGCGCTAACAAAGACGAGGACAAAAAGGAAGGTGAACAGGACGAGCGCTTACTCTCAACTGAACATTTATTTAAAAACAGCTAAAGCAAACAACTTCCGACAAAAATACACTAAATCACTCAGTGGCGTCAGTCATCACCACGTGTCAATAAAATCACTCTCTTTTTTTTTTTTCATGAACCAACTCGCCCGCTTCGCCAGTTTAGTAACCTTCTTCTTGCTTATACAGGTTAGTTCAACCCTCTAATACATGCTAAACAAATTATCAACATTGCCCTACTGAAAAAAAAAAAAAACATTTGGCGCCCATATGAAGCTAAACGGGTTCGTAACGGTAACAGTTTAGCCATACCGGTCACCAGTTTGTCAAAGGTGTCGATCGTATGCCTCAAAGGGGTCCCCCGTATGAGCCGTAACGGTCACCTATTTGGTCAAACACGTCACTCTTTTGGCAAACCAGTCACTCTTCTGAGCCAATAAGCCACTCGTTTGGGCAAAGTTGTCGCACGTTTGCTCAAACTGGTGATCATGTTGCACAAGCGGGTGACGGGTGACCGTCAAACTGTACCGGATTTTCAAACGGCTATCGGAGCCCGTTTGACACTGAGCGTACAGGTCGGCGGCATGGGTACGCCTGTTCCAGCCGTGGCAGCCTATGTTTCCGGAAAGCCGGGAGCGCCGGTTCATCGATTTCAAATCGTCCGCGCAATGGAAGTATATATATTTATATTTTAATTGCGCTGATTTTCGCTTTAACTGCAACTGCAATGATCATTTTTTTTTACTTAAACGCGTGACGTTGGCGAGCCGATATTTTTGACAAAACTTAAGAACTTCGGCGTTTTTGTTGGCTCAATTTACTTGTTCAGCTTGAATCTCTCTCGCAGAAGACGCGATCGCGTGAAAGAATATACTTCTAGACTCCGTTTTACCTCACCCGTGAGCAAGGGGCCCAACTGGTCCCGAAACGTCGGGTAAATGTCTATGAAATGTTTGGTTAGAGTTCCTATTTTTTGCCTCAATTCAAGACGCAGCGAAGGTAGCACCCGAACACGCGGCTGCAAGAACGTCGAGCATTGCGAGATCACGCCCGCCATTGCAGCAGTAAAACTACGAGCTCTCGCTGAGTGCTTTCTCCGCTCGGGCGCAACCCGAGCGGCCGGCGCCTGGCGTCATTGCCTGCGCTGCGCCTTGACCTCCTTAAAGGGACAATGAAGGCAATTTCGGACATCTTTTTGGCGATTGAACTGGGTCCCAGGCACGTCTCAGGCCACGTTGCCCAAATTTCAGCCGAAACCGGCGCTTGTGTGCCGCGCAAATCAATTAGACAGTCGCGGTAATAATCGTACCGGAATCGACTGGGGCGACGCCCCGAGAGTTGCGGGAGAAGCCAGGAGAAGCGGAGCTCAGGTGACCGATGCGATGACAAGAAGCGCGACGTCACAAGAGACGCCTCAGCGATTGGTCGAAACGAGAGACGCGCCCTCAATCACGTTTTGGTTCTCGGTTTTTAGGAATACTGTTCTAATTTCCGCTTGAATAACCATGAAAAAATATAAATCGGACCGGAAAGGATTACTAAACCGTAAATAAAGCAGCATAATTGTTTTTTTTTCTTTGCTACGCTGGACGCGAAACAACCAACGAGCAACTATGGGCACTTCGGCATGCGGGCCTCTTGTTACCGGCTGGGCGGTCTCCCTCGGGTGATGGCGGAGGCCGCCACACACGTACTCCCGTTCCGTTTGCGTTGGGTTACTGAACGAAAGCTCGAACTCGTTCGCGAGAACGGCATTGCCGTCCATGTTGACAGATTCGACGAAACGACCGCGTTACCGCGCTGCTAAAACGCACCGCGGTAACCGGAATGTGGATCTCCTAAATACTACCGATACCGACTATTCACACTTGACGTCACTCCCTACGTCACCTCCGTTTTTGGAGGCCCAGAAACGAGAATGGAGATTGTTCAGTTTCGGTTTCTTTACTTATTTCGTAGGCATAGAAATACGCGTCACAAACGGCTACAAAAAATTGGGCAGCATGCTATGTTCTCAAGAAGCATAAAAACACCATTTAAAAAAATTAAATAAAATCGTCTTCATTGTCCCTTTAACCGCGTCCCTCCTTCCTCTCTGGTCATCTGTCACGTGACCCGAGGGAGAGGAGGCCGCCAGTGCGCGCGAGCTACACGCTGATAAGAATCGCCTGCGAGATAGATCCGGTAGCGCGGTCGCCGCTTTTTTCTTTGTCTGCTTGTCCGTTCACTTCAAATTTGGTTCGTCCTAGGTCCTACACTCTAAAAAAAGGGTGTCATGGGGTACACCCATAGAGGGCGTAAATGCTTGTCACACCTTTGGGGAAATACATGTACACCCCAAATATTGAAATCGTGCACACCCGTTGATGTGGTGCACATGTACACCTTTTTCTACAGAAATCTCACTCGAAGGGAACACAGGTGCACCCCATTCAATGGTGCACGGCTACACTTCTTTCTACACCCAATAACATGAAAGGAAACACAGATGCACCCCATTCGAAGGTGTACCATTGCACCGCTTCATACACCCGCCTCACTCAAAGGAACACATATACACCCCGCTCAATAGTGTACCATTACTCCCTTTCTACACCGACTACTCTCAAAGGGAACACAGGAGCACCCCGTTCAATAGTGCACTGTTACACCTCTTTCTACACCCACTGAATTTGAAGAGAACACAGATGCACCCGATTCAAAGGTGCGTGGTCACACAACTTTATGCACCCGTTTCATAACTTCATAAACCTATCTAAGACATCAAGGAAAACATTAAAAATGTATGCGCCCTGGTGATTGCAAAAGGCAGGTAAACGGACACACGGGATTCTTTTCAAATCTCATAGAAGTTTATTGACAGCCTATTCCGTAAACAACTTGTAAGCAATCCGTGATATCTGAAGGCGTACGACGCTGTTACACAACTACGAAGATTACTAAGCCAACAAGAACCAGGGGTGAGTCTTAGGTAGTGTCTATTCTTCCAACAGCCGGTAGAATTATTTCCACGAAATTCCACCGGCAGTCGCCATTAATTGATAGAACGACGTTTCATCGACCGCTCAGATTAGCTTTCCTCTGTTAGCTTCTCTCTTTTTTTTTTTCTTGTAATGAGCCGCCCTAGTATGTATCTGCGAAGTGACGTGTATGGATGGGACAGGTGGGTTAAAATTTTCGTAATGAGCCGCCACAGACTGTCGCCACGAAGCGGCGTGAACGGGTGGGCTGGGTCGGTGAGCACGCGCCTCAGACATACACGCGCGACAAAATGTCCCTACAGCGTGCATTTCACGTAACGAGTGACGATGAAATGTTAGTGTCGATGGAACATATCTATAAAACATGTAGCAACGAAAACGCGTATTCACAAAACGCCAGCAGAATAAGAAAGTCATTATTTCACCTGCAGTTGTCACATGATTGCAGACAGCTCATGGCAGGCGACTACAGATAGAATTTCGAGGAAATTATCTCCCGGCTGCTAGAATATAGACAGTGCCTAATTCTAGAGTTAACCTTGAACGGGACGGTCAATTGTTGCAAAGGAGTAGGTTGCAGTGCACTTACGATGAAAATACCGGGCTTGAAATATGTAAGCCGAGATATATGTCGACACGGGCACTGCACAACCACACAAACACAAAAACGAAAAGAAAGGGGTCCGTGAAGATTCAACACGATGTTGCAGAAGCCGTAATTTTCCGAACCGAACACTAAACGCATCACATGAATTCCTTGGGCTATTTTGAAGAAATCACTTGTTGCCGAAATGCAGCTTTTCAAAAAACACTCGACCCCAGGGGCAACAAACCGTTTTCGAGCCCAGTCACTGAGTTTGAGGCTAGACTCTCACCGGCGTCCCTCCTAACCCTAACCGAGTGGACTCAGATTTCAATAGGCGCAGCCTGCATAGGCGCAGTTTCAAACGCTGCTGGCGGCTAATTTCTCATCTTTTCCCGCTATATTTTGTGTTTCATGGTACATGTATTTTCCCGAGGACATTGAGAAAGCATTGTGCCACATTTAAAAAAAAAAGGAAAAAAAAAACAACAGTAAACTATTTTTGTTGGGTACGCGAGCGACAGAACGAATGCGACTGGAATGTATAGGTCTAGTCATTTGTTTTTTTTCTCACGATAAGTTTTGACGGCTACGCGGTATCCGCGTCTTGTGAAACGACAGAGCGCTTTGCTGA
Organism: Ixodes scapularis; assembly: GCF_016920785.2. Lineage (NCBI taxonomy): Eukaryota > Metazoa > Arthropoda > Arachnida > Ixodida > Ixodidae > Ixodes > Ixodes scapularis. The sequence goes on from NW_024610039.1 coordinate 1,335,540, forward strand.
CAAAAATAAATTACAACAGAAGAAGGCCGAAAGGCATGCATTTTTCACGCTCACAGATAAAGTGTTTACCGATGGACAGGACACGGACATACAATTCAGGAAGTGTTAACATTCGAACAATATATCGTACGTACCGCACGATGCAGCGTTATCCGAAAAGAATTTATTCGAGAAAGATCTCAAATAACACAATCACAGTCGACAACAGTCACACCTTGAAGATCGGACGGAATCCGAGATGACTTCGTTTTGGGGCATGTTTTGGGGAGGGCTTCCTTTTTTCACAACCGCACCAAGGCAAGGAAACAAACGCGACTGACCCGTTTCACACCCCAACCCGGACAACTATTTTTGGAGATGACTGATGTCTCGCGGATTATCTCTGGGAGGGGGGAGAACAATGTTCGCAAAATCGCGTCGAGGGTCGTTCGACGTCTTTCACCCCTTTCGTTTCCCGTGAATGTCGAGCAGAAAAGCTTGAATGGCAGGCACTTACTAGTCTTATTTCTCAAAATGGAAGATAACACAACATGTGTACGCAGCACGCATAAAACAAATAAGTGGAAACTTTCAAGAGGTGCGAGAAAACGTCGAATGCAAAACCGCAAAAAAGTTGGTAGAGAACCGCGCTGAGCTGGTGTTCACGGTCCCAGAGAGTGGCAGAAACTTCCTAGCTGATAGAGGGCGCGAGAGTCGCACCAGCCGCATCAGCATCAGCAACATGGCGGCGGCCTAGGAGCGTTGTTTTTGGGAAACCTGTATACGCCCAGGACTTTTCAAACACTGGAAACCTTGGTACACTTGAATACGTTGTCGTGGGGGAAATCTATGTCAGCCTCGCTGGTCGCAGCAGAGCACGCAAGAAACTAGGCCGGGAAGCAGACATTCCCAGGTCGAGAAAAGCTTCTACGTCATCCGTGAAACCTTTACCACATGATCACGCTCCTGCCGTTACCCGCGCCCACACAGAGGAGTCGAGAGATAAAAAAGCCTCCGGTTCATTGGTCCAGCGACTGAGCACCGTCTTCCACTCTTTCAGCTTAGGGAGAGAAAGAAAAAGAGTGGAGTAGGAAAATAAAGGCCAAAAGGGGCGCCCTCGGAAAGGCTTATCTTCAGGGGCAACCCAACAATGAACACAACGAGAGGATTTGTCACTTACATCCTCTTGAAAGTTCGACCCAAAGTTAATAGTGCATCGGATGCTATCCGTGGCCTTGGCCTTCAGGCATGTGCAGTGCTCTGCCTTATCTCTAGCTTGGAGACTGTAGTCATGTAATCCTACCCGTAGACCCGAATGGCAGAGGAATCCAAGCACAAGCTGATCGGGGCGCGTGGCTAGCGTGGCGGTGCACTGGTACAGCTAGAGGATTTTAAGGGAGAGGAGGATGCTCATTTTTGGTGTACAAGTACACTGGCTGGGTAGCGAAGGGTGCGTCTTTCAGGAAAAGGGTGCATGAGCGCTTGAGGCGCCCGACTACACACTTTTTTAGATGCGGAGCATCTTTTGCTCGGGTCTATGTCCCGCGGCGTCGTTGTCCGCACTCACACTACGCATGCGCAACTCTCCTCCCTCCCTCTCTCCAACACCTGCGCGTTACTCTCTCCGCTGTCTCTCTCTGCCGGCTGCATGCACTTCGCGTGCGTTCGCTTCTACTCACACCGCGCGCGCTTGCGCAACTCTCCACCTCTAGTCTCCTCTCCTTCAAGTGTGAATATAAGCAGCGGTAGCGCGCTGCGCGCGTTCAGGGGTGAGGAAGTGGTCGAGTGGGCTAACGCGTCTCAGCTCGGAGCGTGGAGCGAAAGCTTCCGCTGGGAACCTCCTGGGTTCGATCCCCGCCGCCCCCGCCCGTTTCGATCTGGATGATGCGTACCGGCACGCGTTCGTGTAATCACTACTGCGTGATGCACGTTAAAAAAATTACACCATCTTCCCGAGGGGAACCATGGGGTGATGCGGAGCATCGCGAAGTTTCCAACAACGTTCACGCGATGTGTGGTAACCAACGCAAGTTAACAACGTAATAACATGCAAGTTAACAACGTTACTAACAACGTGGTTAATAACAGCGTTAATAACGATCCGCGATGCTCCGTATACCCCCAGGGTTCTTCTCGGGAAGATGGTGTAATTTTTTTCTTAGAGTGTACCCGCTTCGATCTCTCGCGATTCGCCTTACCCTGCGATATTATTTGGATGTCTCGACAACGTAATGGATCTGCACCAAAGCTATCAGTGTTCGAGAAGTCCTACGCGTATATCGGCAACAACTGACTCTTCAAAGAAGTCGGGAATTCTTGCGGTTAGGCTGGGTTCGGCGAATGACAGCTTGTGCGCCGCATCGTGTTGAAATTTCAAGGAGCCTTCCTTCTCGTTTATGTGTTTGTGTGGTTGTCCTGCTTTGACCGTGTTGACACATATCTCGGTTCACATCTTTCAAGTCCGCTATTATTAAGGTAAGTGCACTGCAGCTTACTCGTTGCCAATGATTGACCGTTCTTCTATGCGTACTCATCCAGATTATCTATAGAATTATGCAGCGCCGATTTTCGCGGCAGCCGGGAGAATAATTTCTCCGAAAGTCTACAAGTATAGTCTAGGATTACCTCAGTTATTGTTTGCTTTGCGATCTTCTAATTTGTATAAAAGCTTAGAGTACCTTTTCACATTTCACAGACCGCTTGTACTTTTGTACTTTTTACGAAATAGGTTGTAGAAAAATAGAAAAATTGAAAACAATATTTTTGTCTGTTTTTCGGTCCATTCGCAGGCACCTGCGCGAGCAGTATTTTTCTACGGGTTTCCTGCATGTCATAAATACGTTTATGAGTTTCTGGACGTCTTAAATAAGTTTAAGGCAACCAACCTTCAATACGATAGCCAATTAGGGCTAGCGAATAAATTGCCTATTCAAACGGCGCGTTCAAATGTGTGGTCACGTGCCAGGTCGAACGGTCACTCGTATCAAACGAGGACCCGTATTAAACGGGCTCCCCTATCAAACGGGCTCCGGTATCAAACAGGTACCGTATCGAACAGGCATCCGGATCCCATAATCACAATTGATCCGAACGGGTCGACTAGTTCGCCACCTGTTTGAATTTCAAATTGTCTTTTTTTTTTTTTTTCAATAGGGTTACCCTCTCGTGCTCCCGTGCTCACATGTGCTATTTAAAACCATGTGCCAATGTAGAAATATCGCGAAACTTCTTTCACTAACCTCTGGTGACATAGAACGCAACCTGGCTTTATGCATGCGGAAGAGTAGAAATAATTTGATGGTATGCGGGTCTCTCTAACGAAACAATGCGTACAAATTTAGGAATTTAAAACAAGAATACTGAGGTGCATCATCGGAATTAAACAAAACCAAAAGTCAATCCGGCCAAGCATAACAAAAATCAACTCGACACTTGTCACCGTTGAATGCAACGCCCCCATGGTAGAGCAGCTTCAACGCTCAGTAACCGCGACAAAGGTGCCGCAGATAACGTCCTGAAACAAAACGCTGCATTGCGGACACGATTTGACGAGGCAGATTACCAGCCTCGTCGTGATAATTTGCTATTTTTGGGGGTTATAGACGCTATCTAAGAAACGTGGGCCTAGATCGAAGAGAGAATTTAATTGTTCTTCATATGCAAATCACGGGTTGACCCGATTGTTCGTGCCAATGGGCTTTGAAGATTCTGCCATAAAACGTGCAGACCTATCATCATACAATTATCTTCTTTCAAATTACCTTACCAAATCCGGCAGGCAAGGTCACAAGTAAGAACGCACCGTACAACAGGAAGCGAAAACTTCTCGCTTGCTACGCGAAATGCCAGAAAAAGATTTATAGAATTTTGTAAGACAAGCGGACGGAATTTCAAGCTGAAATACAAGAAGCCTCACATCAACAAGTGCTACGCTTTGAACTCTGCGACCGATCCGGTCTGCAAGTAAGGTCCTTCTTCTTTGCCTCTCGTACCTCACGCGCAACCAACTATTTCTCAGACACGGACAGCAATCGTTCAAGGTTCTTCCCTGACAGGTTCGCCAGCAGTGAATTTTTTGAGGGGTAGAACATGCCTGTCACAGTTTACCGATATTTACAATTTGTTTCGCAACATTAGAAGTCTATTGAATAGATGTGGCTTAATATGTTTTATTATTATTACTACTGCTGTTAATATCATTGCACTAAACATGGCTTTCCGGGACGATACGAAAATGTGAACATTCAATGATTCAATTGTGTACAGGAATGACAGACAGGGCATAAGCCGCGTTGGAGTCCTGATTCGGGTCGCTAGCCATATTGCATTTTTAAGCACTGTATCAGAATTAGGAGCCGTGTGGGTGTGCATTTATTTCACCACAACAAACGTATCATACGTTGCAAGCCACCGTCATATTAATTATAATTTGTTGAACTGTTGCAGAATGAAATAAACAACTTAGTGCAGTGCTTACAAGTGCGCCGATCTTTTTCTCGGTGGTTTATCTTTCCCGACTTATTATGGTCAAGTGACACTCATTGTTTTGGCGTGAGCTCTGCAGGAACTAATGCATTTTTTAGCTTTTGTTTATATTTTAACTTTTGGCAATTAGTTCTTTGTACCGCCAGAGTGACCGCATCGACAACAAGGGATTTAGACTTGATTTTGACCTATAATCCTGAATATGGAGGCCCCATACTATATCTGTCAGCAATAAGGGATCATGCTGTACTGCATTTTTGAAGGCGTCTGCGTAGGGTTGTACTTTTAACCGAAACAAATACGAGATTATAGTTAACCAAACCAAATACGGGATCAACAACCCTAAAACGACAGTAAAAAAAAACAACAAAAAAACAAAAAACGCCTGCACCTTTTTCGGAAACATTTCCACTTGCTAGCGTCGCGAGACTGAGTATCAGAGTTGAGCAGACGCATAAAATATAGCGATCAAAGATGCAAAATCAATCTATTCTACAGAAACAAGGAAGATGTTGATGAATACTCTCTAAGAATTTTGAAAAATTGTAAACCAAAAATACAGCTTCTTATTGTCACTTAAGTCATGAAATGGTGGTGACGTGCCCAGCGACGAAGGTGCCGATATATTAAATAATGTGTTCACTATTAATCTATTTATTTACTTTCTTTTAGTTGACGATACTGCGAATATCCATTGAGAGCTACTGCAGGAGTGGAATCGATGGCAATATAACAGAAAAAAATAAAAATGAGCATCTAAAAAGCGGTCCTCGCAGGAAGTCTAAACGAGATAGTTTCAGGGATAGACATCTTTCATAAGCTGTAGTGCCTGATGCAAGGAGATATAGGATCGAGTGCATAAGATCGATCGCTGCAACCGTGTATACTTTATCCATCTTTTGACTGGACGTGGAGTCTCCCCGTGAAAGTATTGAGGAGCAAGCTAATCTTCTAGGAGAGCATTCTAAAGTTTTATCATTAAACTACAGCTTTAATTCAGCATCAACTTCATGCAGAGAAAAAATCTGTAGGTACTCGATTTTGTAACAAAGAACCTTATATTCCAATATTTACACTACATGAATTCGAGGTAAATAGTCCCAAGCATAAGCCTCTGGCCCTGGTGGTGTCCACTATGCTATACATTGTCACTTAAATAATTCGACGCTTTAACTGGCTTTGAAATTGTTCAACCGAGTTTGGTCCCGAAGGTCAGTTTTTGTAGCCTTGGAAGGTAGCTATTGTCACCCCTTCGTCAAAAAAGACAACGATTTTCCATGTACTTCAAGTTATAGACCGAAAGCAGTGACTAGTTGCCTCTCAAAAAGTCTTGAAAGAGGGATAAACAAGATGCTTGTGTACTAGCCCGAAAAAACAAAACAAAAAACCTTTGAGACAAGTAAAAGTGTGGATTACGCCCAGCCTATCCACGCTTGATCACAAGGTTCTAATCGAGTCTATTATGCGGGAGGCATTTACAATAGGCAACACTGATTTTCCTTTTTTGTTCGTTATTTACAGGATCTATATGATATTGTCACGGGTAGTGACCAAAAAAAAAAAAGGAAATAAACAGGAAGAAATAAACGTTTAATGTGGCGAACTTGTGCCAAAAAATAAATGGGGTACAACGATAATAACAGAGCGTCGCGGGCGTCGAAGTCGGCGGAGCAGCACAGTCGAACGCTGGGGCGAAACTGAATTCCTTCGCCTGGCGGAATCCCTTATGTACCCTCTTGGGTTTCTGGATCGTTAGGCGGAGAAGGTTCGGTGTGTAGAATATTCTAACCTCGAATCAGCAAGACGGTTCTTGAATTCACTAGAACATCAAATTACACTGTCAACAAAAATGTGTAGTCGCGGCCAGGAATCGAACCCTGGCCTTCTGTGTGGGAGGCAAGCGCGATAACCGTTAGGCCACGCGCGCGCTGCCTACTTGTCCAGCTGCGCGCGCGGCATTACTCCCCCCTTTAAAAAGTGCATCGTCCCGATGCAACCCAAAACAAAACAAAGCACATAAAAAGAACGGCAAACTAAAGAGTCACTTGAAACACATAAGATCCACAGTCCTATCGAGCGTAGTACGGCTTCAGGCGCACGACGTGGACGACTTCAGGTCGTGGTGGGCGGCGTGATGATGTTCTTGTTCCGTCGGGCATCACCTCGTAGTTCAGCTCGCCGAGGCGACGAAGTACCTTGTGTGGTCCAAAGTACCGTTTCAGCAGTTTCTCACTGAGGCCGCGGCGACGGATGGGCGTCCACACCCACTACCTATCTCCGGGCTGGAAGGGAACGTCCCTGCGACGAAGGTTGTAGCGGCCCGCGTCGACGCGTTGCTGGTCTTGAATCATGAGTCGCGCGAGCTGGCGGACTTCTTCGGCGCGTTGAGCAACCGCCTGGGCGTCGTCGCTCTCATTGTCAGATGGCTCATGGGGCAGCATTCCGTCCAGCATGGTCTTTACCTTCCGACCATGTACCAGCTGGAAAGGGGTGAATGTGGTGGTCTCCTGAACCGGCGTATTGTAGGCAAACGTGACGTAGGGCAACACCTCGTCCCACGTCTTATGCTCTACGTCAACGTACATAGAGATCATATCGGCGATTGTCTTGTTGAGTCGCTCGGTCAGCCCGTTGGTCTGCGGGTGGTATGCAGTGGTTCGACGATGGCCGGTGCCACTGAGACGAAGGATCTCTTGCGTCAGCTGGGCCATGAACGAAGATCCGCGATCTGTAATCAGAACTTCGGGAGCGCCGTGCCGGAGGACGATGGACTCGATGAAAAACTAGGCGACTTCCACAGCAGCCCCTGAAGGAAGAGCTTTCGTTTCGGCGTACCGCGTGAGATAATCTGTGGCGACGATGATCCAGCGGTTCCCCGACGTCGAAGGCGGAAAAGGACCAAGTAGATCCATTCCGATCTGCTGGAAGGGTGTAGTTGGAGGAGAAATCGGCTGCAGAAGTCCGGCCGGCCTCGTCGGCGGTTTCTTGCGTCGCTGGCACTCGTGGCATGATCGTGTGTATAGGTGGACGGTCTTGGGAAGCTTCGGCCAGTAATACTTTTCACGAATACGGGCCAGTGTCCGACTGCAACCAAGGTGTCCGGATGTCGGGTCGTCGTGGCAGGCTTGGAAGATCTCCTCTCGAAGGCAACTCGGAATTACCAGCAACCACGGTGTGTTGTTGTCGGCGAAGTTCTCTTTGTAGAGTACACCTTGTCGGATGGCGAAGGTCGGCAGTACTCGTGAGAAGACACGTGGCACGGTACTCCTGCCCCCTTCCAGGTGCTCGTTTAATGCGCGCAGCTCAGGATCGTCCCGTTGACGTCGTGCCATATCGTCGGTGTTCACTGCTCCTAGGAAGCACTCGTCGTCATTGTCGTCGCTGCAGCCGGAAGGGGTTTCGACGGGGGCTCTGGACAGGCAGTCGGCGTCGCTGTGCTTGCGGCCTGACTTATAGACCACTGTCATGTTGAACTCTTGTAGTCGAAGACTCCATCGAGCGAGGCGTCCTGATGGGTCTTTCAGGTTCGCCAGCCAGCAGAGCGAGTGGTGGTCCGTGACTACACGGAACGGGCTCCCGTACAAGTACGGACGAAACTTCGTTATTGCCCAGACGACCGCAAGGCATTCTTTCTCAGTTGAGGAGTAATTTTTCTCCGCCTTGGACAATGTCCGACTTGCGTAGGCGATGACTCGCTCAATGCCTTCTTGCACTTGGGCTAGTACTGCGCCCAGTCCCGCGTTACTTGCGTCCGTGTGAATTTCTGTTTCCGCATCCTGGTCGAAATGTCCAAGCACAGGAGGAGTCTGGAGTCGTCGTTTCAGTTCGTCGAATGCCTGCTGTTGCTTCTCGGCCCATTCGAACTTCTCGGCGTCCTTCGTGAGATTCGTAAGTGGTGCGGAAATCCTTGCGAAATCCCGAACGAAGCGTCGATGGTAGGCACAAAGTCCAAGGAATCTTCGCACGGCCTTCTTATCTGTCGGCGCTGTAAATGCCGCGACGGCACGAGTCTTCTCGGGGTCTGGGCGGACGCCTTCGTTACTAACGACGTGGCCAAAGAACTTCAGTTCGTCATAGGCGAACCGCACTTTGACGGCTTGAGTGTGAGTCCGGCGGTCTGAATGGCTTGAAGAACAGCTCGGAGTCGTCTCAAGTGCTCGTCGAAGTCAGCTGAAAATACTACGACGTCGTCAAGGTAGACGAGACAACTCTGCCACTTCAGCCCTGCCAGTACGGTGTCCATGACACGCTGGAAAGTTGCTGGCGCCGTGCATAGTCTGAAGGGCATCACCTTGAACTCGTACAGTCCATCCGGCGTGACGAAGGCTGTCTTCTCTCGGTCCCGTTCGTCGACCTCAATTTGCCAGTAGCCGCTCTTCAGGTCCATCGATCAAAAGTATCGAGTGTGGCGCAGCCGGTCTAGAGTGTCGTCGATGCGGGGGAGTGGGTAGACGTCTTTCTTCGTAACCGTGTTGAGCTGCCGGTAGTCCACGCAGAACCGAAGAGTTCCGTCCTTTTTCTTAACCAGCACGACTGTAGAGGCCCATGGACTTCTGGAAGGTTGAATTATGTCGTCATTCAGCATCTCTTGAACTTGCTGATGGATCACCTCCCTTTCCTTAGCGGAGACTCTGTACGGCGATCGATGCACAGGGCGCGCGTCGTCCTCGGTAACGATGCGGTGCTTGGCAACCGCGGTCTGGCGCACCTTCGATGACGTCGCAAAGCAGTCGCGGTATTCGGCGAGGAGGTTAACCAGCTGACGCCGTTTAGGGTCCGGAAGCTTAGGGTCAATGTCGAGCTGCGCTGGCGACGTACTGTCTTGCTGGGGCGGCGAGGATTCGTCAGTAATCGCGGTGATTTCGGCGGGGTTTCGGAGTTTCTCGACGTGGCCCACGGCTGCACCTTTCGTGAGGTGTTGCGTTTCGTTTCGGAAGTTCGTCACGAGGGCCACAGTCCGCCCATCCTGAAGTTCAGCTACTCCCCTTGCGACGCCTATGCCTCTTCCCAGGAGCAATTGGAGGCTCCCCTCGAAAAGAACTTCGCCACAGGAGGCTTCATCGATCCCGACAAGTACGAAAACACTCGACCGCGGTGGTAGGTTTACGTGATTTGCGAGGACTCGGACCGTGGGTGACGTCGCTTGGGGTTCCTCCGCTGGTGGAGCAGGTTTTCGTAGCGTCAACCGGTTTGTTCCGAGGTCGATGACGGCGCCATACTCGAAGAGAAAGTCCATTCCAAGGATAACGTCCCTCGAACAGTCTTGCAGAACGACGAACTTGACAGGGCACGTTTCACCGTGGATCTCGACGCGAGCAGTGCATCTCCCGACTGGTGTGATGAGATGTCCTCCGGCGATTCGTATTTGGGGTCCTTCCCACGACGTCATGACTTTTCGAAGGCGGCGGGAGAGCCTCCCACTCAAGACTGAGTAGTCTGCTCCGGTGTCCACGAGTGCCAATGCGTCGTGGCCGTTGATGACGACGTTTAGGTTGTTGGACACCGTTGCAGGCGCGTCGTAGCGATGCGTGGCGTCGGGAGAGTGGGAGCTCTCCGGCGTTCTTGGAGGCTCTTTACTCGGGTCGTCTTCGGCAACGGCAACTCCAGGCGTTGCCGCACTTAGTTTTCCCGACGAGATAGGGGGGACAGGCTGTCACGGCGCGACCGACGGAAAGGCGACGCGGAACGTCGGGGGGATGGAGAACGGGAACCTCGTGGTGCGATGGGCGCTGGTGACGGAGGGCGACGGAGGTATTCCTCGATGTCCCTTGGTCGTTCTCCAAAACGAGGTCGACGGTCGTTTGGAGCGAATCCTCGCAGGCCGAGCTGGCGGTAGGGGCACCTCCGGTAAACGTGGTCAGCCTCCCCGCAGTGGATGCACACCGGGCGTCCGTCATCCGTGCGCCACACGTCGGTCTTTCGAAGTCCACGCTGCTCTTGGCGCGGCGCGTACTGCGGTGAAGAGACTTCTCGTTGGGGTGCAGATGGGTACTGCCGAGCAATAGGAGTTTGAGGACGACGAACAACGGCAGCATAGGTCACAGCTGGTGGTTCCGGTGCGGCGTCGGCGAGAACGTCTGGCTGGAGCGCTTGCTGGACCTCTTCTCGAACAATCTCGGCGATCGGGAGTGAAGCTGGACGTTCGGCGGCAGGTATCAGCTTCTTCAGTTCTTCACGGACGATGTCCCGGACTATTTCTCGGATCCCCGGAATATTGGGGCTGAGGGCGCAGCTTGACGGTGTGGGTGCAGCGACGGCAGGGGTTTGATGGAAGTGAGCGGCTCGTGCTTGCAGGGCCCGTCCAATGTTGGTCGCCTCTGTTACAAGCGTCTCGACGGTGGTCGGCGGGTTGCGGACGAGGCCTCCGAAGATGTCATCTCGTACGCCTCGCATCAGGATCCGCAACTTCTTTTCGTCGATAGCTTCAGGGTCGGCGCGAGTGACCAGGCGCAGGACATCCTCGACAAAACTGGTGATGGTCTCGTTTGCGCCCTGGGTTCTCATTCGAAGAAGGTCCTCGGCCCTCTCCCGTCGATACTGGTTAGTGAAAGTTCGCCTCAACTCATTCTTGCAGGCGGTCCACGAGATCAATGATGTCTCCCGATTCTCGAACCAGTGCCTGGCCGTTCCTTCGAGCGCGAAGTAAAGGTTCTGCAGGCGCTGGTCCTCCGTCCATCGGTTGTGCTGGGCCACCCGCTCGTACTGTTGACGCCAGTCCTCGACGTCTTCGTGGGCGTCCCCGTGGAATGGCGTCGGAGTCCGGGGTGCGACTGGCAGGTAGATGAAGGCAGGAGCGGCCGGGGTCTGTGACTGCTGGCCGTCCATCGTCGGCTTCGTTGGCTGCTTGGTCCTGGGTGGCAGAAGTCCGTATTCCGGGTGTAGACCTTGGGTGCGGCGACTGGTCCGAGTTTCAGGCTCCGCGTCGGGTGGTCTTCTCACCGGGCTAGGTATCGGGCTTGCACTGCGGGCCCTGGGAGGGGAACGCTGCACGCGCATGCGCTACCCAGCACCTCCACCAAAATGTCACGGGTGGTGACCAAAAAAAATAGGAAATAAACAGGAAGAAATAAACGTTTAATGTGACGAACTTGTGCCAAAAAATAAAAGGGGTACAACGATAATAACAGAGCTTCGCGGGCGTCGAAGTCGGCGGAGCAGCACAGTCGAACGCTGGGGCGAAACTGGCTCCGGCTTGCCCGCGGAGCCGCTTTTGTACACACGTTGGCTTCTGGAGCATTCGACGTAGAAGGTTCGACGCGTAGAACATTCTGAACTCGAATCGGCTACACGGTTCTCGATTTCACCAGAACATCACATTACAGTGTTAACAAAAATGCATTGCCGCGGCCAGGAATCGAACCCTGGCCGTTCGCGTGGGAGGCAAGCGCGATAACCGTTAGGCTACGGCCGCGCTGCCTACTTGGCGCGCGGCAATATGGTCTTGCGTTTTAAAATTTTACAGTATTTGTTGAACCTCGGAATTCCAGGTCGAATGCTCTGAACTAGTCAGAGTTTCTTCGAAAGCCGCATTTTTTATGTAAGTTTAAGAAGAACCCTTTCCAGGGGTTTCGTGCAAAAACAAAAGGGAGTTTCTCAGGGAGCTGTTTTCAGCGTAACTAATTGTATTGCAACGATGCTTACAATTGCCCGTGCGATACCTCATTGTGTGCAATATTTCAAATGTGTAAATAATATCAAAGTTTCTCTCTCGTCCCGTAATCCATCAACAAGGAAACGTTGGTTACAACTTGCAGTCAACAATTCACAAAACTCGGCAGACACAATTGGGTTTTATGCTTTCCTGGAAAAAACAACCTGAATGTGTTTCCCTCGCCGGCATAGAATTTTAAAATCATCTTTAAATATATAAGGTATGCCAAGCATGACAAAAAAAAAAAAAAAACGAACGAGATTGCGGGTAAACACACTTTTTTTGTGTTTCGTATTTTACTCAAAATTTACTTTTTTTCCCCAGATATCAAAAACCTAAAACTGAAATGTCTCAAATCCAGATACTGAAAGCGATAGATATAACGGCTCGGTTACGCCTACATTTGCCTTTTCTATATCAGTTTTGTTTCGGTTTTTACCATTTCTGGTTGCCAGCTAGCCGCCCCTAAAAGGTTTCTTTTTATTTTTTTCCGATTCAACGTGTCCTAAATAAGTCGACTGCTGCCTTTATTCTTTCTTTGGTCGCATATAACCATCTCGAAGGTGCCCTGAAAGCGTTTATACAGAAAATCTTTGCTGTATTATGAGGAGTAGAATCTGATCAGGATAGATAACTGAGTGACGGGTGCAAGGACAGAAAGACAAAGAGAACACGGGGCTTGCCCAGAGTAACAACTGGTTTGTTATTTGAACATAAGGAAGAAAGACGATGAATTGAAAAAGATGGAGTCATTTGTTCACGCGCTCGCTGGGCACCTCATGAAATATGTCCCATACCTTTTTTTTTTTTCATCTGATTGTAGAATTTATTTTCTTTCCTTCCTCAGGAGCTAATGTGGCCCGAAATCCAGAACGTTCATATCGCTGGGGGTCAGAATCACCGAAGGTTGGCTCACACACGGGTTGTTGTTCTTCGTGATGTTGTAGGCTTCAACCATCTCTCGACATGTTTGGTCGTGGTGTACACTGGCGTTTTCTAAGCGTGGTTCGCACCCGCAATCTCAATAATGTATCGCTAGATATGAATAAGTGGTGCCAAGCTGTGGTAGTCTATGAGTCGGATATTTAAGCACCAGTTAGTCTGCCCGATATAAGAGCACCCACAAGAGAAAGCAATGTGGTCAACCACGCCTTTTACGCGCGACACGAATTGTTTTCTATGTTTTACATTACATGTGTAATGTTTTACTCTTGCGTTTCCCTCCCTGCCTACTCGCACAGCAGAACATAATCTGCTTTGTTTTTGGCTAAAGAAACAACATTCACCTCATATCTGGACTCGCCATTTTTACGCCCTTGTGAAATGCGGTAAAGATAAGGAATAACCGATAGTCTCCTTTTTCTTTTCCAACTGGTTATAATATTTGAGTCTGGGCATCCTGGATCTCCAATTCTTTGAATGTGGGAAGTCAAGCTAACGTCCTTTTCGTGAACACGTGATTTTTTTGAAGCGGACTTCAAACAGGAAAATACTATGCCTATTTTTACAAGTTTCGAATGTGCTGACTGGTGGTTAAGCAAACTCTTTGATGTTCAGGGATGATACAATCAGCAAATGCGCTTTTTTTAAATCCAATAAGGAGATCTAAAAACTGAGTATGACTCTCTTTTGGGGTTTCATAACTGAACCTAATGCCTTGACCAAGCTCATAGTATACTTTTAGTAAGTAATATAGTTTTCTTCTTCTTTTTTTTTTACTGGGAGTCTTCAGCAGAAATTTAACAATTATCAACATACCTAAACATCTTAGTGGTGTGATTTTATAATTTTTTAACTAGATCTCTACCTATCTTCCTGACGAAAATATCGCTTAGTACAGGTGCTATTTAGACCCTATCCAAACACCGAACTTTTGAACGAACACTTTTAGAGCGCAGCTCTTGGCCGCCCTTTTCCGACTTGACAGGCGTCGCCGTCGCTGTCGGCGTCGTAGCGCCGTCGACGTAACCGCGCGGTGCATCATGGGACACGTGACGTCACTGGTGACGTCATCACGATGGCATTACTTGACGTCACTGATAACGTCACAGGTGCCATTACTGGTAACGTAACTGGTGATGTCACTAATGACGTCATCACTATGACGATGACGTCATCGTCACGAGACCACACAGGTGTCATGTGACCCTCGTGAGATCACGTGACCCTCGTGAGGTGACGGCGACGCCGCTCGGAGGGAGGGGTAGCAGACAGGCTGAGAAGGTGAGGAGAAGAGACAAGGAGTATACCCTCCCTTTCAGTAGCTTTCCCTCCTCCTCCTTAAGAGCTGCGCTCTAATTCGGCGTTACAAGGAGTTGCAAACGGCTTTCATTTTTTTCCTCCCAACCTATAAAAGGCTTTAAATACACAAGCAATAGTTCAAGGAAATCAACAAAGACAAAAAATGATCAACGCACCTAAACATCTTAATGGTGTGATTTCCCTATTTTTAAACTAAAGCTCTTTCAGAGGAAAATACCACTTAGTACAGGTGCTAGTGTCGACCGTATACAAACACCTGACTTTTGTACGAACAATTTTTTCCTCTCACACTATAAAAGTAGATTTCAAATACACAGCCAATAGATCAAGGAAATCAACAAGGACCAAAAAACCATCAACATACCTTAATATCTTAAAGATGGGATTTTCCAATTTTCGAACTAGAGCTTTACCTATCTTCCCAAGGAAAATATCGCTTAGTACAGGCGCTATTCTAGACCCTGCACAAACACCTGACTTTTCAGCGAACAATTTTTCCTCCCACCCTTGCTTTCTTCCTTCCTTATGTTCTATTAGCAGACCAGTTGTTAGTCAGCGCTTCCTTCCTTCCTTATGTTCTATTAGCAAATCAGTTGTTAGTCGGCGCTTCTCCTGTGTTCTCTTCGTTTTTTTTTTCTTTGTACCAGTCGCGCTCTTTTCCAAAATGAGTAGAATCTTGAATCTCGAGGTAAAAACAATGCAACTGGACAAGACGAAAAACAAAAAGAGACGGGACTCAGGGCTGCTTTGATCTTCTCTGCTTTTTGTTTTTCGTCCTTGT
Source organism: Ixodes scapularis (assembly GCF_016920785.2). NCBI lineage: Eukaryota > Metazoa > Arthropoda > Arachnida > Ixodida > Ixodidae > Ixodes > Ixodes scapularis. Next base: position 1,350,698 of record NW_024610039.1, read on the forward strand.
CCAGTTACGCGAAGATGAACAATAGCCAACCAGCCTAAGCAAACGTTTTAGTAGAATCTGCTAACCTTCCAATTCAGCCTCTAAATGCTCATGTCTTCCCTAAACGACCTACTCAGTCCAGCTATTTCTTTGTAGAGCCGTTATCGTAACGTACCTAAAAACGTTAATCTTTTCACCGGGGTTACAATTAAACTTTTTATTGGCTAGCAAGCGTGTCTAGTACCTAAAATAAAAAGATTTAAACGTTTAAAGATCATGAAACAGTACACTTCTTTTTTTCATATATTAAGGGTTCTTTCCTAGCTGACGGCAGGGATGGGCAAAATACATACAAATATTTATCAAAACACAAATGCAAAAACTTCGTCAAAAATGTATTTAATTACAAATCTAGTTGCATTTAAAAAAAAAAAAATATTTAAGTACAAGATACAACCACAACCAAATGTATTTTGTCTCCTCCCAATACTTTTCCAAATACATTCATCAACATTTGCGTCAGCGACTTCAGGGCACCTGCAACGGGTTTCTGGGAATCTCATTTTAATTTTGCATAGCAATAGAAATATAATCACCAAAAAAAAATGTAATCAGCTTGGACGTAATAGGTGAAAAAAGTACAGAGCTTCAAGCAGTTTTCTTTTTTTTTTGTCGTTTACATTTTGGTATAGACCAACAAAGAACCAATACGACCAAGACGCGCAGCACTAGCTAGAGATTTTTTTTTATTCTTGCAACTCGCACCAGTTACGAAAATGTGGACGACCCGCGCATTTAGAATGCTCCAAGCAAACATATGAATGGAAATCAGGCTGGAAAGCATCACAAGTTGTCACAGGCACTTATTTAGCCGTCTGCCTGTGACCGTCGATTTCGCCACTATTCTTGCCCTGGACTAGCGCCGCAATCACAAGGTCACTAAACGCTTGTGCTTGATTGAGAGACACTGCATTCGGTGCAGAACGTAGTTTTCTTCCTGCTCTGGACAGTGACAATAAATTTGAGGGATGTATTTTCGCCCACAAAATTGTATTTCATTACAATTGTATTTAAAATACCCACGTTTTAGTATTTAAATACACACGTCAAATACATTATCCAATTTGTAATTAAATACAAATGAAAAATACACAAAGTATTTGAAATACGTATTTAAAATACTTGTATTTGAAATACTGCCCATCCCTAGTTGACGGCCACGTCACTACCACCGATACGTTCTGCACATTTATACCAAGAATGCTTGAAATATATCATAAAACGTTCTCTAGGCTGAAATACATCTCACTTCAAATGTAATATTGTTTTAATGAAGCCCCTCACTTGACACCTTAATTATGACATAGTAAACTAACTTTCAACTGAGTCAACGCTACGGAAAGCTGACCTCATCCCCGTTGTTAAGGAACTTGAGGAAACGCGCGTTGATAAATAATTTCTTCTGGAGTTATTAAAAAGTGTAAGAGATTCATGCAACACCTGTCAAAATCAACAGAAACGATATAATTCAAATAATCACAACATAGAAACGCTATATCATTCTTTCAAACAACATTTTAAAGAGTCTTTTTACGCAGTTTTCTACAGACATTTGCCGCAACGCAGGAAGTTTAAAGCAGCTCAGAAAATCTATTATCTTACCTGTGCATCGCTGTCACCGAGACCCTGGCCGGCGCCATCTTGGACAACCGCTTTGCACTGCCTTGTCTTGGACAACAGCAGGCCCGATTCCAGATTTTTCTTCTCCGTCAGGCGGATATACCAAGAACAAAGACAGCGACATTTATATACACCAACGCCTTGGATGCAACGGGCGGTGCGCACCGCGGGCATTCACTTTGGCCGCAGCGGCAGACTGTTCGACACAGCTCTGATAATCCTCCTTTGTACTTGCGCAGGTTGGTCTTTTGTGCCCGTTTCTGCGTTTCGATTTTCCGGTGGGCTGAAATGCTGGTTTTTGGTGAAGCTTTGTGATATTTTTTTTCTAATCTGCGCAGCTATTATTGTGCCTCTAGAGCAGGTGCCTCCAAACGTTTTGGCTACGGGCCCGGATTCACGCTGTGTCACAGTCTCCAGGGCCGGGAAAAAAAAGGAGTAAATAGAAAAGAAGAAAAAACAAGTAAATAAACCTTGATAAGCATTGAAACGCAGGTATGAATGGATGAATAAGTATTAAAAAGACTTACAAGGGGGATAAAGACGCATACTTCAAATTGAAGTTTAATATGCAGCTAATTATGGCATTACTCAACTCTTGTGACCAAGAAAACTCGCCACGAATAAATCAAAGCGCATGGGAACTTTGGGAGAGTCGCTCAATGGGAAACACTAATAAAAATGGTGATAATAATATTAATAATAATAATGTTAATAATACTTTTATTAATTATGTCCAGTAACAGCCGTAGCCTAAACACTAGTGCACTTATTAGCGCACTAGTGCTTAAAACAAAATACACAGCAGTGACAACGAGGTAGAGGGGCTTAGAGCGATAAACCGGGGTTCCGGTCTGCACTCGAACGTGACCCCCATAAGGCGGCTGCCATTATACGCAAATTTGACCACACGTCACATGACCAAACCAAATATGTGACGTCACAGGAAAGATGGCAGTGCCCATGCAGCGGCTGGCCCCAGCTGGGCCGGAGCTTGTCTGATGCTTTGTTGGTTGTCGTTCGTCTCGGCGAGTTGATTTCAGACGCGGAAGCTGTCATATGCGGCCGGTCGAAAGCGAGTTCAGGGTTCAGCGTGGCGGTGACGTAGGTATAACGTGAAAATACGGAGGAACGGTGTTCATTTCGCTGGTGACCGTGTGCATTTCGCTAATGACCGACTGGGATATTGCCACAGAAGAGACAGTCTGACCTACGTTGCTCGGACCTCGGATTGATTCGGATACCGCTAGGATAAAATTTAAGGTGACGTTTCTGTGCTCTCGTTGACCATCGGAATCTTCGAGGTTTGCAGTGAGGCGTGTGCAATATATTTGGATACACAGGTTAGCGACGGAAATTGCGTGAGTCGTGCTTGGCGGCGTGCAATCGTGGTGCAGCTTCGGTCAAATGACCGAGGGCTCACTTTGGTTGTGCGGCGCACCGGAAGGCTGCCTTGAAGCTGGTGGTTCCCGTGCCGTGCTGAATGATGCTGTTCTGCTGCCCAAATTTTTCCGGCGTAGACGTGCACTTTCACAGAGCACAGGTGTGCGGCGCACCGAAGAGCTGCCTTCAAGCTGGTAGTTCCTGTGCCATGCTTTAGGTGATGCTGTGCTGCTTTCGAAATTGTTCCGGCGTAGACGTGCACTTTCACGGAGCACAGGTGTTGCAGTTGGTACTGATCCCGCTGGTCTGTCGCACGTTTCATCAACACAAACGTTTCATCCACACTCGTTACACGAATTGCAAGCTGTACGGACATTTCATCGAGCGTGTTACCTACCCAGCTCACGCCGCTTTGTGGCAACAGTCTGCAGTGGCTCATTACCAAAAAAGTGGTCCCACATCCATTTCAGTTCCGTTCGTCCACGGCAGTTGCCAAACCCTGAAGGAGAGCATTTATTCGGACAGAATGCCACTAAAGCAATGCAGCTTCTTCAGTGGTCAGGATAGACTCTCTTCTGCGAGTTTTGTTATATTGTCAAGGATCCTTCTTCCAGTCCTATCTTTTATTAATAATCACTATTCTGGAACACTGCAGGTCATGCTTGGCTGTCATCGTATGTTCTGGTGGAGGTGCTGGGTACTTTACCCATAGCCCTTCACTCTGTGTGAACCCGGCGGCTCCTCAGCCGAGTTGCCCAATAATGAGACACGGGTGGCTGACTATCCTCCGTCTTATACCCCCGGCGAGCCGTAAGCAAAGTCCTAACCCGAGCCTGGCAGAACAACCGCAAGACGAGCAAATACCACAAGGAGTAACCTCGGAAATACACCACGAAGCACCTGAAATCCGAGCCAGTTGCTGCTACCAGGAAAAAACACCGGAATTCGGTCTCCTGCCAGAAAATCCGAAGCTGACTAAGCCAACAATGACAACCCTGTAGCAGCAAACCGCGTCCCCTCCCACCATTGTTTGCATGCCCGTCGCAAATTACACTCAGACGCTTTTCCACGCAAGGTGTATGAAGACGTCAAGCATTGGATTGAACAATATGACAGTGTCGCCCGCCACATTGGGTGGAGAGACAACCAGCTCCTGCAGAACCTATACTTCTCGTGGAAGAAACTGCCGGCGCTAGTCTGAGAACCATGAATCCTCCTTAACGTCATGGGAAGTTTGCAAGATCGAGCTGAAGCGCGCATTCGTCAGCCAACATCAAAGAGAGAGAGCCGGATTCTTGATTCTGTCCAAGACACTGCCACAACGAGAGCGCCACCGCACTCGTGGAGGGTATTTTGGGCTTGATCGAGCGCCCACGCCCACGCCGACCTTGACGCTACAGAAGACAAGAACCTAAGAATCCCATGCCCTTCATGTAAGAGACAACACCTTCAGCAGCCTTATCCGCAACCCCCCAACAACAGTCGAAGTGTTCATATCACCGAGGCCTCCAACATTGATTGGCACTGCATGCCCGAGCCTGTCACTCTGAACAACTTCTCTACGTCTCGACACTCGAGTGGTCCAGCTGCTACTTCGACGCTAGCCTCCCAGGCATCCACGACATCATCCACGACGTTGTCTGGGAGGAGATCAGGAAGCTATTTCCTGCCATCAGTTGCCCGGCTTTTATTTTGATTGCCGAGATTGTTTCGGAACAAGTTTTACAGGTATTTCAACCGAGACTTCTGCGAGCGAAGCGGCATTTGACAAACCAAGGGCAACTTACCCCACAATGGCACAACGACCGCCACCGGCTGCCCCTTAGTATTCAATGCCAATTCAGTGAGGCACTCCAACGCCGAAGCATTCCCGACATCTTGTGTAGGTCTGTGCTCAACAAAGTACACCGAGGAAAACGTAGGTGATGCGAATGGCCGACCGAAAGCCACTTTGCTACCACTACATGAAGCCGACCATGTCTACCAAAGCTGCCCGTACTAATGGATTGGTCTGCGAGGGTTCGTGCCGAACGACCCTCAATCACGTCTCGAGGAGCGACCACGGGAGATTAAGGATTACCTTCGGCGACCTTTGTCCCTGATGCCGAAGGTGCTGAATCGAAGATGCTGAATGCCTGATTACCCCGAAGCTCCTGATGTCCATGACCTCAACGAGATGTAAGCATGACAAAGAAGGTGAGCGGCAATGCAGTGACAGTGGATTTTTGGTGTCTTTTGTCGTCTAAGGACAATACCTAAAAATTTGCTGACACCAATTATCTGTGTTAACTCCACGAAGCACACAATTTCCAACTTTAAGGGAGAATGCCCCTGAGTGACTTGAAGGAATGGAATGGTTGGTTGCTCTCAAAAGTGAACTGCAAGCATCACCAGACTTGGATAGCAAACAAACATTGTTGCCAGCTATCAAGTCAACGGTAGAGCAAAAGGCACAGCCACGTAAGCAATACATGCCCGAGCTTGCTGCATTGATGCAGAAAACTACCAGGAAACTTTTCGGATTAGAAGCCAGCCCTGCAGCTTCAGTGCATCAGACGTCAGTGGCCGCACATGACGTATGATTACAAGACAGCATCAGTCGGTCAAAGTTGCCATTTGACCAAACTGAACACTGACGTGCCAGGAGCGTCATCCGACAACAAGGTCCACAGGTATTACGACTGAACGCCTGACACGAGACTGTCGCAGAAAGAACTCGTTATGGAACCATTTACTAAGAATCAATAATTATGTAATCAACTGGAAATAAACATATTTGATCCACTAACCAGATAAACATAATTCCGCTGGCCTTCACGCCTTGAGAGTCTATACACCGAGAATTGTGTTCACTACACGCTCTGGACGTTACGAAGACACTCACATCTCTGACCCTTCATTATTAATGAATGGGACATACCAGACTGGCAGACTTCTTGCATGGGGTTGCACTCGTTCAACCTTTCCTGAACATGTGGTGCGTCCAAAAACCAACTACAGTGATGTGAAAATGTTATTTATTAATTTATTCCCTCCAGGGTCCTTCGTTGGCAATGCAGAGAGGATACTTAAAACTACACACATGATAATAACATTAAAGCACACTGCTGTAACTTGTTAATTGGAAAAACAAACACACCTCTAAGCATATAGTTTAATAGTAGGTAGTATGTGTTAATGCATTGGTATATTTATTTGTTTATTTATTTATTTAAGTACCCTCAAGGCAAGTATATAGCATGTCACTTCCTATATGTATGACACAATAGACCCTTTGCAGAACCCCATCAAGCAACACAACTGTCACCATTTTTTTCGGCGTAAAGCACAGGAATGGGCCCCAGTTCACGTCGAACGCTAATGCAGCATTCGAGTCCAATAGGTGCTCAGCCAAATTCACAGGGATGGCGGACATAACATTCTTGTCGAACAAATGCCCAAAGTATGAAAGCCTGGGGTAATTAGGGTAGTAGCTACTGTAATTTGTTTCAGCAGAATTTGGCAGATGGCAATGGCTACAGTCTCGGTGAGTCAATACACACGTTGGAGAGAGGCACATGACAACATGTCATTAGAGTGCTCGTCTGCACAGATTTGTCACACACCTTCGCTCCGTCTCTCTGATTGGCTCGAGGGGGCTGTGGCAGTTGGCCTTTTTCAAGTTACGGTGATACGAAGTATGGGCAGCCCATATTTTTTTTAAAAGAGTCTTTTGAAGAGACCGAAAGGGATGGTAGTCAACATTTTTCAACAAGACTGCTCTCCAGGCCAGGGTGAACACAAATATGAATCGCATTATCCAGGTAATTAGAACAAGTAAATAATTGACCGACTAATACAATGCACTGTTGATGGAAAAGAGTATTGCTGCAATAAATCCTACGAAAGAGAAAAAGTGTGTAGTTAATCTATGCATGCACCAAAACAGTTGTTCTTACAGCAAGTCGAAGAGCTTTGAAGCAGGTGCCTGCAACGATTTATTCTTCCCCACACTCAATAAAACATCATCCTCGTAGCTGAAAATAAGTGCACTTCGCACTCACACAAAAAAAAAGGAAGAAAAGCGATCGAAAGAAGAATCGTGGATTAGCACAAAAGGTAAAAATCGCAGGAGCTTCCTTGCTAAAAGTTGCTATGGTTGTTCGGTGACGGATGGCTGAAACAACTTCCCCTAGGCCCTAACGCGACGTATACATTTCGCGTAGATTCTCAGATATTTCAGCGTTCAAACAAAACTAAGAGAATGCGAAAATTTCATGTCAAAAACACTCAAAAGTTCTATCGATCCTCGAACACATCCCGGAATCCGAGCACCGGTACGGCGATGCAGAGCTGATGCTGTCTCACAGGCGTTAATATCCAGATGATCCAGAGCGATCTTGCGTAAAAACGGTAGAAAGTCTCATTCCTTTATATTTTCTTATTATACCCCGCGTCAGCCAGCACGAAGAAGCCCGAAGTCGTCGGAAAACCGCTGCACATCACGGCTACCGCGCACCGAGCAAACTCGCATCCGCCAGCTATGGGCGCTGCCATCTTACCTGTGACGTCACGGCTCTTGGGAGGTCACGTGACGAGTGGTCACATTTGCGTACAACATGGCGGCAACCGGGGGGGTGCCACTTCCGAACTTCCGGTTTATCCCTCTAAGCCCCTCTACCTCGTTGAGCAGTGACTACGTATATACATCAACCAGATACCTGGCGCAAGCACTTTTTAAAGCGGCAGAACTCTGTATTTAAGGTGTGTGTATCAGATGACTCTAGATGGTTTAGATAGTTTTGAATGCGCCCCGACGGTGACATAAAGATTGTGGAATCAACGTGGAACGAGCGGTGATTTCGAACATTTCTTTTTTGTATATGATAGTCCAGAGATGAGACTAATGATCTATTGTCGAAGTATTTTTGTATACATTTAAACAAAAATACCAGGTCGCGTGAACACCGAGTTGTTGCAAGTTCATACATCTGTATTAATATCAGGACTCCAACGTATACGAATGAGTCATCTGAACATCTAAAGTGATAAATCCTAACAAACCTTTTCTTAATGCGCTCTAGATTTTGAAGCAATCATACTAAGACTGTTCCAAATCACTGAACAAAATCATGTTTTGGGAGAACTATGCTCAGGTAAAGCACAAATGAACGATATACACTCGAACAACTTTTGTTAAATTGTGAGATTACACCGAGACGTCTGAAACAAGAGCTCACAACATGCGACACATGCGAGTTAAAAATAAGCTTGTAGTCATGCAAACCTTCAAGGCCTTGTGCACACAGTACACGGTTAATGACCGCTTTTCTAAGCGGTACACAAAATGTAGGAGAAGACTTGCGGGAAAAACATATAACATTGTTGTTTTTTTAGTTTTTTTTTTTTAAGCTGAGTGTAAGACCGTTGTCTAAACACCATTGACATATGGCGTTCAGGCGCCGTTCCCATATATGCAACCAAGTAAGCCCGAGAGAGAACAGAACGATAAGTAAGCCTCTTGCAACGTCTTCGGACCAGCTCCGCTGCTGCGCATCCGGTCCGAAGACGTCGCAAGAGGCTTAAAAACCGGTCTGGTCTCTCTCTGTCCTAGTCGGTTGCATATGAGTGAACGGCGCTTAACATATTCTTGAAGTAGAATACAGACACTTACTGTCAGCATGTTTTTGTAGAATTTGAGATCGTATGCAAACTGGAAGAGACGTGAATTATGAACGACGTCTTGGATGTCATTGAGGAATGCATCCAAAAGGAGAGGTCCAAGATTCGAGCCCTGGGGTACCCCAGAGAGTACAGAAAAGAAGCGTGACTTTGCATAAGCATAGCTGACACTATTCATTCCTCCACAAAGATAACTGTCGAACCAAGAACAATTATCATAACGGAAACCGTACACATGAAGTTTATGTAACAATAGCTTATGATTCCCATGGTCGAATGCCTTACTACAGTCAAAATACATAGCACCAGTTTGTCCTCGAGAAAAAACAGCGGGTGCAACATCGTTTAAGAAACACACGAGATTTGTTTCTACAAAACGACCACGCATGAAACCGCGTGGCGTATCGAACTAACCGAGACAATATGCAATAGTTGGGACAGCGGATAATAAACGCCCGGCACGTCATAACGAATCGGAATTTTAACGTAGTTAAACATGTAGCAGGGGACTAAGAATGATAATGCTATACCCTGTTTCAAGATAATTTGGCAAACTCTGGAGGCTCCGGCCGCTGCGACCCAATAAGAGTGTCGGAAAGAGGCGCCTGACACAACGTCGCGGGGCGTGTGTGTGACTGAGCCGAATGCAAGCTCGCCCGGAGAAACCGCCCGTCGTCTGAGGGCCAAGAGCTGTCTGCCGCGAAACAAAACCATCTTTGGATGAACGTCCACCTCAGCAATATTTCCGCCCGCTACAATAGTGAGCTCATTGGGAATAAATAGTTCATTAGACAACCATACGCTCAATTTACCGCGAATTTGTGATGGGTGCTAATGTCAGTCCCTAGTGCGATGTTTTGAGCGAAAACGGTGGACTACACGGCTGCAATTGACAACGGCCACGGTGCTACAAGAACAAAAAACAAATTAATCTGGAGCAGATACGGGTGTGGGGTGACTTTTTAGGGTTTAAATATAATTGAAACTCATACATGTGGGATTATTTATTCATTATCTTTTTATATCTCATCTATAGCAGAACAAATGAAGCCTACAACTACTTTTTTTCGGGAACTCCTTGTTGCTGTGGCGGTAAAGGGGTATCCACACAAAGGAAAAATCCCGGGGATTTTCTCCGGCATGTGCGTATCTCGAGATGAAAACGCGTGGCTTTTGCACATCACAAAGCCTGACGTTTTCGTCGTGGGATGCGCTTGCCGGGGAGAAATCCCCGGGATTTCTCCCTCGTGTGAATACCCCATAACAAGGCCTCCGTGGCCTCGACCATGTAGAGTTATCACGTGCCTTGCTACTACGCTCTTATAAGGTCGTGGTGGCCGCAGCCTCCACAGTTCACCAAGTTATCAGGAAACGGAGTATGATGATGAAAGCGTTGAAATAATAATAGGCGGGAGGTCCTGTGTGCCGTTTCTTTTCGCGCACTTCTTTTTGTGCCGCTAGCAGCCGGTCTGCTGGAAACGGGTCGCGGGCCGGGCTTCATTGGAAAGACCGCGGCCAGCTGCGCACCGGTAGGAAGACCTTCGCGGCGTGGCCTGCGGGCAGGGGTTTGGAGACTCCTGTTTTAGAGTAAGAGCATGAGCTCTTGTCATGTATGCCAATGCGATGTGCCTGTGGAAGTTTGCCTTTTGAAGTGCTGTGAACGTAGTTAATATTTTCACTGTGGCGAGTTCCTAAAAGTTCGAGCATCGGCGTTTTAAAGAAAAGGGGAAGAGTAGCAAATGAACTCGAAATTCCCAATTTTAAGGCAACTAAGACAAGGACAGACGTTTAGGGCGGAAAGAACAAAATATCAGGATATGTCAGACACGTCGATGGAAATAAACGAAAAGTTTGACTCTTTACCCTTACTCCAAGTAATGGTTAAAGCAGTGAGCACACAGTATATATGTTCTCTGACCAATACGATGAATGTCTAGTGGGCTTTAGAACTCAGAATAACGACATAAAGGACCTTAAGAAGCGGGTCAAGGTTATCAGTGGCGCATAAATCGTAAAAGAAGTGCAGCACTTAAAGTCAGAGTTGAATGAACTTGGGTGGAGAAACCGACGACAGAACTTGTAAATTAATGGTCTCCGGTCGATAGAAAGAAAATACATTATGTTTCCAGTAAAGAGTGTGCCTTTAAAACTCGGCGTTGATGAAGTAAGACCGGAGCAAGTTGTGACAATTCACAGATTGCCATGAAGGCCGGGGAATACTGCATGCATCAATATATGCTCTTCTAAATTGGAAAATAGAGACGCCTGGTCCTGCAATAAATGGGGCTGAGCAGTAAGTCTGGGTCTGAGTACCTATTTATCACTGAAAACATGACCAAACACGGAAGGGTCTGCTTAGACAAGCAAGGGAATGGACGAAAGTCGAAAATTTTGTTTTTGTTGTATATGATGGGGAAGATGTATGTGCGACAGAAGGAAAAGAAAGGCTTCACGTAATGAACTGTGAACATGTCTTGCCTGCCCTTGGCACCTAGGGGTTTCTTTATGGGAAATGCTGGTTTTTAATATGTAAGGGTTCTAAAGGCAATTGCTCGACTAGAGTTTGCAGGTTATGCTGAGTCAAAAAATATGTACTGTTATCTTTCTTTCGTTCAATCAGCTAAGTAAAACATGAGAATTTCCATGTGCTATTTGATCGACTTTTTTTCATCATGTTTTTGAGAAACTTGGTATTATGATGATTCATGTATTTTCCGTATGCCGGGGTGTTGGCACTACCCCATTTGTCAAGGAAAAAGAGGGGTGGTGGTGTGTCATTGCTAGTACATAGTAACTTTGTGTGTGAACTTGTATAGGAATTCATACAGGTTGGGATGATTTTGAATTATTCTGTCTGCGCTCTGCAAGGTATGTCTTTGCGGTGGCTTGTCATCCGCCAACAGGTATCGTACAGAGTTTTATTTATTTCTGTGATAACCTTTGATCGTCGTAGTGAAATACAAGTTGTATTTTTGGGGGGAGGAGCCTGTTTGAACCTGAACCTGTTTGAAAATGAATATGAACCTGTTTGAATATGAACCTGTTTGAAAATACAAAGCCCAAGAAAGACAACACTTAATCATTGTTGCAAATTGTTTTGAAATTATTGCGGTAGGAGCAACAAGGGGTACATCGGAAACCTCTACGTTGATCGACTTTTTTGTTAGTGACAATGATGCACCCTCAGAAACCCCTATTATCATTACTGAAATGAGCGATTATCTGCCGATATTTATACTGGCTCATAAACCTCAAGAAAACAAAAAGGGCCAGAATCACAACTTCAGATTAAAAAAATAGCAGACTTCGCTAGTCAATTTTAATACTTATTTTAATTTAGTTGACTGGAATCCTACTTATCTGCAAACAGACGCGACAATGGAGTACACAAAATTTCTAAAAATATTTTAAAGACTTTATCATATTTATTTTTATATTGAATCAGACAGTCAAGCCATGCAAAACAATATGTAAGCCTTGGGTGACAATAGAGCTTCTTAAAAAATGTGATAAGAAAAATGACCTTTATCGGTATTTCTTGATAACAAGAAACCCGGACGATGTGAAGAATTTTAAGACTGATCGAAATGAACTGGTAACTTTACAGAGGCACACAAAGTCAACACATTTTATGAATATTTTTGAAAGTTAAGATAGCAAACAGGCAAACACTCTTTGGTATATATTAATTAAGGTATTCTATCAAAAAGTAACCATCCTAAATTAGATTAAATAACTTGCGATGAAAATATTTTTCGGGCAGGTCGTTAACGTACGCTTTGCATTGCCAGCTGTTTAGCATTGCAGAAGATGTTGAGGGGCTGCAATAAAAATATAATTTTCTCCTTTTTTTCATGCCTGACAGATGAGCGTGAAATCCTTTCCGTATTTAAAAAACTTCAAGAATTTTAAAAGTAGGGAAGCTAACTGCTTTAATGTAAGGTCAATCCAATGCGTTTTTCCAATATTTGCACCTGTATTAACATATGGTTTTCATGCAACGCTTTCTTCTTGTGTTTTCTTAGAGAGATGTGAGTATCCAAATTTGGAAGAACACTTGGGGGCGGCGATGCAAATATGTTTAAAAACTATACACCAACTTCCTTATTGCCAACATGTTCCAAAGTGCTTGAAACAATAACACAACTAAAACATTCTTCTTACCTTTAAGACCACTCGATACTCTCCGAATTTCTGCATGACTTTAGAAAACAGAAGTAAACAGAAACAGCACGCCCAGTACAAAAAGAAAAAATCTTAAAATCTTTTGAAGATAACGAGCTTTTGCCGGGCGTGTACATCGATTTTTCGAAGCCTTTTGACCTCATGAACTGCACTATACTACGGAGTTCGCTTCACAGCACTTAAACTTTCCTGATCATATTTGCTATATCGTGCACAATTTGGTTACCATAAATGATTAAAATTTTTTATAAATAAAAAAGGGACTGGAGTCCCACGGGCAAGCGTGTGATTATAATGCGATCGGATGCGAAGGTGCAAACCTTTGCATATAAGGGAGGCGTGCACGAACCGCTGCTTCTTATATCATTTCTGCATGATTTTAAACAATGTGCGCCAGAAGCCAAGTTTGTTTCGTATGCGGACGATGCCTTCTTTTTTCATTATAAAGCTCTTGTGTCTTCTGAGGTTGAGATTAAGGCAAACGCTTCCCTCGCGCACTCGCATCTATGGTCTTAAAAAGGTAGCTTATAAATAAATGCAGTTAAGCAAAATGTGTGATCTTTAAACAAAAAAATAGTCAACTAATCTTGCCTTCGTGTATCACGCTTTGATCGCCCTCATGGAAAATTGCAAAAGAGATAAAGATGCATGGTGTAATTTTTAGTGATACGCTTTGTTGTAATATACATGCAAAAATGTTCCAAAAGCCGGGTGAATTCATGATTGAAAAGGTTTACTCCGACTTAACATAACAAATTATTAACAAAAGGTACAGACGTTTCGCCACCTATGCAGGTGGCATCTTCAGTATACACTGACACAAATGAGGTGAGGTCGACCAGTCTACTTATTACACACGTCCCTGTAAACGTCCGGCAGGGGGCCACTGTTGGTGTTGCACACCGATGAGTCACGGCGAATGAACCAGGACTCGACGAATTTTCTTTGCCCCCACCTTTGTTCTCGGGCCAGCGTCGTCGCATTGTCCAGGTCGAAACTGTGTCCTGTCGTCCAGCAGTGTTCGACAAGTTCCGTCTTGAACCGCGTGGCATGGGTGGCCTTGGCAACGTCCCTTTTGTGTTCTTTCAATCTCGTTGCCCTCTTTCTGCCCGTTTCGCCGATGTAGGTCGCGTCACAATCCCCGCACTGCACTTTGTATACGACCCCCCTCTGACCGTCTGCAGAGGTGCGGTCCTTCGGTTTCGGCAACACATTCGCTAAGGTATAATGTGGTTTAAAAACAGTTTGTACGCCCAGCGGGCGCAAAGCTCTCCGAACAGCATCTGACACGCCCTGGACATAGGGAATAGATACAATAGATGTTGCCCGCACTCGTGACCCCCTTCCCCTCTGCATTCGCCTCTGCGTATCGTTAATAAACGTCCTCGGATAATGGCGCCGCTCTAACGCACCAACCACATTTTCTACCTCTTGCAACCGTAGCTGCTTGTTAGAGCTCACTGCATCACAACGTGATAAAAAGGTTCTTACAACGGACCGTTTGTGTTCGGTCGGGTGATGCGAGTCAAAGGACAAAAAATTTCCGGTGTCACACTGCTTACGGTACACCGTCGTTTCCACACTGCCATTACTGGCCCGGCGTACCAACACATCCAAAAAATTCAACACATTCTCTGTCTCTCTTTTGTACGTGAACTGAATGGCGTGGTGTAGGCTATTCAGCGCCACGTGGAAAGCATCTAGGTTAATTCTTTTCAAAATTACAAAAGTGTCATCTACGTACCTACAGTACATTTTCACCGGAAAGGGTACTGAGTTTAGCACCCGTGTTTCGACGTGCTCCACCATTAAGTTTGCTACGGTAACAGAAATAGGACTTCCCATAGGGCACCCTTCGATTTGATGGTAAATCGTGTTGGCGAAACTGAAGTACATTTGATTCAGGCAAAACCGCAACAAAATTATAATATCCTCCACAAGTAAGGACGTACGACTCTCCAAATTACAATCTTCTTTCAAACGCGCCTCTACATAATCTCGTAAATGCTAGATGTTGCTGTGTGCTCATTACATAACACGTTTCTAGAACGAGCGAGTTCTTCAAGCTTGCTTCCATCGGAATGAGAAAAGAAAAGGCTGTGGAATTTGATAATAATGCATCCGGTTTCGTATAGGCACTTAGGAGCTAACATATTTGTGAGACAGCGAACTTTTCTATTTTAATATTTATCCTATTACGTCCTTCTGGCGTTGCGTTCGGTGAAGTGTTTTTCATATTCCGTATCTTGTTTAATGAAAACTTCTTTAAGGGTCTAATTTAAGTTACCGAAGGGTAGTTCAAATAAAGAAAGCTGTATTTTCTCCCCACTGTTCCTTCAATTGCTTACACGCCGAGGTGGCGGGATAGTTAGCGAGTTCTACATTGTAAGTGGGTTTGTAAGGAGGTCGCGGATTTTACAGCTACTGCGTCGGACCCAATTAGATGAAGTCCGAATGCGTAAACGTCGGTGAGGTAACCTTTGAGTGCACATAAAGAAATCATTCCTGGTAGAAATCCCTGAGCCTTACACTACGATGTATCCCTTTTCGTATGTGCCGATTTTAGATGTTTTATTTGTAATTTATTTTGATGTTGGAATTTGTCATTTATAATTTCCGAACCGGTTCGCGAACCGGTTCAGCGCCCCGAACCGGTTCGCGAACCGGTTCGCGGATCGAATTAATCGAACCAGAACTGAACCGGAACAAAATAAATTTACCTGAACCTGAACCGTAACCGAACCCGTATTTTTTTCGGTTCGACACACTGAAATATTGGGTGACAATTGTGTTTTTTTTTCCCAAAGCCGCGCTGTGAACCTCCTGTATGAATATTTTTTTTCCTTCATCGTCAGCCATTAACCTGGAACTACAAAACAATCTTATTACCTAGGAAATAATCACTAACCTCCCACTTTCCTTTCCTCATCCGACGATTGTAACTGAACTTTATTTCCGGCACTATTCCCACAATATATGGAAACAGATATCCAAAGAAAGTTAGGTTAACTGCTATATTTCTCAGATTAAACGTGAGAAAAATAAATAGTATCGCGAAGCGTTACTAATACAAAACGCCGGCAAGAGTAAATCATCCTTAAAGCGTGCGGGTTAAATCAAACTGCTACCTCCATTGCCACCAGCGCATTTTTCTCTCCCATTCCCGCACAACGCCAACCAACTCATTACCTGGTTCCCGAGAAAAACAAAAACGGTTGGCATTAAAGACAACAAAAAGTCGCCGAAACAATTTGTCTGATTCCCGCAAAACGCAAACCACCGCATTATCTGGTTAACGGGAAAAACAAAATACTATTAAAAGTCAACAAGAAGTCGCCGAAACGAGATATACAGGCGCATTAGACTCCCGGCTGCGAGAGTTTCAGCGTAAATAAATACTTTTGTTTAACGTGTCCGGTACCAAATATTCAGACACGCTGCAGTTTTTCTCGGCGTTTACTCGTCTCTCGTCGGGGTCCCGCACGAGCAATATATCCGGCCACGCTATCGCCTAAGTGAGGCGGCCCTGTCGACGCGGCGAAAGGCTTCGTGCACGCCCCCCCCCCCCCCCCCCCCCCCCCCCCCCCCCCCGACACCTCCTCTCGTCCCAGGCTGTTCGGCGTCACGCCGCCCGCTCCGCCGTGACCAGCAGTCCACTTTGCAACGTGCCCGAGACGAAAGACGCAGGAGCCATTTGCAGCGCCCGTGTTTATACACCGGGGTCGAGGCTTCACTATATAAATGCGCCGCGGACCTGCCACCAAGAGCCGAGCTGGAGACCTCAGCCTGTTCCCTTTTTGTTTCTCTTGTCCTGTTTGCTCGGGCTCTTTTTTTTTTTGTCTTTTTATTTACAGGGGGGGGGGGGGGGGGGGGGGGGACGGTGTTTATATAGAGATGGAAGGGTCCGGTCAGGTGAAAGCAAAACATTGAGTTCTTTCTCGGGCAGGCGTCCGCCGACGCGTCCGCTGCTCTCGGCGGCCGGGGGACTCGGGGAGGCCAGCGGGCAATAAAGGGGCCGTAAAATAAAGCCCATCTAGGGCTCCACCTTTTTTTTTTTTTTTTCCCCGCTATGAAAAAAGAAGGGCGAAAAGTGCTCCGAAACCGGGAAATATAGCCCGTCGCGTCGGTGACACTAACCTTTCGCATTACACCACGCGGACACCGCTGAGAGGCTTTTTTATTTTCATTTTTTGTGAGCATTTGGTTCGAAGAGGCAGTGTGTTGGCTTGATGGCCGAGCGGTTTGGACCATCTGTACTGAAGGAACGCAAGATGGGAAAAAAACATTGGTTGAAGGGATTTTCCGGTAAGAAAGAAAAAAATCGGAAGACCGCATGTGCGACCGCATACTGAAGTCGAACTATTTTGACATCCCGCAGATCGACTGATTATGACCTATTTTACTGAAGTTACTGTTTCGACGGCGGTCACCTGCAGTGACATCCGGAAGAATGCCTAACGGGTTGAATTAAAACATTTTTTTTTTATATTTTCACATTATTTTAATATCCATCACAATGAAAGTTCGTCCCCTTAATTAGAAAGGTCACAAAAAATAAACGAAAAAAACTCGTTTTTTTTTTTGTTCCGTCAAATGTAGCCCAGCACAGCACATTAAATGGTTCAAATATTAAAATTTGAAGCGAGATCCTTGGATGGAATCAGCACTATTCAAGAAGTCAGACATTTCACGGAGGCTAAAGCATAAAACTGTCTAGCTTTATGCTTTATGCACGACGAGCATCAGAAAGATTCCAGCGAATTACAAACACGACAATATTGCTACTTTCCAGGCTTTACAGATTTGTTTAAAAATAAGCCGCAAAAGCTACACAAACGTGGTTTATGCAGGTGCGTTATAAGATCAGGGGTACATACCAGGGGGGGTAATCGTCACAATAACTCGACTAATTAACTAATATATACATATAAACTTTTTAATTAGCAAAATGAACACAAGGTTGCAATTATGAACTTGCTAAGCGTCATCGAAATCCACTAGATGATTCATTTTTAGAGCACTTTGGAGCGCGTGGCAAGCATGAAGCGCTGCTAAAGGTACCACTCGTACAGGAAGCACAGGGCTACCGATATGATAGCACGCACGAGCTGGTTTTCTATCTCTTATCCGCGTTTCCTCACCGGTAGCCTGTGCCTGCTCCGCTAGTAATAACTTTAGCGCACAGCGGCGCTTCCTAGGGGCTCAAACCTTTTCTAAAACAATACTGATTTAGTGGTTGTTGATGACGCTTAAAGGGATACTTCAACGAAATTTGAAATATTCCCGTCGTGTTCAAAAATAGGTTGAATATGATCCACAATATCCGTAAATGACAATGGCACGTTTGTATTTTGAGCCTGGTGGCTGTGTTTTTCGTTATAAACGGCCCACTCTGTCAAGCGCTCGGAGAAGGCCCAGCGGATACCACGTGACATCCAACGCAATCATGACGTAGGTCGTCTCAAGACGAGGAAAGCTACGGTGAGGCTGGCATCGAGAAGATGGCCTGGTCGTTCCAGCCACCGAAGCGGCTGCTTTTGTACAAATTTTGAGCGACGGGTTAATCTTCTATAATCTTGTAGGGGGACAATAGCGACTTCTGTGACACACAAAAGGCATTCTCGGGAAGAGGGGAGTTCCTCCCGCCCCTCTTCTCTCGTCGTGGCCGGAGGCGAGACAACTTCCGTCACTAGCTGCCAAGGTTGCTAGACGGGCATTACAAGCGAGGCGTTAGCGTCATCCACCAGGTGCTCTTTGCTAATCGTTTAATTCGTTTTAAAATTCCTTTTCGTGACTTTTTTAACAAGATATTGGTATGTTCGATTTGATGGTGCTTTTTCGAACACATATAGACCAAAAAATGAGCGCCGAAATTTTGTTGTAGTATTCCTTTAAAAAGTTTCCAACAGGAGACATTTCTTCATAATCAATAGGTTAAAAGTGCCTTAACATAATTTACTTAGCACTATTATTAGTTCCTCATATTACGCCCCCTTCCATAAACTGCCTAACCGTGCCTTTTATGGCATATATATAACAAAAATGTAAAGGCTAAAAACACCTTGTATGTTTAAGTTGTCATGTGCGCGTATTTGATTAGCAAATGAAACGCCATTCTGATTGTCCCTGTAGACATCCCCTTTTTTTATCCATTTGTATTATGAGCTTCGTCCCTCGCTGGCACGCTACTAGTGTTCGTCGTCATACGTTGTATCGTGTTGTGCTCAACATAGATCTCACGTATTTTTTAAACATTATTGGTAGTGCCTATTGTGTTCAGAAACTCTGAACGACGTGAAGGTCTTTAAGTACACTTAATTTTAGCCTGAGGATTCAACCTTCAGTGATGCAGCATGGCGAAAACGCACCAAAGCACCTACAGGCGATTGAGATAGAGGTAAAAGAAAAGTAAAAGGAGAAAAATTGAGGGAGACGAAAAGCACCCGTTGCTGGTCACCGAAAACAATACCAGTCAGAAAGAAGAAAATAAAATATCAAACATTCATAGTAGCTCATCAAAATAAAATGTCTTCAAATGTAACGCCACTGACTGCTGGATGAAAACGTATCCAAATCAGCACGCGTTTTAACTCCGCTTCGCATACAAGCTTTTTTTTTCTTGCTTGGTATGATCGATGCATGCGTCTTTTTTCTCCGTAATCAACCAATATAGAATGTTTTCGAGCAAACAATTTGCAGACTGTGAACACTAACTTTAATGTACGTGTTTGGAATGTGCTCATAACGTGCCACAAGGTATAGCTATTCCCATCGACTTCTGATTTTCACTCAACATCTCGTAAATGAGCTGGTGGATATTACAAGACATAACTCAACCCCACAGACTACAGGAAGCAAAAGCAAGAGACACACACGAAATTTCTTAGATATTTTGTGCGTGTGTGTTCCGTTTCGACTTCCTGCAGTCTGGAGTTTAGGTGATGTCTAGTTAACATCCATGATAGAGTTGTAGTATTCTTCGTGCCCAACTTTCAAAACATAAAAGAAGAAGAAAAATACTGCAGTGATGAGGAGGTTAACGCTGTAGACAGCGACGGTGTGCAAGGAAATTAGTGGGGCAGATTCACATTGGTGGGACGTAAGTCCCTTCATTTCTAATTGGTCAGAGTGCTAGCGCGGCATTATCCGCTTGCCGTGTTTTTCGCCTGACTCTCAAAGTCTGGTGTTCGAATATACATTATGGCAGCTCCGATAAAACAGAAGCACATTTAAGACCCAGTCTTGACTTGCCACGTTTTCGTTCTACAATGAAGAGACAAGATTTATTTTTAGCCACTCTGAATTGTTCGCTCCATAAACAGTAGTAAATACATCATCTAACCCTCTTAGGTTTTTTATGCATAAGGGTAACATTTAATCTGACTTGCATTTTAAAGTAAAACCACTTTTGTCTGTCGGGAAAGAGTTTATACATAATCGTTGTAATGTTTCTTGAAAAACGAAGCGAAAACATTTCTTATTCAATGAACGCAATTTAGAACCTCAAGGCAAAACTGCCTCCGGAACCTTTCATCTCTTTGTGTCGTCCATGTCCATTTTGCTTTGCTTTTTAGGCGAAAAGTAATCGGGCAATCAAATCGTTTGTTTCCTTAATGGTTTAAATATGCCTTATTTATTCTTAATACGGTTCTTCCAAATGTCACTTCAAGAATTACATTTTGTACAGCACAAAGAAATGTTTATATCTGCTACACATTTATATTGCCACGTTCGTCAGCGAGCGACCGCGCGCGTGGCCGAGTGGTTACCGTGCTTGACTGTCGTGCAGAAAGTCTGGGTTCGATTCCAGTCAGTGGAAAGCTCTTTTATTTGTTCTTTCATTGCGTTCTCGTGAGTTCGAGAACATTCTCGTCAGATCGAGTTCTGAATGTTCCAGTCGCCGAACAATCTAGGCCGATTGTTCCAGAACCCAAAGTGCGTACATAAGGAACTCCGCGTGCTGATCTGCAGTCAGTTTTCGCCTAGCGTTCGACTCTGCTGCTACGCCGACTTCGACGCCCGCGACGCTCCGTTAATATCTTTTGTACAATTTCATTTTTGGCACAAGTTCGCCACATTAAACGTTTATTTCTTTCTGTTTATTTATTGTTTATTGGTCACCACCCGTGACATTTTGGTGGAGGTGCGGGGTAACGCATGCCCGTGCAGCGTTCCCCTCCCAGGACCCGCACTGCAAGCCCGACTCTAAGCTCGCTGAGAAGACCACTCAGCGCGGAACCTGAAGCTCGGACCAGCCGCCGCACCAAGGGCGAGGATCCGGAGTACGGTTTGCTCCTGGACAAACCCAAGCCGAAGAAGACGACGATAGACAACCAGTCGCAGGCCCCCGCCGCTCCTGCCGTCGTCTACCTACCCGTCGCTAATCGGACACCGGCTCCCTTTCATGGCGAAAGCCACGAAGACATCGACGACTGGGTCCAACAGTACGAACGAGTGGCCCGTCATAATGAGTGGACACCGGAACAGTGTCTGCAAAACGTTTACTTCGCCTTGGAAGCCACCGCCCGGAACTGGTTTGAGAACCACGAAGCTTCGATCACTTCCTGGGAGCAACTCAAGGCGGAGGTGCGAAGAACGTTCACGAACCAACAACGAAGAGAACGCGCGGAAGAGCTTCTTCAAGCGAGGATTCAAGGCCCTAACGAGAGCGTCGTTAGCTTCGTGGAAGACGTCCTACGACTGAGCAACCGCGCCGATCCCGAAGCATCCGAAGCAAAAAAGGTCAGAGTCTTGATGCGTGGCGTCAAGGAAAATATTTTCGGTGGTCTTGTGCGGAGCCCGCCTACCACCGTCGAAGGCTTCATGACGGAGGCCACCAACATCGAACGTGCCCTTCAAGCACGAGCCACCCACTATCACCGAGTTCCCGGCGTCAGTTCCTTTTCGCCTTCCGGCTGCAACACCACAAACATCCGCGAGATGATCCGAGACGTCGTCCGGGAAGAGATCAAGAAACTTCGACCTGCCGCCGCAAGCCCAGCTTCGCCCTCAATCGCCGAGATTGTCAGGGAAGAAGTCCAGCAAGCGCTGCAGCCTGAGGTTCTCGTCAGCACCGCTCCGGAACCACCGACGTTGAGTTACGCCGCAGTGGCCCGACGGCCACCGCCTCCTCGTCGCACCTATGTCACGCCGCACCGACGTCAGTCTCCCGCGCGGCAGCACGACCGACGCCACGACGACCAGGTCCAGTACGCCTGCCCGGAGCCTCGCGCACCCCGCAAGACTGACGTGTGGCGAACGCCCGACCGACGCCCTCTGTGCTTCCATTGCGGGGAATCGGACCACACCTACCGCCGATGCCCATACCGACGACCCGGGCTACGCGGGTTCCACCCGAACGACCCGCGCCCCCGTCATGGTGAACGCCATATCGAGATCGACGAGTACCTGCGACGACCTCAGTCCCACGAGCCTGCGTCCCGCCGAGAGTTCCGGTCGCCGTCACCGCGACGTCCAGCTTCGGCGATGCACCAACCACGACGTGAAAGCCTGTCCCCCCTCGCTCCTCGCCGGGGAAACTAGGCGCGGCAACCCCTGGAGGTGGAGTTGCCGAAGACGACCGACGCCAAGATCCTCCACGAACGTCGGGATGCCCCCACTCGAACGCTACCAGAGACCAAAACGACGCCGCTGCAGTGGTGTCCAATAACCTAAACGTCGTCATCGACGGCCACGACGCATCTGCACTCGTGGACACCGGAGCAGACTACTCAGTCTTGAGTGGGAGGCTCTCCCGCCGCCTTCGAAAAGTCACGACGCGGTGGGATGGACCTCAAATACGAACCGCCGCAGGGCACCTCATCACACCCATCGGGAGATTAACTGCTCGCGTCCAGATCCGCGGCGAAACGTGCCCTGTGAAGTTCATCGTTCTACAGACTGTTCCAGAGACGTTATTCTCGGCATGGACTTTCTTTGTGAATACGGCGCCGTCATTGATCTTGGTGAGAACAGATTGACGCTGCGCAAGCCCGTTCCGTCTTCAGAGAAACCTCAAACAGCGTCAGCCGCCATCCGAGTCGCTGCCGACCACGTGAACCTGCCGCCGCGATCAAGTGTTGTCGGACCCGTAGTGGCCGATGTAACTACCTGCGGCGAAGTTGTTCTTGAAGGCAACCTTCAATTACTCCTAGAAAGAGGAATAGGCGTCGCAAGAGGAGCGGCTGAACTTCAGGATGGGCGCACCGTGGTCTTCGTGACAAACTTTCGACAAGAAGCGCAACACCTCACGAAAGGTGCCGCTGTAGGCCGCGTCGAGGAAATTCGAAACTCCGCTGAAATCGCCGCGATTGCTGAAGAATCATTCCCACCCCAGCAACACATTACGGCGCCAGCGCAGCTCGACATTGATCGCAAGCTTCCAGGCCCGAAACGACGGCAGCTAAGTGATCTTCTCGCCGAATACAGTGACTGCTTCGCAACGTCGTCGAGGGTGCGCCAAACCACCATTGCGAAACACCGCATCGTTACCGAGGACAGCCGCCGCCCTGTGCATCGATCGCCGTCCAGAGTCTCCGTTAAAGAAAGGGGAGGCGATCCAGGATCAAGTGCAAGAGATGCTGAATGAGGACATAATTCAAATTTCAAGCAGTCCGTGGGCCTCTCCAGTTGTACTGGTTAAGAAGAAGGATGGAACGCTTAGGTTCTGCGTGGACTACCGGCAGCTGAACGCAGTGACGAAGAAAGACGTCTATCCACTTCCCCGCATCGACGACACGTTAGACCGGCTGCGCCACTCCCGATACTTTTCATCCATGGACCTGAAGCGCGGCTACTGGCAGATCGAAGTCGACGAACGGGACCGAGAGAAGACAGCCTTCGTCACGCCAGATGGGCTGTACGAGTTCAAGGTGATGCCCTTCAGACTGTGCACGGCTCCAGCAACTTTCCAGCGTGTCATGGACACCGTACTGGCAGGACTGAAGTGGCAGAGCTGTCTCGTCTACCTTGACGACGTCTTAATATTTTCAGCTGACTTCGTCGAGCACTTGAGACGACTCCGAGCTGTTCTTCAAGCCATTCAGACCGCCGGACTCACACTCAAGCCGTCAAAGTGTCGGTTCGCCTATGGCGAACTGAGGTTTCTAGGTCACGTGGTTAGTAACGAAGGCGTTCGCCCCGACCCAGAGAAGACTCGCGCCGTCGCAGCATTTCCAGTACCAACAGACAAGAAGGCCGTGCGAAGGTTTCTTGGACTATGTGCCTACTATCGGCGCTTCACCCGGGATTTTGAAAGGATTTCCGCACCACTCACAAACCTCTTTAAAGGACGCCGAGAAGTTGGAATGGGCCGAGAAGCAGCAGCAGGCATTCGACGAGCTGAAGCGACGACTGCAGACTCCTCCTGTTCTAGGACATTTCGCTCAAGATGCGGAAACTGAAATTCACACGGACGCAAGTAACGCTGGACTTGGCGCGGTACTGGTTCAAGTGCAAGACGGCACCGAGCGAGCTATCGCCTACGCAAGTCGGACACTGTCCAAGGCGGAGAAAAATTGCTCCACGACTGAGAAAGAATGCCTTGCTGTCGTCTGGGCAATCACGAAGTTTCGTCCGTATTTGTACGGGAGCCCGTTCCGTGCATTCACGGACCACCACTCGCTCTGCTGGCTTGCGAACCTCAAGGACCCGTCAGGACGCCTCGCTCGATGGAGTCTGCGACTACAAGAGTTCAACATGACTGTGGTCTACAACTCAGGCCGCAAGCACAACGACGCCGACTGCCTGTCCAGAGCCCCCATCGAAACACCTTCCGGCAGGAGCAACGACGAAGACGACGAGTGCTTCCTAGGTGCAGTGAACACTGACGACATGTCACGACGTCAAAGAGACGATCCTGAGTTGCGCGCGCTAATCGAGCACCTGGAAGGACGAGGGGGTACTGTCCCCCTTGTCTTCTCGAAAGCCCTGCCGACTTTCGTCCTCCGACAAGGCGTACTTTACAAGGAGAACTTCGGAGACAACAGCACACCATGGCTGCTGGTAATCCCTACCGACCTTAGAGCGGAGATCTTTCAAGCCTGTCACGACGACCCGACGTCCGGACACCTTGGTTACAGCCGTACGCTGGCCCGAATTCGTGAAAGGTATTACTGGCCCAAGCTGCCGAAGACCGTTCACTTCTACACATGGTCCTGCTGCGAGTGCCGGCGACGCAAGAAACCGCCGACGAAGCCGGCAGGTCTCCTACATCCGATCGCTCCCCCGACCGTACCGTTCCAGCAGATCGGAATGGATCTACTTGGTCCTTTCGCACCATCGACGCAAGGAAACAGATGGATTATTGTCGCCACAGATTATCTCACACGGTACGCCGAAACGAAAGCCCTTCCTGTAGGGACTGCTGTGGAAGTCGCCAAGTTCTTTATCAAATCCATCGTCCTCCGGCACGGCGCTCCCGAAGTTTTGATCTCAGACCGTGGATCATCGTTCATGGAACAGCTGACGCAAGAAATCCTTCGTCGCAGCCACACCAGCCATCGGCGCACAGCGGCGTACCACCCCCAGACCAACGGGCTGACGGAGAGACTCAACAAGACCATCGCCGACATGATCTCCATGTACGTCGACGTGGAGCACAAGACATGGGACGAGGTGTTGCCGTACGTCACATTTGCCTACAACACGGCCGTGCAAGAGACCACGGGGGAAACACCCTTCCAACTGGTTCATGGTCGTAAAGTAACGACAATGCTGGACGCGATGTTACCTCACGAACCGGCTCTCGACGGAAGCGACGACGCCCAGGTGGTTGCCCAACGGGCAGAAAAAGTACGCCAGCTCGCCAGACACCGTATTCAAGCCCAACAACGTGTCGACACTGGCCGCTACAACCTTCGTCGTCGGGACGTCCACTTCCAGCCCGGAGACAGGGTGTGGGTGTGGACACCGATCCGGCGCCGTGGTCTCAGTGAGAAACTCCTAAAGCGCTACTTCGGACCCTACAAAGTACTTCGTCGACTCGGGGATCTGAACTACGAGGCGATGCCCGACGGAACACGAACTTCATCACGCCGCGCTCCACGACCGGAAGTCGTCCACGTCGTGCGCCTCAAGCCGTACTACGCGCGATAAGACTGCGAACTGTGATCTTGTGCACCGCTTGATAGGATTGTGTTTCGCGAGCCTCCGTATGTTCCCATTTTTTTTTTGTTTGTTTCGCTCTGTTTTGTTGCCTTTTACGTTGCATCGAGACGATGCCTTTTTACGGGGGGGGGGGGGGGGAGTAATGCCACGCTCATCAGCGAGCGACCGCGCGCGTGGCCGAGTGGTTACCGTGCTTGACTGTCGTGTAGAAAGTCTGGGTTCGATTCCAGTCAGTGGAATGCTCTTTAATTTGTTCATTCATTGCGTTCTCGTGAGTTCGAGAACATTCTCGTCAGATCGAGTTCTGAATGTTCGAGTCGCCGAAGAATCTAGGCCGATTGTTCCAGAACCCAACGTGCGTACATAAGCGACTCCGCGTGCTGATCTACAGTCAGTTTTCGCCTAGCGTTCGACTCTGCTTCTACGCCGACTTCGATGCCCGCGACGCTCCGTTAATATCTTTTGCACCCTTTCATTTTTGGCACAAGTTCGCAACATTAAAAGTTTATTTCTTTCTGTTTATTTATTGTTTATTGTTTATTGGTCACCACCCGTGACAATATTAATGCGCGGTTATTTTAACTATACAAATGAAACAAACCGTTGCTTCAAATGGATCTCATCTTAGAACTCAGTACATGGCCCGCCAGTTTGTATTGCTTCCTTAGGATGCACGCACAATGGTTGACGTGAAATTGCAGAAAGATGTGCTACATTTTTACGAGAGTCCCATCTCCTACCCTGGAAAGCTGTTAGATGACCGCCAGCTATGGGTATAAAATGAATACCATAGATAAAAGCCTGCACAGACGACACAACAGCCTCTTAAAACTTCTGTCCAACAGGCGCGCGGACACTTCAATACGTGCTGAGTGTAAATTATTTTGTTTAACAGTATATTTGACGGTTTTAGATTCCCGAGAAAAAGATACGTTCAAATATCTACGGTTTGATGGCCTTTAGGCTCCAGTCTTTTAATGAATTACCGAGGTATAGCTTCGAAGAAAACTTCCACATTTCCAAATGTGGAAGGGGATTTAAACGTTGACGTATATCTGAGATGTACATTCTTAAAAACAAAGTTAGTAGAAAGCTATGTAACTGCAGCAGTTACTATCTTTTTCTGAACGTCTATTCCTTTCACTAACTATTTACTACTTGAGACGTGCGAGAGGTTGCAAAACGTTTCTAAATGCAGAAGTTACTACCTTTTTCTGAGCGTGATTACCTCTTTACTACCTTTTTACTACACCAAAAGCACGGACGAGATGGCGGCGTCTGCTGCACCGCGGATGACCCAAGTTAGCGGAGCACTTACTGTTTGTGAACGCCGGTGGCTGTATTTACACAAGATCCTAGCATCAAATATTTTAGGTGGCGGCATTTTTAAGGGTTGGAGCTAATTTCATAACGATCGCAGCCTCTGCTCCAGCACGTCGTGGCAGCCAGCGCTGCCGCGAGCGAAGCCATCATTGTTGCGGTGGCCGTGCGATTCCTGCTCTTCCATCCCGTCCTTCGAAGCATTTATATTTCAGTTTGGTTTTAAGTGTAAAAAAAAGCCACGTAGATTGATCTAAAAACGCTCCTGAAAAAAGAAATGTTTATTCTGTTTTGTTTGTCTCTCTTTTTTTAAAAAAAAAAAATATTTCTTTCACAAGAGATGCCTCGCAACATTGCACGACACGTACGGGCCAGGCAGAGCTTACGAGGCGTTTATTTCTGCGATCTGACCCTGTCATTTTCCCGTGTGTCTTGTGCTGTTCCCGTGCTCCCATGTTGGTCTGCATAGTTAACGTTCGTGCGTCTGACGTGGCGAGTGTGTGAGTGGACTTGGACAACTCAGTTTGAAAACTCACCCTTGAGACCCGAACCGCTCGCGTCAATCGAAACCGAACTGGATACGATAACAGCGCAGTCCTTTAGCGGCGAGTCAAAACATAAAAGTTGCATTATATATAGCTAATGCGAGATGGTGCTGAGAAATGCTGCCACCTGCCCTTGTGCGACTCGACTGAACCGGTATGTGCTGCCGTGCAGTTGCCGGGGTGGCCGCTGCGGGACAAAAATGGAGGCGTTGCGAGTACGAATCAACGCCACTTTTTCAGAGCAGTTTTCTATCGCAGTTTCCCAACAAAGTTGTTTTAGTAAAGTTGCGTGGACTGCTCCGGGGATACGCCTAACCAGCCGGTGACGAGCGACCACTCGTCACCGGCTGGCTACGCCAGATACGGTGACGACCGTATCTGCAGCTCGACGCGATAGTTTGACCGTTTCAGTGGCATGGGTTTCGCCATCCCAGAAGCTTCAATGCTTCGCTCCTACTTGACACTGAGAACGTTTTATTCGCGGTTTGTGTGTGCTTGGTGGTTGGATCATTTTCCTAGGGCTGTCTTCGGTCATGACAGTGGCCGTGAAAGCGTAAAATACTGACCAGAAACCGGATGACGTTTAGAGACGATTCAGTTGCCACGGAAGCACACATGCGCGGAGTGGGACAGTCTATGTGTGGAAGCGAGAACATGGCTGCTGAGAACTTACGGGGACACTGTTTTATAGACTGTCGCAAATAATTACTGTGTTACTGTGTGTACCGTTACTTCTTAGTAAGAGATACTTGGAATGTGTAGCAACAACGTTTGAAAATGATATTGGTGCGAAAGCAGAACAATATTTGTAACATTGTGTATGGACGAGGTGGTCACTGACCAACCGACTTCATTTCAAATGATCAGTATAAAAGACGCATGGGTAGTCATTGAGGTCAGCGATTGAGTTAGCGTGTCTCCGCGTGTATAATGTGCGTGTGTAAGTCTGCTGTGTTTAAATTGCGTGTCTGTGTTAAATGTGTATTATGTGTGCAAATGTGAGACGAACGCTGTGAAAATGTCATTGTAAGCAGCGCACAAAAATATATCCCAGCGATATTATTTCTTTGCCAATTTGGAATTTTTTCTTTCACTGGGGCCACGTGGGTCTTGTGAGAGCTTGTACCAGTTACGAGCCCCAGCTAGCAAAATATATTAGGTTGGTATAGATGGTGACATCTCAATGAGGTAAAGCGACGAAAAAGATAATGGGAAAGAAAGGAATGGGCGCACCGCTAGCGAGGGGAGTTGGGAACCCCTTCCCCTCGACAGTGTTGCATCATCTTTCTCCTCTGCCACCTTCCTTTCGCAAGCCTTACCCTCTTAACCTGCAACATACTATAGTAACGGTAACTAGCTTCTTGACCTGGTAACCATAACTACCTTAACCGTCAATACCTACGGTGTTTAGGTGCATAGTAACATATGTGACAAGCGGTTACTAGGTTTTTTCTAGTAAATAGTAGCAGCTTTTCTTAAGAGTGTACCCTCAGTTTTTACTTTACTCTGTTTGGGACTGTGACTCTTTGATACCCGACCTCCCACGCGTTGAGATTTATGTAATTCCAATGGGATTAGATCATCTGATCTGCCCATCAACATTTCAGGTCTGGCTCATCGCGGTGAACGCGCGACGCTCATAGTCACGTTTGCGAGGTGATTTTATGATCACTTAATGACATTTGAAGGAAACACAATGCGTTTCGCCATGTGGCAGGAGTATGACACAATGTGACTGAGACTATAGTATAAAATACGTCTCGTGTTACGGTGTCATCTAAATATCTTGACGTGCTTCAGTTATCTTCTGACCTTGCTGCCCAATGTGTGCGTGGGAATTTCAGTTATCTCCACCGACACGCATATATTTTCATTTAGCAATTCTCTTCTTTGGCTCTACGAGGAATAACTAGTCAGCAACGCTTTGTCAAATTTCTTGTTGTAGTTGTTTTATGGTTAATAAAACATATATTTTCCTCCAGATTTTCAAATCACATTACTGACACAATGATCTAAAGTTTAAAAACAATGATATCTTTATAATTCTTCTATAACCGTAAAGCATATTGCCAATATTTTTTTTGTTTAATTTTGTTGCGCTTTTCTATCAAACGCACTAAATGGAAGTGACAATATTTCGAAAAATTTTTAAAGTGATGTTTGTCGGTGTTCCTGGGGTCGAATAAATTACTGGTATTTACAACAACACTTTAAGTAAGTATTCCTATTTAACACCATAATCACAACAACGAAAAAATCTCCTAAGCCAAAATTAAAAGTTGCTGTAAGTATGTAATCGAGAGACGACGTTGAGTGACAGTCAACGTCAACACACTCGAGTACGGGATGCTGAAAACTCGCGATCGCGTTTTCGTTATTGCCACTATAAGTGCCACCCCATCTGAGAAATTTTAAATAAGTTCTGTTTTTGACTAAAACTATTCGGAATAACAGTTGGTCACTACGACTACACATATTTTCAACGCAAACATAGCCATCTTGGATGGAGGAAATTTCCTGCACGTGTGAAAACATAATTTTGCTCTCGACACGACGCTGAAACGCGTCTGCGTTTAAATTGTTACTCTCACTTGTTCATAATTTTGCCTCGCCTGTTTTCTTTTCATTTTCACAAGTTTAAATGTTTTATTCTTTTTCATCGCCCATGCCTTACACCGAAACCAGTTGAATGTCGACGATGGAAAAATACCAACATTTAAATAGTATTTGCAAGAATGGAAAGTTGGAGTAGTTAGTAATAATCCATGTTGATAAAAAGCGCGAAAAACACACGGACAAAGAGAAGAGAACAAAGAGAAAAAAAGTGAAAGCCGTTTACAACTCCCTGTAACGCCGAATTGGAGTGCAGCTCTTGAGGAGGACGAGGGAAGGGTACTGAGGGGAGGGTAGACCCCTCCTCTTCCTCCTCCTCCTCCTCCTCCCTCTCCTCCCCTCATTCTTTAATATGCTCCGGGGGGGTCACCTGACCTCGGGGGGAGGGGGTCAGGTGACCTCGGGGGGGGGGGGGGGGTGTCACGTGACTTTGGGGGGGGGGGACGGTCACGTGACATCGGGGAGGGGGCCACGTGACCTCGGAGGGTCACCTGACCTTGGGGGCCACGTGACCTTGCGGGGTCACGTGACTTTGAGGTGACCTTGGGAGAGGTCACCTGACCTTGGGACCTTGGGAGGTCACGTGACCTTTGGGCGACCTTGGGTGGGGTCACGTGACCTAGGGGGGTCACATGACCTGGGGGTAACATGACCCGGGGACCCTTGGGGGCTCACGTGACCTTAGGGTGACCTTGGTTACGCTGACGGCGACGCCGACGCCGCTCAAGCCGGAAACGGGCGCGTAAGAGCTGCGCTCTAAAACAGCGCCTCCTCCTGTGTGTTCTCTTCTTTTTGTCTGTGTGTTTTCCGCGCTGTTTTTTTCAATATAATTTAAATAAGTACCACCGATGTGGTACTTATTTAAACGTTATATTACACAACTTATATTAGATACAGTGGCGGCGCGTCGTCACCAGCTCGTCGTCGCAAATGACACGCGGCATCAAAAGTCACGACAGACGTGCGCAAGCGAAACCCTTACTATCGGGGTCGCTGTGACGACTTTTGTCAACGACATCAACAGTAGTGTCAGATGTCATCTTTGATGATGTTGCTGTTAAAAGCGCAAAAAGCGATGATTCTAATTCTCCACCGTTCTTATAACTCAACCTTTAAACTTTTTTTTTGTATTTTCAACTAATAATAAGTAAACACAATCAGAGCCATTTATGCACATATTGGTCATAATGACCAGAGCGCGATCACGGCCTTCAACTGGGATGCGCCATGAGCAAAAAGTTGCGACGGGTCTCCTAGAGCCAAGAGAAGCACGAGCAGCGCAATACATAGTTGGCGATACTTCGTTAAGTTGTAATTGAGCAATATATATTTCACTTTAGTATACGTAAATCAACATAAGCAAGCAATTTGTTCTGAATCCTTGTTAGTTTCGCACAAGCGCCTGACGAAGAACGAAAACAGCGTTCGCGTGTGTGCCAGTGTTAATGTCGTCTTTTTTGCTCAATATTGCTTACATCAAGCAACGGCTAATATTGAGAATGCCAAAGTGTTATTTCCACCCTAATAAATTTCTTAGCTAGCACTTCTACCCACATAAATATATCGAACTGTTTTTTTTTTTTTTCGTAGCTTTCTTTGCTTGGAGGCGAACAAAGGAAGTGGCTGGGTCGAAAACAAAAGCCTCCCAAAGCGAGCAGAGAAGGCGCGATGCCGAAAACGCAAAGAAAACGCCCGTATGCGAAGCGAAATATCCAAGACGAAAAGAGCATACTAAGAGTACACAAAAGAGCATCTTTACGGCCCTTCTTGCTTGGAGTTCCAGGCCCCAAGCCTCAGCGCGGGCCTCCAACGGCCGAGGGCCGTCGGCGTCGAAGCTGACCAAAGTGGCGGAACAAATATTCCCCAGCGGTATCATCGGATCTCAGGCGGTAGGCCAGCGGCGTGGATCCTAGAGTGCGTTATCGGGACTATTGCTCCTTTGTTAGGTACCGGCGCGGTTAGGGACTCGCTTTCCGCCACTGCAGTTCCAGGGCCCTCGAGAATTGGCTGCAGAATGGCAGACGGCTAGAAATAATCTAAGAAAATATTGATTCATTATATTCATTGAAGTGCAGCAGCACTTGTTTACAAAATGCTGCACTACGGGTGACTGTTGGGGCGCATTACTGTATTGCAACAGAATCTGCAAAACTAAAATTGAGCCTTAACATTCAGAAAGTAATATGTTAGGTATGCACTTTGAGTGTAGAGATTTAAATCTTGTTTTAAGGTGTCTATAACAATGATTACTGCTACTTGTCATTTCTCATGTCTGCGTTTCTTCAATGCGGAAATAATCTCTAAGTTTATGCAAATAGACTTTCGAAACTTATTATTACGTTAGAATTAGTGCCTACATGACAGATAAAAGCTCACGCCATCCGTCCACGTACAAAACAGTGGAAATGGAAGCGCGCAGCGTAGAGAGGGAGAGTAGGGAAGGACGGAGACGAGAGGGAGGCCACGTAACGGGGAGGAAGCGAATGCGCGCGCAAGATACCGATGGAGAGCGAAAGCAGCATCAGGCAGTGGATGCCGATGCTCAGCGTGCAAGGCGGGCGAACGCGACTGAGAAGCGGAAGCAGCGCTTCGCTCGGCTAGCGGAAATGCAGCACGAGGAGCGGCAAGCAGACCCGGGTCTAGGTGTGGCAGAGAGATGGAGAGGAACGGGGCTCAACGAGCCCGCTTCGCCGAAAAAGTTAACGGAAGATCCATTGGTGGATCCTAAGAAAATGCGTTATCATGACCCTTGGGATACGCTAACGCTGACCCCGTAAAGAAGCCAAAAATAGGCAGCAAAATATAATGCCAAAAGTGAAAGTAAAAACAAAAACAAACAAAAAATGAAAGGGGTCTGCCTTAGCTTTTTCCGTTGGGGAACGTGTGTGGCGTTTCCCAACGGCCCACCAATGGATATTTTCTTCTTCTTGTACCCTATCTAATAAAATCGTCTTAAAATGGCTGGTGGTTAATCAGTCTGATAGTCTCGTATTTTTGGGCATTGATAGTCATAATTTGATAGCCTGGTGGTTTGATGATGTAATGGTTTGGTCACGTGATGATTTGTTGCTATCATGGTTTGATGGTCTGAATCATTTTGGGATTTATGATGTCCTAATGACAGAATGCAAAGAGCGCATTACAGAGAAATGTTAATTTTATTTCGTGCCCATCATTATTTCAAAATGGAACATCCGAAGCATGAGGATACCTTCAGATATCACTGTGGAAATTTCAAAGCAAATTTGTGTTTGGCGTATGGCATATTTTGTGTATATAAAAAAGTTATTGAGTGTTGAGATAACAAATCACAAAAACAAAATGGAGGATAAAATGCGCTTCATCCCCTCGCTACATCGGAGACTACACAACGTAAAATTTTAGCGGTCTGATGCGTGACCTTCTACACTCTGGCCGCATCGCCCATGGTGCTTATGACGGCGTCGTGCGACAGCATGCTAAGCGCTAAGTCTCATCGGGCCAACAATATGGTAATCTTTGTCTATGTGAAGATTTAGCCTGCATTACGCATCTATCCAGTAAATAAATTTTCGTTCAAGCAAAGTGCAAGTGCATTTTTGTCACATTATTTGTCACTTAGATAGAAAACGTAATCTAATTGACTTGCAAGCGGATCAACAGATGGTGTGACCAAAGAAACAAAATGCAATTTCAAACAAAACTATGGCTGCGAGATCACGCCTGGGTGAATACAAAGGTGTCTTCGTGACATTTAGAACATCTTAGGATGATTTGTAGGCATATGTTATTACGGATACAAAACTTCGTTATCGAGCCACTCAGCTGTAAGCTTTCCACATCGGATGTAATTCACGCAAGCACAACGACGTTCCATCTTTAGCGCCTCCACACGACCACTGCTGGAACATCCCAAGGATGGTCCTGTTTGTTCCATCACCGAAAGGTGTAATGAGAAGCACAATCAGCCTTTTTTGATGTTTTGAAATTTTATCGAGATATTTTTTGCGGTTTCACACAGGCAACATAAGAAAGTGTCGGCGGTTTGTCAGTCACTCTGAATCACATTTTGACGGTCTGTGAGCTACCAACAGGGACCTTGCACGGTTCGACAGCCACCATCAGGAAAGGGTTTAAGGGTTCATCAAACAATGTAAAGTAAGCTTGTCGGGCCCTCAAAAATCTGATGGTCAATCAAAAAGGTCTGAGGTATATTGATTGTCCATCACCCTTCAAAGGAAGGGTGATGAACCATCAGTATTATCTGATGGTATTTTTGATTGGTCACCCCCAAATACTTGTGAACGTGGGGTTACCGTGTAGAGGCCCTTTATTTTTAGTCGGTTGCAGTTAAAGTGTATCAAATATATATTTCCGGTGTGTGACTGTCACGGTAAGCTCATGTTTTTGAATAGATTGTGCATAAAGCGAGTATCACCCATGCGCGCCTTCTGCTTGGGCAAGTTGTTGTTCTCATATCATTTGTAAATGGTTTCTACTGGCGAACAGACTCAATATGACT
Organism: Ixodes scapularis; assembly: GCF_016920785.2. Lineage (NCBI taxonomy): Eukaryota > Metazoa > Arthropoda > Arachnida > Ixodida > Ixodidae > Ixodes > Ixodes scapularis. The sequence goes on from NW_024610039.1 coordinate 1,385,669, forward strand.
GCGATCGAGAAAATCCAATTCATGAAAATGGCGAGAAACCCTACCGGAATTGAAATATATAAGTATTGGGGTGTATAATGAGAAACCTTGCGCCTAGGCACAAAAGGGACAAGGTGCACACCGCATAGTAACCAGCGAAAAATTCTTTAATTAAGGACAAGCTTCTTCCCTGCTCTCTAGAAGAGATGCTTCACATTCAAGTTGTCCAAGCTTTTGCCCTAATTTGCTGAGAAGTATTCGTATGTAAACCGCCAAGGAAGAAGTTAAAGTTCCGCCAAAAAAGAAGGTGAACACAAGCCATTACCTGCAGACCGTATGATTAATGAAACTAGAGTAAAATCGCAAACGAACAGGTGCACCTCCCCTCTTTTCCTGGTTTCCAGATTTCTCATATGAATGTGCAACAGCTCGCCTGCGGTTTTACTATAATTTCATTTTTTCTTCTATTTGCAGGCTGTGATTGGTGTTCAGCTTCTTTTTTGGAGGAACTTCCCCATTCTTCCCTAGAGGTGCAAATTAGCGCAAAAGCTTGGACAACTTGTATGTGAAGCATGTGATTTAGAGAAGGAAAATCCCTTAATTAAATCATTTCTATGCTGATTATGATTCGCTGTTGTCCGTGTCCGTTTTGTTCCCGGTCTCAAAGTTTCTCAATATGAATGTGCACCAGCTCGCCTGCGTTTTACTATAATTGCAATATTCCTACCATTAACAGGAGGTGACTTGTGTTCAGCTTCTTTTTTTGGACAGAAATATTTCATTCTTCCTTGAAAGTCTTCATATGGATCCTTCTCAGCAAACCAGGGAAATTTTTGGAAAACTTGAATGTGAAGAATGTGTTTTACAAAACAAGAAAGAAGCTTGTTCTTAATTAAATCATTTCTGTGCTGGTTAAAAGATGGTGTTGTCCTTGCCCATTTTGTTCCTGGCATAGGTTTCACAAAATGGCTGTGTACCAGTTCGCCTGCGTTTTTATTCTAATTCATTTTATTCGGCCATCAACAGGCCGTGACTTGCGCACAGCTTCTTTTTTTTTTGGCAGAAATCCCTTATTCTTCCTTATATGTCTTCTTATAGATTCTTCTCAGCAAATTAAGGCAAATTTTTGAAAAACTTTTATGTGAAGAATGTGTTTTAAAAAACAAGGAAGAAGCTTGTCCTTAATTAAATCATTGCTGTGCTAGTTAAAAGATCGTGTTGTCCTTGCTCCTTTTGTTCCTGGTCTCAAGGTTTCACATGATGGGTGTGTACCAGTTCGCCTGCGTTTTTATTCTAATTTAATTAATTCGACCATACAGGCCACGACTTGTGTACAGCTTCTTTTTTTTGCAGAAATTCCTTATTCTTCCTTAGGTGTCTTCTTACAGATTCTTTTCAGCAAATTAAGGCAAATTTTTGGAAAACTTGTATGTGAAGAATGTGTTTTAGAAAACAAGGAAGAAGCTCGTCCTTAATTAAATCATTTCTGTGCTGGTTAAAAGATGGTGTTCTCCTTGCTCCTCTTGTTCGTGGTCTCAAGGTTTCACATAATGGGTTTGTGCCAGTTCGGCTGCGTCTTTATTCTAATTTAATTAATTGGACCATCAACAGGCCGTGACTTGTGTACAGCTTCTTTTTTTTGCAGAAATTCCTTATTCTTCCTTATATGTCTTCTTATGGATCTTTGTCAGCAAATTAAGGCAAATTTTTGGAAAACTTGAATGTGAAGAATGAGTTTTAAAAAAACAAGGAAGAACCTTGTCCATAATTAAATGATTTATGTGCTGGTTAAAAGATGGAGTTGTCCTTGCCCTTTTTGTTCTTGGTCTCAAGGTTTCACATAATGAGTGTGTACCAGTTCGTCTGCGTTTTTACTAGAATATAATTAATCCTAACATCAACAGGCCGTGATTTGTCTGCAGCTTTTATTTTGGGGGGGGGGGGAGAAATTCCTTATTCTTCGTTGGATGACTTCTTACTGATCCTTCTCAGCAACTTAGGGTAAATGTTTGGAAAACTTGAATGTGAAGAATGTGTTTAGAAAACTAGGAAGAAGCTTGACATTAGTTAAATTATTTCTGGGCTGGTTATAAGATGGTGTTGTCCTTGCCTCTTCTGTTCCTGGTCTCAAGCTTTCTCATAATGGTGTGTACCAGTTCGCCCGCGTTTTTATTCTAATTTAATTAATTCGACCATCAACAGGCCGTGACTTGTGTACAGCTCCTTTCTTGGTAGAATTTCTATATTTTTTCTTTAAAGGTATACATGTATATGCTTATCAGCAATTTATTGGAAGTGCTTGGACAACTTGAATGTGAAGCTTGTGTTTTATAGAACAAGGAAGAAACTTGTTCCTAATTAAATGATTTCTGTTCTGGTTGTGAAACTGTATTGTTTTTGTCCCTTCTGTTCCTGGTCTCAAGGTTTCTCATTCTGGATATGCATGTTCTTGCGTGCATTTTAATCTAAGTTCATTATTAGCGTGTTGCACATTTTGGAATTATAGTGTCCGTGGGTTGATCATGGCACGGAGCAATAAAATGCTGGAAAAATCTTATGTTGATTAGTAGCCATGTTGCACTCTGTTTGTCTGTATTGCATTGCTTTGCTTTTAGACAACCTGGTGACGCCGGTGAGGTAAATAGGCAAAAAGAACGCGGTAAATCCTGGGTGGTGACATAGGGGATCCCTAAAAAGAACAAAAGGGAGGGCGACAAGAGCGGGCAGAAAACCACAGGAGTGTTACGACTGTTCGTTTACCGGGACGAGATGAAGTTGGTCGAGCACTTGTCAACTTAATTTAGTTTTATACAATGTGCGATTCTTGTATTTTCCTGCAAGGTAAGCTAGAAAATTACAACATGCAATCCTTACAGGTGATTTTTTTGCTGATTTATTGTTTATATCAAGGCGTCGCCAGCGATATGGACCCATCGGGACGGCCAACTGGGACCGCCGGTGCCCGCGCGTAGGCCCCGCCGTTTCCAAAGTGGCCCGATTGCACGGGACCTTTCTCTCTAGATTGCTATATTTTATGGGTTACGCCATACACCGCTGCGTCGATAATAATAAAAGTGATATCTAGCAGGCATCTTAATGTAGACGGCTCGCAAACTTCCTGTAGTTAAATGGACGAGCTTATGTACGTTACGAAATGCCAGCAACTTCTTTGTATTTCTTGCTCCATCTAGATATAATATACGTTTACTTAGGTTCGATAATTCTTTGGGGAATCTACCCGACTGAAAAAAAGTGTCGTGAAACTTTCTTCGAACGGAGTGGATGCGTTAAGTGCAAGTCCCCCCTACCCTTCGAAGACACTCTATTTTCACGAAATAGAAAGCAGAAGGACCGCTACTGAAATCTATGAACCCACGATGCAGTCATTCTCTATAGCGAAGAAAAACAGAGCATGTCGCATCACGATGCGACTATGAATCTAAAACACTACTAAGCTCTTGTTTTGCTTTTTTTAAACTTTTCATAGAGTGTTTAACCAAACAGACGAGTAAGGGCTTAGTTAATACGGCGTGTTAACTACCTCCTCATCATTCGTCTCCGGAATGTAACCGGCGTGTATGTGCTACTGCGGACCATTGCCCAAGCCACAAACCAACGACTATGTTTTGAAGAACAAACATTATATGTTTGTCGCTGCAGTGAGCCTAAGCTACACTATATTACTAGCATGTCCAGAACAGCATTCTCCAGGAAGGGACAAGAAAGCTTTTTTTAACATAGCCAAAACAAAACCGGGCTAAAGATCAGCGAGTCTGCTGGCAATTTACTTACCACTTTCCAAGGTAGGGAGCAAAATATGCTTCAGGTAGGGTGTTTTAGATTGACCTCAAATACACGATGCTGGCGAAGAGCTGGCTAATAGGCCGGTCTCAACTTCACCATACATTTGCTTAAAGCACTAAGTCACCATATCGATGCACCGACGAACTAAGACTAAGCATTAACAACAAAGCAGACACAGTGTCATGTTTCACGGCCGAGCTAACAAAGAAAGTACCGGAGAAGAGGTGCGAGGAGAAAGAAAAACATAATTCGAAGCACCGGAGCCCATTTTTAGGCGACGACCCAAGGGGGGAGTAGAGGGAGGCGTTTCGCGGACGGTGTTCCGAGGCCACTGAAAGGAACCCGGCAACGACCCGTGGAACGCCCGGCGAACACCGAATACAAATAAAGGCGACCTTCGCATTGACGCCACTCTGGTGTTGGACTCTCGGCGGCGACCCGAGTAACCACAAGGATGCCGATGAAGATTACAAGTGATGAATTTGGTGGTGACCCAAAATCAGTGGCAGCGACTCCCGGCGGTGACACGAAAATAGTCCACAACTAAATATTTCAAGGCGCACACACCGGACCAACTTGGACTCTATCATAAACAATACAAGCCGCTAGTCCGATCATTATGTGCAAACAAATATGTGAGATTATTGCTAAGTTTTGTGCGTTTGTATACTAGTTTCTTACTGCGTATCTTCTCTTTTGGTGTAATATAACTTTTTTTTCTTCCATCATAGCGCACTCGTTCCCTTTTCCAACGGTTGAACTCTGAAACTTGACACACACATATGAAATTGTTTTTTCAAGAGGTGATTTATTGGTTTTCCTAGACACCACTATAATAATTTTTCACTAATAATTTGTGGCCTCTTTACATAAAGCAACAAAACAGTAAAATACCAAAGCCAAAGCGCCACAGTGGCGCAGTATGACTTAATGCGGCCAGTTTATACACTTGCAGCTCTTTTTTACTAAGGATAATTTGTGCTGGAGCTTTCATTCACAACGAAGGAAAGGCCTTCTTTTCCAGCAATGCCCACTCAATGCTTGTAAAACGTGGGATTACATATTCACCTACCTTCACGCAGCCATTACAAAAAGCTGCCAGCATAGACTGCCGGTCAGCTTTGATCATCAAATTGCACGCTTGATGAGTGCCGATTACCCGAAGAGCTTAGTGACAAGTGTGTGTGAAAGGCTCCTACAAAGAAATAAAAAAGTGGGAGTTGACAAATGTCGTAAAAAGACAGACTAGAGGAGAGTGCAGGTGATACGATATTTGCACCAAACTGTCCCACAATTTAAAAAAAGATCTTTGTTAGACACAGGTTAATGTAGTGTCCAAACTTTCAAAGATATCCTCCGCGATGTCAAAACGAAAGTTTTTAATGGGGTAAAAATCATCTAAGAAGATACACTGAATGCTTGACTAAGGTGGTATATGAGATTCCGTCCGATTTGCGGCAGTTTACATCGGTCATACCGGCCGATGCTTTATTGAAAGAGCGCGGGAACACAAGCTAGCCGAACGCAATAATTCGGGTGCGCATCTTGCGGAGCACTGCAACCAATGTGGGTGGGAACCCTTGTTAGAGTGCACAAAGTTTATTAAGAAAGGATATCAGAATATGAAAAAGAATTAATTGAAACGTTCAATATACGCAAAGCGGCTGACAGATGTGTAAGCATGCCATCTCTCTTTCTACTAACCAACGAAATTGTGTTTCTTGAGGGCTCTGTGTAATGCGCGATACGAACCTTTATCAGTTGCACCTGTTTAGGCGATTGGGATCGATAGTTTGACGATGATTCGTGTTTCATTGAATCAGTTGGAAGTTGACGCTTGTCCGTGTCGTACGTGTGTCTTTCTTCGTCCCGTTTTGTTCGCGCCTTTTAAAATTTTAATCGATATGAATCAACTAGCCCCAACCAATGTTTTACTGCACAGCGTACCATACGAGCCATCTCCGTCAGTCCAGTGCGTTGAACGCTTTACATGGATTCCCACCTCGAGCGTCGATGGCCACTCCAGAACATGATCTTTCACCTACGAGGCTCTGGATTGACTTTGATGGCTTTTAGCGTGCACTGCGGTTCATCGCCTGGCGAACACAGTGCAGTCCAAGTAGTCGCACAGAACATCGAAAAGAATGGGAGACAGACAAGAGCATGCTTGGGGCTTGGATTGTGAACGAGAAAGGCAAGATAATGCGCGCTCCTTTTCCCTAAGAAACATCTGCTTGCACACGGGAGGCAGACCGAAACAGGGTGACCCTAAATAAGACATAAAAGGGTTGGTCTTCTACCACCCACCCGATCACGGCGAGAATATACAGACCTGACGGAAGCGTCCAGTGCCGTTGAGTGAGAGCTCGCTGACGGCTCCGGGGCCCAAGCTTTTCCCTTAATCTGGGTTCCGGGTCCGCGTAGTTTGCCTGACGGGTACTCTGCCTTCTTATCGCCCCTTCAGGGGGTACGCAAACTCCCGCTTGAGGGTCGCTCCGTTCCGGTGACTGAGGACGCCCGCATCGTGGATACGGCAGCTCTTCCCGCCTTGCATCTCCGAGACGCGTTGTTGTCTAGTTGGGGGTCGGGAGTGTCAGAAGGAGAGGCTTTTCTATCGTCTTGCTCTGGCTTTCGGACGCCATCGGATTTGCCTCGCTCTCGGCCGTTCTGTTGGTGTTGGGTCTCTTTTGGCGGATATTTTATTGCGTCATTCAGTCGCTGACAAAGAGCCAGAGGTGTCTCCTTTTTATTGTGATAAAAGTGTTCTTATGTTGCGTTTATTTCTTCGTCCCCGCGCGGAATGACATCGCAAGCAAATGGACGAAACAATCTTATTGCTTTAGACATGCATAACTTTAAACGTTTACGCCTGCCCCAACCAAGTGTTTTCTGATGTAATTTTACTACTTCCTGCTCCAGTGTGCAGGCACCGATAGTTGTAGGTGCAGAATTTAATATGTTATACCTGCTGTTACAAATCATTTTGTTTTGGTCTTTAAATAATGGATACAGTGCCGGATCACAAAGAGTGTTCTAGAATAGTTATACGTATGTAGTATCTCCCTACATAGCTGGCAGAATGTAGACGGCATCGACATTCGCACGCAAAAAGATAAAGCGCGATTACAAATTATTACTTTAAAACGAAGTTCGTATTGCCGCAGTAGATATGAGAAAGGACCTAAAACCCCTTGCTGATGCATACTTTGGGAAAAAGTTTTCCCACGGCTTGTCGTCTTACGGTCTTCCTCCGAAAATATTAGTAATTGGAGAACAGAGACGCTCGACGCTAAACTCAATGCAAATACATATCTTATACGTTATGACTAATCTTACTTTGTTTTCTTGATTCTCAGTGGCGAAAAATTGGGGGGGGGGGGGGGGGGGAGGTCGCGTTTGTGCATGCCACAGCTCGACGGCAACTGGAGTGGAATTTTGTGCTGCATTCTTCGACGTTTTTAGTGTAGATCCCACTTCTGCGATCAAGATATAACCTGGAGTCTTACTGAAGTACAATTTTTTACTTACTCAGGAGCGGTCCCGCAAAACAGCACTGATACCATACATGATTTGCCGGTCATATTGCATTCAACAGCGGATGTACACCTCCTTTCATGAGGGCCTCACTGCACGCCCTTTGGAAGATACACTACTTGGGCGTTAATGTTTTGAGTAAAGACAGGTTTACTCTACTCAGTTGCCTCACTATTGTGCAAAACAGGTAGTTTTTTCTAGTTTCCGTCTTTTATGTATGCAGTGGTTAACCTGTAACACCAATCTCGCAGGACTAAGTAGCGGAAAATATGTTAAAAATATGTGCTCTACCTCAGTATGTTACTGAACTCACGCACTGCATTTTCTATACTCAGTCGTATATTCATTTATTTATATGCGAGTTTGTAGTTGATTAAAATGCGCAAACATAAAATGTGGACAACATATTAAATATTCGTACAAAGTAGCAGAACAGACCCCAGACAGCAGGTCATGTTGCCAGCAGAAAACATTTAAGCACCCCAAAGGAGAAAAAGAAAATTGATAATAATTTTTTTTATACTCTTCAATACTTGTTGGGTGGTATCATATAAAATCGAACAGGCATGTTAAGCTAAATATTTTGATTTGCCTAAAATTTTTTTATTAGTAGTAGTCAATCTTCCCGGACAAACAACTCCGCTCTTAAACATTTTGTAGAAAATGTATTTCCTTCCACAAAAGTGTTTAAGTAGAGCAAGTTGAAGTACTACATTTTGTCTGCTTGATTTCTGTACCTAGTTGTGTCGGCTGTCAAAAAATACTAAAAGCCAAAAGACTCAATATGATTTTTAACATAAACATATAATGCGCGTCCTATGCTTCAGATTAAATTAGGCGTTCTTGGTATATATTAAAGAAAAAAATTCTAAACATCGTACCTTCAACGGTTCGGTCGGAAATTTTGAGCCTCGTATAAAGATTCATAACAAATATTGCTTACTAAACACAACAGACTTCTAGTTCTCTACATGGGTTATCGACTGGTACCACTCTGGTTGCATTTATTTTTGCAGTATTTACCAAAGTTTTTTTTTGTTTCTTTTTAAACTTCCTTCAAACATTTTATTTAAACATACTTCGAAACCTATTTGTTAAAAAAACATTTATTATTATTTTTTTACTTATTCCCAATGATGTCACTTTCCTTCTGGCGTAACCAAAGTTCCTCCTGTTTTATTTTTTGTAGAAGTCATCGAACACACATCCACGGGTATGAATCGACAGAATGGTAGTTTCGGAAGTTGGCTCTACTGCACGTAAATTTAAGCCTAAGATGCTAAGCGTTTTGAAGGTGAAGGGTCCACAGGAGCACGCGGTGTAGATGGGGGTAAGGTGGGATGTGTTATGTGGACGTGCCGCCATCAGTCAAATATATTTGCCTCAACCCCTTCTACATTTCGACACCAATAGTGTCTCATATCTTTTTTTTCCTTTAATTTTAATTAGTACACTTGAGTCGGGATGTTTATTGCTGTGTATCTCAGTTTAGTAAATATAAAATTTTTGCATGTCTCATCTCGTTTGTGTCTTTCTGCCTTTCGTGTTCATTCCCTCCAAAACAGTGTACGGTTCCAACTTCGCGGCTTTTAAAAAGGCAGAAGACGAGGTTACAACCTTGGTGTTATAGCTAGCATTCCTGCTCCCTCCTTAACGTGTTCTTTTACATTCGAACTTATTTGCGTTTAGATTTTTGAATGGCTGACGGTCACAAATTTGGTTAAGCGTCCTTTCGACGTTCGATATTAAAAGAGATATCGGGATGAAAGGTTTCGTTTTTTGAAGTATCTCAACGCGTATCTGGTGAGGTCAGTTATGACAAAGGCTCATGGAGATCATCTCTTTCTTCGTATTTTCATATTGGAAAAAGTAGAAGAACAGAAATAGGAACGAACCGGTACAGCTCGCGTAAGCACACACTTCTTGCTTTGAGTTGATCTTCCTTCAATATGAACGGGGTGAATGAAATGTCGTAATCCCTAATTCAAGTCTCCGATCAATTTTCACGAATCTCAAATACCCCTGCCTAATTTACAGTTTTATGTATACTTTGTGTGCAACTTTTTCTTGCAATCCTTAATGGCAAGTGAAAAACATTTTGAAAAAAAAAAATAAAACGAGTTTCAGGTAAATCGAATTTTGGCGCATTTTTATCCCATGAATCTGAATATCACATTCGTTTTCCCCGAAAATGTAAGTAAATGCTAGAGAACTCGGAAATCCTCCGAACAGCCGTGACGTCATACTAGAATCGTGGAACCGCCAAGCGCGTGCCGCTCGTGTGAGCAGCGCGTGCAATTAGAAGCTCGCCATGTATATTTCTTCGCATTGACACCAGTCGGGACTTCTCTTTCCGACCTTCTTGAAGACATAAAGATTGCACGTGCGTTGCTTTGACAAGCGCTGAAAATGGGCGAGAGCAGAGATTCCAAAATCTTATAATGTGTCGTCACCCCCGGGAAAGAGGGGCTACGGAGGCACTTTACAAATTAATTTCTGCGGCCTCTGTGCACCAAATTTTAAAATAATTTTGATATTCGTGATCCTACTGGCCGAATGAAGGCCATTGAAGTGCTTTTTTCTCAAATACAAAGCCGCTTCAGTTTCCCTTTAATGACTTTCGGGGCACATCTTATGTTTGAACTTTTGATTGAAACTTTGAATAAGTTTTTGTGCGATACCTCTTTTTTTATAAATTACCACAATAGATGCTGGTACTCTCCGTTGAGTACAATACCTGGACTCTAATCTTGCACCCGCAGTAACTTTATCATAACTTTCACTCACTAAAATAAGTCTAGTTTCTCCTCTTTCACAGCCAGTATTTCCATGCTTCTTGGCTTTCGGAGGTGTTTATAGGGTGTTTCTAGAAAGCCGTGAATTATAACGCATATATGTACAGGGTGTCACAAAAGAAAATTTACACGGTCTTTTTTACCGCAAAAATAAACTAGGCATCGCCGAACGCTCATTCTCCGCCCAAAGGTAGAGCTAGAGGTCACAACCAGATGCCAAAGTTTCAGCCCAATACGATAACTTAATCAAAAGTTATTAGTGATTTCCTGAAAATTTCAATGGGAAAATGGCCACCGACGGAGCTTTCAAACACATGGGGCTCTATGGCACCAGAAACCGAAAACAGGCAAAAATGGGCTACATTTTCCCATTGAAATTTTCAGAAAATTCTTATAACTTTTTATTAACTTATCGGATCGGGCTGAAACTTTGGCACATGGTTGTGATCTCTAGCTCTACCTTTGGCGGAGAATTAGCGTTTGGCGATGTCTAGTTTATTTTTGCGGTACAAAAGACCGTGTAAATTTTCTTTTGTGACACCCCGTACTTGTGGCGCGAAAAACAATGAAAGTACATGTGGAGCGCGAGGTGAGCGTTCCACTTGCAGAATATATCATGCCTAATTTCCTGCGCCGGCATTTGCCACCAGAACACACTCCGTTTTGGTACATTCATAACACAGATAAGAACGCTGTAAAACAAGGCTTGTTAGCGTTGTACCATCGTCACAAAGCCGTTTCTATCAGATGCGCCATAATCGTTCCAAGACTTGTGCATGGGATGATGAACCTCTATACCTTTATACTGACGGAGCCTGGCAAATGGCCACGAGAAGCGGCCGCCGAAATGAAAAAGGTAGAGCGGCAGAAGACCGATCAGAGGAGAGCCACGTTACTGGCGTCCCGCTGCGGCGAGACGCCGAAACACACTTCTCCCGAACGAACTAGTGTCTCTCGGGTCCTCGTGGCTGCAAAAGTTGCGCGCTGACGTCCAGGTTCCCCGAGAAATCGCTCTTTGATACTCGGTGCTACCAGAGTTTCACGCTCCAAATCTGCGCCCGGGACAAGGAATTCGGATACCCTGAGGTTTAGGGTTGCAGAGAGCTTGGCAACTCCCAATGAAAGAAGAACAAGAAGTGCTGAACGAAGAACACGGCCAGCAGTGGTTCCTTATATTCACAAAATATCGCATAACCTGAAGCCGATAGCTGCAAGATATGACATACAAGTGCTACTCTCAGCCCCGGATAAACTTAAGAGGCTTTGTCCAAAAATCAATAGACTTCAACAAACTCATACTCTATGACTTCAACATACAGACGTCAACATATAGAAGTATAGACTTCAAGAAACTCATAGTCATGAACATAAGTACGTGAATTGCGACGGCATGTATATTTTGAGTACATGTATACTTATGCAGTGGCGTACCAACTTGTTTTTGAGCGTGGGGGGGGGGGGGGCAAACCAGACCCCAGACACCCCCGGGGGCTGGGGGCTAGGGTCGGTGCCCTTGGCATCCCCTTGGGCACCGCCGGCCAGTGTTTGTCCTGCCCAGTGGCGGATACTTCAGGGTGGGGAGGGGGGGGAGCAAAACACATGCCTTGCCCCCCCACTCCGAGAACGGGGCGGGGGGGCAAGTCCTTTGCCCCCCCCCCCCCCCCCCCCCGGTTGGTACGCCCATGTTTAGATGTATTCATTCACCGCCTCGTCTGCGAAATTCCGGGCTCCTGTGGCAGTGTGTACGTCAGACAAACAGGCCACTGTGTCAACCTACGACCGCGAGAGCATGTGGCTCTTCAATCATCACCATCAGGGCATCTCGCCATCCATATCAGAGACTGTGCCTGCACCTTTGTGTTCAATCAAACTAGAGTCCTCAAGCGCAATCGCAGCAAGAGGGCAAGAGAAATATATGAGTCTGAAACTATCATGACGTACGGGACCAAATGCATAAGTGCGCCCTCTGCCGCACTGTCTCAAAAAGAGCAGTAATATCTTGACCACTTTTCTTAAATCTAGCGGGTAACTGAAATTATTTTTCAATCGTTTTTTCTTCTTTTTTGGAGGGGTAATTTAAGTCGATCATCAGTGCAGACCGAAGTGTTTTCTTCTTTTTTTTTTCTGAGTTTCATCGCATCAGTCACTTCATTCGCCCCTTTCACGATCATTAGTATAGATTTTCATCTCATTTGTCACTTCGTTTACCTCTTTCACGATACATGTGGTAAATACCTAGTTGTGAGTAGCGTTCTTTCCTATCTCTGTGTTTTTCCTGTGTTGCCATTGCGCTACATTGCAATTATCGTAAAGCAGTCACCTGTGACGTCACATAACTTCAGTTTTCCCGCTTGATTTAGCCGGAAAATTGACGTCACGTGACCTACACATAGCTTCACTTCACCCGCTAAATGTATCGAAAAATTTCCGCGTTACCGACCGGAGCACGTCATTCCGCATACAATGTGGAAACGGGCTCCGAATATGGCTAAACGTTTGTAACGCCAGAACGTTTCACAAACCCAACACAACAGACCAATCTCGATAAGTGTTCGGCGCATGCGCGACGCGGTGATAACTTTAGTGCACAGGAGGCAGATGGATGTGCATAGGTGGGTTATTGACAACTCGTGCTCTAATCGCGCGGAGCTCCAGCGATGTTGTTTCAAGTGCAAAAAAAAACTAAATTTCCCGCGATGCATCGGGGCAGCGGTGACGTAGTCAGGTGAGATCGGTCTAGCGCCTAACAATCTGCCATAAACTTCTCTTGCCCCTTCACAACAAGTGGTGACCTCGTCTACGGGACGACACCCGGATTACCGGGCGAATGATTTTCGTAGGAAATGACTACGAAGACACGCCAGGCCGCCTACGTGGAAGTGCTACGCTTGTTTGCCTGTGGAATACGACCAACAGCACCTCCGCTCATTCACACTGGAAGCGGATCCGCGTTCGCAAAGCGGTTGCGAACGCGGTTGTATAAAAATACAGTAGAATTTCGCGAGCACTCGGTGACATCAAGTGCGCGTGCAATCGTACTTGATCTTTATATATCCGCGTTCGCAACCGCTTTGCAAACGCGGATCCGCTTCCACTGTGAATGAGCGGTAAGACAGGACCTATCGGACGCTACGCATGGTTTTGCGCGCTGTGACATCCTACGAAAGAGCCTCTCACCGGCCTACCATGGTCCCTACGGAATCCTCGAACAGTAAGCAAAGCGCCTAACGACTGACACCAATGGAAGGCATGACGTAGTAGCAATGGATCGCGTAAAACCGGCCTATCTAAATGGCTGCTGCGAAAACGTCCCCAACAACGACTCCAAACTCAATGCTGCCAGTCACCTTGTCGAAAGCTCAGACTGGTGCCAATGCAGTTTTGCAGGAAGACAACGCGACTAGAGAGATGAAAATTAATAACGGTATTTCCACAAGACTGAACATGCACCACTGTTTCAACGTTTGATTCTGCAAACACAATACGTTTTGGTTTCGGTCTCCAGTTCCACAATGGCTAGACCGCAAGCATTGGCAAAACGCCGCTGCTAAGGCCGATGTCATACTGAGGAAGCAGTTGATCATGTTTTCGGCGACCCTGTCAAATTCAAACAACACCAACCGCAAGATAATATGTTTCTGTCTTTTGACAACCGTATTCGCCGATTTATTGTCCGACAGCCGGAGAACACCCTGTCCGAACGCGCTGGCGGCGGGGGCGACACGGACAACACCCCGCCATCTTAATTATTTGCCTTCGTTCGCGTTCGGGGAGGCGGCGCGGGGCAAGGGACTACACAAAGTGCGAGTGCGTTCAAAGGACCGTAAATTACCACGGAAGGACGTCAACCAGTGACCGTGCTTAGAAAACTTGACAGAGGGAGTATAATCCACTCTTTATTTTATGAAAATGTTCTTCATTCGCTGATGAAGCAGCAGGCCCTAACCGAAGAAAAAGAAATCGCAGCTACGCCCGTAATCTGCTCCACCCTATGAAGTGTTTCTGTTCGACTCTGTCTTTGAAACAAATCCTATTTCTAGTGTTAGCGCGGTGTCTAGTTGAATTGACATCGCTTAAAAATTGGGACACCGACGCGATGGACCTCATTAGGATTGGTCGAATAAATATATATTACGTTGTCTGTTTGCCTTTACCACCTGCTATGCCAGGGGTGGCCAAGCTGCGGCTCGCGAGCCGCATGCGGCTCTTCGCGTGTTAAAGTGCGGCTCGCGGCTCCCTCCCCTAGCCCCCCCCCAACCTTTCCTGGAATAGAGAGGCAAAAAAGTTGGGAGGCCCCCCCCCCCCCCCCCCCCAACTTTCCCGCCTCCCTCCCGGTCACACGAGCACTTCCCCCAAAAGAGAAATGGAACGCGTTTTAAATCGAAAGGCAGGTTGATGTATGGTGGTATCGTGCTACTCCTACCTTACGTACAGCTAGACTGCTTTTTACTCGGACAGATGGAAAGTAGTTTGAGTTTCGCTTATTGCTCTAAACAAAATATAGCCTCCCTCTCCTCCCCACCCCCGTGGCTCTTGGAAGTTTCACGGTTTTGTTTGCGGCTCTTAGGCCGCGTCAGCCTGGCCACCCTTGTGCTATGCGATCTCTCGATTCTCCGCAACGTCCGTGTTTTTTTTCTTTTTTTTAGAAATTAAGGTGCCTGCTAGCGCCTGTGTTCACGTCCCAAGCATCAACAATCATGATAACACCGGTCATTTTCATGCCTCAATTTTTTAATCGCTTGTGTTCGTGGATGATTTTATTAAATTTCGTCAGCGCGTTGAGTAGGTATGTCATTTTATACCTATATAATTAATGTGACCTGGTCTCTCGGCAGTTCTATTCTAAAATACAGTCAGAACGTTTACGACTGTATATAGCTTTGATCATTTAGACAATGATTTTAAAGGGCAACTCCGGCCAAAACTCAAAACGAAATAAAATACTGGTATCGCTGCACTGACACAAAATACGACCCCAGACAAAATATTACGTCCGGGGGATGCCGCATTCTCAACTAATGCCGATAATAAAAATGCGACCCGCCGTGAGCCGCCGCACCTTAGCGGGAGGCCAGCGGGTTGCCGATAGCTAAAGTGACGCCGTGACGTCAGTACCGCTCTCTTTTTTTTCCTCCGGCCGGGAAGTTGCACGGAGTGCGCTGCTTTGAGCCGCTACCACCGCTACTTCGGCTTGTGATTGGAGTGTTTAGACGTTGCTTTTAGTTGTAGCGCGTGTAGCTTCGGTAGAGCCTTTTGTTTATTTGCCCTTGTGAGGACTCCAAGACTCATTTTAGCAAGCGACTCGGTGCGTTCAAGACTGCCCAGCCTTCCTCCAAAGATACCAAGTACAACTTGTAGCGCTGTAAGCTGCTCAAACAACCCGCTGTGCAACCCGGAGGTACTTTTTTACAAGTTTCCAACGGACCAGAAATTGGAGAGGGTGCGGGTGAACGCTGTTCGACGAGTGGGCTTTGGACTTCGGCGTTTACGCGCCCGAGGAAAAAGAACGAAAAGCAGACATGTACAGCCCAGCACACGTGTGTTTGGGCGCCGCGGCCCACGCCGGAGAGCCTCAGAGCTTCGTGTCTGGGACAGACTCGCAGCGCGAAAGCGAGAGTGCCCCCAGTACTGTATGTCACTGGCAGCGCGGCGTAGAGAAACACCGCTCCATTTACAGAGCCCCGATGACAATTTAGGCCTACTGACCAGTACGGAAGACCGCACGCAAGGCGACAGCCGCCGAGTACGGCACCGAACGAGTTCACTTTTTTTCCAGTCGCTAGCTTTTGGGTATACAAGCGACGAGTACGGCATAGCCCAGGCACGGCGGCGGCCGCCGAGTACGGCACCGTACGAGTTCACGGGTTTCCCAGTCACCAGCTTTTGGGTACACGCACTAACTCTTGCTACATATGCTGCGGATAACTACCATGTATACAGAATTAAAACAAAATCAACTTGCCTCCTATCTTCAGACCGCTAGCTCAACAGAGGTGGGTGCCGCTCGGTCTGCGTACTCGTTGAACGAGAACGATCTTGACGTCACGTTCACATAGCGGCTTATTTCCAGTGTTGCCGGGGCCTCGAGCGGCTAGTTTCGGTTTTGTTGGCCGCACCCCAAATAAAGCTTTGAGGCGTCGATTTCTTTAAAACTACGCACAATAACGAGAAAAAAATTACACCTTGCAATTCATGGACGCTGGCTATGCTAAAAACAGTCATAATCCAAAAATCGAAAGTATGGACCGGAGTTACCCTTTAAATAAAACATTCATGTTATTATTTTTGATGCATGCCAACCATATTTAATGTTAAATAACGTTTTCCAGGACCTTATTTGAGTAAACCTTTGCAAAATAAAAACACGTTATTGAAAGGGAACTTTGCCATCAAAGATATCTCTGTTGTGTTGACGACTCAAAATTGGCTCATTAACCGATCTGGGCAGGACGCTTCCTCCAACACAAGTGGCTGCTCTTTCCGATGCCGAAAGTTGTCACATCGAGGCAACATTGTTTCTGTCGATTGTGCTGTGTTGATTAAAGTCACTGGATCTGGGAAAGTAGCGCCATTGTCTTCCCACCTGCTAGCCCGACACAAACAACTACCAACATACAGACGACAAAACCTCTTAAAGGACACATGCAAAGGAAAAAAAAAAATTTTTAGACAGCTTAGATGGAAAAAGGATGTCATAAAACGATTTTACAACGAAGAAACAAAATTTTTAGAGCTATATTTACGGCGCTATACGAATTTGTAGTTGGCGCTCGCGGGAGCCACCGCTGGTCACGTGGTACGCCCGCGCGCCGCCGCGCTGCGTCGCCGCCGCACGCTGAGCGTTGTGCGAACGCCGCTTCAACGCGTTTCTCCACGCCGCCGTCGCCTCCGCCGCACAAGTTCGTCTGCTTCGGGGCGCCGCCGCCGTCGTCTGACCGGCGCACAGGCCTATCACGTCTGCTTGCGCTTTTTCAGGAGTTTCCTTTGGGCTCTAAAAGTTACTTATTCGTCTTCGTTTTTTGTTATACTTCAAACAAAGATGAATAAGCTACTTTTAGAGGCCATAGGAAGCTTCCGAAAGAGCGCAAGCACCACGTGATAAATACAGACCACTTTTCCGCGGTGCCCGCGGGCGCCAACTACAAATTCGTTTTGCGCCATAAATATAGCTCTAAAAATTTTTTTTCTTCGTTGTAAAATCGTTTTATGGGGTCCTTTTTCCATCTAAGCCGTTTAAAAAAAAAGTTTTTTTTCCTTTGCATGTGTCCTTTAAGAAGATTGGCCCATCACTGTCAGTTGCCATGGTGATTGCCATTCTGGACCATTTCAAAGCTTCGAAGCTTCGAAAGGGTCGTTAAAACCGGTCGCAGTAAGATCGCCATGGAGCGTCATCGTACTGAAAGCGTTCCTCGGCCAATATGAGCGTCTTTGCCACTGTGCATTCGATTAACTTCTTACCTAAGCTTATTTCCTCAAATCTCTTACACTTATGTTTCTCTCCTGGCGTGTTTCAAGACAGTAAAATTATTTTTCCATGCTCCCAAGCACCGACGCCGCGTGGGATGCCGTACATCTTCGTACCGCCATCACACTCAACGTCAGTGCTTCGAGGCATAATTGGATATCATGTGACCGAGTGTTGTAACTGCAAAGTTGAGATACATTTAAGGCTTACAAAAAGTTCACACCTTACTTACTACTCAGCATGTATGTTGAGAGTACGTTTTACGTGGTGTGAATTTTTTAGCGCCGAGTAAACTTAGCGAAAAAGTATAAACATGCTCGTACCTGTCCTAAGGCTCGATATCTGTAGCCGGCTCAAGCTGGCTATCTATCTGGATTACCTCTCCAACAGAATTTTATACAGATATATGCACTCGTTTTTGTTCAACTTTGTACACACAAAATGCCCCATTTGCGACGATACTACTCAAAAAGATTAAATTGGTTTCTTAAACTGTTTCGCAATTATAATTATTAATTTTTTTCAACAAGGAGACGGAAACTATGGGGCATGCTCGATTTTGAATGCATTGCAATATCTCAAACTGTAAGAAAAAAAAATAAATAACCACGAACGTGATGAGCTTCCCGGGTGTGCCTCATTCCGGGTACTCAAGAGGGGCTCCAGGAGGGGTCTTATGTATGATGCCGACCTAGGCTTCCTTTGTGCACCACGGAGAGGCCAACGTGCCTGCCTGAGGAAACCGACTGTGAGTTCGACAATGGCAGCCCAGTTAGGCTCTCGACGTGGCCCGTTGTGTGTCTCCTGAGACAGCGCAAGTAGGCTGCCCAAGTGGGCCCCACTTGGGCCTTACGAGCAATACCGACGTGGGACGCGCGTGGACAGCTCAAGTGGAACCCACATTGGCCCTCCTTCCAGGCCCACTTTCTGCTGCTTGGAGTACGAGAAGTGGTAGTCAATTCCATGCGCCGCCAAATCATTTTTTTGTAGATCTGTAATTTAATCAGTGCAGTTTATCTACCCGCGTACATTGACAATATCATCTTTGCAGACCACAAAAATAAAATTAAAATAATTCGTAATAAATAACAGTTAACACATGCTTGGCAAATATATTGCCTTTAACAGTCCATAGGCGATGTGCACGTTAACAGAGGCACCAAGTTGTAACCTTTTTCGTTTACCAACCTCTCCAGCTACGCAGCTACCACATCCGTTATGGGCTACAAAAAGCAAGACATCACAACCTGAGTTAAGTGGAAAATTATAGAAAGGGCAAAGCTAGAGGATTGACAGCCGCGATAAAATTGTGAACACCTTCCCTTTGTGTGGTAAAGGCAAAGCAACATTTTTCCCCCTTCCGGAAGTTTTAAAATGCAAGATTCAATATTCAATGCAACAGTAAGACTGGTACAGTGCCCCTCAAATTTAACGCCGCCACTAGATCGTCCGGTTTATTCACTTGTTGAGCTATTCCTGAACCTAGTGGTCGGACTACTTGGTGAACATTCGCGTCCCCGATGAGAACCCAACCAGGGGAAGGTATTCGAGCAACTGCAGCGACCAATTTATCTTTGGGTAGCATGCAATAGATCAATATTTTCGTAACCGGGGTGTAACCGAGTGGCGGCGTTAAGTTTGAGCGGCAGTGTACCTGGAGTAAAATACAAATGAATGTTAATGACATGATGTCCCGAATTTTAAACACAAAAGACATACCTAAAATATAGTAGTATGTTGCCTAACTGTGTTCTGTGTATTTTGAAAAAAGGAAAATTTAGCAATCCTCAATGGACGTCTGGTGACCCGACTGTATACGAGAAATTTAATCAGTGCCACATTGAAGCTAGGCTTAAGTTAAGTCATTCACCTGCATCGTCCAATGATGATCTACGATCGCACAATGATATGACGCTTATCACGGTCGAAACGGGCAAGATTTTAAAAATTACCAGAAAGCAATATGCCTACAGCCTTCGAGAACCTCATGAGGCTTTCATCAGAAATTTTCTTCTGTTCTCTCTTTGAGCACTGTAGGTTTTCATCATCGAATATTTACGCTTTCATAAACTAGAGGTTGGAAGGTGGAGGGGGGAGGGGTCGTGATGTTGTTAACACAGTTATGCGGGCATGCACCTCAACGAGGAGGCAGGAAGGGTTGGCAATGAAGGCTAAATAACTGCACAAAAAAAAACATTTGTCAGCAAATTGAAGTATAAATTAACATCTCTGTCCAGCCTCTTCCGGGCTCTGCTTAGGTTTGCTTAAATCGCGCTCACAATGGGTGTTAACCTGCTCAATTCAGCATGGTATTCTCAGAACAAGCACTCGCCGTGCTGAAGTAGAGGGTAAGTCCGGTCCGTTTGTGTACACGGT
This sequence comes from Ixodes scapularis, assembly GCF_016920785.2. Taxonomy (NCBI): domain Eukaryota; kingdom Metazoa; phylum Arthropoda; class Arachnida; order Ixodida; family Ixodidae; genus Ixodes; species Ixodes scapularis. Next base: position 1,405,622 of record NW_024610039.1, read on the forward strand.
TGTTCCGTAAGAAGGACGACTTGCTCGGGTTTCGAGGGCGCCGCCTTCTCCGGGGCTATGGACACCGTGTACTCCTCCAAGCGTCCCGTGTGCTGCGACAACGGCGGTCCATTAGGGACCGGAGACGAGCGTCTGTTTGTTCCCTTCCTGCTTCGACCGTCGGCGCGGGTCACGTACGCGACGGTCCCGCAGCGCCGCAAACGAGGCGTGCGGAGTCGGGGGACAAAGGGCCGTTAGGAGCGCTCCATGTTCAGGCGTGTGAACACGTCGCGACGATGGGAGGTCCACGACAGATGATTGGTGCGTACGCGGTTGGCTCGCTAGTCCGCAAAATCGGTGATGTAAGTGTCAATTTGTTTTTGTTTTTATGACGTCGATACCGAGGATATTGAGACGTTTGGTTATTGACCGTGAATATTGAGACGCTAGTCTTTCACATTTTTTCTTTCTCTTCAAGTATATCTTCAAGTTTGATTCTCAGTCCCGGGGATTATACGTCAAGATTAGTGCGCGCCAGCTTTTCTGCACGTAGACCATTTTTTATACACAGTGACTTGTCAGCTGTCCTGGCGTAGAATAGGGATTGCTTGTGTATGAATATTTTATTTCAGGGTAGATATAAGCCGTTTGTAAATGCATAAATAAATATTATCTTCACCGTCACCCACATCCTTTTCTTTCAATCAGTAAGAGAGTATCTGGACTACAATAAGTTGGTTACTTTACGCGTTTTATGCTATCCGCTTTTCCGCTCGACTAAGAGCAGTTGACTGAAAAGGGTACCTTAATATATAAGGTACACTATTTCAGAGGTACACCTGTACCAGACTTGAACATGGAAGAAATTTATGCAAAGCACTCGGCTAAAAGTACTTTTTTAGATTATATTTGTTTATGCGAGGCTCCTAGGGAAATTGTATTGTCTTCCTCCGCGAAAACTTCTGGTGGTGACATCAATCATCTGACTTTCCCCAGCCACTACTGGCGTAGCTGATTTTATAGGAAAACAAATATTTCCACGTAATGTGGAAATACACTCTAACACGCAACCTATGTGTAAAACATGTCTACCGCTTTGCCAACTGAGTCATCTGCGGTACCAATTCCAGTGATTTAGAAGCTGTACTTATTCCATTTCTTTCTACCTTCGGTAACGCTTCGGCAGGACGCCGAATCTTGGATACACTTCAAAGGCAACGAGCTCGTGCTGTAAGCCGCGCATTCGAAAGAGACGCCCTGAATTTTTTCAACATGTCAACGAGTGTACATGGCTTGCACCTGCGTCACATGAGGACGTCAAACACCGGCAATTACCATATTGCTGGTTCAGTAGACGACCATTCCCAGTGAGATGTAATGTTAAACTGCTCACTGTTCGGCTGTACCTATTGTTAAGTCTGACAGAAACCGCTTCATAAACATCCCACACGACAGAGTAGCCGTTAAGGGAGCGCAAGTACAGGTATCAGAGAAGGGATGCGGCCGTAGCTTACTAAATTTGATTGAACGCATTTCCTAGTGGGGGGTAACGGCCTTTGTCTAACGTTGTTAAAGTTAGTGCAAGCGTTTGTATCGCTTTTGCCGTTTCTTGATGCAAATGCCCCTTTGTATTTCGCTTCATCACGCCGTTTTCATACTTCTAACGCTCCTTCGGGGCTTTTCTACCGAGTGGGTGAGCGTGTTGCGCAGTGAGCACAAAGCTATCGGTGGGCAGCGGCCCCCGAGTTCAAGCTCCTCGAGACGCCCTGCCGGGGCACTGGCTTGTGCCGTTCGCAAAACGGTAACCCATGCGTTGTTTACCAGTGCTTTCCAAAACTGGGAAATATTCAACATTTGATAAATTTTAATCCAGGTTCCTTGAGCCGCTCGTCATATAAATATGAGATTCAAGTGATTTTTACGCGCTGAAACGAGTACGAAATAACAAAGCCTGTTTTTCCAACACAACAGTCCTTCACGTCAAAGCCTTGCGCCGGCATTACATCGATTCTTTCTTTACTCGGCGCCAACACACCGATGCCAAAACATTCCGCACGTACTGTTTGAAGTTGAACGTCAGCAGTATAATCTCGACACGTTGTTTTAAGTTCAGATGTCGAAACATAGGAGCCTTTGTTGAAAACACGGGGCGTGGACGCGCATTTTCAGGCCGTTAGCCCATCCTAAACCTTGGTAAGCGCATACGCGCCGTGTGAAGCAAACAACGAGCATGGCGCAGGGCCCCGTCCTTTCCCAGCGTGACGTCGCGTGCAAGCTCTGTATGGGTTGTTGGCTGCAGTCAACACCCCGTTGTGCCCGTGCATGCGCACGACCATCCCATGAAACGAACTGGCGCGCCGTATGACGAGACCTCGGAAACTTCATAGCAGATCTGAAGAACGCGAATTTCAGTTACGGCGTTCTGAGGAGTGCTGTCGGGAACGAAATACGGACAAGGCATAGGTGCGAAATCAACAGCGGAAAAGCCAGAATGGCATAAAAATACCAAGAATCGTGCACAAGAGGAGGCGCAGAAGCAAAAACGGAGTCAGGAAGATGTCGAATCACGCAAATGCCAAGCTGTTGTCGCTGTGACACACGTTAAGCAGTGGCGTTAATGCGCTCTGTTTTTCATTTTGTTACAGCAATGCACGAATAACAGAAATATGGAGGTACCTTTAGTTTAAGAACCTTTATAATTGGCGGTGTATCTGTCCGCGGGCTTCCGCGCGACAGAAATGTGTGGACTGATTGGGCGATTGCAAAGGTATTTATATAAAAATACATTTATGCTGTCCGTGCGAATAGAGTAGTATGTTGCATGCTTGGTAGAGTGGGCTGCGCACAGGGTTTTCACGCGGAAGATCCGTGTTTGGATTCTGATAGCGCAAATTAAACATGAAATGCTGTTTAACAAAACCCATCAGTCCCTAAGTTTGGTCCGTCCGTCCGTCCATGCATTTCCCGATAAATTTAGGGGAGGAAACCGAATTGGTGTTTAGGTCACGCAACGTGAATTCATGTTTCGTGAACTGATGTCACGCTATCTATAATACCCCCGCTAAAATTAGCGGGAAAATTGATGTCAAGTACCGTACAGATACATGTTGAACACAATGAGGACAGGCTTTTGACGTTCTTTGATAGGTTCAATTAGCTCGGATCATCGGCTGCGGCATGATTTAAGGTGAAACTAAGTATAGTTTAAATTCCTGAGAAGTCAGAACGCCTATTGTAATAATGCCCACACTGCCAATATGTTTTAGTTTAAGTCGCAATGTGTTTTCTACACTTGCATTTTTTTACATTGGTAATACGTCTATGCCATGGGGAACAAACGACAAACTTTGCCCCGTGAAATGTTCGCGTTTCGGGTGACATAACAGCCGCTGCCATGGCCTCCTCTATACTCACAAAGCCTGGCAGTTCGACGACGGAGCCCTACAGCGCCCGGTCGTAGACTTAGAGCGCGAGGATCTGGTTGCAGAGAGCATTTCTTGGTGAACTTGGCCGTCAAGAGCAGAGTTTTTGCAGCGGTGAGGACCTGAAACATGGTCTTCAAACCCGACAAGCAAAGAAGTGGTAGCGCGAGGAACGCGAGCAGCACGAGCGGACATTCCATCGCTCGGGAGAGGTGTGTATAGGCGTCTCGCCGCAGCGGTGCGCCCGTAACGTGGGTCTCCCCTCATCCGCTGTCTGCTCCACTAACTTTTCAATTTCGGCGGCCGCTTCTTGGGGTAATCTGCCAGGCTTTGTCAGTATAGAGAAGGCTATGCCACTGATTCAATTCCACGCGCAGAAGGAGCGCTGCAGGGCGAAAGTCGGTATTTTTGTTTTAGCTTCATGGAGTCTAGACTTTAGATGCGCCCGTGCTCATGAAGTCAAAAAAGTTGACTCGATCGCAAACAGTCAAACTGGCACAATGTCACAAACTGTCGTTAAGCCGCTAACAAGAACAGACCTGAACTGAGTTGGACTATATCAGTTGAACTGAATGGACTTCGCTTTTTGATTCCAGAAAGGCGGTCTCCGCAGAATTGTTTTTTTGGCTATCGTACGGTTGTAAGCAAAGTAATTTCTATTTTTCAATAAACAGGATGGCATTCAGACAGAATAGAAAGTTTTAGAATAGGGTGCCCAAGCGTTTGGGTTCCCTGGAAAATTGGGAGCCAAAGCGCAACAAGGTTGTCGTCGACGGATAATAGAATAGAGGTTTCCCAACGCAGCACAACGTGCTTACTTTTCCCGCTTGCAGCGCCAACACGGCTCACGAGCATAATAATTAAGAAATAAACATTAAAAAAACCTGAAACATGAGTGCATATAAACTACTTTTTTATTACAAATAACAGTTAAAGTAAATCCCAATCATGCCGGCTAAAACAAGACACATTCTAAATCACTATGAATGTTGTTGGCTTAGTTCTGCCCAAACAATCTGATCTGTAGCGCTCTAGTTTGGCGCTTCTTCTCGCATCTTTTGGGATGTTCGTGTGCGCCTTAAACGTCTGTCGCCGAACATTTAGGCCTTCAACAATGCCGAAACTGTGACGAACACGCCTGAGCATACTCTGCGAGCAGCTGCTCTATTTAGATTTGAGCTGGAGCAACCTTGAATCCTTTAAATACTTGTTTTGAACCTGCACGTATCGTGCCACGAACTAAATCCACTCCGAGCCACGGGGTAACATACGTTGCCATGTCAACGGTTACCGCGTCTTTTTCGGCTTAGGAATAGCCATACTCAGGGACGATCTTTAAAATGGGGCGAGCTGCATCGCTCATTCTTTGTGACTTGAGCAAGAAAAAACAAACCGAAAACCGGTTGGACCATTCATTGTCAATGAAATTGGCTGATACTGCAGCGACCATGACGAATTTGCTCCGAAGCGAGCGGAAAGGGCTCCGCCATGTTTGCCGACCCGACGCGGCCCCCAAGCAAATGGGTGACCCTCGCTATTTCTCGGATTTTGCGTTGGGGGCAAGCGCAGACATAAAGCCCCAAACGGAGATTGGGTTCTGCGCATGCGCAGTGGTGAGCACCCTGTTTGTTGGGGGGTCCACGCGTTGGGGCCCCCTATTCTAAAGCTCTCTAATCGCACATGTGTGGACACGGAGTTACTGGCGTCACGATTCCGCCCACTCTAAAAACGAAACGAAATGCCATGCACAAAGAATTCAACCATTACGAACGTCTAAGGTAACATGGCTTCTGTTCCCACTTCCTTGCATACGATCGTTCGATATTTATATTTTTAAAACTAAAACATAACAAGGCTCATTATATTTTGTATCAAGCGCTTGTCTGTGATTGGCAGAAGATTTACCATGGAGTTTACCTCTAACAAATGACGCAATACTTTGTTTTGTTTTGGGTTCAAGAATGAATTAAACAGTAACAGCACTATCTCAGTAAAGTTGCGTCTAATCACAGTTTGGTCTGACTACAGTGGAAACAAACCGTGTAACAACAATATTAAATAGCTCAGCTGATGTCCCTCTTAATGAGTGCCTTGGCGCTAACACGCAAACATATTTCCGTACGCTTCTACCTCCCAAACCCCCGCGCCAGATGCATAAACGATATGCTAAAGCGGGAAATATATGAGTGTAAGATAAAAAAGCACTTTTCTTATACAATCCGGGTATACAAACACTTGCTGCCCTTTTTCTTTAAAAACAGATCGCTACTGATATTAGACACTCAAGACAGCGTGTTCGAGAGCGTTTTCAACTGCATTGACGCCGGCGCCTATAGACTGGCTCAGAAATTCGCTCCTGAGTCTAGGCTGATCGCTTTTGTCAGCCTAGCCTACGACGCGATGGTTGCTGTGACATCCGCGGTTCGCACAACACCTCCTAGTGGAGCTCGAGGTGTCAAAAGGTGTAGGTCGCAGTGGAATGCAAGTGTCTGAACAAGCCTCTAGATCTCGATCATACCCACTTTGGAGTCTCTTCAGTAAGCATTATTAACTCCTGCGGTTTGAAAACTGGAAAGCCAATGCCGTTTGTGCTTGTTATTATGGTACTCGCTCTTATCTACAAGATGTGAAAGGCGGCTCAGAGGGGATTAGCAGACGCAGAGAGAAAACTTTCTTTCTTAGATTTAATCTACGTACCAATCTTTGGCTTTACTTGTTTTTCTCGATAGAAGATGGGGTGAATAAAGGTATATTCGAACATTGCATCGCCATTTGAAAACCAATTCTCCGAGCGTCACGGCAAACAGAATGAGCCACAGTCAACGTTAAGCCAGCAGCCTTGTCAGCGAACGATGTTGTGATTACATGTGTATGTGTGCTATCCTTCGAGGCTTCTTTATCCGCGCAATAAAATATAATGAAACAAGACGGTCAACTCCGTTCTTGCGGCCTTCGTTCGGCGTCTTTTCCTTTCACAACAATGGATGCCACTCAACGTTCCCTCTTTGAAGCCAATGTGCTCGGGAATTCTCTTTTGGAAACAAGGATCTGCGGACCCTGTTCCCCGTAACGCCTGATGCGCTTCACACGGCTGTAGGCGATACATTACTGATGAGAACCCGCTTGGGGTTCACCCAAGTGCTGCCGCTGATGCTACACTAGTCACGATGGAAAGTTTGCTTTTTTTTTGTTGATAAACTGGCGTTTGGTCGCTAAAAGCGAAGTTGTATACCTGGCTTAATCAATAGAAGGGGGGGGGGGGTAGTTCTGTTCAAAAGTTAATTTCTTCCCGAGCTTGAAAATGTTTTTACCTGTCGGCCGACCAGAACGTTGGTGAACACATGTCCCCCCCCCCCCCCCTCCCACTAAGGGTGTAGCACTGCAACAGATGAGGCGTGACGTCGGAGCCGCTAAGGTGTGATTTTGGAGCAGATGGACTGAATAAATGGTAAAGGTACGAGGGCGCACCGTAGAGTTCGCATAGGCGTTCCGTATTAAACATGGTAACACACCGGACAAAAATTGTTTAGTGTTTTCGAACCAATGAGGGTGTATTAAGTAGAGTGCGTTTCGCGAATCTGTTAAAAAAATTTAATTGGACACAAGCTAGGGCTTCCTTGTGGCAATTGAAGAACCCATAAAAATCGCGTGCATAAGTGTAAAATTCAGGTAACGACAAAACTCTGCATGCGTGCATGAACCGCTCCCTGTCGTTGGTGCGGCTGCCTGAACGTCTTATACTATGTTATTGGACACAAACTGACTCCACCTTGTGGTCACTGAAGGATACTTTCAATATCGCGCACTCAAGTTTCAAGCGTGTAGCTCCACCTAAATTCACGCCCATGTTTTCGCCAGTTTCACACCTACATAGCTTTATTTATTTTATCGCCCCAGAAGATTTCTTGCTTAATCAGCGAACACACTTTGTTTTTATTGTTTCTCTTATCATCAGTTTCCTGTTTACATTTCTATATGCCGTCATGGTGTCGAGTGACCACGCACTGTCACGGGACGATTGGATGTCATATGACGTCACAGTGTCACGCGACGTCATCTGATTGCGTGCCTCACGATGTCACCTGACGTCATTAAGTCGCGTGGCGTCACTGTGCAACGTGACATGATATGACAATGTCACATCGTAGTGTACAGGTGACGCTAGGTAACAGGTGACGTGATGCACGGCGTGACGTCAAACTCGTGTCTAGCAGCGTGAAATCCGTGGCGTGACGTGAATCTGGAATCTTTCGGCGGAGTGCCGAAAATGGCCAGCATCAATATGGTACGCAGTCGACGGCACGAAACCCGCGAAGTGTCCCACTAGCTTCTATCGAGGAACAACAAGCGTAAAAAATACCCAAACGCAGATTATTTTATTAAGAAAGACCTACGTCTAGCGTTCTATTGTAGTTCAAACTGTTAAGCCGTGCATTTTATAAACTACCCGCAAACCTCGTCGGGTTCATATTCTTAACTAGTTGCAAGGATTCAAGTGTGTCCAACAGAATTGCATCGTTACTAACGACTAGCTCGTAAGCATTATTCTAACTTGTGATTAATACCTATGTTAGTTTTTATGAAATTCAATAGCTTTCTAGGTACGGCATACTTTACGCAAAAGTAACGTATTATTTTTGCAGCAACAGCTGTAAAAAACTCAGAGGAAAACTGTTTGGTAGTCCTTCGCCAAGACCTAACTGTGACTTCATTAATCTCATTATTGCTCCCAACCACCGAAGCCGCTACTGAGTTTGAAAGAAAACAAAATCTTCGCCCGCCTAGCCGAGCACAAACCAGAGACCTATGAATTACAGCAGTCAAGCGATCTACGTCACAAACTCCCGACGGGACAAACTAAAGTGAATTAAAGACGGTGTTCATGCGACTTCTTTCTACCTTCAATAGCATTTCGACATGCCGTGAGCCTAGAGCGAGAACCAACAGCTATAAACGATAAATTTTACAATCCCAGTATATTTGAGCTAGGCGTGGCTTACCTAAAACAGTCGTAAGAGTCCGTGGCCTTCAATGTCGATCATCCTTCATGACATTCAGTCAAATAATGGTGCTTTTCGACACTTCACCTCAAGCTGGAAATATCCCCTAAATAAGAGCGAATTAAAAGCTGCCTTGTAGAGAGCAAAAATGAAGTTCAAGAAGTCGGCTGCCCATATGAACCACTTTTGTCCTCTCGTGCTACTCCACTGAGCTGTGGATTCAAATCTGTGGTACTCCTTTTTAGCAAAAAGCTTCGAAGCCAGATATCGGTATGACCACAAATGATTCATATAAGAGTTCCTGGCCTTTGCATTTTGCAGAAAACTGAATGCCAAGCAAATGTCAAGCTAACGACGGATTTGATCTGGCGTTATGGAGTTAGATATCTGTCAAAACTCCACCGATCAAAACAAAATATCATTAAATATTTCATGTTCTCAGGAAGACCAACATAAAAAATGGCATCGTCAGACAAAAAAAAAATTTTGGTTTTTCGCCAAGGCGAGGACACTTAGGACTACGAAATATCTTGGCGCAGTTTACAGAACACAGCTACGAGCAGCACACATCAAGATTATGAGCATTTTGACATTCTGGTGCTAAGACAACTAGTGTACACCATGCGACCGGGAAGAGTAGTGAAGTCCCCGAGTCGCTTTGGAGATTGAGAACAAAGGGGATATGTTAATTGTGTCTCCAAGTTTTTATTTTATTTATTTATTACATGTACCCTCAGGGCCTTTGGCATTGAAGAGGGGAGTGGTTACAAAAATGGTGTTGAAGTAAAAGAAAGCAGTTACTAGAAATACAAAAAATGGCGTCTATTCATACAATATTAGTTAAGGCGTCCTTGAACAGGTGGAGGTCTTCGATTGAAGCTGTTGGTACGGGAAGTTAGTAAACTACGAAATCGATTCAGAGCTCCGACCGGCTCCTTGCGGCGAGCTTCTGGCTGGTTTTCGACAGACAGTATCCAGCACTTCACCTTAGGTGTGCATAGCTGGGTAATCCCATTTATTACGACACAGTCGTGTCAAGAAGCGAGATGCCGGCAAAATATTGCAATCATAAAGTAATTATAAAGTTCGACGTCATTAAATTGGCGAAAAATATATTCCACATCAAAAAGCGATGCCATCGTATTTCGGCATAGTCTACAGCGAAGCACCGCAGAAACAGTCTGTATTTATTTTTAATTTTTTTTTAAGGTTATGTTCATTTAAACCTGCGTGAACGACATTACTTGGGTTAATATCAAGCAGATTTATCAGTGCCCGATGGTATAAAGTATTAATTTTATTTGCTTGACGAAACAGCGTCTGATGCTTAACCCCGTTCCTTTCTCCCGAAAAAGCGGAAAGGCAAGCAGCCACGCAGCCATAAAGGTTAAGTAATATGCAGGGTCTTCCCTAGAAGGTATGCATCGCAGAAAGCTCGATAACGTGAGAATGTGACGCCATTGGCTGAGATATAACGCGAGCGTTTTTAACGTTTTAACTTTATCTGGATAAAAAAATAATTGAGAAAAACTAACATGTTTGTGTGAGCTGACGCCCACTTAGACTAGTATCTTCAAAACAAGAAACACATTTGTCGGTGCTTGTAGAGTATATTTCAGTGCAAAAAGCTTGCCCGAAAAAAAAATAATATATTGACATCTTGTAGGCCCTGACATGGGGAACGATAATAAAACGAATGAAGACAACAAAATCTCAAACGCTGCTTTGTCTGCGTCCATTTTTTTACCGTTCCCCATCTCAGGGTCTACAAGATGTTAATTCATTACCGGCTCCCCTTCACTCTATCACTATTAGCATCTTCCAGGCTAACAAGTGGTTTTTGCTGATAGAAATACCACAATCGTCTGCAAAGTCACCTCTTATGTTGATGATATTAGGCTTAGGTGGACATCGGCTTCTAAAAAAAATTTCGTTTTTTTTTTTAATTATGTTTATTTATTTATTTTTATTTATTTATTACATGTTACCCCGCAGCGCCAAGAGGCATTATTGCAGGGGGGGGGGGGGGGTGAGGATACATTTGCACAAGAATTACAGTTCTGACATGCAGAAACAAACAAGTTCGCAAAAAAAAATGACTAAAAGCAACAACAATTGTGTTGCAAAATTATAACACCTGAACAAATGGATCCACAATGGTACAAAACTTTAGCCAACAGTGTAATTTTCCGTACGAATAAAGATATGAAGACAGATAGCACAGTGTTACAGACCGAGCGTTCTGAATGCACATTCTCAAAGAGAAAATTCACTTTCCTTACTCCCAGCTATCACGTGACAGTTTATCAAAAAATTATCAGACGATGGAATTGAAATAGTTTCCTCTGGCAATTCGTTCCTTTGTTTAACGGTATTGGGGAAAAATGAGAATTTGAATATATTAGTCCTAGCTGAAAATTCTCTAATTTTTTTGGAATGATCTAATCTACGTGACACGAAGTGTGGCAGTTCAATGAATTTAGTTTTATCCAGTCCTGTTTGATCATGATAGATTCTATGTAAAAATTTTAAACGGAGGCGGCGTCTTCTAGAGTTCAGAGGTTCCCAGTCTAATTGACATTTTAGGGCAGTAACACTTTGTTTGATATTGTAATTTTTTGTAACGAACCTAGCAGCTTTGCTCTGGATTTGTTCTATTTTCTGTTCTAGATAGCGTTCTTTAGGGTCCCAAAGCACGCAAGCGTATTCTAAAATAGGCCTGACATTAGAAAGAAAAAGGGTATTTCTTAAATTGGGAGGACAATCGTGAAAATTCCTCCTCAAGAAATTTAGCACACGGTTAGCTTTGACCGTCATGTAGTCTACATGCGCGCTCCACGATAGGTTTTCCGAAAACTGAACGCCTAAATATTTTACTTTGTCCACCTTTTGTAGTGGGGCGCCATTAATTAGATAGCTAAAAGAAACAGGTTGTCGTTTTCTGGTAAATGTTATGTGATTGCATTTGGGAATATTTAAATTCATTTTCCATATTTCGCACCATCTTGTAAGGCGATCAATATCTTCCTGTAGCTCTAAACAGTCTGGATATGTCTTTATTTTGCGGTATAAGACGCAATCGTCCGCATACAGACGAATGCTTGACGTAATGTCTGTAGAAATGTCATTTATATATATTAGAAATAAAAGCGGACCTAGCACTGATCCCTGGGGGACCCCTGATGTTACCTCTAAGTACGGCGACATTTTCCCGTTAACTAAAACAGCCTGTCTTCTATTTGTAAGATAATCAGTAAGCCAGTTAATAATATTTTCAGGGATATTCAAAAATTTTAATTTGTATAGAATCAATTTATGGGGGACCTTGTCAAAGGCTTTTTGAAAATCTAAGAAAACGCAGTCTACTTGCACGCCTTTATCAAAAAAAGAAGAAATGTCGTGATAAAAGTCGATCAGCTGGGTATCGCACGATAAACCACTTCGGAAGCCATGTTGATAAGGAATAAAAAAGTTGTTTCTGTCGAGATGTTTTATCAGGTGGCTGTAGATTATGTGTGCTAAAACTTTCGAGCACACGCAAAGAAGTGAGATTGGTCTATAGTTTTCTACCCTATTCTTTTTACCGCTTTTGTGGGCAGGAACAACGTGAGCTGTTTTCCATTCACTTGGTAATTTACCACTTGATAATGAGTTATCAAATAATACAAATAAAAAACTAGACAAAATACCGGAACACTCTTTTAATATGCGGCCTGGTATACCGTCAGGCCCAGTGGCCTTGTGAGAGTCAATGTTGTTTAGTAAATTAAGAATTCCATCTTGACAAAGTTCAATATCCAACATGCTGTCCTCTAAAGACTCAAAAATGAGAGAAGGGTTATTCATTATAGGAGACGAGAATACAGATTCAAAATAGCTATTAAAAAGGCTTGCTTTTTCAGCCTCATTATCTATCATCCGTCCCGAGTCGTTGATAGTTGGAATTCCTGGCTCATCTTTGTTCGAACTTTTTACGTACCTCCAAAGTTCCTTTGGATTTCGTTTGAACTTTTCATCAAGAGATGCTAGAAACTGTTTCTTGTAGTGTGCCGCTTTGCTTTTATAAAACGCTGTTAGTTCCTTTAGACGGACCAGGAGGCTCTGTTTTCCATTTTGTCTATATCTAGAATACACACGTCTTTTTTTCTTAATGATCGTTCGTAGTTCTTTATTTATCCAAGGCTTGTCTTTGCGTTTCCTTCCGGTTATAACGTTTGAAGGAATATGGATTTCAATTAAAGCTTTTAATTTATTTTTGAACATACCCCATAGCGTTTCCACATCAGAGTGGTAGCTGAATTCTTTGAATTCTTGGAAATAATCAAAAAGTTTGTCAGCTAAAGCGGAATAGTTCCCTTGATCGTAAAAATAAATTTTCCTTTGCGTTTTTTGTACGTTTTTTTCTTTTGCGCATTTTATTTTCCCAGCTACCGCCTCGTGATCACTGATACCGGGAACAACGGAAATAGAAGAGATAACAGAACGCTCATTGCTAAAGATTAGGTCTAGCGTGCTGTCCCTCCTGTGGTCTAAGCGTGTAGGAAATTTAACGTGTTGGTATAAAGAAAAGCTTAAAACAAATTCAATAAGTGTCTTGTAAGGTGTGGATAAGTTTGTACTGATTGGTAAGCCATCAACCCAGTTAACATCAGGATAGTTAAAGTCGCCTCCCAGTACAAGGTAGTCGTAAGAAATTGTTGAAAGAGCATTTGTTAAAGAAAGAATGGAATCGTCGCCAGACGCAGGCGGTCTGTAGAAGGAACCGATTGTGAGGAAGTGGCCATTTTGAAGCGACACCTTTCACCAAACGGACTCAAATGAAAATTGCGAAAAGTCAATGGCGGTGCTTTGCAGACTGTTATGAGTCAGCAGGAATACTCCTCCACCATGCCCATTCCTGTCTCGTCGATAAGCAGTATAGTCAGGTGGAAAAACTTCTGCACTTTTGATTGAGTCATCAAGCCAGGACTCTGTACCCATTACGATACTGGGCCTTGTCAGATTAACAAGCTCTGCTAAGTCATCAATTTTATTTTTTACACTACGACAATTCACGAGAAGTACATCAAGTTCATTCACAGTTATGGTCTTTTTGAGGGCAGCCTGTGGAATTTGTACTGGTTGCTAGATTGTTTTCTCTTTTACTCTCTGTTCACTGTTGTCATAGTAAAATACTTTGTTTCCAATAATTAGTTTGTTGTAGCGTAGTTTAAATTGACTATTTTGTGTCCTGGCAAATCCCAGAAGCTTGCTTCTTTCATGACGCACGTTAGCAGAAAAGTCCTCGCCGATAGATATTCCGCTGTTTTTCAGCTTGGGCGTTTGCGATAGTATAGTTTGTTTTGTTTTGAACGAGGAAATATTTACTATGATTGGCCTGGACCTCTCTGCATTGTGTCTACCCAGTCGGTGAGCGCGTTCCACATGTGAGTGGTCAATTTTGATGCCTAGCACAGTTTCGCAGAGCTGCAGAACTTTTGTTTCGGACGTTGCCCATGTTTCATTTGTATCCTCGTCAACACCATAAAAGATTAGATTATTTCTTCGATAGCGATTTTCTAGGTCATCATGACTGTTTGCCAGCTGGTTAAACTGCTCGGCAAGTTCCGTGGATGCAACTTGTATTTGCTGCACTTTAGTCTCAAGGGATTTCAGTGAAGTAACGTCTTTTTTGAGCGATTCCAGTGTTGAAAACACAGATGTGAGTTTTTCTTCGACCGATGTCTGTGTTTGCTTGATTGCCGCCATTTCAGCCAAAATTACGTCTTGGTTTTTGTGTATACCCGGTAGTAGCTCCAAGACTTCTAGTATTCTCTTAGTTTGCTCTTGAGTGAACGGGCCAGGGTTCATTTCTACATTGCCAGAAAGTAGCAGCATTATCCTTATTACTATAGATGCTGCGTAGCACAATACACAAGTCACGTAGACACTGTACGCTTCTAAATGACAAAGCACAAAGACAAAAGCAAAGGGGCTCGGCACCGACAAGTAACGTCTAACACTGTGATGGTCAACAGGTTTGTAAAAAAGACCAACCTGGATGAAAATTTGACGTAAGCGACTTGCTTGTGACATGTCGGTACCGGGCCCCTCGCTGGAAGTGCCGGGCAGCGGCTTTTGTAGCTTGTGGTTATCTGGCGCAAGCTGTGGTTGCCAGGCTGTGCCGTCCAATCTGGACGTATCCAGCGGCGGAAGGATCAGGCGGGCGTACGGCAGCTGAAGTGACGCCGAGGCTCCGATGGGTAGTGGCAGATTATCGGCTCGTTGATAGGGCTTTGTGTGGATCGTCCAGGCAATGACGAGCACCTGGATGAAAATTTGACGTAAGCGACTTGCTTGTGACATGTCGGTACCGGGCCCCTTTTTGTTTGCTTTAGGTACCATTCTATTCCCAAACTTTCACGTTTCATCCCAACCGCTAGAGTCACATTCTCACCGAATTTGAGATTTCTGTGATACATAGTTTATTTACATGTCCAAAAAAAAACACGGTTCTTTTTTTTTTTTCTTCGTGAACTCCCGGTATATCACACATACGTATTTATGGCTTACCCTCGTACCACTCCAGTCGGCTCCCTTGTTGTTCTTGTGCCGCGGCTAACACGTCAGCGCCTCGTCTTTTCGGTCGGATTTTCTTTGATGTCGATTGGAGATGGCGAAACCCGCAATTTTCTTTTTTTACGACGGGCTGAGAACATTGAAGGGAGCGGACCAAGAGAAAGGTTGGGTGGCAGAGGGCGAGTGGAATGCACCAGAGCGATCCATACACACAAATCGCCGAGTAGAACGATTCGCTCAGTCAAAGGACAATACCACCGGGGCGTTTTTCTCTTCGATCGCCTCAATATCTGGCCCTTCTATCGAGACACACCTTGCAGTGGCGACGGCGGCAGATGTCACTGCGCTCGCTTAGCAGCACTCGCTCTTCACGCAGAGATGGGCGATGTTTTCTCTTGTGTTTTTCTTTTTTTTTTTCATGAATTTTGCTGAGTCTTAAGTGTTCGCACAATGTCCCATTGTGGTCGTGTTTTATCCACACGGGATTCCAATCGCGTACTTGTTTTTTATGTTATTTTTTGCACTTGCGTTTTGAACACCAGGAAAATATTTGTTTTTATTTCATTATTTTTGCCTCTGATGGTGATTCCGTTTAGGGCGTTTCTCTTTTTATTGGGTGGCAGGATTGCAGCAATCTGAACACAAGCGAAAATATACAATATTGTAAAGCCTTTCGCCCAGTGATTTTAAGGCTCGAGTTCAGGTTGTTACTACTCAGAAAAAAAAAACAATCTAGTTTTACCTTTAAACAAAACAACAACAACAACAAAAAGACAGGGCACAAAGCAAAGATCGAAATAGTGAGCTTCTCATGTAGATAATTTTATTATTGATTTGAACTAAGGGTTCGCCGTGTTAAATCAGGTCAGAGTTAAAATACGCATAGTAAATTAACTAAAATGGGGCACCTTAAATATCAGTCGCAATGCCCAAGCGACACAACTCTGAAAATATTAAAACAATCGCAATTAATAATAATAATAATAATAATAATAATAATAATAATAATAATGTCTTTATTTTTTCATCACATGATGAGGGTTGGCCAGGGAAAAAAGCTGTGAAAACAGCTTGACGGGTCCCCGACCTCCTACAGTGGCAGAAACAACAGCTCAAAGAAACAAACAAAAGCAAAGAGAAAAAATATAGCTGTTACAAAAACAGCCCCGGCATGACAGATTGTCACAAAAACCGTTACACTGTGCGGTTATTGTACGTAGTAATTTCGAAGCTCATTCATAGAGATCAAGTCCAGTTGAAAGTCACGACTAATAAAGGTGTTAAGTAAATGTGGTAAAGTATATTTTAACATTTGCAGGCCATAGTTAGTTCTATGAGGTGCCATCCTCCAATATTCAGCATGCCGTGTAGGATAGGTTACAACGTTTCTAGTTAACCTCGCGGGAGTCGTCAGAAATTGTGAGTTTCGTTTTTGATCTCTTTTAAAACCAGCGGTCAACCTGTAACTGTACAAGTTATGTATGGTTATGACAGCGTATTTTTTTAACAAACCAGCAGTATGAAAGTCATGTGGGGCGTTGCAGATAATTCCAACCATTTTCTTTTGAAGCAGGAATATGTTTTTCAAGTTTCCAGCTGTGGTCGTGCCCCAGACAAGATGGCAATAGCTGATATGAGAGAAAAAAAGAGAGTTGTAAATAATCAGTTTGGCGGAAGTTGGTAAGATAGAGCGGTTGCGGTTTGCTAATCCAACAATGCTAGATAATATAATATTACATATTGTACATGGTTATCCCATGACATGCTCTCAGAAAAGATGACTCCAAGTGTTTTAAAGCTATTACCGACTTCAATGGGCATTGTGTTTAAGATGAGGCTATTAGCGCATGATAAAGCCTTATTTTTGGGACGAAAAAAAATGGCTTTCGTTTTATTTGTGTTTATTTGCAATGAATTTGCCTGTGCCCAAGACTCTAGTTTTGATAGCGTTATATTTGCATGGCCTATCAGTAAATTTGGCTTGTCAGCGGAAAACAATATGCTAGTATCGTCCGCATAAATGACTAGTTTAACCGTTCGATCTATGTTCACTATATCGTTTACATATACATTAAATAGAAAGGGACCTAGAATGCTTCCTTGAGGGACACCCGACGTGATAGTTCTCGTTGCAGATGAATGGCCGTTTAGGTATACGTACTGTTGTCGGTGTTTGAGGTAAAAGTTCAGAAGCATTAACGGGCCGATTCGAAAACCATAATGTTCGAGTTTCTGTAAAAGTATTTTATGATTTAGGCAATCAAAAGCTTTAGTGAAATCGACGAAAACACCAAGTACTAGCTTTCTATTTTCGAATTGCTCTAGAATATGTTCTTTTTGTGCTAGGAGGGCCGCTTCAGTTGAAAGATTTTTTCTGAAGCCAAATTGAGCCGAGTTTAATAAACCACACCTGTCAGAAAATTGGCTAAACCGGTGACGTAGCACTTTCTCAAGAACCTTTGAAAAGACTGGAAGTATCGAAATAGGGCGGTAGTTTCCTACGTCATCTTTCGCACCCTTCTTATGCAGCACTAACACTTTGGCCAATTGCATCCCTTTAGGAAAAACACTCGTAGCAATAGCAACATTAAAAATATGCGTTAGCAAGGGAGCAATAAGATCTATAACATACTTCACCGGGCGAATCTGAGTATTGTCTGCATCAGTGGGACCACTATTTTTTAATAGCATTGTTATAGAGATTACTTCCATCGGAAAAACTGGGTCTAAAAATATAGAGTTAACATTGCTTTGATCAATGTGTCTGTATGCATTAAGGTTGGTTGGAGTGTTGCCAAATTTAATAAAGAATTCATTAAACACATTTGCTAAGAGGCCTCCCGTTAGCTTTTCTTCACTTAAAGTCAACTCGTCCAGAGCCTGATGAGCAATTACGATGTAGCAACATGCTTAGGTTATTACATTACGTCTAAGCAATAAATTTTAGAAAGCACTGCGTTTGGGCTCGATTACAAAATACGCGACGGGCTCTTAGATTTCAGGTCTTTCGAAGTTGGATGTACAACACATTCAGAATTATTATTTGCTTCGCAAGCGCGAGATAACAGAATGCACATCCTTTATAGTTGCAACCTGGCCCACAATGAGTGGCGAGAATCGACTGAAAGAAACAGTTCAAGCGAGAGTTAAGCGGCTCGCAAACTTCGCTTTACTCGAAGTACGAAGACAGCAGGTGATACGGGTCCATACTTCCAATCACGCATCTTCAAAATGCGCAACGTCACGTGTCCCTCATATTTCTGCGCCCGAACGATCATCCCCTAGATCAATCAGGCGAATGGAAGGTGCCATCCCTATTGGAAAACCCCAATATAAACAGCGTATTATGGATATTGGTAAACAATATCGTTTTATTGTATTGCAATACAATATAGACAGTGTATTGAAAAACATTACATTTATTGTATTGTATTACAATAAGGATTTGTTATGGGATTCCAATATCCATAATACGCTGAAAATATTGGAATCCAATACCATATAAACACTTATTGGATCCCCATGTCTCGTACGGGGATCCAATAAGGGTTTACGATTCCAATATACTCAGCGTATTATGGATATTGGAATCCAATATATTATATCGGCTACCAATACAACTAAATGCGAGTTGTAATATCACGTTCAGCACGACATTTCTTTGCAACGCAGTCTCTTCTTGTGTGTATTTCTGAGTGATAAAATAAAAAGTGTTGTTGTTGTCAAATTATGAATAAAGAAGCAAAACACTGGGCTTATTCATGCCAAATATATTTAACATATTCCTGAACTGGAGGATCTGGCATTCACTGCAAAAGAAAGTTAATTGTTTAGGACCCTCATTCAAAAACTTGCTGTTTGAAAACCGAATGTGAAATACTCACCTTTTAATGAAAGCAGCACCTGCTAGCTATAGCTAATAGAAACTGCAAAATAAAAATTTGTGATTAGTTCGCGACACGTAGCAATCCTTCACTAAGCCGGATAGATTCAAAATTATGTCTGCGTTTGATTGTGGAACAATAAGCTTCCATTCCACTGCCACGGATCATTCTGAGCTCCGTCAATTAAATAAACCTATCGGCTCGTCTGGCTTCACAGTTCCTGCTTTGCACCTAACTAAAGTATCTGGAATGCTCACCTTTGAGGAAAAACAAACTGGTGCTTGCTTGCTTGTAGGCCATGGAAACTGAAAGAGAGATTTCCAATTAGTTGCGTTCAAGTAGCAATTACATTGAGTAGCCCCGTAAAGTACACTAAGTCGAAAAGATTAAAACAATTACATGCGCAGGACATAGATAACCTCTTGCAACGTAACTGGGCATACAATGTTGCTCGCGTGTATTACAGAATAATAAGCTTCAATGCACGAGCCCCCAGTCTTTCCGAGCTCTGTCAATTAAAAATGCTGTTCCGGTCGTCTGGCTTCAGTATCCCCGCATGGGGAATCTGGAATTCTCACCTCTGAAGAGAAGCAAACTGGGACCTGCTGGCTCTTAAGCCTTGGAAACTGTCAGAAAGATTTGCGATTAGCTGCGTCCAAGTACCAATTTGTTTGACCAGCCACCTACAGCACACTAAGCCAGATAAAATCAAAATTACATGTGCGTGACATAATATGCCTCTTGTGACAAAACTGAGCACATGTTTTGTCGCCTACAGCAGCACTGAAGCCAGACAGACAAGCGATACGGCATATTTAATTGACGGAGCTCAGAACGACTGGGGACGCTTTCACTGAAGCTTGTTTTGCTACAATACACGCGTGTATTGCAGCAAAACAAGCTTCAGTAAAAGCGTCCCCAGTCGTTCTAAGTTCCGTCAATTAAATATGCCGTACCGCTTGTTTGGCTTCAGTATTGCTGCTTCAGAGCAAACTAGAAAACCTGGAATCCTCACCTTTGAACGAGAGCGAACTGGCACCTGCTGGCTTGTGGGCCGTGGAAACTGCAAGAGAGATTTTTGATTAGTTACGTACAAGTAACAATTTTTTTCGAGTAGCTGCTTACAGCACATTCAAATTACATGCACGGGACATAGATGCCTCATGCGACGGACCCCCTTCATCCTTGTTTTCCATTAACTCTGCTCACCTTCACCACCCACCTCCAATTTCTGCGCTACTTCTTTAATCTTGATTCCCTGGTTCCCAAAGGCCATGCCATGGCTTGTGCCAGTCACAGGTCTGTCAGCTCTGCAACTGGCGCCATTGTGGCAAAGACGCCAAAGCACCTGGCGCTTGATGTGCTCTTTTAATATTTTGAGCATTGCTGAAAACAGGTGGATGGGTGTCTGGTATGCCCTTTGATTAGTTGCGGATCGTTTCGAATCAGAGGGTAGGCGCTTCTGCGATCTGAGCGCATGCTCGGTATTTAACAATAGTGGAAATTGAACTCTGCAGGAATCTTCAATCACAACAAACAGAATGTGCATGCCAAAAGGCTTAGCAATTGAAACACTCACCATCTATCTATTTTCGTTTCTTGTCCGCAAGAAGCTGTCGTATATGTAGCCTCGCTTGCTTAAGCCGCTCCTCCCTAGTGTCCCGGTTGGGTCTCGTCCTGATGAATCGTCGGTGGAGACCTGAGGTGCAGTCAACATCAGATTAGACCTTTTGAGACAGAACCATATACTTGCTGGGAGGAAGTACACCCAAACGAATTTTAGCCATGTCATTCATAGGGAGTTTTAAAATGAAAGGCCTGACGTAAAATGAAACGTCAATACTGAAGCACCAATTTTGCGAACCTAAAATTTTGAAGGCCTAGTCCCCCTAGCTAGGGGGACAAGGCACATGAATCCCGGCATGTGGATGAAATTTTTACCTTAAGATCCTGACTCAATGCCCATCCCCGAATATTCGACCACCACACTTTTAGAAAAAGATAACTTTTTAGAAAACACCAAGTCATCGACCACCCCTACAAAAGCCTGAACCAAGCCTACTCGTACCATGGCTTGTTTGCTCCGTGCCGCCTTGAGTTAATTCGGGCTGACAATTTTGTTTTCAAGTGGAACCCAGATTCTTAGTTTTGGTTTCACTTGTAGAGGCAGGTGGATAATTTTGTAAAGCTTCCTCCCTATGCGCTTCTGAGTCAACATTTTTGCAATGGCCAACCCCCGGGCTGTAATTTTTGCGCTCCTTGACAAATGCTGTAACTCATATAGCAGTGATGTGATTGGCCCAAGCCGTTTTGGAGCAGAAAAAGTGGCCTTTGGAGCAGCCAAGACAGTGTTTTGGAGCAGCAAAAGTAGCTTTTAAAGCAGATATTCTAATAAAAATAAAAATATTTGTTTTAAATGCTGGACACGCGAAGAGAATCATGCTCGCCAAAATAAACCAATTATGGTGAAGTTCGGCCACTTGGGAGTCTTTCAAGATGTAACTGAAATGCCAATGACATGACACATTTCTTTTTGCTTTTCGAAACATTCTGCAAGGCTGGAGCAAGCTTTGCTTTAGCTTAGGGTAGTAATGAATGTCCTATGTCAATGTCTCCAAAGAAATATTGCGACATCCCAAAAGTGTACAGTGCTGTAGGCATTGCCAAGCAATTCCGAAAAACTGCTTGCCACCGTTTTACTGGTTTCCGACGTGCCAGATTTTCGTCAAAATTAATTAAATGTAAAACAATGAATTGCAACCGTCCCGGCTGGTGCCTCTGTTGTGCAATTATGTTCGCATCGTTGGTTCACATGCACGTGAGGGCAACTCCTGCAGGCTTGCAGGTCACGTGCTTCGTCGCGCGAGCGAAACGGCTGTTCGATCGAAACCGAAACCATGCCTCTCCGCTCTGCCACCAAATGGTTGCCAAAAGTCTATGCAAAATGTAACTGCCCAGCATGCGACACAAAAGAGTCCAGCGCCGCGTGCTTGCAAGGCCGGCAGGTGAGGTATGAGATAAACACAGAAAAAAAGAACCTGAGCGCATTGATGCAAGACATCGCGAGCCAGGGTCGCTTTGTGCAACGACTGAACTCGAGACAAACAAGCGCGCTCTGTGGGTTCAGGGTGCAGACATTCCCTTCTTTGCTTCAGCTCACTTCAACTTTTCTTCGCGACACATTTTACACGTACCGGGGTCCCTCTCGAAAGAAAGCCCACCAAGAGAAACCTAGGTAATAAATACTTCGACACAGCAGTCTTTGAGCTAGAGAGGGATTTTGTAGCAGCGTATGTTTTATACAAGAACATGAATGTTGATGAACATGCGGCGGTCCTCATGTTTCAGTTTAGGAAGCTCCATATCTCCAACGTCTTGCGGCCGTTGATTTCAGGAGCGAGAGCTTCAGCTCAAAAAGTAACTCCCGCCGCGCCGAAACATAGTTTCGTTTCACAGCGTCACGTCATGGCTCGTACCCAGCACGCTAGCGTCGCAGCACACACGCACACGCCGGCAACTATCGTTAAAAAAAAAAGCGAGACGAGACTTACGCTTACGAGACGACGAGACATGAAAGGAGAGACGGCATGGCGGAAAAAACTATGCAAAAAATTATGGACGATTGATGCAGGGTATTTTGTGTCGGGCGGCCGTTTGCGCCGCCTAGCTCATGCATGCCGAGTTACAGTACTTAGTTTAGTTTCAGTTTTGAAAGGCGAACAAAATTGGCCCTTTGGCGCAGATTACCCATATTTTGGCAAAATGTAGTAGGATGTAGCAGGGTTAGCCCCTTGGCGCAGTTTGGCGCAATTGGCGCAGCCATCACATCACTGATATAGGCGGGAAATAGCTCGCCTTGAAAATACTTGCTCTTGGTGGCCGAGAACAAACTCGTGTTCCTGATTGGCAGCCATTTGCTGCGAAGAATACCTGCACATATCCTAAAGAACCCAGTCTTTGTCTAACACAGATGCTTTGGCCAGACAGAGATGCAAAAGCCTGACACAAGACCACTATAAAGAAAGGAAATAGAGTGTCTGTGAGGAATAAAACACACAACTCAGATAGGCATCAATCACTCACCTTGAAAACATTTGCCATGAGCGGCAAAGAGCAAACTTCTGGCCTTGATTGGCTGGTGCTCGCCACCAAGACCTGCATGTATAAGAAAGACCCGGTCTTAGTCAAACTTGGGTGTTTTTGCAGAAGAGACACAACAAAATACTAATGCAAGACCAGAGCACATAGGAAATGGCATCCAAGAGGAATGAAACACAAAACTCATACAGACGGGTAATAGCTCACCTTGAAAATACTTGCTCTTGGTGGCCGAGAACAAACTTGTGTTCCTGATTGGCAGCCATTTGCTGCGAAGATTACCTGCACATATCCTAAAGAAACCAGTCTGAGTCTAACACAGATGCTTTGGTCGGACAGAGACACAAAAGTCTGATACAAACCACAAAAAGCAGGAAATAGTGTCTGCGAGAGATGAAAACCGACCGAGGTGGAGAGGCTCGTTCTGTTTCACCTTAGTCAAAAAGTGTAGCTCATTTTGCTAAAACAATGCATATTTGCTAAAAAATGTATATATTTTGCCCCACTTAGCAGAGTTTACTGCCAAGGGTACCTGCAAACCAGAATAAGTCAGACTTAGTCAGTTTTTTTTTTCTTTTGATGAGCGACAACAGAATCCTAAACGGGTGATGAAACAAAATATAAGCCTACCAAGCCAGACTAGTTTGCCTTGATGCAAGTACAGTGCCTCGGCCGACAAATGAGTTTCTATTTTTGGTCACTTGTCATATTTGATGGGAATAGTAAAGTAAATGAAAATAAGGCTATCTCTCTTGCAGCCGACAGCTGCAAACGAAATTCACATACCTCGATAAACGACCTAAAAATAAAATTGGGTGGTGGCCAAGTGGTTTATGGTGTCAAATTTCAAATTTACAGACTGTGTAGTTCTGGTTTAAGTCCTCCTGGTGTATATTTTTATCCTTATTAATTTTATTTAATTTTTTAAGGCACTAGCACATAATTTATATGCTAATTCAACTTTAGAAGCGTTTTAAGAGTACTCCACGGCTTAATAGTGCTTGTAATAATTTCTCATGAAGAGCGGCTTTCAATTTTTTTCTTGCTCTCGCTGCTGCTTGCTTCCTCACCCTTAAAATGCTGACAACTCGACACAAAAGTAATAAAAAAATGTGCTTCAAATGTGATGAAGATGAGCATTTCCAAGTTGTACCCCTGCTTCATGCCCTGACCATGCTACCATACCATAGCTGAGCACAGCGACGAATGGTCCCAGGTGCTGTGACCCGACCGTATATAGCCTTACGGTGTGGCGCAACTCATGCAGCCCCTATGCTTGATGATGGAGCCAGTGTGCGAGGTGCGACCTGCTTGAGCTGTGCAAGCTACAGCTTTACAGCCTGGAAAGGGTGGGAAGATGCCCTTCCTCTTGAAGAGCTTCCAATAGCTCAGCAAGAAGCTATTGCAAGCACTAGGGAGCCAGTGTGTGAATAAAAGCACTTCTGAATGTGAATTAGTGTGTAAATTATGCGTCTATACGTTAAAACTTAAAAAAAGTATTATTTATAAATACAAAAAAAAAAAAAAAAAAATATATATATATATACTGTAAACGACTAAGTTTTCACGAGGAACTAATTTTCGCGAATTTCGCGAATCGCCTACAAACGCGAAAAATATGTCCCGCGAACAACTCGGGCAATATGTAAACACTACGGAAGCTAAGCTCGGTTCGCGAAAATTAGAACCCGCGAATAATTTCAAATTTTCAGCTTTGGCCCGATTCGCAAAAATTTGAGCCCGCGAAAATGAAGTCGTTAACAGTATACTAAAAAAAGGCAAAAAGAAAAGAAACGTCTCCAGGTGGGTTTGCCCAGAGCTCCACTGCCCTTGATTTCAGTTCCCTAAGGACCACTTCAGACGGGGCAACGTTTCTAGCAATTTTGAGGTTGCCGGCGGGTTGTTTCCTTGGTTTTCCCAGATCAGCACGAACTTCTGAGATCAGGTTTGGCTCAAAACAGACAAGCAACTCTAACAAACTGGAAAAGTTTGAAGCGGCAGCAGCCAATCAGGGACGCAATATTTTCACGTGACACCCCTGCGGTGGTGAGGATGACAGCTGAAGACTTGGTCCTGGTTTGAAATGGATCATTTTGGAAATTAACACTTTCAGAAACATGAGTGAGTATTCTCAACGCCACTCAAAGATATAAAAACACGTTTTTAGCACGTAGTTTTGCGTCTATATAGTGCAAGAAAAATCCAAATTCATGATGATGGCAAGTCATAGCAATTCGGATGCAGCGTGTGAACGCAGGCGGCCCGTGTTGCTGGTGTTGCGACGTTAAGTTGCTGGGGGAAATTGCCCCGTCTGAACTGGGCCTTAGGCTCGCTTCCACCGGTCACGCTCAGCGAGCAAGCCTGCTTCAACCGTTCACACCTCAAGGCAAGCTGGACAGCTACAAGCCACCTGAATGTCTACCGCCGCATTCCCGGCCAGGTCGTGACGCGACATAACTTATTAAAAGTCTTGCTGTCACTGCCACGACCGGCCAGAGTGAAGTCGAGAAAGAATCATATAAATTATTTCGTAGCTTTCTTGGAACGACCCCCCTCGAGGGAGAGTCGTCCCTCCGCCCTTCGTCGATTGTTGGACTGACGCAAAGCAACTAGCCGTCTTGGCCCAGCAGTTACAAATAATAGTGGTCATTAACTCGCCTGAGAGCATTCCAGGTGCCAACCGCGATTTCCGCCAGTTTACCCGACACCCGCTAAAAATCTTGTCTGCCAGTGTTCCCGGTGTTAACTGCCATTTCTGCAATCTTTCCAACACCCACTCACAAAAACCCATCTGTACTCCAGGCCTCGACAAGCGCTTACTTACCTACCGCATCACCCCAAGCCTAAATCCTAAACCTGCAATTAGTCCTGGCTGTTTGCCCTCCTGCCATTCGTTATCCTGCCTTCCAGCGAACATGCCGTGACTCTCCTCTGCCTCTGAAGACAACTTTCCTACATCTTAAACGCGCTCCCTGTCTCTTGCCAACCACTAATCTGGGGTACCCGAGAAAGCGGGTCTGCAACCTCGTTCTTCGAGCCCTTTAGGTACTCGATTCGAGGAGACACCTGCTGAGCTCTGCCCTGAGACAAGTCGCCAAAATTCCAACATATTTGTCTCAACGGGCATCGTTAGCGTTAGTGAACAACCCGCTTAACGAATCCGTGAGACTCCCTGGGGACGACTAGAAGCAGAGGCATACCGAACGAGCCCCACGTTGGATTTTCCATTTTAATGTTGGTTTCTTTATGGAGTTCGCTTAGCTACTAATAATCACCGCCCAATTGGTATGCGCTCCGCCTGTCACCCAGGGAGTGACATACAGCAACGAGAAGACAGCGAATAAGTTGACTGTACCTCACGGTTGCCCGTCGTTCGGAGCCGGCAGTCCAGGCACGCCGACCCTTGTTGTCGCCCGTCGATCAGAGCTCACAGTCGGAGTCAGTGTAGAGGCCTGCGGATCGTCCTTGCCACGCCAGCGCTGCGTAGACTGGCTGTCCCGGGCTATCTCTGCCCCAGTCTCGCTGTGGAATCACCCGGGGATCGTCATGGCCTAGGCTAGATGGCCAGGACTCGCCGTTTCTACCGGTCCGGACTTCAAACCTCGCTGGTGGACCGCTCCGGGGTTCGGCATGGGCCAGGCCAGGCAGCCCGGCTCCGATGTTCCTGTTCAGCTCCAGCCTCGCTCAGCACGCACTATCACGCGCCAGCTCGTGACTTCTCCGCCGACCGCCTGTCATGCCCTCTGCCTAGTCTTTCACCCTTGGCTCCCAGAAAGTTAAGGAAAGGAAATGTACCATTATGTTCAGTGAAGTTCGGTGAGAAGACCCAGGACTCGGACAAGAATGCCGTTATCCTTGGTGGGACCCTATGAGACTGTCTTCCTGCCTTTGCTGGGGTTTATCTAACTGATGTACCTGTCTGAAAAGTAGAAGAAACATATGTGCATAACACTCATTATTCACAATAAAATTTGTCAACATCCAAAATGACCCACGGAGAAAATTATGCGAGGAATTTGTCGGCCACGTTGGCCGAGTTACCCCTCGTGGCCAATGCTTCATTGCAACTTTAATTGTAGTAAACAGTCATAAGGTATATTACAAAGTGCAATTTGGTTTTGTACAAACCTACAACACACCAAACAGCACTCTAATACAGTATGGACGTGCCTCTAAACAAATTCCAGGGTTTCATGGAGCCTCCTTCAGATAACTGATGTTGAACATAAAATATGTGCACCAAGGAGTGAGCAAACAGTGACTTCCAATTAGTCTCAAGCACCAGCGACATGCCGACAAGGAGTGCAATGTGTAGAATGTCGTCTAGAAATGTGCAGCCAAGATGAAAAGGCGAGATATAACGATATCAGAATAAGATCACACCAAAAAGGTTCCGTTACAATCTAGGCACAGTAATGAGTCAACCGACGTTCAGCCGCGATTCACTTTGCGTTGAGGTGAAACATAGCCAACAAAATATAAAAAACGCGTTTTTTTTTGTTTTTTTTTTTGTACATTATTTGCTCTGCGCCGAACATAGAAGCACAGTTGGGCGGCGTCACAAAGTCACTCGCTAGCGTTTTCAAATTCGTTCATCGGCACTCATGGTCTACCCGGGAGGAGAAAAGTACGAGCTCAGAGCCGAGCCGCCGAGCGTCGATTGCGACTTTCCTAAAGAGAAGCTCCGGTAACACTTCGGCGACTCGTCAGCTTCAAACAACGCCTCTTCGAACCAGCTTCGAACGAGCCTGACGCGCCCGCGAATCCAATGCGCCGAACGGTCGCGGCAGAAAGCACGCCGGAAGGAAGGGGGCTGGAGAGGCTGAGTATCCGAAAGAGACGCGGCGCTCGTTTCTACGTCTATTTCGCACATAAGATAACAAACTGGCAAAGCTAGCCGAGTGTGAACAGTGACTGACGTTACATTGGAGCACACGCAGTCGAAATGACGCCTGCAACAGAGCACAGCTAGAGGTTTTCAACAGGGGACACATGCGTTCAAAAAGGCCGCGATTTAAAAACTTCACGTCTCTTTTCTGTCCTTCGGTGTTTACTTTGATCCGCATACACCAAAGCACTCAATGCTGCCGGTAATAAAGTCCTGTATACGTACCTTTCGAAGCAATTGAAAGTGTGTAGGTTTCGCTCGATGCCCACGAGCACAGAGTGCGACGAACGCCAATCCCGCCGGCAGCGCGACGGCGCCGGCTGGCCGGGTCGCCGGGTCAGCCGGGTCGCGCAACCGACGCCGGCCCGCTGCGCACTGCGCATGCTCGGCTTCTCTGCTCTCTCAGCTCTCTCGGCCGCTCCGCTGGCTCGGCAGCACGCCGACTCGCGGGCATCGCGGGCTCGCCGGGCTTGCTCCCTTCGAAGTTCGAACAGTTCGAACAGTTCGAAGTTCAAACTGCTTCCAAAACGCGAGCTTGCGCGCGCGCGCGCGAGTTGGCGATGGAAACTATTTTCTTGAAAAACGAGGCTGTAACGTATCGTTTGATGGCGCAAATGCACGTATTTTTCACGTCGTTTTTTGTACAGTGTGTGAATCTCGCGAAACAGGCGACGAAAAGTGGTGGGTGAAATCTGCTCGCATGTCGTCGTGGATTTTGTGTACCACGTAGGATTACCCAGAAAGGTGGGTCAATATCAATAAATGTGCGCGTAAGAAGCAACTACATGCACGTGACCTGTCAAACCTATTTACCCTCATTATTTTATCGTGCGAACCGACATTGCCACGTATCGTGTTCGATTTCGGTCCCAACACCGGTAACTTCGAACATATCGTGTTTGATGTTGTGTTTCTCGCCGTCGGTAACTTCGTATTGATATCGTATTCGGTCTGGTGGTTGTGTCTCAACACCGATGGTTTCTTGTTGTATTGCGATGTTGTGTTGCAACATCGAATTGTATCCCGGTACGTTGGGTTTATCGTTTGGCGATCAACTTTTGTTGCACTTGTTGGAAAACAATCACTCCAATGAGCACGTCGTTATTGGGCTTTGTCATTAAAAGGTAGGTCGCGGCGGGTGTTCCGGCTATAGTTATTCTGAATGGTTTGGTGGTTGTCTAGTTTCAAACGCGCGAGGCTGTGTGTACTGTGTGCCGTACTAACAGCTGTACATACTTGCACTGTCGATCAATGTTAATGTGTTCGCAACGCAGAACGTTTATACTATGTGTGTACTCACACCGAATATATTTCTCGCGTATTGCTGTGTGGATATGCCAACGAAATTCATGTTGGTAACTTGGTATCCGCGTTCTGAGATTTATGCGCGCGATATCATATTGAATTTTCCTTTGGTCCCATGATCGACGACCGATATTTGTATATCGTGTGGCCGTACAGTATGTCCATGTCGGCCACCAATATGCACGCGATGCATATTCTATTCCAATAACCGTGTATTATATCGGGGTATTGTGCTCCGATATCGTGTTGTATACCAATAACCGCAAGTTATATCGGGATATTGTGCTCCAATATCCTGTTGTATACCAATAACCGCATACTATATCGGGATATTGTTCTCCGATATGAATTCCCATCGTGCTTATTGGGTTAATCGGATAACAATACGTTTTTATTGGTTTCCATCATCTTCATTGGAATACAATATTTCCAATAAGCCGACTTCATATTGGCCTTTTTCAATAGGGATAAGCATACGTCATTAGCAGTGATAGCGGTAACACGTTACCAGTAGCGGCGATACCGGTAACGCTTTACTTATTTGGTAACGTTGTAACGTACTCGTTACACTTTGAAAACACTAACGCGTGACTTACTGGCGTTACTTATTTCGTGTAACCGGTATCGTAGTTATGTTACTTATAAATTCTTTCCCAGACGTTAAAAAAACTTACGCTCCAATTTCTCGGTTGTTTCTAGGAACCGAAGCGTCTCATCTTGGTTCAGTTTATTTTTGCGTTTTTACTTGCGTTTGTTCTTGTGAGTATTTCGGTGGAACAGTAATAAATAAATGGTGGTTATGTTCGATTTCTGAATAGACAGAATGTTTCTTGAAATATGGATCTGAGCATACCCGTAAAGTCAAAAAAGTAAAACGTGTTAATTCATAATTTAAAAAGTAACTCAAAAGGGACTTTCGTTACATTTTTTCTGTAACGTAAACGCGTTTCTTTTATTTCGATGTAACGTAAGACGGTTAAGCGGTAAAGCGTTTCTTTAATACCTAGGATCTGACTGACGTTTTTCGTTACTTTTTTAGGTAACAACTACAACGCTTGTTGTGTTCTCGTGCCCTTATGTCCCTAGTCATTGACTGCTCTCGAAGTTCTAGAGAAACGGCGTACATTGCACCAAAACCGTTCGCGTATCGCTGTTCCTTTTAAATGAGAGAGCATTTTTTTGCGACAACCGTCCCGGGAAATTTCTGTTCTGTTGCACAAATCAAACGAGCATGAGTGGGATAGCGATAAGTGGATACATTAAAAAAAAAAACTTTGAGAGTTTTTTAATTTTAAATCAAACCCAAGACCTAGAGATTGGGAGCTCAACGCACAACCTAATTTATTCAAAGGATATGCTTCTAGAGCGGCAGTTATTAAGTGCGATAACATTTCGTTCACCAAACACCACCGTGGAACGTGCAAGCGGCGGCAGCTGGTATACTCGGTTTTCCGCTTCCGCTGCACGAAGTACCGTGCAGCCAAAGCGCAAATAAAAGGAAGGAGCTGGCGGTTTTGTCTGGCATTAGGCAGGTATGAAACTGCTTCCAATGGACCTTTCTGGAAAGTATCTCGCGGCCTCAAGCGACGCGCGTGAGGCATTATGGGAACCGTGAGGGTCGTTGCTCCGGCGTCTGCTACTTCCGTCGTACCGCCCGCGAGAGCCACGTTGCATACGTTCGCGTTCGGTCTTGTGTACGGCAGCCGGCAATCTCTGCAGCGCTCTGTGCAGCGGTGCTTTGCCCACATGAGGTGAGAAACACCTCATAGACAACTCGTCTGTCCACCTACCTTTCCAGGCCGGGCAATTGCTCTGGATGGAACACAGTTTTCTATTTAGAGAGCCATCGCACGCGGGTGATGCTCCAAAAGAGCGAGGTGTATCACTCACACAAGTGAAGTTTTTTTGTTTTGTTTTTATTGGGAAAGTATTGACTGTCTAATGGATCGAGCTTGCGTCATCGGTTTGAAGCGCAAAAACGGCTCCTAGTGTCCTCCGCGATCCGAATAGGAGCGATTCACCTTCGGTTCCATTGGCTGGCGCGCGTGGACGGGGCTCCCATTGGCCGCTGCGCCTATAGCCTCCGACATCCCGAAGCGCACGCGCCCTAG
Source organism: Ixodes scapularis (assembly GCF_016920785.2). Classification (NCBI taxonomy): domain Eukaryota; kingdom Metazoa; phylum Arthropoda; class Arachnida; order Ixodida; family Ixodidae; genus Ixodes; species Ixodes scapularis. The sequence goes on from NW_024610039.1 coordinate 1,436,867, forward strand.
TACGCAGCAGACAACAAAAGGAGCGGACGAGTAGACAACAAAAGGAGCGGACGAGTAGACAACAAAAGGAGCGGACGAGCAGACGACAAAGGGAGCGGACGAGAGGCCTTGCATGCTTTCGCATTCCCAACTCATAACAAATGCTTAGGTGAACCCCGAGCTTTTCTTTTTTTTATGGCTACGAAAGTTCAGTTAGTAAATTTTTGTTTCTTTCGCCAATAAAAAGTAAACTCTGCGTCTTTTAACAACGTTCGAACACCGTTAGCCCGCCTGCATGCGTGAACAAATTAAAGGAACAATGAAATTAATTTCCGGCTAGCATAAATTTGAGATTTTACAAAGCGCACATCGTTTAGTGGGCGAAAATAGAACTAGTACACGATCACGGAAAGCCTAAAGCCTGATTTTCGGTACGAACAATTGAAACTTTTGTGGTTTATTACGTACCTTCTTTCTTTCGAAAGAAATCCACCTTTTCACTGAGACGCATCCTAGGTGCTCAAGCACGTAAGCCGAACTTAGCCCATGCATTGGAAAGGAGCACGGCGTAACTCGGACGCATGCGCTCGTCAACGATCAATCCGTTGACGAATATCTGAATTTACGTTCGTGGCCAAGGAAAGTAGTGGTGGAATTTATTATCATTTGAGAAAGACAAGCTTTATTTTGTGTTTAAAATGAACGATGGATTGGAGTCATCGCCTTCGGTGCCAAAGCACGTCAAGGCCACGTGATTTCTCATTTCGCTTTTGATTTCAGGATCAAAGCTAAGGAAAAAGTAGTTGCGGGTGATAGCACGCGCCACCTACCATGCAAAAGCTAGACTAGTCTAATCTTGGTTTGGCTAAAAGGTGCGACACCCTCACGGTTTCCATAACGCCCCGGAGCGATCACAAACAGCGGTGGCGTTTTCAGAAAGCTCCATCGAGGTACCATGACCTTTTGAGAATTATCATAGTACATAGCGAATATTTTAAGTACTTCTCAGGAACTAAGTGCAATATGTGGAGGGAATCTGACATCTTGAGCCTGAGTGTGTGTAGAGGCAAGTATAAAATAATGCTGTTTAACAACAAAAGAAGAAACTCACGAAGGTATGGGATTGTACCATATCACTTGGAAGAGAAAATATCCGAAGGTATAGTTCAGTGAGTGAAAACAAATTATAGAAGAGCATATTTATAGAAAATGAAACACGAATTCAGCTCTCGTGAAACTCATGGTTCAGTAGAATTCTACGAGATATGACGTGGCCATGGGTGTATGAAAAGGTGTGTGGTGCCGGACCCATCTTTTGGCAATGAGGTACAGTGCGCAAGGTCACAGTTTCCATCAGGATTGAACATTCAACAATGGAGCGAGGGCAGGTTGGCACTGGGAGCATACGGGAGTGCACCAAGTTGTGTTTGTATGCATCTGTGTGGGTGGAGAAGGGGAGGGGGGGGGTACAGGGGGGCATGGGGCGCTCGTCTTTTTACAGCAGGGAGGTAGTTAGTAGACTCAAATTTGAAGGAAGGTGAAGGGAAATGCAAAATAACCTGTCGGCACGGAAGGTGTAAAGGAACAATTCAACTGCTCTTGAAGTAACACTGGACTAATTATCTTTTGTCATGATAACGCAGATAGTCACAGAGAAAATACGTTAAGTGCAACTCGCCGACGAAGTCCGATTTCGAACTAAGCATCCTAGACTAATCATGTCCTACCACCAACGGTCGCCTGCGGATTGAGTGTGCTGGGCTAACTGTGAGTCGGCGCCAAAGATCGCCTGCGGATTACATATTCTGGACTAAGTATCACTCGTCGCGAACAGTCGCGTGTTAACGGAGGTGACCGTCGGAGGCAGGTAGTTCACCATGGTCTAGCTGCTTGCGCTGTCTCTCACGTGATCCTTGTGGCGCTGAGCAAACACGTCGTACGGTGGATTGCATGGTCGGGCTTGATTTTGCTTGAGCTCATTAGTGAATCTCGCTGGCTGCAAATAATTGTGCCTACTAATGATTATGTACGAATTATTAGGACTATAACGATGCCGCATATTTATTTTGGATTCGTAGGCATTCCCCGCTATGGGCTATGCTTTCTTTGTGTTGCCTTGGCCTGTGTGTAACGTTTGTCGTAACACTTTAGCGTGACACGTTTTCCGTTTATTCTATCCGATTAAAACCTTATGTGTTACACATTAAACACAAAATTTAAAACAAAAACGTACACGAAAGTTGAGATTTTAGTGCCTACGCAGTTGTAATGGGACTGAGCAGACTAGTTCAGTACGAGTAGTAGTAAAAAAAAAAACAGGAACAAAAATGTGTCAGGGAGGAGTTCAAGAATAATCAGCTTAAGCAATGTAAAGGTCGAAAAACAGGATATAAAAAGGAAACAGGTGTTTCACAATTCACGGGATGCACTGTTTGAGGCGAAACGGGAGTGTTAAGAACAAAGGCATTTAGGGCTAAATTTTAAGTTATAAAGATATGTGTGTCATATGCCGGGTAATAGCGAGACCCCAGAACATGTGGTTCTGAAATGCACGGTGTTTTGTTCCGCCCTCCACCAAGGTGTAACGGATTTGGCGGAAGTGCTTTGGTTTTGCTTGCATGCATAGAAGTAAAGATGAACAAAAGAATTATGGCCACAATTACGAGTTTAGAAGACTGATGTAGAACGTCTACAGAAGCGTGATACTACCCAAAATAGGTGGAGTCGAAGATTTAACGAGATACTTGATTTATACACAACTTTAAAGGGGAAAGGCTTAAATGTCTTAGGCTAGGGGGCGTAAGCTACACTCTTAGAAATAAGGGGTGTATAGGGGTACACCTCTGTTCAATATGTAACACCCCTAATCTACAATTGGACGTTCAGTCTACTGACGTCGAGCTGGCGATACCTACTTGTACGAGCGGCTTGATACCTGTTGGATATAATGTACTAAATAGCTAATGTGAGTATCAAAGAGTAGAAAAAGAACCGCGCTAAGGTTGTGTAGCAGGGCAAAAATAAATTTGATAATCTTACTCTAGCCTTTAGTGAGTGTATTATCCATTTTAAATAAGTTCTATCGGTCGACAATCAAGCCGCTCGGGGAAGTTGTTATCGTCGGTTCGACGTCTGTGGACTGAACGTCGAATTGTTGTTTTGGGGCCGAAGGGGTGCACTCCTATACAACCCCTGTTTCTAAGAGCGTACCGCCCGACAAAAAAAAATATAGCCATCATCATTTATCCATTCATTCATCCTCTGATAGAAGACCTATACTTCGTTTCAGCTTCCGTCGGAGCGCGGCCGATGTTATGAGCCGAAGGGCCAATCAAACAGCGCAAAAAGCGCAGCGTCATGGTGTGCTCTCTGCGCTTGATACGACTAGCCGGCGGAGGAGCGCGCACAGAGAGAGGGCGAATAGCGGCTGGTCCTATCAACTGCAGAGAGCACGCCATGACGTTGTGCCTCTTTCGCTATTTGATTGGCCCTTCGGCTCATAACATTGGCCGCGCTTGGACTGAAGCTGAAACGAAGTATAGCAATGCTGGAAGTTCTCTGATCGTTTTCACAATAGATTACAAGGAGGACCAGATTAAAGAGGGCATCGCTTAACAGAAGTTGCGGTCCACTGACGCTCAGCAGGTTCGTCGCACCGAGAAGACGCCGGAAAAGGGAGAAAAATGTTTGACTAGAAAAAGAGGAGCGAGGTGGGCTCGTTCTCCGATCAAAAAGCGCTGAGGGCGCGAACGTTGTGTGTCACGGTTTACTCAGCAGAACATGGCCTTTTCAGAACGTAAAGGGAAGCACCGCAGAAACAGCCCGGTTTCTTTTTTTAAAGTTGGGTAGATTACGAAAATTATTAGGATGCGTAATTTGTATTTTCTAGAACATATATATTCTTATTTCATTTAGTCTAGCACTTATTTCCCCTGCTCTTTCAGCTGATTTGGTCTAGCCCTGTTCCCATTGCGTTTCGGGAAGGGACTAGCGGATCTGCCTCGCCCTTAGGAGAAGGTCCCTCTACAATTGACGCGCCACGTCACTGCAGCATGCAGGAACTAGCTCGTAATGAACCAATGGGGGAGTCCTTGACATTAACTTAAAGTAAAACCGGAATGAAAACTGACTAAGTACCTGAAGTATGGGTACAAATATTCGACCCATGAAACAAGTGGGACAGGGCAACTTAAGCAATCGGGTTTGTGTCCGTTATTCTATTTCCCTTGCCTCAGGGTTTAAATTTTCTTACTAACCAGCTCGCCCGTAGTTGTCTTTTGCTCTATTAACCACAACGTCGTATGCGAAATTGCGTTGGATAGGAACGCAGTGAACGCTAACTCCAGTCTCAGCCTTCAGGCACGCAGCATTATGTCTAACGTTGCAACGTGCCCGTTTTGGAGCATTTTCTTTTTCCAGGCCTTCGCCTGGAAAAAGGTTTCAAACGCTTCGAGGCCTTCGCCTCGAAGCGTTTGAAAGTTCTCTTTATTTTCTTTTTTTTAAATATAAATTGTAAGTTTTTTTTGTTTTTTTTTATTGTTGACGACGCTCAATCCCGGTGCATGGTCTCTGGCAGCCGGCCAATTCTCTTCGAACATGACAGGTTTCCTTTTTAAAGGCTAAATCAACTTAGCTCCTGTGAGAATGCAATCCTGAAATGATAAAAAAAAAGCGCCGACTTACCTGGTTAGGAAGTCGCCCCGCAAAATGTAAAAGTGTAGGTTGTAGTCCAGAATCATGCTATAACGCCGATTTTTTAATTCAGCTTTTCTTATTCCTTTCTGTAGCTTTTTTTTGTGTCGTTATAAAAAATGGTAAAAAGGGAAAACTCCAAAGATATAAAAAAGAGCCATTGAAAAGGTTAACTCAGAAAAAAACGTCGTGATGTCTACTCCTGTGGTGTCAGTGAGTTATTCATTTTCTAGTGAAGAGAGGCAGGGGTGGGTCGGCGAACAACCTATTTTCTGACTATATAAAGTTAATTTTAACGACAAGTTACTTCTATAGTGTCATACGTATGACTAGAAACTCAGCAATTTGTTCGAAGCAAAGGCAAAAAAGGAAACACCAATTTTCTTTATCGATTCCGCTAAACCTTATTCAGATTTCACAATACAATAGATTAACGAGTGATAATCGTTTAGATATTTTGTACTATATAGTTAAATGTTCGTGGGTACTATACCAACTAAATTATCAAGTTTTCAGCGATCCGCGAACTCAAACAATTGGGTGATTCAAGCATTTGTAAAAACTTTGCCATTAAAAAGATATAAAACAAACAAATATATATGAGTGACGTCCCTTCAACCACCAGATTTTAAAAAAAAAAAGCAAACAAGGTCATGATTGAGGCTTAGGATTTCCTTCCTGAATGGCAGTTCCTGTACAAAACAAAGAGCTATGCGCACATCTAGTGAAGCGTTCCATTTGAGATAGAAAAAAATGAACGAATCTAGATCAAATAGTCTTTCCGTCAGCCACGAACGCGCCTTCCGATACAAGTCTCAATTTGGGTTAAACGCAGCGATTCGAGAAAGCACGTTTTACAAGCATCGTAGCCTCGTCACCGCAGAAAAAAGGAAAGAAAGAAGAAATGATCAGAGTGCAAAGCGTCCAGAACCCTAGCTACGGGGGCTATAGCGAAAGAGTCGAGCGCGTGCGCTACGATGCGGAACATTCAATTGAGTCGTTTCGTTTTCCAGCTCAAACCGTTACAGCTTCGCCGCGTCGCCACGTCCCGGCGCCGTTGTACCACCCACGTTTCCTCGGACGAAGCGCACGTTTCGCCAGGCGCAAAGGCGTCCGAAAACAAGACTTTACATTAGTCAAAGTGCCGGTGGGCTGTAGCCGTTGCCGCCGGGCCCTGCTCCGACATTAGCTCCAACATCACGTCGCGAATCTGCTTCACGGTCCGCTACTCATATAAGAAAGATAAAAGATATGCACCCCCTTCCCCCCACGCCGCCTCCCAGAAAACAAAAAAAAAAAGTCCGCCTTTGTGTTTTAAAGGCGTACGACGCCTTTGTCCGCGCCCTTGTCTACTTCGTAGGCCGTGAGGCCGACACTTTGGTGAGGCCCACAGGTTGACTTGTCCAATGGACCGTCGATTTGTGGATCCCTCCGTGCTGGTGAATGGTAGAGGGAGTCGTCACGTGGTGTTGCCTCACATGTTGGTTGGCCAGGCGAGGGTGCGTGGTTTCTGCCGCGTTGTTCGTCGGGTGGTTTGAGTGAAGCGTAGGTTTCTGCTTCCTCGCAGATCACGTCGCGGTAGATTCTTTGCCTCGCTCCTCTTTCCCATTTACTTTTATCACTGCGACTCGGGGACCGTAGCTCTTCCCGGACGCGACGACGACACGCTTGAAATCGATTTTCACTTTATCACGACATTGTGGGTATTGGAGGGAAAGAGGCGGGTGTGCGTGTGTGCGTTGGAAATGGCCCGCCTCCGTGTCGGACACCGACAACGAGAAAGACATATCGTGACAAATTTGACAGTGTAAAACACGGAGGTTGAACGTGAACATCTTTTAGTACGCCTCGCTCGAACGGAAAACATGCTCCCTGGGCACCATTCCCTGGTGAAAGGGCTTTGTACGTCTAGATATATATGAATACAAATATAGTGGTCGCGGCAATGCTTGTAGTGGCAAGGCCAGCCCGCTAGTATTTGTAGTTGACCCCAAAGCCAACCGATCATGTCGTTCACATAAAATCATTAGAGTATTGATACCATATTGTTTAGATTCCGGTGTCGCATAAAAGCCAGCGTCGGTGGCGTGACTCGATCATCCAGATTGGTTGATAAGGTTACTACGTCACACCATCATGACCTCGCGCGGGAATATCAAACAACTCACAACAATCACGTGAAACTTCATGTCACGCGAGGAAAGAAAGGCATTAAAAAGCATGTTGTAATCCAAAATAAACGGCGGCTCACGCCGAAATACTTTCACTTGATAACGCAAATATTTTTACTTGGAGTGAAACTGCAAACATTTTAGGCGGGATTCGAACCCGCGACCGTTCGTTTACGAGAAACACGCTCTGCCAACTAAGCCATGTCCGCCACTTCTATTTTGCTTCATATCCCTCAATTTCAGCTTGAACAGTTACAATATACCCTTTCTGTAATTCAGACTGGCAACCTTGAAAACTATCATTATCTTAAAAATGGCGTATGTGCTATACTAATGGCGGTTTTCTGTTTACTGATGAAGGAAGAAGTTGAAGATGCTCCTAAGCAGATCATTCGATGCTTATACATTCTAGATGTTAGCGCGACACGTGAAGCAGGAATCGGATGCAAGAGCTGCGTAAGCGTTCATTTCTAACTCGGGCCCAGTCAATCTGTTAGTAGCACACACTCGCCTTCAAAGCCCCTAGATGTATGGAATTTTATCAAGGCTGGCTGGCGCTTCGTTCCGACTGGTTACATCTTTTTCGCCATCGACTCTGCAAAATATTTAAAAAGAACTGGACTTTGACGCGCGCATTCTCATTTACCGTTGACTTGCGATTGTGACGGTGTCCCATACAGTACTGCAGATCACAGGTTCATCGCCGCCATTAGTACGGTAAAAGTTAAACTCCCATTTGAGTCCCCACATGGCACTGAATTCCGGAAAGGGTCTATAAAGTCATTCATTTTACTCATGGCTTACGCGTATTTACTTTTTACACAATAGACACCCACACTTTTTGGATGTATGGAACATGCCCCATTGTCACCGGTATTGAGGTTTCCGAATACACAAGTTGCTAGCAGGCTGATGAAGACGTTGCGAACGTTTCAAATCTATATTGTTTTTCCTAATCATGATAAACACTAGTTTTAAATGTTTAAAGAATAAACAGCTGTTACAATTGCCTCATTTGGACAATATTGCTCAGAACTGGCACCCACTCTGAACTCTGAAACCCGCTCGGCGGGAGCATAAATGAACATAATCTCGGTGATAATTTCACTGAAATACACATTTACAGATTGAGAGTTAAGGTCTGCATGACTCACTGCCATGCGCGATTTCCATATACTAAAAATCAAAATGACAATTAAAAGGTCGTATAGAATCAAATATTGTTTGTCGACAGGAAGGAAACTCATAGAGTGTGGTGTGATACTCGATTTTTTTTTTTCAATGTCGCTTTAAGATATTCCAACACAAAGTAGTGTTTCAACAGTTAATGAAAACATGTTCTATACTCTCTGGTTGATAACACAGCAAGCGGTAGACTGACCACGAAACAAACATTCCTTTTTTTGCATCCATACCTTCACGGGGAACGAATTAGTGTGTAGCTTCAAAAAGAAAGTTTTCACTGAAGGTGGAGTATACATCTTTTTAACACAACACAGCACATCTTGACCCGGACCAGCACTGAAGAGTGCTCTATAGAACGGGACTGGAAAACCTGTGTCCAAAAGTGTTCTTGTAAGTTCCTTTCTTGTTACACCCGAGAGGTATTCTTGTGAAAACCGTGCGGATAAAAAGTAAAACGATTCGATCACCTCTTTTAGAAAACCTGCGGTTCCCATGGATTTCAAATTAACAGATGAGGCCAGAAATAATAGATAGTGACATGCCTATTGTGTTTGTATCAATGTACCCACAAATGGTTGTTCCTGATCTCGTAGAAAGAAAAACCGCGACGTCTAAGATAGAGGTGTGGTAAGCCGATGCCACCAAGTGTAATGCGTCGAAAAAGGTTATCTCGTCTCATCGGCTCTAATTCGGACTTTCAAATAAACAATGCACACACCCTGTGAATTTTTTTAACATTCATGAGGGCACAATTTAGTACTTGCAGCACATACATAATCTTCGCAATCAGAAAAATGCTGCCCGCCGTTGCTCTTGCAAAAATGAATATATCCCGCAAAGGCCATCGGCACACACGCTTTTTTGAATCGCCAGTAACATCAGACCAGTAAGGCGTGCTGTTGCAAAATTGATGAAGTGATACACCGAGTTATTTACAAGGTTCCTCACTCCGCTCGATGCATTCATATTGTTAAGACTTCGTCGCCCATGGACAATGCAAACACCCAATGCATTTTCTCCACTTCACTGCAGCTCCAGTTTCTTTGCAAAAATCTTGGTTAGAACAACTGCTTCAAATACACTTCTTTGTCAGAACAAAATATAGCAATGTCATCAGCGTACGCAAGGACTTTAATTCTACAGAGTTTAATTTATAACCTTAGATGTTCTCACTTTTAACGATGCTCAAACAAAAAGGTTCCGGATAGACGCAAATAATACAGGTGAGAGTGGGCATCCTTGTCGAGCAGAAGATAACACTGTGATACGTGCAGTGAGATTATGGTTTACAACAAGCCTCGTTGAGCACCCTCTACAGGCCATTCTGACTCCATCAAAATAACTTTTCTCATTCCGACGTGTGTCAACACCTGCCAAAGAACCTCGTGATTAACTTTTTCGAATGTTTTTTTAGATCTATCTGTAGCATGCAACCTGATCCATTTCATTTGGGCAACATATGAAAACACTTCTTGCAAAATGAATACTTGACTGGATTGTTCTTCCTCTTATGCGACACGCTTGATGTTCCTCGACAATTTGGCAGATTACATGTTGAAGCCTCCTCACGAAAAGTTTTGTAAATATCTTATAATCCGTATTACATAATGTAATCGGCCGATAGTTGGTAATACAGCGTAGTTTTACAAAGTCTTCTGACTTGGGAATTAGGACGGTGTGATTTTTTTTAAAGATCGGAGGAAGCTCTTTCACGTCGTATGCCTCGCGTAATACGTCAAGGAGTACTGTGCAACTCGGGTTTTGAATGCTTTTTAGAATTCCGACGTAATTCCATCAGGTCCTGGCACCCTGTGACTGGGTAGTTTATCAACAGCTTTGTTGAATTTCTCATAGCGTGATTGGTTCTTCAAGCCATTCCGTAATATCGTTTTGCAATTGGGGAAGATGCATCAGCAAATTCATCCGGCCCATTGAGCGAGTATGTGGTGCCTTTTTCCCAAAAAGCTCGGTATATTACTGAAAAAAGGCCTTTTCGATGCTGCTGGAAACAGTCTTTATCTGATTGTTTAAATCAATTTTATAAATATACTTTCCTAGTGCATACTTTTTTTCGGAAGCCAAGGATCATTTGGTAGGTTGCTCCCTAAAAAGATTTTTTTTATTCCAAGAACGTACAACCGCGCCTTCCCAGTGTTCTCTGTTCAAAAGTTCAATCTCCGACTTTACGGACTGGATGTCCTTTAACCCCTGCCTGGGGTTCTCACATTCCGTTTTGTGAAGTATGCGCAAGTCTGGACTCAGTTGCCTCTCTCTAGCAGTTGCTTTAGATTTATACTGCTTGATCTTTCAATTGCCACTTGCTTAAGTTTCTTCTTAAAGAACTCCCATTTTGTTTTTAAAGACTTCAGTACACTTTTCAAACAGTACATTTAAGCTGGTAACAAACCGCTCATCTTTTAGAAGCTTGGCATTTAGCTTCCAGAAATCCCAAGTAAATGTTTTTGTTTTACGGGCTCTGCTCCTAAATGTTGCAGTTAGGAAGCAATGTTCGGTGAAATGAAAAGACTTCGCTTCGTACTTTTGAAAATTACTTATTGAATGAAATGACACGTAACTTCTATCGATACGCGAATGTGTGGATGCCTGGAAATACGTGTACTGTAGTTGACCTTTTTTTGCAATAATTCCCGCTACATTAATTATACCGTATTTATCCACCATCTTGCTTAACAGGTTCGTGCTACTGTAATTGTCATTTCTTTTAATTGACCTGTCTGAAGCGTTTCAGACACAATTGAAATCTTCAAGGAAGACAACAATACGGTCAAATTCTAAGATGGGCAAAGATAATTGAAGCAAAATCTCGTTGTTGGAGCGTTCTTTGGAGCGTAGATACAAATAACTCGCCAAGACAGTTCTGGAATAGTAAAATCGCAAATAATGAAACGACCTTGATCGTGAGAAATTACTGACAATTATTAATCTTTAAAGTCTTTTTTAGAAAGAGAAAGCTCCCTGCGGACACACCAACAGCTTGGCTGACACAAACCTCGTACTCCAAAAGAAATGGCTGCAAATGCTCGCTCAACCTGTTCGTCTTAGGACATCTTGGTCTCTTGAACTGCCAACATATCTAGTTGTTCTTTAGCTAGCATCGTCTGTAACTGGTATTACTTTCGGTTGGAATTCAGTCCCCGGACATTCAAAGACTCAATCGACAAGGTTCAGGCATCTCAAACATTTCTATGAGGAAAGTTTGCACATATGCGGGATACCCAGAATACTAATATTTTATTTCCTTTCCCCAATTATACTTGCCTAAGTTGATTGTTGCAGAGTGTCATCTGTAGATCAATCCAGTTTTTCACCTTGCATCATTAATGCGAGTTCTGTGGGGTACAAAGCGCGTTATAACGACCTTTTTGGTAGTAAATTCGTTCCACGGATTCTTCTTTTCACTTACTTCATTTTCGGTTTGCGGGATCTCGGATGAGGGATTGCTTGAAATCTTAAATGAAATTGCTTGGAATCCAGGGATTGCTTGAAAGCCTGACTCGCGTCAGGCATTTCGGCAACTTCCCGAAAATTCTGTGTTGCCGAATTGTGTTCCAAATTGCTATTTTCTTCAATTTGAGGCTCTGGTGAGCTTGAGGTTTTTTCTCGTCTGTTGTGACAGATGACTTCTCGATAGTGTCTTTATGTTCACCAGGCTTTCGGTCTTGTTATTCACGGCAAAAATCGCGGTCGTTGCATATAGGGCTCAGGACTGCAGGAGCGGTGCTGGCTGCTGTGCTCTCCGCCTCGTCAGTGTCAATGGTCATTCCATTAACCGGATCAGTTTCTTGGCATCCAACACCTGGAGCGTAGGTCCTCACGCAGTCTTCTGCCTCATGTCCGCAGCGATGACACTATGAACAACGCGGCACTCGGCAGTGTCGTCGTATGTGTTAAGTACGCTTACAGCGCAAGCATAACAGTGCGCATCCTAAGACCACAATTAAACTGTTCGCTCCAAAAAGCCGGAACTGGTGCACTTTAGGTTGTCGATCGGTGTCCTAATCTAGAGTGTGATGCGCACAAGCCTTGCCACAGACTCGATGCCCTCGAAACCTTCGGCCGTCCAGGTGTCCCGGGTTACTTCTGTAACTTTACCGAAAGACTCCAACGCCTTCCGTAGTGCGTCGTTGGACACATGAGATTGAATTCAATGAATCTTGACTCTTACTTCAGCGTTGCTCGGATCAATGACTACGCATCGCCCGTCCTTGATTTTGAACTCCTTTGCAGCTGACGATCTCAGGGTGACGATCTAGACGTGATTCATCTGGTATGCTCTTATTGAAGCCACTTCTTGGAGGACGCTCAAGCGTTCCAGCTCACGTTTGAAGTGTTCGGTCCTGTACGGGCGGCCCTTGACATCACAGTACAGAAGTACAGTGTTCAGTGCTAGTGCATCACGAAGTAGTGGTGGCAGTACAACCTGGTACTTGACAGTAGATTCAGAATCGCAAAATACGCATCAAGGGCCGCTGTACACGCTCCCACGGAGCTCATGTTTCAAACGTCTTGCGCGTTCGGCACGTGCACTTTAAACTCAGCCATAGCCTCGGCGCTTCCTGCTCGGCGGCAGGAAAAAGCATGATAAGCGAATGAGAAGGCGATTCGAAAAGGGCCCTTAACGCCATCACATTCCACTTTTAAAGAAGAAACTTCAGAGTCGTCGAAGTTTTTTTTTTTTTTTTCTTTTAATTTGTTTGAAAGATGATTTTTTTTTCTACATAATATTCATAGATCGCTCGGCCCCAGTGCGTATCTTTCTTTGTGTTTTTACCATCGTGACCTTTATGAACTTCGAGATACTTCTGGCCCAGTATACAGTAGATTCAGATTTATAACTAGGCCTCTCATACAATCAGGATTGCGTGGTTTTTTCTACTTATTTATTCAGTTGCTTGAAAATGTACTAAGTACAATTTGCTGTTCTGCTCTAAGTATTACTGACACCGAGGTCTAATTGATTGTGGAAGTGCCCTACTGAACTCTGGACAACAACAGATTTTTTTAATGCCCTGTCTGTCGACGATATTGTACCGGATTATGTTTCGAAGACGCGCAAGGCATGTCGTTTTATCCTGAGTCATGACCCTTACCGTGTTAGAAAGAAGTAAGCGTGGGTACAACGGAATGCCTACATTGAGGAGATTCTCACGTGCTTTTCAGGGCATCGGAGCTTCTTGTATTAGTTTGCATTGACGAAACCCCAGAATCAACGGTCCAATTGTTGCTGAAGAATTGGAAAGGAATAATATACACCCCCGAGAGAGCTTCTATAGAGATACTTGATTTTCTGCTTTCCTGTCTCTGGTGCACACAATCAGGCAAAAACAGAAAGAAAAAAAGCGTTGTTAAGGCAAGCGGCTACCCTTCACACGGAGTCTGGTTTTACTCCCCCACCAAACACCTTAGACCTCATCTTTGCCCATGGTTTTTAAAAACAACTGAAAGTTTTTTGCATGGGTTGACCTTCTATGTTCTATCCGGTTACTGCGCACTGCACAGCATCACCATGCACGGGACCGACGCATTCTGCCTGGAGCACCAGCGCTCTTTAACAAATACGGTCTGCATAACTTAAATCGTATCGCAATGTGTAAACTCGCACGCGACCAACAAGCACCATGGAGAAGTGAGCCTTGTTGAGCCGTGTGGAATTTACTAAGTTGTCTTTGAGTAGCTCTAGGTTACAGCTGCGGAATAGAATGTTTGGAAACATTAAATGACGCTGACTAGACTGTAGAACGGTAGTTATGACAGACTTGTGCCCGTTAATTGAAAATGCAATGGATCACAGTTAGAAAAGTTACTTTCGCTAAAGGCTAACAGATTCCTTTACTCGATACGTTACCAATTACTTTCCCGTCAATTTTCCCGTACACTTGTAAAGAAAACAATACAAATAATTTTGATGTTTCTAAAAATACTCTTAAACACTACTCTACATTTCTCTGACGCCCGCATTATGATAGTTTTTGAAAAATAAAGTAACGCAAATACTTAACAAAAATGTAGGTGCACTTCGTTAAGCCGTAAACTGACAAGTCGGCGAAAGCTGCAACCATACCTGCCATCCCGCTAGATTACGGCGACCGGAAGTGATCCCTGGAATTCTGCAGACAAAGCTAGCGATACGAATGCTCAGTAGCCGCGTCTACCCACGCTATGAGATTCGGAGGTAAGGAAGCGACCTACGAAAGCTCCCTTTTGAAGAGGACCATTGAAGCGTGAGCGCCTGTCAGCTTATGCTTGAGCGGAGTATAGTTGCGTGCAGTACTGAAAATACATGGGAGCGAGCACTCATTTCCGAGCTTTGCTCGTGCGAGTGATCGCACAATTGGGTTCCTGAAGTTTCTGTATTATGCTCAAATATTAAAAAAAACATAACGAGTAATTAAAGTAATCCGTCACCAATATTTGTAACAAGATTAGATCAAAATAATGCCGCAAAAAAGTAGCGCGGCAATTACAAAATTGCTTAAAAAATAACAGAATGCAAGTTATATTGCCGCGGGCAAGACCGAGCAAGCAGCGCCCGGTCATGGTTTTCCAGAAGATTCGAGTTTATTCTTACTCGGGCGTAACTTTTATCATTATCATTATCAAGTGCATGATCATTCTCACCCTCACCACGAATGCTGGGTGCTCGAACCTTCTAGGCCGAATTTCGTTGATGCCGAGGCACAAAACATAAGCAGCTGGCCGTGAGCCTGTCGAGTCAGTCTCGTTCTCGCTTGATGTTACGCCGCCGAATCGCCGATCGCTATTTGCTGTCTCGACACTCGATTTTGTATTTTGTTTGGAAGAAGTTCGCCTATTAAATATTTATTTTCAGTCCACTGTTCATCCTCTCGTCGCCTTCATTCGTGACATTATGTTGCACTCTAAGAAAAAAGTTGGTCTCAAAGGACTAACGGCAACATTTGGTCCTCTGAACTCCCAGTTGCTCCCCGAAAGGACCATCTGGTTCAGGCTAGGTACCGTGCACAAAAGCTGGAGACTAACTGCGCTTGACCGGGACTAACCGATAGGCGTGCGCGAGCAAAAGCATCCATTAGTCCCTCTCAGACTGGGTGCATCTGTATGATTAGTCCCCGAAGGCAAACGGAATGTTTGCCAGGAAGACGAATGATATTTCGCTTGTCATTGGGGATTGGCGAGACTCAGCCGAGCACGGCTGAAAGTGTTGACAAAACCCGGACGAAACTGGCGAATTTGTTGAATGTGCCACGAACGTTCAGGCATTGCATGGTAAAGATTCTAGCGTTGTGCGAATGCGAGTTAACGAATATGCTGGCTCTACTTCACCCAAATATCTCGTCAAAAATGACCCATTCGCGTGGTTTGCCGTCGCGCAAAAAATGAGCATTTATCCGAACGCAACACCTCCAAATACTAACACTTTTTTCCTCCTAAATGAAACTTAAGAGTTTGTAGAAGACGCGCTTTAAACACCGGAGACTCGCAGTCAGAATCAATAAAACTGAGTTACTAAGAAAAATCAAGCCTCATCTCTGCGTTTCCCCGTAACCAACCTTTCTTGGTGGTCCAATGTCGAACTCAAAATCCGCAACGACACAATTGACGCACGGCAGGTTCCATTTAAAAAGCATATTCAGGAGCTGTATCTAGACGCCTACATACGATCGTCGTCGCTGTTTCAGATAACATTCCAGATGAACAACGAAGAACGAACCGCGCCCGGAACGTCATCAATGGCAACACCATGCTAATATTTAAAAAAAAAATGCGAATTAAAAAAAAAAGGTACCCGAGAAAACTGAAAAAAAAAAAGACATGTTTGCTTGTACGTCACTTGACAGGCGTGTTGAAAATGGCGACCTGCGACCTTCTCCCGTCCTTGGGGCATTGCTGTGTCCGTGTGTTGTGTGTAGTGGGAGGGGGGAAAGATATTTTCATGTGCGCGCCCTCCCCCCTCCCACCAACCCCCTACCACACTTTCTTCCTTGCGCTCCTCGCTCACGCGGGGGTTTGGGCAGATGGGGCAGATAGGGTTTGTGGGGAAAATGGAAAGGGGTCTTTGTTTGAAAAGAACCGGTTTTTAGAAAAGCCTTCGACGGAACTTAGAAGCTGGTCGCCGTTTTTTCTCCCTGTATCGTCTCCGATCATTGCGGGATCCGGTTTGGATTCGCGGTGCAGCAACACTGCACTTGATCTGTTCTGAAGTCACAAGACAAGGGAACTCGACTAAGGTATGTCGAAGTACTTCTGTTTATTATATATTTATTCACTGCGGCTTCAGAAAGGGTTTTATTTTGAGCGCGTTCTCTAGTTTCCAAATCGCACGCCATGCTCTATTTTTTTTTGCCACCATGGTTGCTTATTTTGTTATGCAGCTCAGAGACCTGATATTCAATCGTATCGAGCAAAACGCCAGTTCTACCGATAGATTTTTTTGTGTGTGTGTGTGTTTTGCAGACCCTGGAAGAATCGCTTTACCATAAAGGCCTGTTCACACATGCAGCAGAGAGCTACAAGTATAGCGCTGACCTAGCGCTAAGCGCGTGCTGAAGTGAACTTTTACCAGCTTTGTATCGCACCGTCAAAGTTGTTGCTCATGGCACGCGAAAAGTAGCTCACGACAGGACAAGTGATAGTAGAGTTATGAAGTGTGCTATAATTAACGCACACAGTTAGCATGGGATTTTAAAGGAAAAGGAAAAAAACCACGGTTCACTAAGATGAATCTAATAAAGGCGTAATAAAAAGTATGTACGAAACCAAGGCTTCCCAAAATATCCGCCTCAAATGGTCGCAACAATGTCTGCTTGCGACTTCTGTGAGATGTATTGTCGAAGGATTGAAAACGAGTTATTTTTTTAACAACGGGCAACAGCCCATTGTTTCGGTTATCAATAATGCACCGGCCCATACAAAAAGAAAACAAAGACTAACAAAAAAAAAGAAGCAAATGGGAGCAAATGGAAACAAGCGATGGCGCTCTAGGAACTTAATGGTCTTCGATGTCGTTTACAAAGACGTAAACATTTAAAGCCATGTTCCTGACACTGAAGAGAGTCCGGCAGTTGACCCAGTTTCGCCATTTCATGATTTCTCTCCATGTGCTTCTTATTTCGCAGGGCTTTCATCATCGAAGTTGGAGAGCTGTATTTTTGTTCTTTTTCACTCCGTCCGCTCGGCCTTGATCCGCACGGCTAATCCTTTAGGGACTCCTTCGAAATCAATAATGAATAGCGCCTTTCCTCCGGTGCAGTCTGCGACCTTTTTTTGACGTATTCTTTTTTAGGCAAAAACCAATTTCCGTTCTTGCAAAATTTAGTACGCCCGCTTATCCATCCTCGTGGGAGGTTTTTAATCATTTATTGATATTTACTGTCGGGGAATTCGCTTTACACTTGTGCATTCCAAAAATTGTTGCAATATTTTTTTTATGTTACTCTTCGTATAGAACACCTGCTCTGCGACCGCAACCCCCAAATAGTAAAAAATGTTCTATAATTTATGATAAAAAAGCAGTTGGGCAGGTAGTAAAGACTATATATAAAGATGTGGTAACTTAGACGCGGAAAGAAGTATGTGCACTATATTGAGTTAAGCGTTTTTTACGAGCTCACTCATGACGCCTACTTTAATACAAAATCATGCTATAGCCACAAATTTTTATCTACAAAAACATTCAAACATTAATGACTGGTGACTTTGTGTTAGAAAAATATTATTAAGCTGGTCTCTACCCAGTGTTCCACGGCCATTCAGTTTTGTCCGTCGCAATCGGTGACTTGCTATTCACTGGAATTATTTTAAACAGGTACACTTATCTCTTAAATTCAAACGGGAGCGGTGGCCACAGACAAAATATTCGCGTAGTCTAATGGCCTAACCTGGTAGCTATCGTATGCACCCTTGATCACACCACTGTTTTTTTTTTTTTTGCTGACATTGCTTTCTAATTTTTAGAAAAATTATCAATGCACTGTTTCACAATGCCCTATAAAAGAAACTGCATTGCCATTTGCTTTTTTTACATTAAGTTTGTATTTTTCAGAGAAGAAACTCCCAACGTCGCACAAAGCATGACAACAACAACGTATCTAAACCAAATTCAAAAGTAAATATTGATACAAAAAAAAAAACACCCTCTTGAAGTCTACGTTGCTGTGAAAATGTAAGAAAAGCAGCACTTCGGAGGCTACGCAGCAATTGGAAAGTCGAGTTCGGACAATCTCAAGGTAAGTATTACAAAGGTTGCACGCCAGAGGACGCCTCACTTGGTACAAAGGCTCCCAATGCTAGGGGTCTAACTCATACTCAACTAATACATAGACGGAACTCCAGAATTGCTCAACCCCCCCCCCCCCCCCCCCCCCCCCCGAGAAAGGAGTTCGAAAAGGCAATTTAGTTCAGCTCCTAACTAAAGTAGGGTTGCATTTATATAATATGCAAACGTATTTTAGAGTGAGAAAAACAATTGCTGGGCAATTGTTTTACACGTGAAAGGTGCGGCGTCTACGATGTTACCGCTCTTCATCGGTTACTTTAGAGACTCGGTTAAAGCAAGGCATTTACACTCGAGAGCAATTCCTGGAAAGAAGATGGCGGCGCTATTGTTGTAAAAGTGTGGGACAGGGTGCCAAGTTGCTATATGCCGGACGAAGAGCGGATGTCCCGCATTGCTTTTCCGCCAAGTGCCACGTCAACTCATGGCGATATGTCGTGGCATACAAGAATGAGCTTGCTCCTATTTTAACTCATGTTTTCAGCGAAGAGTTTGAGCTCAACGTTCTTCAGCATTTTTTTATCGACCGACGTTTGTCCTAGATCGTAAAACCGATGATTTCACAAATTACGCCAGGTCACTTTTATTGCCCTATCAACCGTACAAACGTTGAATATAAAGTATTGGTAGGAATATTAGACACCGTAATGAAAAAATACAGGAACAAAATAGGTGTATTCTTTATGTGACACCTGGCATTTTACGATCGTGATTTGGGATATTTTACAACAGCGCTCTTGCGTTTGCTGGTATATCAATGGTTTGCTGTCTGGTGTAACATCAGTGATCTGGTGCCGTGGTGTGACACTTGTGTTCTGGTGTCCTGGTGATACCTTGGCTCTTGTGTAATCACGATATGGTTTAGGAGGATTCTGGAGATGTCGCCTAACCCGGCTTTGGCTTGGCGTGAACTAATAGCTGCAGGAAAAGGGGAGTTCGGTTTAACTACGATTAAGAGACGCACAAAACTATTTAGACAATGGAGCTGCTTTGATAATTACTTTTCTACAAAGCTTTTCTTTAGGAGAAAGTTACGTATTCTACTTTTTCAGCGACGATGATGCCGCACCAGGAGTTCTAAGTCCTTCGATAATCAGTTCAAATATATTAAAATACCTTTTCTCAAATTTTACAAATTTGATCAGACATAATTTTAGTCGAACATTTTTTTATATTAAATACTTTTGATAAGCACCCTGATTGCTCTTTCTGAGACGTAGCAGATCGCTTGTTTTCTCCGTGGTAGCGGTAGGTACTACTTGCTCTTCCCGTGCTGAACCCATGTTCCTGTTCTGACCATGAACAGAACAGATGTTGCCGACATCATCGTATGTATGGTTTGCCTTGCAAACCAGGCGGGCAGTGGGCGTTTCTGAAAAAGTTAAACAAAAACAGTTTCTTCAACGCAATACCAATATTGATAATTTAAATATTGCAAAAGGTCAGAATGCTTCTTAAAGGGGCCCTGCAATCACATTTACTCGTCTACATTTTTGCGGTTCCCACGCATCTTGATGTCCGACAAGTCAGCGGGCACGGAGAGACTAACTAAATATCAGTGCGTCATATTTTAACCGGCCGACGCGGAAACCCGACCCGCGGTGCCGAAAGCGCGCAAAAAATATGACGTCTTTGGTCCTGGGCTTACTACTGGTCAAAGCCGCTAAAGGCTTCTTTTAGTAAAAAAAAAAAATAAAAGTGGCGTGACCCGTTTTAATTATTTATAGAAGTTGATTATGTTCAGTATTTTAGATCAGAAAAGAAACAAATGCAATTTATAAAGCACGGAAACAAGAAATGACATCGTCGACATACCCGCCACGAAGCGGTGCAAAAGGCCGCGCATAGTAGAAAGGTGTAGTGGGATGAGGCACCGACGAGCGGCAAGCGTATAGAGGTCCCGGGTGTCTGCGACGGCGCTGCAGTCGTGGATCCGATCGGTTCCGAGCGTTCCGAAGGCTGTCGACGAGCAGCTTTGGCTTGCGGTTTGGCCCTCTGGCGGTATGGCAGCGCGAAGTTCTGAATTGGTCTGTACTTCGTGTTTGCGGTCGTTTTGCGGCCAATGAAGTGTCAAGCCAGATTAGTGTCTAATCGCGCAGAAAATGCAATGCGAGCCACCCTGGCTGCCCGCTTCATATAGCCTATCCAGAACATGCTTTGGTGGCGCCCTCTCGAGCCGTCGACAAGGACCTGCAAACCTCGCCGTCACGGAAAAGATGGCCTGGTCGGCATTCAAGCAACGGGATGCAAGGGCCAAGCTTGGATACCTCGGTCGCCTGATCCACATGCCACGTGAAGCGTACGCCAAAAGTTTATTCCACTACGTTAGATACCACAGCAGCAGGACGAGCTGGTAAAACACCGTCACCAGGCTCGACTCTGTGTACAGCAATGTGACAAAGAGTCATGAGGCCACATCAGAGAAAGGATGGTTTAAAGCTGTGAGACAGGAGGTGAACGCGATTGAACTTGAGGCCTGGAGACAGGCGGTGATGAAAAGGCAGAGCCTCCAGAGCATCTACGCGTTTCACAAGTCAGAGCCGTCTCACTGCACATGCTACCGAAGGGACCATGAAAGCGCGCTACTGTTTCAGGCACGGGTAGGAGCGCTGATGACAAACTGCCGACGTGCCCAACTCTTCGGAGACACCGACGCCGACAAGTGCCTGTTCTCTGTGCGGGCAGTCAAGCGAGGACGTCCTCCACGTGATGCTGTGGTGCCCTGCCCTAGACCACTGCCGACCGCCCTGGGCGACGAGCGAAGAGAGGATTCCCAAAATGCTGGGATTCGGGGAGGGGGTCCACGGTAGACTAGCAACCAAGCGCATTCTCGTTGAGTGGGAGAGACTGCATGTGATCCCCAATCATTGAAAGTGTCCCAAAAGTGGGAAAAGCCAGAACAAAACAAGAAACTAAAACTTTTACCTGTGTCGGCAGCCTGAACTTTTGCTAACCCCCCTGTCTCAAAAGGGGTTAGGTACCGCTAACTATCTAGCGCGGCAGCCGTGATCGCCCGCTGACTTCACTATTCCTCCTCTGGTTCACGGCCACTCAAGCGACCAAGGACGTCATGAAGGAGGTTATTTTGTGGTTGTTGCGGTCATTTTAATTTGCCTATAACTTTTAAAATAAAGCAAAATTCGAGAAAAGAAAATTTTCATTAAGTTACTAGGTCTAGTGCGCTCAAGTTCGGTGCAAATTGAAAACCAGTCAAAAGGTCCTTGCAGAGCCCCTTTAAAACGCAATTGTAGTGCCTATATTATTTTCGAAATGGGAACCATGTTCTCGCCACACCACAGAGATGCTAATGTTGGCACTAAAATATACCAAAACATAAAATAAACCCTCACTTAGCACAACAGCTAAAAAAAATCATAAAAATAATTAGAGCACAGCCGTGAAGACTTATGATCATGATGTAGAATACCCGAGACGGTGGTAAAAGCTTCATGATCAACATCCACCAGCCCTCCTGCGCACTCGCCGTTTTTTTTTTCAATTAAGATTCATCTGAACAACCCAGGTATTGTGCAGCTAGACAGACCTTGCAGCACAGTAAGCATTAGTCAAATCGCAGGTACCTTTTTCTGGATTACAATCTAATAATTCTTAATCAAATGACAAAACCTTGCAACAAATTAATCTTCCAATTAGCAGCTTATAAGACATAAACTTTAAATGTATAGAATGCATTGATAAAAAAGATGAGCATGGCAGGACAACCTGTATGACACAAAATACCAAGCTAGATGTCAGTCAACCAAACAATGCTTATTTGCCCTCGAAAACGGTACCTCGGGCAAAGGCTGCCGCCATAAAGATATCTTAAGTAGCCGTCACTATGATAAAACCCATTGCACAAAGGGAAGTGCGAAGAGCAACTTGCAATAGCCACAAGAAAGCACTTTCTTCCCAAACCTTAGCTCGGCCAAAAAATGTGCCCTACTTTGATAGAAAAGACAGAGCCTCGCAGTTATTATTTCAACTATCTTCTAACGTGATGCTGATAGTATACCCAACATTTATATCAGACTTGAGATTGAGTTCGACGGTCCATTTGACTGAATGGTTACAGGGAAGAGAGGAGCCCACTTTAATTTGTTGGTGAGCAATTGTATATTAAAAATTTAAGTTGTACATAACCACTCTTCGTGAGAGTCTATTATGGTCATGACTCAATCTATGCGATATAAGCATTTTTAAAATAACAAATCTTATAATCACGTGTCACCGATTTCCGTTAAAATCGGCATCATAGATCTATTGTATCGGAACTATCGCAGACACTTTTAGATTTATGACCGTAAATAGATTATCGCAAAATTATTTTTGTACCCCTTTAACAAAGAGAGAAGAGACATGCTGATCCAGTGCCTTTGTATGCAGCGGGTTAAAAAAAACTGCTGGTTCACTTAAGAGACTTTCGATGAGATTGATTGCCACCAAATTCTTGGCAGCTCAACTGGTTCCACATTGAGCACTTTCCCATAATTCTCTCAATCAATACGCATCCGCTGCCTTTGTCTACTTTTATCTAGAGCAGGAGTCTCAAACTCATTGGATTGTGGGGACCAGATACCCCACCCCCGAACAGTGGAGGGCCAACGGAGGTAGGGGCAATATTTTGCTATTTTGGGACAAAAGAATAAACGAACAAGCAGCATTGGTGCTTTTCGATGCTTTTTGAAGGCTGATCGTCTTGCTCCCTTTGCTTCATGTTTGCATATACGACTGCTTTGGGCCCATACCTGATGTTATTAAAACGTTTAAAACAACAACATACCACCCCACTGACAGTGTTCGACAGAACGGGAGCAGGCACACCATTCTTTTCCTGTCGCACAATTCACTAGGCTCAATACACCTTTTCCAGAAACGCTCCTAGGCCGCCGCCTTGTTGCTGATGCTGATGCGGCTTGTGCGACTCTCGCGCCCTCTATCAGCTAGAAATTTTCTGCAACTCTCATGGACTGTGAGCACCCGCTCAGCGCGGTTCCCTCCCTACGTTTTCGCGGTTTTGGATTCCACGTTTTATCGCCCCTCTTGGAAGTTTCCAATTATTTTTTTTTATGCGTGCTGCGTACCATTTCTGTGTTATCTTCCATTGTGAGAAATAAGGCTGGTAAGTGCCTGTTATTCAAGTTTTTCTGCTTTACATTCACAGGAAACGAAGGAGGTGAAGGACATCGAACGACCCTCGACGAGTTTTTTTGAACATTGTTCTCCCCACTTTTACAGATAATCCGCGTAGAATCTTCAGTCGTCTCCAAAAATAGTTGTCCGGGTTGGGGAGGGAAACGGGTCAGTCGCGTTCGTTCCTTTGCCTTGGTGCGGTTGTGGAAAAAGGAAGCTTCCCCAAAACGTGCCCCAAAACGAAGTCATCTGAGAGTCCGTCCGATCGTCAAGGTGTGAGAGTCGTGGATTGTGACTGTGTTATTTGAGATCTGCCTCAAATAAATTATTTTCGGATAACACTGCATTGTGTGATATGTACGACATGTTGTTCGAATGTTAACACTTCCTCAATTGTATGTCCGTGTCCTGTCATCGGTGAACACGTTACTTGTGAGCGTGAAAAATGCATGCCTTTCGGCCCTTTTCTGTTGCAATTTATTTTTGAAAGCAAAGGGCTTTGTCTTTTCACATGCGGCGAATCCTGCGGTGCCGTCAAAACTTTTCGTAAGAAAAAAACACAAATAACTAGAACTATACAATCCAGTTGCATTCGTTCTGTCGCGCGCGTACCCAACAAGAATAGTTTAGTTTTTTTGTCTTTTTTTTAAATGTGGTACAATGCTTTCTCAATGTCCTCGGGAAAATATATGTACTATGAAACACAAAATATAGCGGGAAAATACGAGGATTTAGCTGCCAGCAGCGTTTGAAACTGCGCCTACGCAGGCCGCGCCTATTGAAATCACAGTCCACTCGGTTAGGGTTAGGAGGGACGCCGGTGAGAGTCTAGCCTCAAACTCAGTGACTGGGCCCGAAAACGGTCTGTTCCCCTGGGGTCGAGTGTTTTTTTGGAAAGGTGTGTAGGCATAAAAAAACAAATATCTTCATGCGGTCGTCTTTGCTCGTCCGGCAATTTTTAAATCAGGATTATAAGAAAATACTTTCACATTAAAGGTGTCGTCTGACAGCTTGACGCCCGAGCTCATAACTTTATCTTTGGCCATTGCTCCTGTTGTGCAAAAGTCACGCAGCCGAGGTGCCTCCTTCAGCAAAGAGCTCGCACTTTTATACCCTAGTAGTGATATCGACATTGATTTACACGAGTAAGGGTTGAGAAGCATGCACTTAAACAAATCAATACTTGGTTCAAGAAAAAGAAAAAAAACAGAGGAGTGCAAAATGCGGAAACTGAGCAGAGCTTGTTTTCGGGCAAAAATAAATCGACAATTCGAGCAAATTAAATCGTCAAATTTGAGCGGATTAAAAGGGGGCGGATTAAAATATGACGCTTTTTAATTTGCCATTGACCATCGCATACCAGCTTTTGTACACCGTGCTCACCCAGCTGGATGTACACGCAACCGACTTGAACTGCTTGCTTGAACCTCGAAGGGAGCTTCTTTTTTAAGAAGGTATTGCCTTACCTGGAGCACTTACCACCTCGCGTGGTCACTGAACTCCCGTATAGAAAACTGACAAAAACAGATTGGTCAAGGTTTGCCCGCTGACACTTGCGGTGGCACGGGCAGCATTCAAATAATGCAAATGCATCAATACCATTAAACACAAATTGTACCATTCCTCTTCATCACATACCAAACACTGCAATCTCAAAATCAGTGTTCTTGTTATGATCGATCTTCGTTTACTACGTTAAAAGTGTGATTTCTTATTAAACCTGCTAGCTAATTTCGAAGACATTTGAAATCAATGTGAAAACTTTAGGCGGTACCCACAATGTGCAGCATAGTATCGACACATGAGGCCACCGCCCGTTACACAGTCGTCCCTGTCACATTTCCCAAACTGAGCTACGGGTTATTCAAGTTCAAATTAATGACATGCTACACACAAATACAATTGGATAGTCATCAAGAACTAACCGATCGTACCAGTTAAAAAAAGGTGGTATTTGGAGATTTTGTGTCGACTACATTCGTATAGATAGCATCACAAAAAAAATTATGTTTAATGTTTGCCTCATATAGAGGGGATTTTTGGTACAATGCATGGCGCCAGGTACAATTCATTACTTTACATGCAGTCAGAATATCGGCAAATACACGTGGACATCAAACATCGAGAAAATAACGGCATTTGTTCTACATGAACGCATTTAACACGTCCACCCTCCGTTGATAATTATACCAATCCCCAATAGACAGAGGATGTGGTGATGGTGTGTATTATCACATTGCCGAAATGCCAGGGCTGCCTACACCTATAATCCGGTCGCTTCACAAACCTTTGTAGCGACTTAGTTTGTCGTTTCCTGCGACGAATCATGCGCACTTGAGTCAGAAACTTTGAAGAAAGACCTTCAAGGCAGAAAGGTTCATTGTTGTCGACAGGTCTCCGAGAGGTCGTTCTATTTTTCGGTGGAATTGAGCGGGTTTTCGATCGCCCAAGTAATCGGAGATCAATAGTTGTTAAAGGCGGCATGGCACTAGATCTTTGGTGGGTCGCGTCAACTGCTCTCGTAGAGTATCGCAGGACTGATCGTCGGATAGGGAGCGCAGTATGTTCTGTATCACGGTCGCTGTTGATTGTGGCAAAGTCGAGACAGCGTTGTCAAACTTTGTTAACAGAAGTGCTATACTGTGCTTTGTTATAGCCGATTCCGCCATGAGAAACAACAGCTCTGAATCTAACGACCAGAACTTCAAAATCTTGATGGTTGTCGTCGCCGCTAAGGTTCACGAGGATGTGAAGAGCAGCTGTCGCTACTGAGACTCACCGCGCTGATTCGAAGCTCAGCTCCAAAGAACCGAGGCTCTGGAGGTACTGATAACGTGTTACTTTTTTCAGTGACACTCTAACGTACATGTACCTTTTCTAAATGACTTACGAGTAAAGTATCTACGTTACTATTCTCGGGGCTTCGCCTTTCAAGTTACCTTACTTGTTACTCATTGCCTTTGCTTTTTAGGACAAGTACAAACTAAGTCGCTCTTTTTAAACGGCTTCAAAAAGGGGAATCATTATTTTCTTAGCCTTGGGATCATTTCAAAATTATTCGCTGAGAAAGTTAACGTTTATAGCTCCAGTGGCCAAGAGAAGTCGCAAGATTATTCGTGGCCAGGAAGCGGCAACAGTCCTTTGACTAAACTTCTCACAAAAAGGACGTCACCCTTTTTGAAGTTAACTGCCTTTGTAGCATCAAGATGCTGAGCTCTAGGGCAAAGAAACATATTTCTAGAAGTTGAGATTTGATTGCCTATTGAAGGTAGATGGGACACTTCGCTTTAGCCAAACCCAGACGAAGGCCCTTAGGGCGATCGGACCTCCGTGATGGCTTCACAAACCAAGTTTTTCCAGTGCGCGCTTAAATCTTATCCCTTTCAGTCCTCAAATCCTCCAAATAAGTTAGTGAATTCTTCGACATGTAAATCTATAAGATACCTTCTTCTTGTGAAAGCTCGAAAAGCAAGTAAGCAAGCTCGGCAACAAATTCGCCACAGTGCATGTCTTTGTTTAAATTTTTATTCACCACCTCTTTCATTATATTTTTTTTTCTTACACGGGCACAAGACCACAACGTTCTGCTTCAGTTCGGTTATTATATATTGGCCCCTGGAAAAGAAGCCGCAAAAATACGCAAAAATACAAAAAAAGAACACTAGTTTTTTTTATTTAATTGCTTGAAGAAAGGTGTTTATTTTTACGCCCTGTCAATCGCGGTTTTCTTATTCTAGGTTAGCTACCTTCCATCTTTTTTTTAAAGGTTACGTTGGCTCTCTAGAACCGCTGTATCACCTCGTATGGGAGGTTAGATTTTTGATGCCACGCTTCCTGGTGAAACGTTTTAATCCTTCCGTTGGAGCTACAGTTGGTGTGTTATAAATGTAATGTGTCATCGTGGATATTCTGATAATATATATATATATATATATAGAGAGAGAGAGAGAGGGAGAGGGTGAGAGAGATAGATATATTTTGTTTTCGTGTTTTATATATTTTTTTTAAATTCAGGGGATAACAACCGGGTGCTATTTTGCAAGCTGTTATTCGGGGAGAAATCGCGTTTTTTTGTGGAAACATTCCGGAATTCGGGTTAAATTTACAAATGTACTCAATAGTACATTTGCTGTTTTTTTTTTTTTTTTTTTTTTCGCAGGGTATTACGAGCTTCTTAATGCTAAGGTGTTAAAATTAGCGATCTGTTTCAAGCTGGTAATCAGGAGGACATCAGGGTTTTCCAGCTCCAATTGCTATATGTCGTTTCAATGGAGGCATCTCCCATGGAATCCTCCTCTCCCTCAGGTGTCAACAAGAACCCCGACCTTCCGAGGGACGGTCGTCTTCGATTAGATATTTCGCTATGGAATAAACCTGTTAAGTTGTCCCGATCTGTTTACGCGACTGACTGGCTCGGACGTTGTTCGTGAGAGAGGTAGACGGCCAGCAAGATGGCCATGCTACCCGAGAGACCCGGCTGGGCGTCGACACCTAGCAGCGGTCAAAGGGGGACTGTTAGTGCATTTCACAAGCTCCGTGCCGCAGGGCCGAAGCTACGTGCCGTGCCGAAGCGGTTCCACCTGCACAGCGGAAGAACGGAAATGTCCCTCCGAGGCCCCAACGCCTATTGTCACCTTTCTTTAGCCGGCCTCCGTAGAATGTCACGGTGAATTAGGCGCGCTTGTTGGGCGGTTGGTTGAGAGCAGTGCTGTACGCAGCTTGTGAAATGAACTATAAGTCACTGTTGTCTCGTGTGTGTGTGCACTGCAAACTCCGTGCGGCGTTAAGATAAACAGGTTGGTTATGTGGTTTTGGAATTCGGGAAGAAATCGGGT
The DNA here is from genome assembly GCF_016920785.2 of Ixodes scapularis. NCBI lineage: Eukaryota > Metazoa > Arthropoda > Arachnida > Ixodida > Ixodidae > Ixodes > Ixodes scapularis. The sequence goes on from NW_024610039.1 coordinate 1,465,135, forward strand.
TTAACCCGTTTCTCCTGAAACATGTTCGGAGTGTAAAAATTGGGTGAAATCGGGTTTTACCCGCAAACGAACAACCCTATATATAGGGTGTTTCAGAGAACGCAGGCCAAATCGCTCCTGCGAAAACTACTCAACGCAACGAGTGGCGTTTCAGTCCTGGGCCAGGGGCCCATTTAAGAGAAATATTAAAGTCTGGGATAATTAAGTTGTTAATTATTTTTGAGTAATAAGTTTTTTAATGTTGTGTTTAAGGGCACGGCTTAAACTAGAAAATTGCCCAGCATCATCAAAAAACACCAAATAAACAAATTTCAGAACGATAGAAGGCACGCGAAGCAATTTACGGCTTTCTGAAAAACCGCACAAATTCGACGGGTTTTCAAGTTTCGGTTCGCTATCAGAGCGCATCTCGGCCGCAAGCATAATGACGCCGATTGTTTGTCTAGGGCCCCAGTCGAGTCTCCTCCCGACAGCATCGACGACGACGATGACGCCCGTTTGCTCGAAGCCATTACTGATACCGACATGGCAGCACTTCAACGAGACGACCCCGAACTTCGCGCCGTGATCGACCACCTCGAAGGTCAAGGAAGTTCAGTTCCACGAGTCTTGGCCCTAGACCCGCCAAGTTTCGTTCTGCAGCGAGGCGTGCTCTTCAAGAAGAACTTCGGAACGAGCAACCCTGCCCGGCTGCTGGTAGTTCCGGCCAGCCTGCGAGAAAAAATATTTTAAGCATGCCATGACTACCCGACGGCTGGACACCTTGGCTACAGCAGGACACTCGTCCGGATTCGTGACAAGTACTACTGGCCGAGACTCACGAAAACAGTCCTCCTGTACACACGGTCGTGCCATGAGTGCCAACGACGTTAAAGGCCTCCGACGAAGGCAGCCGGACTTCTGCTGCCGATACCTGCCCCGACTACGCCCTTCCAGCAGGTCGGAATGAATTTACCCGGGCCGTTCCCAACATCGACGCAAGGAAATCGGTGGATTATCGTCGCGACCGATTATCTTACACGATACGCCGAGACAAAAGCCTGCCATCAGGAAAAGCGGTTGAAGTCGCCAAGTTTTTTGTCGAGTCCATTCTCCTTCGACACGGCGCACCAGTACTGCTGATCACAGATCGCGGGTCATCCTTCATGGCATAGCTGACTCAAGAAGTTTTTCGACTCAGTCATACCAGCCATCAACGAACAACCGCTTATCATCCGCAGACCAACCGGCTAATGGAGCGGCTCAACAGGACGATCACCGACACAATCTCTATGTACGTCGACGTAGAGCACAAGACATGGGACGAGGTGTTGCCGTACGTCACGTTTGCGTACAACACTGTGGTTCGAGAAACGACGGGAATGACACCGTTCCAACTGGTACACGGCCGGACGGTTACCACAATGATTGACACCATGCTGCCTCACGTGCCGGCCGATGATGACAACGACGGTGCTAAACTGATCTAGCAACGCGCGGAAGAAGCTCGTCAACTGGCAAGAATCAAGATTCATGATCAACCGCGAGTCGACGCACGCCGCTATAACCTTCGTCGCCGGGATGTCAATTTTCAACCCGGAGACCGGGTATGGGTGTCGACATCGATACGGCGCCGAGGACTCAGAGAGAAGCTTCTCAAACGCTATTTCGGACCCTACAAGTTCATCCGACGCCTCGGCGATCTGAACTAAAAAGTTCTACCCGACAAAACGCGCCCACATGCAAGACGCCAGCCACGACCCGAGGTGGTGCACGTCGTCCGGCTCAAGCCGTATTACGAACGAAAGAACTTTGGACTCTCATCAAAGAGTTAACTGTGAACTGTAAACTGTGGCTCGCGACTCTGCTACCCTTTTGTTGTGTATTTGTGGGTTTTTTTCTGCTGCATCGGGACGATGCACTTTTTTGAAAGGTGGAATAATGCCGCGAGCGCAGCTGACTAAGTAGGCAGCGCGCTCGTGACCTAACAGTTATCGCGCGTGCCTTCCACGCAGAAATATAGAGTTAGATTCCTGGCCGCGGGTACGCATTTTTGTTGACCCTAATGTAATGTTCTGTTAAATTCGAGAACTGTGTTACTGATTCGAGTTTAGAATGTTCTGCACACCGAACCTTCTATGCCGAATGTTACAGAAGCCCACGCGCGTACAAAAGGCGCTCCGCGTGGTCAGCCGGAGTCAGTTTTCTTTCGCCTCAGCGTTCGATCCTGCTGCCGCGACGCTCTGTTGTTATCCTTCTTTTTCGTTTTACTTTCCGGGCACAAGTTCGCCCCATTAAACAGTTAGTTTACTCAGTCGTTTGCACCTCATCAGTTCTCATTCGTGACAATATATATATATGTAAATATATATATATATATATATATATTCGTTTTTATTGTATTGGCTGTGCTGTTTTTGCAAATATCTTAGAGACCTTTAAGCGCACCTAAATGTCCTTCAGTGCAAACTTGTCTAAGGAATCGGCGAATCAACTCGTGAACTTTATTTTGCGCGTGGCCAGCAGCGTGCGCTTCTTCGCCGACTTTGTAAAAGATTCGATCATTTCGAAGGCCTTTAACGTTCTTACAAAAAAGGTATAACGTAATCACTTTCAAGAGATCAAACATATGTTCATAACAGGGGAACGTTTGTCGCTGTGCTGAGACTTTGTTCAAAATAGTCTTTTATTTAAAATCTTTTGTTTAGCCCCTATATAGTGCATGAAGGTCACTAGGATCTTCGCAAAAACAGCACAGCCAATGCAATAAAAACGAATATATATATATATATATATATATATATATATATATATATATATATATATATATACAGGGTGCTTTTTTTATTCTTACACATTTGTTTAAAAAAACCGTGAAAGCTACACTGATGCGGTTTGTGCAGGTGGGTTGTACGGCCAGGCGGACATTATGTGGGTGGCTAGTCTTTGTCATAAGTCGACTAATTAATTAAAATTCGTTCATTAACTTTTCGATTAGTGGAAATAGACATATGGTTTCAATTAGAAACGTGTAGAGCATTATCGAAAACCACTACATCAACTGTTTTTGGAACGATATAACGCCGGGGAAGCATTTTACAGCGTTCTGTAAAAACGCCCCATTTGGACGCGCTTCTAGATTTCGGTTTCTTATCGGAGCGCAACACCGCGCCCGCGGTCCTGCTCCCCAGTGGCTGAGGCGCGCAACAAACGTGCACCGCACTTCCCTCCATTCTACGGGGAAGGCGAGGAGGTGGCTTCGCGCCGCAACCACCGGGGTGCAGGATCACGGGCGCGGTGATGCGCTCCGACAAGAAACCGAAATCCAGAAACGCGTCCAAATGGAGCGTTTTAACAGAACGCTGTAAAATGCTTCCCCGGCGATATATCCTTCCAAAAATAGTTGATTTTGTGGTTTTCGATGATGCTCTACAAGTTTCTACTTGAAACCATATGTCTATTTCCACTAATTAAAAAGTTAATTACCAATTTATTTATTTAGCCGACTTATCGCAAAGATTAGCCACCCACATAATGTCCGCCTGGCCGGAAAAACCCACCTGCACAAACCACATTAGTGTAGCTTTCGCGTTTTTTTTTTTTTAACAAATGTGTAAGAATAAAAAACACCCTGTATATATGTACATATATATATATATATATATATATATATATATATATATATATATATATATATATATATATATATATATATATATATATATATATATATATATATATGTTGTTTATTTTCAAAAGTAACAGGCTTTTTTTAAAAAAAGGCGTGAAAGCTACACTTATGCTGTTCGTGCAGGTGAGTTATACGGACTGGGATAGATTGCATATAGGCTAATGGTAACGATAAGTCGGCTACTAAAACAAAATTTGTTAATTACCTTTTTTAATTACCAAAAAAGCAAAATTATTTACTACTAGAAACTTGCTGAGCGTCATCGAAAACCACTAAATCAACCATTTTTAGAAATACACAAAGCAGGGGCAGCATTTTACGGCGTTCCGTAAAAACCCTTTACTTGGACGCGTTTCTAGGTTTCAGTTTCTTATCGGAGCGCATCTCTGCGCCCGCGGTCCAGCTCCGCGGTGGCTGAGACGTGCATCACACGTGCGCCACACTTCTCTCCATCTTACGAAGGAGGAGAAGGAGTGGCTTTGCGCCGCGACCACTGGGGAGCAGGACCACGAGAGCAGAGATGCGCTTTCAATAAGAAACCGAAATTGAGAAACGTGTCTAAATGGAGCGTTTTAAGGAACGCCGCAACATGATGCTCCTGCCTTATATTATTCTAAAGGAATGAAAGACGTTTAAAAATTCCTGTAAAATGAAATTAGAGCGCAGCTGTCGAGGTATTTTGATTTTGTAATTTACCGTGAAAAACTATTTGAGAAAGAAATATATATATATATATGTGTGTACAAATATAGATCACTCTTCTCACGTACTGGTTCTCAACTCTCCTCCTCTTCCGTGTCCTCATCCTCCTCCGTATCCTCCCCCTCCTCCTCTTCCGTACCCTCCCCGCCTCCTCCGTTCCCTCCCCTCCCTCTCCTGCGTATCCTCCACTCCTCTTACAGGTTTCCCGCTAAAGTTAGCGGGGAAAATCACGTCAGAGTACTTCGTGTCACGTCACCTATTAGCAAATTCAATTTCTCCGCTAGATTTAGCGGGAAAATTGACCTCCCGTTATCTCAACACCAGTTTAATCCTCCACTAAATTTAGCAGGGGAGCTGCATTCGTCTGTACGACTTTGACGTCCCATAATTTTACTATACGCATTCAGTTTCCCCGCTAAACTTAGCATTAAACTCTCGTCGGATGACCTCATCACGAATTCAGTTTCCTCACTACATTTATCGGGGAAACTGTGACGTCTCGTGATGCAACTCGCGCGCTTACTCCGACGTGTACGGCGACGGCGACGCCGTCCAGCGCGCAAAAGGGCGCCTAAGAGCTGCGCTCTAAAAGCTGATTTAGCGGTTATCGATGACGCACAGAAAGTTTTTTATTAACACCGTATGGTTATTTTTGCTCATTAAAAAGTTATTAACAAATTTTATTTAGCTAGCCGACTGATCGTTACGATTAGACCCCTATACAATGTCCCCTGGTAGTACAACTCAGCTGCACAATCCATGTAAGAGTTGCCTTCACGCCCTTTGATAACAAATCATTTGTGTGTGTTTGTCTGCGTGCGTGCGTGTGTTTCTGTGTGTGTGTGTGTGCACGTGTGCGTGTGCGTGTGTGTACTGCTACATATGAAATGATTAAACAGACACCGAAATAACAACAACTAAAAACATTTTGAAAGGCAGAAATGGGATGCGTACTTTCTTATTATTTCTTATAAAACAAATTGCGCAATATTTGCGACGACAGGTGCAATTAATGTCGACCTCACCACCTGCTCTTGGTCCCGTCTACAGAGCGTTGGCTTCGCCCCACGCAGATAGGAAGCTTCTGGAGGCGACATGACACCACCAGAGGTGAAGCAGTTGAAGACTTCTGGTTTGAAGAGCCACGCCCCCAACGATTGTCAAAAATGAACAAAACGAAAACACGGTATACGTGGCTGGCACATGACGTCATTTCCGATGACCTCCAGAGAAAAGGGGAAGAAGGAGCTCCCCTTTTATCAGGATCCTCCTTTGCGACTCTCGGATATGCACAGACGTCGCTATTCTCCTTCCTTAAGATTATAGAAGATTAACCTGTCACCCAAAATTTTTTAAAAAGCAGCTACCCTCTCCTCCCTTTACGCGGTGGTCAAAAGTATGCTATGTGACGTCAGTTCAAAGAGCCTATAGGACGGAAAAGCCACGCCTGCGCACCCTTAGGGGTGTTTCCACCAACCACGACCTCTACTTCCGGTTTCACTCAGGATTTTCTCGTTTGGTTGGCTGAGCCAGCGTGTAGACTCCTCTTTTTCAAGTCTTCATGCTCCGCCCATCACTACTGGATTGGCTTGGCTGCTCGGCCGAACAGGTTCGCAAGCCTAATGTAGCGTACTGCGCCGTTTGGAGCTACCACCCATAGCACGGTCGTACGACGCGGCCTCAATGGGGCGTTTAAGCTTGCGAAAACATCCCTGCCACCGAAGCTAATTCGGCGGTAATGGAAAGTAGGAATTGTACACATCTACAAGCGGCGGCCGTTTTCTTGTTCGCTCTTGGAGCGTCGCTTCTGCGACGAGAAGGGGCGAGATTTCTGGTAATTTCTGCCCTCAGCCACTCTCGGCAAGGCCTCGGAGTCCCTTGGAGTACGTCCAGTTGCGGTAGGCTTAATACACATTGGTGAGAAAAAAGCAAAGTTACTAAAACACTCAGTTGGGAAACTCGCCGTAGAAACCTGGGCCGCTGGCGTCTACCGAGACCGAGCTAAATGCGACAACAGCGCCACTCTTTGTCAGTTGTCTGTACTGTGGTCACTTTGAGCTTTTTGAAAGTCTGTTTTTGCGTAAAAACAAACGGAAAAGACTTTTTGTATGAAATTCATTGGAATTTAATACAAAAAGAGGGGCGCATTATGTTTTTCAAATCTTTAGTTTCCAGGGTTATGCGGCACAATTAATATTGTCTTTATACAACCATGCCTCAGCTGTCCTTTCAGATAGCGCGTCCCGACCTAGGTGCATTTTAACTTCGGTAGGTCGACGCGGTGCGTCCGCGGGGGAGACGGGGGTGGCGCCCTTGTAACTTCTTCCACTGTATCTGTTCTTAAAGTCAAATTAGAAGTCACGTGCAGTTCCTCGAGTGGCCGCTGCGGGAGAAATGGTGGAGTTGTGTTCGTCATTAGCTCGGTGCTCGGAGACAGATTGGGGCCACTTTTTCAAAGCTGTCTTTATGGGAGTTTCTTAACTGAGTGTTTTAGTAACGTTGGGAAAAAGTAAAGAAAGAAAAAGGCTTAGCTCCTATGGAAACGCAGCGACGCCACCGGTCTTCAAACAACACGGCGCCGTTTCGCACGGGAGACAAGAGATGGCGCAACAAACGCCGCCATCGAACGAGCATAAGGTGCCGAGAGCAGGCCTTTTAGCAGACGATCTTTTCGACTCAAAAGCGGCGCGCGTTCCGCCGGCGGCGGCAGTCGCAGAAACAAAAAAGACAGGCGCGGTAACAGCAAGGAACTGCAGTTCCTTGTCTGCTATAGGGCTGGCTCTCGGCGTCGTCTGCTCGTTCATTGGCCGCATTTGGCGTCGCGACCGCTTGCGCTATCTCTTCTCTCCTGTGCGAAACGGTAACCTGTTGTTTGAAGACCGGTGGCGTCGCTGCGTTTCCATAGAAGCTAAGTCTTTTTCTTTCTTTACTTTTTCTTCAGGTAAATTCGCTCTTGGCAAATTTTACACAAAAAAAAAAATGCACCACCTGTGGGCAACGCTGCACAAAGTCGTAGCGCGATAGGTTAGGAAACCGAATTTTCCGGTAGATTTAAAAAGCCTGCCGTCTTCTTGAATCACTCGGTAATGTAGTGTGGAGTACCCTCCAACGGCACTCTTGCAGAACGTTAACGTGCCGTGCAATGGCACTCCACTCGCGTCTTCAAGTGCCGTCCGAATATCTTATGTAAAGCGAATTGTCAAAATGAGTTTTTCGAAGTCTTAGCGTAGCTTATTGAACATTGTAGCGCAGGTCGCTTCATAGGCAGCGGACCCGGGTTCGATCCACAGTGTGGGCTTACTTTCTTTAAATCATTTTCTCGAGCATTTTGTTTCGTAGAGGCATTTGGCGATATTTACGTCCTTTCTTTTTCACCATTAACACCGGGAAAAAAAAAGGATGTTGTCGACGAAACTTTTCTTAAAGCAGCGCTTCAACAACTGTTCAACTGGTTTTTAATTTGCACCGAACTTGAGCGCACTGAACGTAGTAACTTAAAAAAACTTTTCTTTTCGCAAAATTCGTTTTATTTTAAAAGTTATAGGTAACTTAGAATTACAAGAACAAACAAAAATAACCTCCTTCATGACGTTGTAGGTCCTGGCTTGAGTGGCCGCGAACTAGAGGAGTAGTGAGCTCATCGAGCGCTCACGGCTGCCGCACTCCGTGTCGACGACTCGAGAAAGCGCCACTAAAGCACGTGTTGGATAGGCTATATGCGGCGGACGGCCAGGGCGGCTTGCATTGCATTTGCTGCGCGATTAAGGACTAATTTGGCATAACACTTCATTGGTAACAAACTACAGCAAACACGGTGTAAAGATCAGTTCAGAACGGGAGCCACTTCGCGCTGCCATACCGCCAAATGGCCAAATCGCCAGCCAAGCCCGCGCCGAAAGCCTTCGGAACGCTCGGAACCGGTCGGATCCTCGAGCCGGTATACGACCGCAGCGCCGCCGCGTACATCCGGGACCTTTCTACGCTCGCTGTTCGTCGGAGCCTCATCCCTCTAGCTTTTTATAGTATGTGCAGTTTTTTCCGTCGCTTGGTGGCGGGTTTGTCGACGAGTCTTTTCTTGTTTCCGTACTTAATAAACTGCATTTGTTTCTTTTCTGATCTAAATTACCAAACCAAAACTATTTTCATACATAATTGAAACGGTTCGCGAGAGTTATATTTTGTATTTCGACTAACAAAAAAGGATTTAGCGGCTCTGACCAGTGGTAAGTCCAGGACCAAACACGTCACATATTGCGTGCTTTCGGCAACGGGGGTCGCCCTCGTTGGTGGAGGAGGTTTCCGCGTCTTCCAGTTAAAATGTGACTCACTGATATTTAGTTACTATTTCGTGCCCGCTGGCTTGCCCGAGCCCCAAGGGACGTGGAAACCGCAAAGAAGGTGGGCGCTTAAATATGATTGCAGGGCGGCTTTAACGAAATGGTATGGGCGTCCGATTCCGGAGGTACATGGGGGACAGCGGGGCTTGGTACGGGACAGAGGGGCTGGACGCTGCGAGGCGTCAAGTGCAACGGGGCCAAGTAGGTTAATAGTTTTGTAATTAGCAGCCACATACTGTTGCCGCGAGGTGGCATGAATGTATGCGGGGGGTTGGTTAACGAGCTCCCCAGGGGTACATGTGCTGTTCGACTTTCTTTCGGACGGTACTTGTAGGCGCGGGTGGAGTGCCGTTGAACGGCACTGTAGACAGCCAAAAAAAAAAAAAAACGACTGGTTTCCCACAACTTTCTTGAAGAGATCATGAACTGATTTTTTAACGACTTCCTCGTCAGCTTTCCTCCTCAGTACATAAGCAAAGTGAGAAACCATTTGGTCGTAATTTCACTGAAACGTAAAGTTCTGCCAGCACTCTGAGAGCCGACATGGAAAAGCCCTACATAAATTTCACACTTCACATTTTTGCAAGCGCTGACAGCCATGAAGGGAGCGACGAGACAAGCGATGGCGACCCTTTTTGCTATCTCTCAGCCACACGACGAGGCACACTGCATGAAAGCGACAGGAGCAAGCGGCCAATGCGATGAGCGACGTTTTCTAGTAATTCAAGAACCGAGCAGTGTTACAAGCGACAGTGAGAAATTTCCGTCCCTGTTGCCGATGCTCCTCTCGTTGCTCACTAAATCGCTGACATGCAGTCCAGCCTTCATTGTCTGAAAGCGAGAAACACGTGCCACGAGTGAGTGCCGTGCTGCCACTCACTTCCAAGTGCCTCTCATTTCAGGGCTACTCTGCCATTTGCTTCTAAGTCCTGCACGGGCCTCCTGCTCAGGCGCTTTGATGCCAATTACGAAACTAGCACAAACTCGTCAAGGGATTTTAGGCGGGGTAAGCCATCCGGTGTGTTTGCCGCACCACTCTCTTCGGTGCCTCGAAAGTCCACAGTCACTTCACACTAGCAAGTTGGGACGCCATGATGACAGCGGCACTTGCGCCTGCTTGTCTTATTCACTAGAGGTTCGAAGACCAACTGCAGACTTTCGACAGCATGACACTTTCGGTTTTGTAACATCATTGTTGCTTCCTTGGAACAACTCTTAATACATGGGAGGAACAGGATGGCAATTGCATCAGTGGGGAATACGTCCAGGCACTATGCCTGTACTAAAACTTGCTTGAGCACCTGTTTATTTATGATTATCTTTACACTTGCAGCGTTACCTCCGAGGCGGGGTTTCCCTACGAGAAAAAAAATTTCACTGGGCCATAGGCAAGGCCAAGTTCGACTCGCGCTGCTGATCCTGTTGTCCCGGTGCCTCTACAAAGGCGAGGACCTGGTCAATAGGACTGTGACAGGCCAACCTTCCAGGCGTGACAAAGCATGGTGCCGTGGGAGGAAGTCCATTACACCTGTCAAAGTGGATGCAATTGCAGGTGTGTGCCTTGCGGCATGTCCGCCTTCCCGGCTCTAAACTATGTAGCAATTGGCAGCTTCAGCATCGTGCATTATATAGGTTTTATAGACCATACGCCAAATAGCTCTTGGGTATCATCATCATGCCGCTCGGAGCCGACATGTGGTGGGTTTTGCTATTTTGAATGTGCTAATCCCACTATACCTCGTCTCGCCTCAGCATGAACTAACTGCGAAAGCTGTGCAAGCGCAAGCGGGTAGCCTTGGCTGGAGGATGGAACCGCAGTATGTGTGCGTCCACAGGTTTCCAAAGTCAACGGCAGAAGCTTCCGAGGGTGTCCCAAGCATGTACCAGCAACTTCGGGGGGATACATGGGCACTGCTATCTTGGAAGCACTTTCCAAGATTGAAGAAAGTGAACACAGTTGGCAAAAACTTGAGTCTTAAGGCCCGTTCACACTCTTGCAACCGTGTACGACCGAGAGAAACGAGATGTGTTAAAACTTCTTAAAAGTTCTCAGGACGAGGGTACACACTGGCATTCTGGCGCCATCTATGCGGTGACCCTGGAACTGCATTTTAGAAAAGCGAAGATTTCGCGGGATTTCCAAGGTCAAACGTGGGTAATACCTGTAAGAAAGGCTTGTTTATAACGTTGACAAGTTTTTCGAGCCAAGGAAGAAAGGATAATGCGCAAGAGAAATAGTAAATATGCCGGACCGCCAAGTTTACACTGCTACCCAATAGATGGCACCAGTGTGTCCTCTCGTTGTAAGAGGTTTTAAGGAACCCAGTTTTAAGAGGTGGCAAGACTGTGAACGGGCCTTTAGAGAACCATGCAGTGAACGGAAAACTTAACAGTTCATGCGCACTTGGCATTTCATCAGGTTGTCGGCAGGCTTCTTCACGATGTATAATATGTGTATTACATTGGTATTTGCTGATTTTTCTGGAAACAGGTGCCAGCAGGTATGAGCATAGACAATGGTAATTATATTCGTGCATCTGTACAACTTTTTTGTTATTTTATTTTAAAGCTTGCAATTTAGTTTTGAAAGAACTTCGTGGTTCCCATGGCGGAGTTGCAAACATTATATTGTTGCGCTCAAAACCAGTCCAAGGTCAGAACTAATGCGAGGGCATCTAAAACAATAATGTGACCAGAAACAATGTCATTTATTATGTTGTCAAGCTAGGCCTCGCAAAGAATAGCCAAATCTGGTCCACTAATACCCACCCACGTAGGAGGGTGTCTTCAGTGCCTATGCTTGTTGTTTAATTAGACCTTGAACATCATTCCTTACTACGGAGGACTTGCATTACGAATGAGTTTTCTAGTTAACGGTGATGTTCCTATTAACAAATCACTGTATTAGGTGGGTAGAAATTAAGAGTGAAGAAGTGAACTTTGGTCTTTAATGGCAAGTAGGTTCATATGGAATCATTTTGCTTCGGTGGAGGCTCAAGTATGCACGACTCTGAAGGGACTTTCCTTTGAGTCGACGGAGACAAGGGTACCGCAAGAGCCAGCGAGAGAAAGAGAACGGGACCATTTGTTGTCAACGCCTTGCCGCCTGCGTGGCTGCGCCCCAAACCGTGCAGTTTTTGCCGAGGTAAACAATTGGGCCATTTAAAATTTTTGCAGTGAATTTTTGAAAAAATGCAGCAGTGAAATTTGTGAGTTGCAGATAATGTCACAGGTAGGATAGATAACCTCTACATTCTCAGAGTTCTGTGGACTAAGGGGCTGCCCAAAGATTAGACAGCAGGATGGCGCCCCGCTACAGAGGACCAGAAAATGTCGTACCATAGCCTCCTTTATACTACTGACAAAACCTGGCAGATTGCCACGAGATGCGGTCGCCGAAATGGAAAAGGTGGAGTGGCATACAACGGGAAAGAGTCTCGCCGCAGCGGGCGCGAAACACGAAAAAAGTATGTTTTGGGTCCTCGCCACTGCAAAAGCTCTGTGCTGACGTCCAGGTTCTCCGAGGAATGGCTCTTTAATGCTCTGTGCTACCAAATCCTCACGCTCCAAATCTCTGACCAGGCACTCCATGACTCAATCGTCCAACTGTGAGGCTTTGTGAGTATAGAGGTGCTATGGTCATACTCTAAAATACTTTATTCTTTTTTTTTTTCGGGGGGAGAGCATCGTTTTGTTTGCATTCTTAAAAAAAGAGGGTTAGACTGTTATGACTAAATTGGTGCGGACAACCACTAACAACCTCTGCTTGCTGTAGTCAGGGCCTACGCTATTCTTATCAATGCCGATCTTCGCAAAAGAAAACAAGATAGGGGAGGGGACAAGAGCGGAGGAAAGCCGTGCCGTTTGCGTGGTCGATGTAACTACTTATGCTAAAGAAAATCCCATGTACCGTATATTGCGGGCTATAGTCCGCGGACTATGGCCCGGATGTTTAAAAGTTGAAATTTTTGGCTGTGCGAACTATCTACGCGTGTGGACTCTACAGGAATTGTTTTTCAATATCGTTGATTATGACGAGTCGGGACGGATGTTGTGAATAAAAGAGTATGCTATTGATAATTTATGTATATATAGGTTTTTTTGTGAACTAAGAAAACATACATATGTCAGGGTGTGCAGCTTATGAGAAGAATTTCGTGTCGACTAAGCACCAGGCGCAGACTATGCACTGGGTGAGGACTATGCAGCGGGCGTGGATTATCTAAGCAAAAACTTTCATTTTTGACCCCAAATTTGCCTCTGCGGACTATACACCGGGTGCGGACTATAGTCCGGAAAATACGGTAACTATGGTTGTTTACGATAAATCTCTTTGAAAGTGTGTCAACACTATGCCAATCTGTAAACATAATTTTTTTTTAAGCTGGAGACCAAGTGAGGTAGGTATCATCTGCTGTCTTCTCAACTGGTTATTTCAATATTTTATTAGGAGTACTTGACCATGACTTAAAACAAACCAAAGACCAGATTCGGGCTCATGTTGGATGGCGATTCTTTACTGCCGAATTTCAGAAACATTTATCTAAGCAAAGATGATAAACAAATTACTATTAGATTTAGTGTCCCGCCATTTCTGCATGCAAAAGACGCCTATATCTGTACAGCACACGAAAAGTTATAGGATACTTTGTAATGCAGAGATGCATTATTTTGTTACTCAGATGGAAAATTGGGATGATTACTACCTTGTAGTAGGCCTTGTACATGAAGCGTTCCCTCACATGCACACAGATGTTAAACCAAGCTTTAAGCCCCCTCTAAATTCCATCGTGACTTGCTTTCGTTAGAACTAAAAAGGGAGCACAATAAGACGGGGACGAGAAGGGAAGAAACAAGCGATCACTACCAACTAGTTTATTCAGAAGAAAAGTCTTCCTTTCCTTCGTTGTCCCTGTCTTAACGGACTCGTTTTTTCATTGCAGCCTCGAAGCAGCTTGCCCAGCAAAGAATTTTATAATGCTTTCTTTGACTGTACTAGACACTTTCAGTAGATAAGCCCCAGTCTTGCCTAGCACCTAGCTTATACAGGGTGCTGCAGAACAGGTTCAGCTAGACTTGGTACCCTCCACTCTTTCCTCAGTAAGAACCGTGCCCCTTGTGCTTCAAGTGCTCTCAGTGCACTTACTGATTTATTACTTACGTTCCCTTTGAACCTTAAATCAATATTCTTTTAAAAGAAAAAGTAGACAATAGCAGCAGCAGCCTCCTCCGCCCCTCCACTCTCTATCTCTCTCCATGGGAATATTTTAGGTTCCTCCTGATGTCTAAAATAATTTTGAATGCAATAGTCTGCATTTTTATGGTGTCCATCTGTAACCTGATACATCATCAGGGCGTCTACCAACCTGAAATTCTCAGGGAAATCGTCAAAAAGTTGGCTTCATCAGGGAAAATGACCACTGAAAGTGGAACGCCGATACGGAACAAAGCTTGACGGTTGCGCGTGAGCACGACTATGCTGAATAACGTTTCCGAATTATGATCCTTCGACCCAGAAGCGGTCAGGAAGTTTTTATCAAAATAGCCAAGGGAAATTCTTGAAATTTCAAGGAATTTTAAATCAGTCATTTGGTAGACACCCTGATGCACTGGTTCCACCATACCTAACACTTCACAATGAAGTGAGAATTGGGGAAAGCGAAATATAGAAAGGCAGCAATGGGCGTCTGCCTCACTTGCCTTCACTATGCTGCATGGACTTTCCCTCTATGACACTGTGGGCACTTAACATGACCTCGACAATTTTACTTTGCCCACCTACAACTTCGTCTGACTTCCAGAACTTATTTCTTATCATTGGCTTTTTCTCTCAGGACCCAGTAAAGACTTTCGGGAACCCAGCGTTACTTTTCACTGGAAAGCACCCATGGACATCTGGCAGCATGTGCATTGTCTGCGAGGACCTATGATTCGACGTAGTGGACTTTTCAGCAAGAATCTCTTGGGTATTAGCCATGTACTGGCATAGAAAGGTCAGTATGTGGGGGGGGGGGGGGGAATCGACAAAGCACACTTTCTGTGCTGGGGCACCCTCGTGGGTAAAAAAATACAAAGATTTCTGTAAGAGCTGTGGAAGTTGTGACAGCACTCGGAGCACATTCCTAGAACAGGGAGAAAGAATTACAATAACGGTTACTGTTTTAATGTTTTCCATATGTATTTGGTGAATATTCTAGCTATAATACAAAGGTATGTGTGTTCCATTGTGTATCCAAACTTCTGTTAGATTTTTTTTTGTGCGTCTGTTAATCTGAGGGCCCAAGCCATAAATGAAGAAACTGCAAAAAGAAAAACAAAGCTTTGAAAAAAACAGCAAGCAGGCAAACAAAGCTTTTAGGAAACTTGTCTTTTTTTATTCTATTTAATCCTCAACACCAAGCAGGCAAAGGAAGCCTTCACAAAACTTCTCATTGTAATTTATTTTCGTTCTCGTCTAATAGTTATACCAGCTTTGTGTATTAGTATTATTTCTTATGATGTTATTTGTTTAGTTATTGTGTTAAAACCCCTGTAATAAGCCGAAGCAGGCTTTTGAGCCAATATGTATCAGATTAGTTTCTAATAAAGTAATTGTTTTAAATAGTCGTGGTTTGTTTTGCAGTAACTGCACGGCTGGATGGTAGGACTCATGAAGTTGCATTTACACAAATGGCGGTGATATGAGCCGAGACAAAACAGCATCTTTATTGTTAAATTTGAAGATTCCTGCAATTTATTGCCACCACCTGCCCACTCAAAGCAGGCATGAAGCAACAGAACATGCTTGTTCACACCGGCTCTTGCCAATAGTCTAGACATGTAATAAGAAAGATATACAACCTATTGAAAATGATAAGTATAATCAAACTAATAGAAAGTTAAGATGCCGGTTAAAAAAAATGTATACCTTTGTTTTGTTGTGCGCAAATTCCAATGTAACAGAACAATGCTGTCCTGAAAGCTTTTTTTTGTGTTTCATGACAAATTTTAGAGCAGCATTCAGTTCAGCATCGTTAAGACCATCATCGTTCATTTTTCCATGTTCCATTACAGGAAATTGTAAGGTATCAGTTCTGAATTTTGGCGCTTACACTTGCAGACAATTGATGTTACCGCTTCTTTTCGGTGGAATCGAAGTTTCCGTTTCAACTTTTATACTTTCACACTGTTGATAATACTACCCTTAGCAAAAAGAGGCCGTACTTCAAACGAAGTTGAAATATATTTAGTACGAATATTCATTTTGTATTTATTCTGTATTATTTTTGCCGCATTCGAAATACGCACGTAAGGTATTCAAAATACATTATAAATGTGCATCAAAAAATATTTTATATATACCAAAAATATTATCCTTTCACACTCAAGATGCCATTTGTGCATTAAAAACCGGTTACACAACTTTTTTTTATTTTCGATTTTGTCAGCAAATGGTGTCTCTGTGGTATTTGAAGGCACTACTAGATACATCTCACAAAGCTACATTAGAAACGAACACAAACACAAACGCTATGACGCACTTTTTTTTTTTTTATTTACATAAAATGGGCACTATGTACATGGTTAAAAACACATATTGACGTAGGGAGTGCTCAGCGTTCCAGTTTGACAAAACAGCACCCATCACCTCTGGCTTCGAAGGGACCTTGGCGCTTTGAGACGCGCTGCCAAATCAGACCATCGATCTAATTCACAACTTTTCGCTGGCTCAACGAGGCTGGTCGTACTCATGAAGCTTTCTTCAAAGTGGCGCCACGCCGGCTTGCCCCCTTCAAGAATCAAGAGGTGATCTGTGCGGGATTTCCATATTGCATGCAACCCGAGCAAAGCAAGTACTTCATAACATTTACTGTCGGGGCCAGTGCCGAATTCGAGGTATTTTGCACTGTGCCAGTCCATGTACAAATCAACTTGCAGTTTAGAGCGTAAGTCCGCCCAGAACAGTTCTGCATTTGGGCAGAAGATGAAGACATGCTGCAGAGTCTCTGGCGTTGGACACAGTGCGCAGTTCAAATTCCACGGAACAAAAAATCCTTTTTTCTCCTGCCACGTCTTCACTGGCAGTACTTCGGTATGAAAGCAAATAAAGAAGTCCATTGCAGCTTTTCGGAGGGGATAATTTCGGAGGCGCTTAAAGACTGTGGATTTCTCACTGGTCCCTTTGAAGGAGCGATAAAGTGGCGGTGGAAAGACAGTGTCTATGGTGTCCCAATATAGCGCTTTTCTTTTCACTTTGCTCAGGTATTGCCGAGAGAAGCGCGCTTCAAAAAATTTAATGGCATCAGCGATTTCTTTATAGAACCTCAGTACTGCACTTGACGTCGCTCCTTCCAGGGTTACAACAAGCCAGGGGGCTAAAAAACGTCCGCCAAGTTTTACGAATGATCTTACTATGACCGAGTTACGCTGGTCACGAAAAAATAAAAACCTTTGAACTTTTAGCTTGATCTCAAGATTCACGACTCCGAAACCTCCTTTGGCTTGACTGATAAAAATGTTTGCGCGTCTCATGCGTTCAAAACTAGAATTCCAGACGAAGGTAGCACAAAAACGATGCATCTTATGGACTTCGCTTGCATGACACGGCACAACCTGAGCCGCATACCATACGGTAGGGAAAAAAACGGAGTTGCAAACAAAGGCACGGTTTAGCATAGAAAGGTTTCGGCCGCGCCAGTCCAGCACTTTGGCCCTCAAACTGTTGAGATGAATTCCTCCCTTGCCAGTACTTAAGCAGTGAGGTTCTAGACTAACACTAAGGTAGTTTTGGATACTTGAGCTCCAGGTAATATTTATAAAACGCTCTGGCTTTACATCAAAATTTCCTAGCCACGCGCCTGTAGATTTCTCGTGATTCATTTCAGCCCCAGACACTTCACAAAAATCAAGGAGGTGTTGTACGGCCAGGACAACCTCATGTCTAGATGCAGCAACAACAGTAACGTCATCTGCGTATGCTAATATTTTCGTTGCATTTCTGGCAAGGGAGACTCCCTGAATTCTATTATCGTTAATAATCTTTCTACACACAGGCTCAAGATAAAGTGAGAAAAGTATTGGCGAGAGCGGGCAGCCTTGTCTAACAGAGGCTTGCACTGCTATCTTTTCAGTTACTATTCCATTGATCAATAATCGCGTGGATATATCTTTATAGCACAGCTTAATATATTTGGCTATAGTTCTCCCGACACCAGAGGCCTCGAGTACACTGAACAGAAAAGAATGCGAAACCCTGTCGAAGGCTTTACTTAAATCAATTTGTAGCACTGCTGCGGATAAGCCTGTCGCTTCAGCGGTTTCGGTAAGTATACGCATATTGTGAACGTTGGAGGTGATGGACCTCCCTTTAAAGCCATAGGCCTGGTGGTCACCTACAACAAACTTAAGACCCATCTCCAAGCGTTTTGCTAGAATTCTCGCCAGTAGTTTGTAATCAGTGGTGAGGAGACTGATTGGCCTTAAATTGCTCGATGTGAGAGAGTCGGAGTTCGTGTTTTTCTTTTTAATAAGGACCGTTAGTGCCTGTCGCATAGAAGGTGGAAGTAAATTTCTTTGAAGGATGTCAGCAAACACGTCACATAGCATTGGAGCTAAAATATCAGCGAACTTTTTATAGAAGGCTGAGCCTAGACCATCCACCCCGGGGGATTTTCGCGTTGGTAGCTCTTTTATAGCCCTCTCGATTTCAGCTTTCGTGATCTTTTTGTTCATGCGTTTCCTTACACTTGAGGGGATCTTTGGGAGCTCTTTGAACCACTCATCCAGCGGGATGTCTGCCGCCTCGTCTTTCCTAGTAAATAGTTGTTGGAAAACTCTTACGAGTTCCTTCTCAATGTCTTCTTGTTCTGTTAGCACTTTGTCGTCGACACTGAGTGCGTCTATCCTGCTACGCTGCGCTCGCCTTCTTTCTATGGATTTAAAAATTTTGCAAGGATCTTCCTCCCTTTCTTGTGCTCGGAGTCGGCATCTGTACATTGCGCCTTTGTATTCGCTTTCCATTAGGTGAAGCAAACGCCCTTTGCAATCACGTATATCTTCCCTGAAGACTCCAGGGGTTTTGTTTTCTTCAGCAATTAGCGTTTCAAGGGCTTGTACTAGCACACACTTTGTTTCGCGCCCTTTTTTTTGCCTGTGTTTGTCCGTGTTCGAGACAGAGCAGTTTAATTCTTTCCTTAACCTCTTCCCACACTACCGCGTCAACTTTCCTTTCCGCAGTTGCTTCTGATAAAATATTTCTTATCTGAGAGGACAGATTCTCGTTGTCAAGAAGACTTTCGTTATGTTTCCAAGAGCTCCACCAGAGCGGCTTTCTCGTTCGCCGGTCCGCCTTTCCTATTCGCATCGTGACCATTGCGTGGTCAGAAAAGGCTACTGGGGACACCTTGTATGCAGTGACCGAACTTGTAAGCTCACTGGACATATATACCCGGTATAGTCGTGCGTGACAATCGCCTTGCCAGTGCGTGTATCCAGGAAGAGGGCCTTTACACCCGTCGGTTGCATCGACGAGATCAAAGTCGCGTAATATTGTCCTGAGTTCCGCAAGGCTTGAGTCTGATTGTAAGCCGCACGAACAATCCTGTGCATTTAAAACGCAGTTAAAGTCCCCCGCAACAATTGTTTTGACCGGCGTGTCCAAATATTGCCGGAGATTGTCGAAAAAAAATTTTCGATCCGACGCTTCGTTGGGGGCGTATACTGATATCACTTTTAACGACTCATGCCGCCAGATAACTTTTACCGAGCAAACCCGCCCGTTCTTGTCAGATTCCCACTCGGGGTACACTATGAAGCCTCTGTCTTTACGTATCATGATAGTGCTACCGCCGCTGTGCCCAACCGCCCTCGCGTGATAAGAAAAGAAGTGTCTATCAAAGAAAAGCGTCATGTCATCTACATGGGCATCGGAAGAAAGTTTGGTCTCCTGCAAGCAAACTATGTCAGCGTTCTCTTTCAGAAGCAAATTTAACAGCCACTGTTTCCTTATTCTCGAAATTAAGCTAACCGAGTTGAACGTTGCAACTTTAGCTTGCTTCATAGTTTAGAACATGAAATAGAACCAGAAAGTACAATGAAGTCAAGTTCACCGTGTTGCGAGCGAGACTTGGCCTTCCCGGAGTGCTTCCTCCGGTTGTCGCCTATGAGGGGTCTGGGCGCCGCCGGTCGTCCGGGGGAATGCGGGGCATAGGACTAAAGCGTCCTATTTTGGAGAGTCCTCCCTTCCACTTCTGGTCAGCCTTGCGTGGCTTGTCTTGAGGGTCCGTCGGAGGATAGGGGCCAAGGGGTGGGAATTCTGGGAGGTCGTCCATCTTTGACAGGTCGACGGTGTCGGCGGCAGTTGCTTCTTGTGGAGGAGCCTGGTTCGCAAGTAGGGTGTCGGAGTTCGCCGCCGCTCCTTCTGTGGAGTCAACAGCTGCAACGAGTTCCGTGCCCTGGGTTCCTCGCTCCGAGATGTCCGGGAGGACCTCGTACAAAATCTTGGCCTCGGCCGGCTCGGTGGCAGGGTGGGCTTCTAAGCTCTCCTGGACGTCACCAGTCGGAGCTTGTAGTTCTTCGCGCCCTTCGCTACGTGCTGTGGCCTCTGCCTCGTCTTCATCCATCTCGAAGTCATGCGGTTCGTCTCGAATGGTAACATCCGTGACGGCGGCATACGTGCGGACGCAGTCTTCGGTCACGTGTCCGAATCTGCGGCACTGCTGGCACCGGGGTGTTCTGCAATCTTTCCGGATGTGGCCACTTCTTTTGCACCGTAAGCACAGCGGTGCGCGCCCGGGAGCCACAATCAAGACGTTACCGCCGCATACCTTGAGCTGGTGTGGAAGGCTGTCGATCGTGACACCCTGCTTCATGTCGAGGCGAACCACCCTGGTAGATGACTGTATTCCTTGAAAGCCTTCTGCCCTCCACGTGTCTCGGGATATTTCCTGCACTTTCCCGTATGGTTCGAAGACCCTGCGCAGGGCGTCGTCGGGGACTGGGAAAGGCACCCAGTGCACTTTCAGACGGACTTCGGTCTTGTCCGGGTCGATCACAAGACATCTTTTGTCTTTCACCGTAAGCTCTCGCGCTTCGACCAGCCTCTTCTTGGCCGGTGACAGCATCCACAGATGATTCATCTGGTAGGCACCTATCGCTGCGGTCTCCTTCATGACGCCAAAGCGTTCGAGTTCGGCCCTGAAATGTTCCACCCGGTAAGGGCGACCGGTCACGTCGCAGTGAAGGAAGACTGTGTTGGCAGCGAAGATTCCTGATGGCAGGGCAGGAAGAACTACACGGTAATCATCCGTCGACGAAAAAACAGATAAGCCGCGGCCAGAGTTGGCCGTTATCACTGCTCCATCGGAGCCAGCCATTCTACGTCTGTGCGGTGCGAGCGCAAGAAGCAGAATTACAAACGCTATGACGCGCTGAACAGCTCATTCGCAGTCCAGTTGACTGCTCTAGAGCCTTATATAGCCTACATATTAAAGGTAATCATTTTTTCGGTGACCACCTCTGCGCTTATTAAGGTTCCAAGTATTCGATCTTCTCCTCGGGAATCTGTCAAAGGGGAAACAGTGTTTTGAAGTTCGTGGACGATATCTCTTAGTAAAAGGCATTGGTACAACTAATAACAAATCGGCGCAGTCCTTAAAACAATATCCACACAAACGGCTCATAAAATACATGTTATTGCTTCTCTGCGTAGTACCACTCAGGACCAAGCGAATCAAGGCAGTATCTTCACTTTAAAATACTGTAAACGACTTCATTTTCGTGAGGACCTAATTCTCGCAAAAGTTCGCGAATCGCCTACAATTTCGAAAAATAGGTCCCGTGAACAATTCCGGCAAATGGAAAAATATTAAATTCTATATTGCGATCCCAGCGCGTCGCGAAAATTAGAATTTGCGAATTATTCCAGAACTCCAACTTTGACCTAAATCGCGAAATATTGAGCCCGCGAAAAATAAATATTTTACAGTAGTTGTTTTCCATTTTAGTAGTTGACTATTTAATATGGTAGTTAATATCACAATATTAAAGTCACTTTTCACATCACGTACAATGGTGAGTATACACGTTCAGTGAACTAACATTGTGCTAACAAAACCACTCCAAACGTACCTGTTCACAGCACCTGCTGAAGCTTTCCAGCATCAGCAAATGTTGTAGTTGTAGTTCCCGAACCCCGTTTGTGATTGGTGTGCAAGGAACTGATCAGGTGTGTCCTTGATAGAAAAAAGAGACAATAACATAAACTGGGCTGATTTATCAGTGCGATGCTCCGCAATTCAGTTGACAAACTAATCAAATGTATTTAGGCGCTTCAGTGTACTCCATATCTACTTGAAGTGGACTTCTAGAAGGGGAGCTTTTCAATATTTTGGTAGTTTAAGCCAAACTACCAAAGTATTGCAGTCAAAAGGTACTTAGAGTATAACACAGTAGTATTTACGATTTCACGTATTTTTGATTGCTCCATTTTTTTAGGGTTGGAGTACATTTTGCATGAATTAAATAAATATTTCAAGAAATATACGTGAAATGTATTTTGTGCCTATTAATTTAGTATTTACATATTTCAAAACGCATGAAGGGAACTTCAAATGTAGTTTAAGTAAAGGTATTTTAAAATGATTTTTAGAAGTATATTTTAGTACTAAGTAAAAAAAAGAGAAGTTTATATTTTCGGTCTATTTTTCGTGTACTTAAAATTATGAACTGTATTTCAAATACACTCAAATTAGAATGTGGTATATTTCAAACGTGTTAGTTTTCGCTAAGGGTACCCTTGTTTTAGGGAAATTCAAGTTGAACCTCGCAGGTGGCATGAAGTCTCCTAACGATCACAAGGCTTCCCTTTGTTCAACAGACTGATACTTGACTAGGGCTGCTATACACCAGACAAAGTGAGAGTCAGCACTGACTATCTTTCGGAGAGTCGCTCATACACTCCCATGACTCTTTTGCGATAGGAGTCGGGAGACTCTTCATAAAAGGAGGGTCCTCACAACTCTTGTTAAAGAGTCACGGGGATTACCAGGAAGGAGTCGTGTGACTCTTTTTCTTCGTTGGATAAGAGTCGTTAAAGAGTCGGAGTCGACTACGCCACCTGGAGTCGCCCATACAGTACCATGACTCCAGTGTGATGAGAGTCGCAGGACTCTTTTTTAAATAAGAGTCAAGTGACTCTACAAACTGGAGTCGTGGAGGAGTCAAATCTGTAGCGCGCAAAGACCGCCCCACAGGGTGTCGTGGCGACTCTCTTTAAAAAAAGAGTCGAGGGACTCTACAAACTGGAGTCGTGGAGGAGTGAATTCTGCGGCGCGCCAATAATCTCAAAAGAGAGTCATAGCGACTCTTTTTTTAAAAGTGTAGCAAATGTCACCGAACAGGACATAAAAGAGCTGACTGCCGATCAAGCGGCAGAGGAAGTGTGTCCGTAGAGAATCATCACATCGAAAACAAAAAAACATCTAAATGCGCAAAACGAAAATTGTTTCCGAGACGCTCTCGTTGAAGGCAAGTTCTTGTCGGAGTTTATGTTGACCTTGGAAGTCAATGCGTTACGCTGCGCAAGGTGGATGCTGATGATTTGGGAATCAACTATAACAAGCCGTCCCGAGAATGTAAGATTGGGGGCTATGGTTTTGGTCAGGTCGTACCGTGCGCAATCACGGAAGTAAGCGTCACCGTAGACGAGGCGACAGCCCGTGTTTCAATCTACATTGTTCCCAGTGAAGCGCAAGCGATTCCTCTTCCTGTTGGACAACCGTTTACAGAGCAACCGCATATTACCATCATGCGAAGAAGGAACACGCTTCGCATTTTCGAGGATCAAGGCAGTTCTACTGATGATGATGAACGGCTCCGACACTTTCAAGTCCCTGATCTTCCACCACGCTCCCTGATGTTATGGGCCAAGGAGTCGGTCGTGATTCTACCGAACTACGTGAGGATCATTCATCCGACAGCCAAGGAATCTGCGGCAGGACGCGTTTTTGTTGACGCACAGTTTCGGATGCAAGGAGGCAAGGAACACTGTTTGCCTGCTTGTATAATCAACGTCACAAAATTAGCGGCATGGTTTTTTTTTTGTAGTTTGAACGGATACAGCTGTAACATCCATATTTCGGAAGGCGATGTAGCAGCCAGAGGCTCCTGGTGTTCTGAAATGTCTGAAACCGATATCAAGCGAAAGACGGCGGATCTCCTGGAACCGATCAAAGCTAAATATCTACGAACAAGACCTCAGCTTTGCCTTGATCTGTGGAGAAGATACCACCATGAAACAGAGGACGGTCCTCTCATGCGAGCGCCTTTCAAGACGCGGCCACAACGCGGCTACAACTGCGCAGGCTACGGTCACTTTGATCAACTATGCCACATGAAGAAACGGGCAATCTAGGTACGGCCTACATCATTTCACACGACAACCCTCATGAGTCTCAATATCATAGTAGACAGTCAAACGAAAATGGGCGAGCACCATCGAACAAGCAGAAAAGAGACAAGGGCCGTTGCAAATGGCTGCACAGTGAAAACGCATCGGCCGAAAGGCAACCAAGAAAACGACCTCACCACAATACGATTCAACAGCACCAAAACAACGACGGCGGCTGCAACAACAAACCTTCTGTGAGAAATGGCGGAGGCTCGAGAAAGAAGAAAGAGAACAATCGCACTTGCAGCGGAAAATCGATGCGACTTTCTAATGAAACCTGCCGGATCGAGGATATATCTGGCCACAAGCGGACTGGACGTTTCTACACGTCGACAGCTCCCGTCGACAAGCTGAAACGACTCAGCACATTTGGTGTTCACATTGAAAAAACATCAAGTGAGGACACTTGAGTTTTATGATAGCCGAGTGTCTGCGCTCTTGCAAAAGAAGACGGCTGACCCCAAGCTCGCGCCACCACCCACGTGGCGCACTGTTTTTTTTGCTGGGCAGCTGTACCCGCCAGACGTATATTAAACGCTCCCTTTTAAACCTTCACTGGTCTGCCGTTTCCCATGTCAAGTCTTTAACCCCCCCTTCCCACACACACACACACGCACGCACGCACGCACACAGACGCACGCACGCACGCACGTACAGTCGGGGACAAAAGTCTCCAGGACACGCGAGCTGCGACCGAAACGCATTACTCTGCCATCTGCCGGTGGGTCGCCTGGTTTCGAGATCACGGAAAAGCGCATGCGCGTCCTACTGTGCGTGCCAACATGTGCGTTTTCCCGCTCTTCTGCGGCGCGGCGCCTAACTTGGAATCGGGCCCGTGGTACCACTTCGGAGATAGCGCTTACTGACATGGCACCTATAAAGCAAGAAGTCACGGCAGCGCAACTAAGCGATAAGCTGAACTGGTTATAAAGCAAGGTGCGCTGACAAGGCGAAATGCGGCGCAATGCCCCAGGCGGTATCTCGTGTTTCGGAATGTGTAGCAGACGCTCGTAAGCCGCCAGCGCTATCTCCGAGGCGGTACCACGCGCCCGATTCCGAGTTAGGTGCTGTGCCGCAGAAGAGCGGGAAAACACACATGTTTGCAGACAGAGTAGGACGCGCATGCGCTTTTGTGTGATCTCGAAACCAGGCGACCCGCCGGCAGATGGCAGAGCAATGCGTTTCAGCCGCAGCTCGCGTGTCCTGGAGACTTTTGTCCCCGACTGTACATACACACACACACGCACGCACGCACATACGCACGCACGCACAGATGTGTGTGTGTGTTAATATTTTCTTTTTTTTTGTTTTTTGTTTGCTTGAGGGTAGGCGAGAGGAGAGGAGGAGGGTACGGGGGAGGGAGGGGGGACACTGTTTGGGGTGGCGTGAGGCGTGAAGCCTCGTTTTGTGAAGCCGTGAAAGTTCACGTCCCATATTCCGAGGCGTGGAGTATTGTATCCTGGGACGGCCACAGACCTACACAGCAATTCAGTTTCTCCACTAAATTTTGTCGGCGAGTTGAATCGGTGTATAGGTCGGTGACATCCCATTATGCAACGCGCGCAGTCATGCATTTCG
This sequence comes from Ixodes scapularis, assembly GCF_016920785.2. Lineage (NCBI taxonomy): Eukaryota > Metazoa > Arthropoda > Arachnida > Ixodida > Ixodidae > Ixodes > Ixodes scapularis. Next base: position 1,490,849 of record NW_024610039.1, read on the forward strand.
GGAAGTTGCAGACATACACACTAATACAGTTTGCCCGCTGAAATTTGCGGAAAAACTGAATTGATGCGTATGTCCGTGGCGTACCATTATGCAACGCGCGCAGTGTTGCAGTATGGGACTCTTAACGCCCGTTCCCGCATACCGCGGTTACGACGACGGCGACACCGACGCCGCTATACGGCGTGCAAGTGCGTCTTCTCTTTGTGCACCTCGTCCAATTGTTTACCACCGAAACGAGCCCACATGTTTTTGTTTCCCCCGACATGAACGTTTAAAGGCGTGCGCTTGGCTGCCTAGTTATAGCGCGTTCTCTCTGCTGCCCTCTGATTGGCGTGCCCCTCTTGGCGTTGCGATGCGCCAAAGACATACTTTGGAACACTTACTCGCCGTAAATGATAAAACAAAAGCCTGCGCTCAAAAAAAAAAAAAAAGAAAAACGCGCGAACGAGCAAGTTAGGTCAGATCAAGCAAAATAGTTGCCTTGGGACGTTAGGCTAATATGGCTGACCCGCTACGAAAACTAGCTCCCAAACAACGCTTAAAAAAGTTGTTTGCTGCAAACTCTGTCGCTTGGGGATACCTTCCACGAAACACCCCGGAGTTTAACGCGTTCCTTTACATAACATTTTTTTTATATAAAATAATATACATGTCAGAGAGTGAGGGCAAATACCGGCGGAGTAAGATTAGGAATAAAACAACCCCGAGACTGCATGTGAGCAGAGGGTGCCACACACGAAAAGCCTCAACCACAGCTGAAAATGTATTTCGCTTGAAAAGTGCTACATATACCCTTCTTTTTTCTGTTTTTATTTTTCTGATGTTCTTGTTGTATTCCTACTTTCTATTTAGGCAATTTTTAATCGAAATAAATTGTAACTTGTGTTTCAGCTACGTGAGTGTTTTCTTGTCTGTGTTGTTGGTTTCAGCAGCTGTGTGTTGTGTTTGTCTCGTCCTTTGCATACCTGAAGATTTTGGGATTGTGTTATGTCATATACATAACCACTTAGTTTAAAAGCGCCTGGCGTCAACTCTGGTCTGGGGTTGTGCGTCTTTTGTGACCGCGTCTTATTTTTTTTTTTTTTTTGCTGATTAATTTATATTTATGCTTCTTTTTCGATCAAGCAAATCGCTAAATCCATTACAAGCAAAAAAGACAAGTACTTTAGCGCTGTTTTACTGTAACTCTACAACAACAATTTTATGACGGTAAGGATATTAGTACATTTTTGAATGCGTGGCGGTAAGGGGACACGCGAGGAAACTGACGATCACAATACAGCAGTATGAGGAGTAAACAGCTTCCCAATCAGAAAATCAGATTCTAAACCAAGTGCAAAAGTCGTTATTTTTTTTCAGCGACGCTGAGTATAATTGAACCGAAAACTGATCTTGCCATTACCATGCACCTTTGAACAGCCCATTGAGATTTCCCAGTGGCAACGACAAAGCCACGCGAAACGCTTCAGGTGGGGCAGAGAATCAAAACAATTTGGAATCAACTGGAGCGTTGATAGCTTCCTTTTCAGAAGATTCTGCGGACAAAAGATCGCCCTAGGTGTTCTTCGAGCTAGGTCGATATAGACAGAAAGAAAAAAAAAATAAGTTCGAAACATGAAACACAATTCTGAGGTGAAATATTTCATTCTTTTCTTCAAGATCCATAAAAAAGTAAGTTGGAAATAAAGGCGTCTTTGCTTCTCAGGAGTCTGTAACATCCGGTTGGCTGTCCTCCATGCTACTTCGTGCCGTGGAGCAAAATTGAACACGCCTAACTTTGTTGTTCGGTAAGGGAGCGTTAAGTGTGAAAACCGCCCTACTTTCTTCAGCTCTCACCCAGCGGCGCGGGAAAGATTCGATTATGCCAGGAACAGAAATCTGGGCGACACACGCGCGCTCCTATAATTAATGCTCCCCGCCGCCGCCCGGGGGCACTACGGGCGTGAATCCGGGATTGGGGACACAACCGCCGCTGGCAGCGCGAGGCCTCCGGTCGGCTAAAAAGAGCCGAGCTGAAACCCGGGCATTACCTGCCGCACCCTTCTCTCTCTCTCTCCTATTTCTTTCTCCATCAAACACTGTTCTCTTCCATCCTTTGTTTCGTTTCCTCCCTCTCAGCCCCATCTTTGTTTTCGCGCGAAGGGTTCCCGAAGCTCTTACGGCTTTCCAAAACCGAGATGCAACGTCTAGGCCGCAGTGTGGTTCACGATAGAAAGGGCAAAACCGGAGCGGGGCTCGGGATGCTTCTTTGTTCGCGCCCTCCCGTTTTGGTCCTCTTCCTCTCATGCGTCTCGTTCTCTGTCTGCGCTTTTGTGGAACGATCAGCCTTGTTAATTAGCCCTGGTCGTGGTTAACCAATTAGCTGAAAACGCGAGAGCGCACTTTACAGCTTGTACGCGCCGCTGCGAGAGACGGCGATAGTTATCGCAGCATCCTACCTCGCCTTCTTCATTTCACAAGACTTAAAAACGCTAGCTAAAGTTTTTTTTTTCTTTTAAAACTAGCCTACCCCAAAACCTTGTTTTTTTGTTGTTGTTTTTTTACTTTTTTTATGATTGGCGAGGGTATATTTAAACATCTTAGCAGGTGTTTACTTGGTCGAAGGTTAATATACCTCGGAGGTCGGGTTTACTTAAAAACTTTTGCTAAACTTTTCTTGGGACCTGTTACGAAGACCGTCCAACTTTAAAGTACTTTGCCCTTGAAGAACTTGCGCTGAAGTTAGGCCAACCCAGGTGATACAACACGTGTTACTAAATACCAGGTGTCATATGTGTGTTTATCTGAGAGTAAACAAGAAGTATTAAACACGACAAAGATTCCATTGAACCGTCGGGTACTCACCGCAGCCTGATAGTCATGTGTGTGACTAATGTTTGCCCCAGGCTTGATCATTGTACTAATGTTTTTCTTTAGAGAAGCTAGGAAAAGATGGTTATAAGAATACGAAACATTTTTCCATTCATCGAGTGATATTCTCACGGATGAAATGAGAAAATAGCGCAATGCCCGAGAAATAAAAAGGTTTAATGTGGGGAGCTTTCGCCAAAACAATAGTACAATAATGGGCGTCGAGGGGCGTAGACGTCGTCGGGACAGCAGGATCAAGTGCTAGGGGAAGACTTACTTTGAGGGTAATAAAATATTAAAAGATGAAAACCAGACCACCGAAATGCACGCTTTGGCCGTTGACTTGGGTGTCGCGAGCGCTCCCAAATCGCGGCGCGCATGAGGCGCGAAAAAATATTGGGTACATTTTATGTGTATGACATTTCTGTATCATTTCGAAAGCATTATATGCCCTATTACGCGAAAATCTGGCGTCGTCGGCGGCGTAACCAAGTGATGGTACCAAAAATGACAAATGGCGCGAAGAGCAGAAACACGTCCAAAATGCTCGAATTGCCGTCAAACTTCTCAGAGAGTGTCCTGTGAACAAAGTATATTAATGGAATCGACAAGAAAATTCGGTAAATTTCTGTCCGGGTGGGAATTGAGCCTGGGTCTCCGTGGTGCGAGACGAGCACGCTTCCCCGACTCCACAGCGGCCCCCTGGTCCTGGCTGACTAGGGGTGTTCCTAGTGCGTGAGGCATTGCACACGTCACGTCCAAGCCTAAAGGTGAGGCAGCAAAAGGGTCCGAATCTTCCCGCTCTGTGGTGAATGTATACGGAAATACACACACACACCGAGTCAGCAGAAAGAAGTTTACTGCATGTCGAAAACATCACTCAAGAACATTTTGCAAAAGGAACTGCAATGCCCACACGTAGGCAGTCTTATATGTCTCTGCCGAATTTTCAATTCATTTATGAATTCAGCATTCTTGTTTTGATTTAAAGAGTGTGGCGGCACATGAATCCTTAAAACTATGCTTACAATGTCTATATCATTGAAATATTTTATAATATAGCAGCAGAAACAGATAGAACACTTGAGATAAAAAGAATAAGACTAAAAAAGTAGGCTATTGCCTCTGTTAGATGTTCAACTTTACTGCTTAAGCTAGCACTCTTGCAGGGGGGCTTTCAACACAAAAACTTGGTTATTTAACGAGCACAAACAAAAATATGGCTTTATTTTTGTTTTGTTTTAGATCGATATTAGAAGGTTAACATACCTGAGTTGCTTGTTATGCGACGTGTTTCACAATTTGAACAACTGCTAAAGCCCAAAATGGTGCGTGAGCGCAAGCAATCTGTAAAAAAAGGTCTGTTAAAAAAGAAAAAAAATATTGGCATTCCAACAACTAGTTGGGTCAGCTTGTTTATGCCTTTGAGTTTCTCTTTTTTTCTTTTTTTAGATGCATATTGTTTTGTTCTGATATTCCAACTATATTTGCCCACATAGTCATCCCAGCATCTATGGTAAATTAGCACGCGTTTCTATGCAAACATGTGGCACCTATTCGTTGTTAGTTCAAACATTTACATTTTTGAACAACTCAAACACTTCTGTGTGTGAGGATGTCCACACCTGAACTGAATAAAATAGGAATTTATTGTTAAACTACTCACATGATATTCGTTGACGTAGACGCTCAATGAAGCATTCACTTCTCTTACATGAAGTTAGACCGTGTTCTTGATCGCTTACCAAGTGCGCTGGTCCCGTACGGCGCTCAGCCGCCCGTTAGGTGCTTAGCTTGCCGTCTCCCTCTTCAACCCCCCCCCCCCCCCCTTTTCACTTTTGACGGCACGGTCTTCGGAGGCCCACCGATTGTCGGGGACTCAGTGGCCTGGCCGAGAACTCCTCCAAATCTCGGCCATGATATCGTCATCGATAAACAGAGGGGGTGGCCGGTCGACACAGGTACTGCAGCCCGGGCCGGAAGTGGTAAAAGCAGCGGCGGCCGAAATCGACGCGGCAGGAGCAGTCGCGGCTGTGGGCATGACAGCACCAGCTGCGGCAACTGGTGCGGCGGCAGGATCTTCGGGCAGTCGGGCCAGCTGGGCGGAAAACAAGGCAATAGTCGCTAGATGGCCGGGACGATGTCTACGCAATAATTGCACTGCTGCCACCTCGTTGTTAAGGAGATACTGTGCCTCAAGCGAGTCGTTAGGGAGTCAACCCGCCAAGTGAGAGTCCAGAATGATCATTCGAGTTCCGCACAGCCAGCACGTGTCCAGCAGGCCCAAGGAGCACGGCACCAACGGCTGTGTGTCCATAGAACGGTAGTGCGACTTCGTGGTCGGGCTGTCGAGGCCTTGACCTTGGCTGGAGGTTTTAACACTGACGAGAGACGATGTGGTTGGCCCACTGCCCCCCAGACGCCGTCTATTTGGCCACCGTGTGGCAGGGGGGCCTGCTCCAAGCCGGTCCCCCGCCGCGGACGTTAGCCACAGGGTTCCGTAGAAGGTTCGGAAGGTGGAGGAATATTAACCGACTCTTACCGGGCTCAGTGGTAGGCCCTGTCGATACCGACCGACTCCGATATCGTGCCTCTTCTTGGGTGGCCGCCACCAATGTCAAGTTTTCTGCGACTTGAACCACAAAGATACAAGATTGCCGCCTTGGCTGGCCGGAGAGTCCAGTGGGGCCGTCCGTGAGCGGCGCGACGTTGTTTCTCCCCAGCGGTAGTTCCAGGCGTGCATTCCACGTTATTAAACGCTCTTAAATACGCGCAGAATCATTTCACTCTGCGCCACCAGCTCTTGCAAAGTCCCAAGCTGCTGCCAACATTGTCATAGTCCGGCTGCCACAGCGCCTGATCCGCGCTCGGGGCCGCGCGCAAGAGGTCGCTGAAACGGGACGCTTCCCATTTTTCGTTCTTTGTCGTGCTGGTCGCGAAAAAAATACCTCTGCAATTGCCGATGCGAGCGGGTCCAAACTGCTTGTCTGTATTGAGCCGAGCAAGTCCGTCGGTAAGAAGCGACTTCGTAGAGCCGCTTCCCCTTCAAGGCCAGCGAAGCCGCAGATTCTCACGCTGCCCCGCTCAGTGGGTGGGATTCTCTGCAGGACAAAGTCCACTAGATTGAATTCAATATCACAATGTCTCTTACCGTAATACTCCGCCTGCTCAATCTTTGCAGCATCGATGTGATTTGCGGTGGGTGATTTATGTCGCAAGGGATCCTCTCCCATAAATAGAGACTCACTTTAACACTAACTTTTTTATGTTGTTGACACTGATGTGTGAATCCGTAATAAGTTGGCTAGTTGATTTTAATTACAGCGCCAATCGTGGCTACTACAAAGGATGGTCGCCCTAACGTTCGTGGCCTGTTGTCCTGTCCTTCCAATAATCACCCCTCGCCTAAAACTACGCTTCATCGCTAGAACTTTAAGCGCAAATAAAAATATGATATATAACCTTAAAATAAATTTTAAAAAGCGCACGCCAACATGCGTATCACGCTTTGGTAGACGTGGCAGCGCACTCAAACAACTGTCACTCCAGTATTCACACACACAAGGAACACAACTCTCAACAGCGCTCACTAACAACGTGGTATTGTGTGGTTAACTTCTGCTTCTACTTCTACTTCTATTTGAGACGAATTTCAAATAAAAAACAAACAAAAAATGAAGCCTTTGTTTTTCAGTGCGCTGCAACGTTCATTAACATGAAGAACCAACTCGCCCACTCTGAAGTTCTAACACTCGTATGGCTTTCACAATTTCCCCTGTATTTTCGTTTCTAGTACCGGATAAATAAAAAGATTTTGCATCGCTCTCCCAGACGGTGCAAAATTGAATCGCACACAATTACGTGTAGATCGGCAATGGTGCGTTTAAAATTCAAGGAGTAATGTTGAACACTCGCTTACGACAGCAGGCTCCACCGAGCGAACTGATTAAATAAAACAATCGGTTGAGTACTCAGCTCTGACGAAGTCAAAATCCTAATCTAAATGAATGGAGACCTTAACTTTGGTTTTCACATTCTGCCTTGTAATGAACAACTGGTCAAACCTCGGTTGGAGAGAACACGGTGAGCACTGCTGCAGGAATGGTCTGGTCTACTCGAAACCGTTTTTCAGAAGTTGTAGCGCATGCTTTTACGTTTAAATGTCCTTCATTATGCAAAAATTTGTGTGAAAATTCATATGATTGGGAATGGCAGTGTTTAAGTTTTGTGATGTGCAGGTTTAGGTAGCAGCAATGGCAACGGCTCCAAAGTTAATTATAAATATCTAGAAATACACGCAAAAGCTTGTATTCAACACAAGGCGCAAGCGAGAATTTTTTTAAAATTTAAGTAGACGTATTAGCAGAATACTTGAATATAAATAACAGACTTCTGCGTTCTGCCACTCGGACACGTAGATTTGATTAAGCATTCGGAAAGTTTGATTTTTTTTATCACTGCACATTTATACAACTTGGAAAGACGGTTTTGATTTATAAAATAACAGTGAATGCAGTGGCAAAGGATCAGTATACGCCACTGACAAACAAACAGCCCTATAGAAACATTGCGCTTACAACCCACGTATATGAGCCGGCGGCAGTTGAACCGAGAGAAATATAGCTTTCTCTACGAAATTTGTATCAAATAAAACTTTTAATTAAAAAGTAGAAAGAAGCCACAAAGTAACCCGAATAACTAATGGCGAACACCAAATGTGATGGGTGTAAGGTAGAGCATTCAATCAAATTAAAAAAAGGCACATAAAAGCACCGACGGCCATCCCGACAAACGGGATTTGAAAAGACGTGGAACCGAAGTAGTCGCAAAAGCTGAATTCATCCACTGATCAACAACAACAGCTACAAAAAAACAAGGCGCACGTACGAACTTTCTGGTAGCGGGTCTAGCTGCGAAGGCCACCAGGAAATATAACGACAAGACAAACAGTTCCCGTATCCAGCTATGGCGCGTATTGTCGGCCCGCACAATAGCCGAGCGTTATACTGCCGCCGCGAGTGTTCGGCAGCTCCCATCTCGAAAGGGAGCCCGAGTGGCACTTCAATTCCCAACCAAACAGAGCCCAATGAGTTTGCGATTTTGCTTTCTCCGCCTCCCTCCTCGATCGCTTCAAAAGCGCGGAGAAAGGGAGCGCGCTGCTGCAGCGAGCGAGGAGAGACGACGGCCGGCGGGTTCCATACTCCATCTAAAACGCAACTTGGCAAACGGCGAACGCTACGTATCCAGTGAACCAACCAACGCTCCGAATGAAGGCGCGTGAAGATACTCCCTCGCGCAAGGGGCGTCCGCGGGGCTGTCGGAGCCACGGGGGAAGAAGAACGAAAGAAAGCCGATTTTGTCGGAATCTGGACCTACTATGTAACAGTAAGAAAGCACAAAACAAACATAGGGACAAAAACAGACATGTACAAGCTTGTACAAGCTTGTACATGTCTGTTTTTGTCCCTATGTTTGTTTTGTGCTTTCTTACTGTTACATCTGTCCCAACACGCTCGTCAAAGGCTTCTAGACCTACTAGTCTTCGCGGGAGACAAAAGTGACATCACCGCAATCCGGGACGCACAAAAGAGGGGAATGGGTAACACTAGATTTCCTCATGCCTCTCTTCTTCAACTGCCCGGGTGACGCTCTCGCCCCTGGCGCGGGCTGTCACGTGATTGGCCTCCTTCGCTCTGATCGGCTGAAGGCGTCCGTAGCGTTTGTTCTTTATCCAAATTGCGGTGGGTGGATGTGTAGACTGAGTCTCGGAAGCCCATTCCTTGTTGACTCACACACGAGACTGCGGAGCGGCCGAGTCGGAGCTTTACGGCGCTTAAATGGGCCGCCATCTCTTACACGCCCAGGCCGACATGAGCGATAAATGTGCGCCGCGCGTCGTAAATTCGGCCGTCCGGCAGAAAAGAGCCCGCGCGAGTACCGCTGCTGGACTCAATGTCCGGGGCCGGAAGGGCAGGGGCGCCGGAGGACGACGGGGGAGCGGACGCTTCTGGTTTGGAGGCGGCGCGCCACACGTGCGCAAAAGTGCCTCCACATGTGTCATCGCTAAATTGACTCTCCGGCTCAAACACAGTGGGCGAACGAATGGCACCCGTGTGACTGTGTGTGTGTGTGTTTGTGTCTGACTCTCGGCGTGGAAGATAGTTTTTTTTTGTCTTCTTCTCCGTGTGTATGGCGAGGATAAATGTCATTAACAGGTTAGACAAAAAAGAAAGAAACAAACAAAAAACTTTACCTTTTCCGATAAATAAACACTGTTTACCGTAAAAATAATGTTGTTAATAACGTGTGTGTTCTAGTTAGAATTAGAGAGAGCTAGCGTTTCTATCAATCAACGCAGACGGTTGTATTGAAAAAGGTTTAAACAATACATGATTTTATATATAGAACATAGACAGGAACTTTTTTCAGGTTATATTCGATCTGAAGATTAAAGAAAACCCCACCATGGGGGGGGGGGGGGGGTTCACAGTCGACTGAATGTCGTGGACAGCTTCTTGCTGTCGTAAATGTGTTTACAAAGCAGCATATTACCGAGAATTTTGATGGGCTCATTAAAAATCACGAGGTCGTAGAGAAACTGCTAATTCAACGAAAGAAAATGGCGCCCATATGGGGAGCCTGGAGCTTCTCTCCCAGCATCCAGTGATTTTACCTATTTCTTACTTTCCATTAGGCTTCTCAATCTCAAGTGCCCGGGAATTACAAGGATGAGGCCTATCTTTCCAAAAAGCACTGCACCAGTTTAGATTCCACTTTCTAATTTTTGAACCCAATTTATATTCCCGCAAAGCCCAACGACAGCTTCTAAAATCACTTCAGAGACACTCTCGATTGTATTATTTCTGCAAGCTTCATTACAAAGCGATACTCGCGCAAAGAAAGGCTTCAAAATAATCGATTGGAACTTTCTTCTAGAAACCACCGGTACGACAAACTTTATGGCAAGAGCTGAATGGTGTGCGACATGTGTTAATCCAAAAAGGAATTTTGCACGTTTTCTTTTCCCTTCTTTAATGTATCTTTTGTTTTAATATGTAAATCTAAACCAAAAGAAAAACAGCAAAATATATAATATAGCCTGCGTCAATCAACCATCGACGTGCAAGACTCAAAGGATAGACTACGTAATGTTCACAAGGCATGATAAACGTGTCGACTAAATTTCGTGGAACTCCAGATTCACGGACTTTAAACAGCAACTGCATCCAAAAACAGACATTTTAACGATCAAAATAATTAGAAACAACACTGGAGACGTATTTTACAGTAAACCTGAACCCTGACACAACTTGGAAATGGCTCTTAAATAATAAATTTATTTCTTGTATTTTGTTTAAAAAAAATTGTGCAAGGCAAAAAAAGCATGACATCACGGCGTAAAACAATGCAACGGGACACGGAAAAAGTATAGACAAGTAAGTACACAGCGCCCTTTGTAAAGTATAACATAAAAAAAGCAACTTGTGTGCTGCTTGAAGAATACAATAATGTTTTTAATTCAAATTGGCTACAGATTTCTTAATAGTGTTGTATGCATGGCGAAGTTGGCAGTACACGCGGCTGCTACGCAAAGGCACAATATGCAACCTACGTCAAATTGTTTTTTTTTATTATTTTATAATTTGCGATTAATTTTTATAGTCCTACTTTATTCCTTATCCCCATATATTTCCTGGTCTATTTTTGTATAAAACTACGTGAGCATAAATTCAGTCATAGCGCAGTGCACCTGCCATTCTTAAAGGAGCGTTGCGTCAGTTCGGGATATTTTAGTGGCTTATTTCTTAAAATTTAATATTGACGTTCACGATCCACACTACACCCGTTAGGTTTTCTCTCCACTCAATGACACTTCCAGAAAAATAATTTGAGAAACGTCAACAGCGTTCATCACATCTACTTACAGCAGGAACAAGGGGCCATACAGTCTGGTACGCAATGTATGTTGTGAATATTGGTCATGGCCGCGCGCTGGGGTGGCCAAGCGTAGTGTACGTGATGAGTTTCGGATATAAAAAGGGTCCGGCTGCTCCAGTCACTGCAGTGATTGGAGCAACCGGTAAACTTTGTGGTTAATTGCGTTTCATACGAGTATCGACCTTTTCAACAAAATTCTCTCAGAGCAGCGTCATCTCTTTTGACTGGAGCGCCCTTGCTATACATCAGGGGATTTTGACGAATTCAGCAGCGTAAAAAAAGAAAGAGGGCATGCGCCCGATCCCGATAGCAGACGTGAAACCGGGCGTCCTCAATGTTTGGTCAGTACCGGGGGGCTGCAGGTTGGCTGTAAACATAATCTAACGCTTTCTCGCTGCTGTCACTCTGAAGTGAATCGTGTTTGAAGCATATGTACGTCGACTGCAGAATCAGTTCATTTTGCTGTTGTTTTATTTCAGCAAATGATCACCATGCGCGTTTTGTTTCTTCAGTAATAGGAACTGACGTCTACCGAGAGTACTGCCCACCACCGCTGCACGTTTACCGTATGAGCAAAAAATTAATTCCTGATATAGAGTTTTGAGCTGGAAAATCCCAGTGTTGAAGTTTTTCATGCAATCGTAAACGATGTCGTATTTTTGGCCAAGAAAATAAAATACGGACGATTTTGTACGTGCTCCTTGCCGTAGGTAATACGATTGTGCTAGCTAAGGAAACACCATCAAGTGCATGTTAAATGCTATACTTTTTTTTATAAATAACAATAAAGAACCTTTGTACAAAACACGCTGATGCTACACCCATGCCATTAGGTTTTCGGGGGCGTGGGTGCAGCATCTGCACCCACGCCACCTGAGTAAAAATTAGTTGATTCGGAAGTATTACCTATGTTTAAACGAAAAAAAGGTATTTCAATTACAAAACAGACCACAAAAACATTTAAAATAATTTGAAGCCCTTAAGGTTTTATAACATTGCCTTAGCAGACAACGAATTCTGTGAGAATTTCTTGTTCGTTAAAAACAAATAAAAGATAAATGATTGCGGATGTTTTTCTTAATCTGATGAGCACGTTTAACGCACTTTGTTTTTAATCGAAACTTCTCGCTTGCAGTTGCTAAAAGTCTACGATGGTACACGCTCAATCTAAGAAACCTTTCATGCAAACGCATCACCTTTTGACGGAGACGACAGACCCACCACATTGTTTACAGAGTTGTTTTTACTTTGCTTACTTATATGCATAGCAGGTGACAGCATGATCGTGCCCGGTTAGTTTTTTTCTCGGGTATAACATTGTACAAAAGATAGAAAAAACTACGTCCGCGCATTTACGCAGGAAATTCCCTAAGTGACGTGATTTTCAATCCTGTCTGCTCTCCAGTCTGTTGTATGGCACTGCCCGGTTTACGGAGAAGACGACCCGCGGGGGTGAAATGATAAAAGGAATTTTCTCTCTCTCCGCTTTTCAAAGTTAAATTGTTCGTGCCTAGATGAGACTAGTTAAGAAAGCTTGGAAAAAAAAAAGCGTTAGAAACATCCTAGCCAAATACTAGTGCGAGTCCCATTTAAGCTTGTTGTCGAACCACCTCTTACGTTGGCATCGACGCCAGCGATGTAAATTAAACTATTTTTGTCTGGGCACGCGTTTTTGATATTAAGCATTTAGTTTTCTCATTTCCCCTTGCTTCGCCTAATCCAACGTTTAAGGACAGTATATACATTTTTTTAAAAATCGATTTCTTACAGGAGATTAAGCAGCCCAAAACCATATTTATTTTTGTTTTTGTTTTGCTGTGTAAACGAGTGCGCGCCAAAAATGCTTGACATCATAAATGCAATGCCGATAAAATTATTTTATTTTTGTTCTGATCAAAAGAGAGGTTATTTCAGTTAGATAATCACTCAATTGGTTTAGCTAGTCTTGAACTGATAAGTATACTTCAACAGCACCTAACTGGGAAAAAAAAAGGCTGGATAAAATTAAAATTTATTCAAAACCTATTAAAACAATCGTTTAAATTTTTTTTAATATCCAGTGTTTGCGCAATGAATGTTTTACGACGTAACAGCGATATTGAAACAACAGTCTGAAACTGTCCTATTTATCAAAGAGGCGGAAATCACTCTTACATTCTCGATGCTTCCATTGTAAAATAAATCCTTTAGGAGGGGAATTTGATTTAGGTGTTTTTTATTACCTGACTTGAGCATTGTAGGCATATATATTCTCCACAGGATGCATTGCTTTCTCTGTGGAACTCATCAGGTAACGAGAGGAAACTTTTAAAATAAAACCGTTTCCTGTTGGCGTCGCACGCGTATATGCGATCGATCTGCTTTTATAATTATATTTAGATGCACACCGGGTGACATTGTTAGCTCGAACATGACACCGCTGATATGTTGCATATTTGTTTCGAAGAGTCCTAGTGGGCATCGCAATTCACCCATCGGGTTGTTGCACGAAGAGAACACACTCACTACTCTAGCAAGTTTGATGACAAATCTTCGACATTTATATAAAAAAAAAACCGTAAACATTATAATTCGCCTGTAAATCAACAGTTCAGTCAGATGGGATAATGCGCCAACTTATCGAACCGCAGTGAATCCTTATGCATCTCGCAGTAAACCTTTGATTCACTTATGATAATCTTGCGATGATGCCACTGCGCCGATCCGCGCTATGCACAATACGTTGAGAAGCCCTCGTGAATGTTGGCTCTGAAAGTGACACTTTCATTTATTTTATATACAATGACGCCCTCTAAGAGATGCGACATGAGGCTCAGGCTGTTTCATGCGACGTCACTGCAGCTGGGTGCATCGAGCGTGAGTTGCACGAGAGTCATATGCACAAAAATGAACTTAGATCGCCTTGGTAAACATAAACTAAAAAAAAAAGAAAACACGAAATCATAAAACATGTAGGAACCAAAACGGACAGAACAGATTGTTCAACCACAAACTGACATTTAATGACGCCATCCTCAATGCATCAGCCCTGTCTTTCCTTAAATCTACCCCCCCCCCCCCCAAGAACAAAGAAAGGAACCACCAAAAAAACCAAAAAAAAAAAAAACGGGAGGAATCAGTATCAAATGCCTTGCACGAGCATAGCACCGGCGACTTTTACAACTTCTCTGGCCTCTCTAAAGATTTTCTAGGCCTCTTGACTCTTTATCTCCATTTCACGCTTGTAGATTACGAGGGAAATGTTTTCAAGCAGAAGAATGGGATTTTCATTCCGCCTCACCTGGCGCCCATCATGATAGGGATCTTTCCCTGCAGATTAAGGTCAGAGTACGCATTGAGCAATTAATCCAGGATTCCCATAAATTCCCATGTTTTTTTGTTTTTTTTTTATTTGGACGACTGCCTAATTATCCACCCAACTCGGTCTTTCCTAGTTGTATTAAAAACGTCTTTTTTATCACCAGGCCTAAATTCGCCAAAAGAAGTTCTACAGTACCTAGATGTTCGTCTTGAGAATCTTCCCTCCGGTTTATGCAGGGCTTTCCAAAAAGTTCTGCGGACATCGCATGTTTAGTTTCAGTTTCGCCTCCGGCGTCCGGCAACTAGAGCCTGTGGAGGTTTGCCCCCCGGAGAGCGCGGGGGCTGAGTAAACAGTTTCCGGTTACACTTTCGGAGCCGCTGGGACGCGCCCGCATCAGGGCCAACACGTTCCCGTATTACCTTATCTTGTTTAGTCAAGTATCATAAATAGTTTTATGTAGCGGACATAGTTCTAAGAAAGACGACTCTTTCTTTTTGCATGTCTAACTCTAAAACGGTCAAGTATGCAATCATTCGGTCCTTTTATATATATTTCCGTGCCTAATACTGTCATCACCTAGTGGCGTTCAGCATAGTAACACAATAAGAACGCCTCCTCAAGGCTGGGTCCCCGAACGTTGTACTAACTTTTTTCCTCATTCGCCTAATTTTAGATTCTGGAGTCTCTCGTTACCCCAGAAAGAAGAATTCCCGTGTTGCCATTACACTCTAGGTCCGTGACCCCGCTCACCACTTCAAGGCCATCGCAGTGCCGTTTCATGCTCCCGTTTTTTTCTCGTGCGTGAGGCGCCTCAAACAACTTTGCGAAAGCGTAAACGATAAGTCTCCTAAAGGTTGTTTCATCCAACATGCAAACCCGATTGTCCCCTGCAAGGAGCAGGTGGTGTACTCCATTCCCTTAATTTGCTCAGATAAGTATATTGGACGGAGCGGAATATGACTCTGCACCCGCCCCAGTGAATAGTTTGTCAAAGTAATCCGAGTATGCAGTAACTCTAATCACCCTATTGCGGAGCATAAACGTATTTGTTTGAACTCTGAGTCTCGATTTGATGCAACCCTAGTTATCAAAAAACAGAAGGACCGACTTAGCAGAAAAACCATTGAGTCCAATCGAAGGGCCGGTGATTTCTGCAACTTTGTCTCGCCTTCCCTTAAGTTATCCAAAACTGAATTCAAATTTCCGAGTCAGGAGTTAAAGTAGTCAGTTCACTTCGATTCCGTAATGCTAATTTCTCTTCTCCTATTTTTTATTTGTTTATTTTTGCTCTTTTGCTTTTTGATTTACCCTCCTCTAAAACAACGTTTCCTTAACAGTTATTTTACGTTCATCTTTTTCTCGTCTTCCTTAAGAGTCTTTTTTTGTTTTTTCTTAAATTTTCCTCTCTTCCCCTAGAGTTCCTTATTGTTCTGAAGGTTTAGGGCTCAGTGAGGGGAAGGGCTGATGCAATGGGCATGGCATTAAATGTTAGTTGCTACTGGAAAGAACTGTAAAGTACGTCTTCGTTGAACGTGCGCGCGTTGGTTCTCAATAATTTGGTAAAGAGCGAATAAACAAAAAGGACGGACAGAAACGCACATGTTTTATTATTTTGAATTTTTCAAATCCTATGTGCATCTGTCCTGAAGACGTGCGGTTTATAAGGCGGCATGCTAGAGATGATGGCATGGATCTGTGGTAACAGGCTCGATCTACCCTAAATAATCTTGAGATAAAACTTAAAAAAAAAAAAAAAATTACGGCACGCTTTTCTTTTGAGCATTGGGTGTTGTAAACAAAGGACGCCTTTCATCATTATTACCTACATCATTGTTTGCAATGAAGAGCAGAGTACATAACAACTATAGCGCTAATCAAAACCGCAGATAGCTTGTTCGCGATAACTTGTTCGCGCGCTGTACCTACTGTCATCGTAGATTTTCCTAGGTGTGTTCCGAAAAGTTGAAGTTGAATCTCGGCAACGTGATTGTGTTGTTTTCTATTACGAAAAAAGATTGCATAATTTGTTTCTTACTGAGATTGCATTTAAGGACTGGGATCTCCGTGGAATGTGCCATGGAAGGCCGCAGAACCCTTTACAAAATATGTAACCGGTACTTTAGGCGACACTTTGTATCAAAGAACACAGAATTAAGTAGAAAGAACAAACATTTACGTGCAACCACGGGAATCCGACCTGCGACCGAGTGATTACAGGCCCGGCACCCTACCATTGCGCCGACGGCTACACTCGCAAAAAGGAGACAACCCGTCTGCTCACAGATGGACCGCGAATGCCGCATCCCATACACCGAAGTTTGGTGTTCTCGTTCTAATAGTTGGTAGGGACAAAGGCAGGTAGCTTTGGGCGTACACACTAATCGTTCCAAACAGAGCTCGGTGCTCTGTGACGTCCGCGCGCGGTCTCACATCCTCTCCATCAATTTCTATCCGCATAGCAAGTTTAATAAATTATAAATTGCGACATTTGCTACAATCCTCCCAAAAAACGAAGTGAAAACAAGTTTCGTGGATACAATGTTTCGTTGTTTTTTTTTCTATTTAAAGATTTGTTTAATAAAAAAAGCCTTGAAAGCTACACTTATGCGGTTTGTGTCACTGATTATACGGCCAGGGGTACATAGTACAGGAGCCTAATTGTAACGGCCAGTCGGCTAATAAAGTAAACTATCTTGACTAAATTTTTAAGTAGTGAAAAATATATATAGTTCCAACTAGAAATTTATTGAACGTCATCATAAACCACTAAATAAGCACGTTTTAGAAAGATATAAGGCAGGTGCAGCATTTTCACCGCGTCTCTTAAGAACGCCCGATTTAGACGCGTTTAAATGTTTCGGTTTTATATCGTAGCGTACCTCTGAGGCAGCTGTTCTCCTCTCCAGTGGCCTGAACGCGCAACACTCGTGCTTCTCTCCATCCTACGACGAAAGCGAGGCGGTGGTTTTGCGCCGCAACCACTAGGGAGCAAGACCGCGGGTGCAAAGGTGCGCTCCGATAGGAAACCAAAACGTAGAATTACTCTCTAACTGAACGTATCTACAGAACGCCATTAAATGCGGCCCCTGCCTTATGTACTACTAGAAAGAGATGATTTAATAGTTTTTTTTTTTATTTAGGTGGGGGATGACACTTAGCAAGCTTTCAATTGGAATCGTATGTCTATTTTTACTATTTAGAAGTTAATCAACTACTTTTGCTTGCTAGTGAACAGATCGTTACTATTAGCTTCCTATACTCTGTCCCCCCGGCCGTGTAACTCACCTGCACAAACTTCATAAGTGTAACTGCTATCGCTTTTTTAGAATCAAATGTGTAAAGCTAAAAAAAAACACCCTGAATAGGCATCATCCGTAACATCAATATATATTTAGTTAAGTCAACTACGATCATAAACCCCGAAAATCAGTTCTTCAAAGTTTCTTCGACACCCCAATTTCCCTTTCAGCTCATGAAGAACGGTTTCGCCTCAGGAACTATCCTCTCCTGGCACATTACAAAGACAATTAGCCAATAAAAAACTCTTTAGCGTCAAAAAAGGAGCACAAAATAACCCCTTATTGGGATTTTGTTTTCGGACGAGAATTTTAAGCGGGTTCTTAAAAAAGGAAAGACGTTTACAATCCCTTGTAACGTCGAATTACAGCGTAGCTCTTGAGGAGGAGGAGGGGCGAGGTACGGAGGGGAGGCTATGTCCCTCCCCCCTCTCCTCCAATTTAAGAAAAAATTTTCCGCTAAATTATGCCTAAAATTTTTTCCGAGCGGACGAAATTTTTTTTCTAAATTTGAGGGGGGGAGAATGTTTTCCGCTAAATTTAGCGGGTAACTTTTTTCAGCTAAATTCAGCGGGGAAATGTTTTCCGCTAAATTTGGCAAGAAAATTTTTTCTATTAAATTTAGCGGGGAAATTTTTTCCGCAAGTTGTTGCGGGGAAAGTTTTCCGCTAAATTTGGCGGGGAAATATTTCCGTTAAATTAGGCTGGGAAATTTTTTCCGCTAAATTTGGCGGGTAAATTTTTTCGCTAAATTTACCGGGGAAATTTACCCACAATGTACCGCGCGGTTACCCCGACGGCGACGCCGACGCCGCTCAAACCGGAAACGGGCGCCTAATAGCTACGCTCTAGAAGTTTTTTAGGGTGCAAAATATCGAAAAATCGAAGAACCAATAAGATTCATTTTACTACCAGATTTTTTTTAAGAGTGAACGATTGGTTTTTTTTTTTCTTGTAAAACTCGCGACGATTATTTCCTAAGTCCGGCGCTGTGGACAATTTGCCACAAATATGCTGAGAAAGCATCCGTCCCGCCAACATTAAATGCTTTGTTCAGTTAGCTATGCTCGGTTTCAATTTGGCGTAGCAGAAGCTAAGGAGAGAGTTCTGGCAATTCAGCTTTCATGTCAATTACCCTCAATCGCGCCGTGCAAGAATAGCCCAGGACGACGTGCACCTGCCTGTAGCATTGCCCGTGCTTGCACAGAAAGGAAAACGAGCTCTAGTAACGTGGAAAAGCATTATACTCAAAAAGATTTTCGTTTTATACGTTACGATTGTCGTAGCTATAGTAGGACATCCACTTTTAAGCGTGGTTTCAACTGTGCTTCATAGCACCATCTGCAGAGCGCTCCCATACCACCATATATTTTCTTCTTCTACTGTGCTAGAGCCATCGCACTGTTACGCGAGTACGCTACTGCGTTGTGTGTCTCAATTCGAATTGAGCGTCCAACCAAGCAGCGGACTTGCGCGAGTAGCCTTGACGCCGTTGAGGAAACTACGCCAGCTTCGAGAACGTCGCGTAATGGAGTGTACAAGGAATGTAGTCAACCGGGGGCGCTAAACTCGTCAAACAGAAAGTTGGTGCGGAAAGTTCGTGGAGCGCGCCTATCGGGCTGGGTAGGGGGGGGGGGGGGGGGAACCTTGGTTAAAGGCATAGAGTTATTACAATAAACGCTAGAGGCTCAGTTGGCGCTAGTGTGCTGTTGCAAATTGAAGCAGACCGCATGCAGTCAGAAATTGACTTCCGGTAATGCAGTTCTATGGGAAAAAGCGAGTGTATTTTCTCTCTGCGCTCGATTATAAGAGCAAATATCACGAATAATTTGAGCGTACTAGGCACATTGGAACATTTCTCAGTCACGCAGACGAAATAATTGGTCAGTTACAGCATTTTTTTTTAAATTCGCGGCATTAAAACCGGTGTTAAAACCGCTTCGCTACATGTATTTATGTGCACTGTCGGACACTGTGAGCGCGAACACGGCGTCGACGCTTTCCAGCATAGGGGATATACGTGTCAAACGAACGAACGACATCTGGAAAACCAAGAGAGACATCAAGAACTACGCAGTAACACTAAGTAAGTGACTCCTTGTGGTTGCAGACGATCAAAATAAGTTGAAAGTCACGTAATACAGTCCGATTTGCAATAAATAAGTACTGCTTTATTCTTTCTGCTCATGGTGCGAAGATGCTTGTTCTGTGTTCAAATCATCACCCGCACGCTCCAAATCTTTGCAAATTGGGGGAAGCCAGAGGACAGGTGCGCGATAAAAACTGTTCAACATAGGAAATAATAAGAAAACACACCTTTCGTAGCCCACGTTTTATTCTTTACGTTTCAAACGTTTTTTTTAAGCGCTCGTAGAGATGCACGACGGGGTCATTTTCATATAGTGAGAGGACAGGCATATTAACAATATATAAGCACCAACAGAATGCGGGCGAACTTTGAACACACTCTGCATTCCTTTCGATTGTTATTTTGCTTAGAATCGTCGCTCGTTTCTACATACCTGCCATGGAACAGAGGTTTCGGCCTGAAATATAGCGAAGTTTAGCATCGTTCAGTGGTAAAGGAAAAATGCTGTAACTAAAGCAATTACACTTTCACAATATTAATAGAGGTACGTACTATCCGGTACAACCGAAATAACAAAAGTTATTAATGTTATTTTCCGGCGACGAGACAAAATTCACGAGCGTTTTCCCATAGGAATACACAGGAAGACTGGAAAAGTCGACTGCATGCTGTCTGCTTCAATTTGCAACCGGAAGTCCCATAGACACTAGCACCAGCTGAGCCACTAGCGTTTATTGTAATAACTCTGTGGTTAAAGGAGCCAGTCTAGATGCCGTGATGTTCTGCGAAGCGGGCTTCCCCGCTATTCGACCCATTAAGAGGAAAAGCCGAACGTAGTTTCTCAACAAGGCGGTAAGTTGGGCTAGTTGGTTTAAAGCGCGATCTAAACCAACGCTTCTTTTTGCGCCTGTAGGTCGTGCGGCTGCGGATGTGACGCATTTCCTGACGTTTTTGCTGTTTCCGGGCGCGCTTTCTGAGTCGGAACCGTGCGCTTTGGTTTGGACGGGCCAGCTTCGGGCGAGCGCGCACGCGCGCAACAGACTGGCCGGCCAGGCCAGTCTGTCGCAGCCAGACGACGGCGAGAGAGAGAGAGAGTGATCGCGTTGTTATGTTGGAAGAGAATAAAAGTGGGGGGAGGAGAGGGCCAATTGTGGTTGCGCACCGGGTGCTTTTGTCACTTGCTCTGAGAAGGCGGCGAAGAAACGCGGAGCCGGAACTAGCTTGCCCTACACCGATTGGCCGGGACACAGGAGCGCCCTTTACGTCAACGCGCATTTTTGTACGCGTTGAGAAAGAAGTTGAAATTATCCAACTTTTTTGTGCGCGCCCGGAAGGAGCGAAGAAGCGGCGCGACGTCACGAAAATACGTCACATCCGCAGCCGCACGACCAACAGGCGCAAAAAGAAGCGTTGGTTTGGATCGCGCTTACCATCGTCAAACGTGAAAACAGCGCCAAAAATTGAACAGAGGACAAGTAAAAGAAGTGCACGGCACTTTGTCCGTGCACTTCTTTCTTTTCTCCTTTGTTCAATTTTTCGCGCTGTTTTCATGTTTGACGTAGTTTCTCACAGCAGTTTCAGGTGTGCTCAGAACGGAACGAAGTAATGTCGTCAGGCCGCAAATTCAGATAGCCTATTTTCTAACACCTTTAAAAATACTTGATTATACTTATCTAAATAGCATACAGGCATTTTTTTAAATAAATTATCCAAGGTATTGGTAATTTTCTCCTTATTGTTTCCCCGGACCTATTAAAATAAAAGCTTGTTCAGTTTTTCTTGCTGATTCCAGACATCTCGTTAGCGTTTCAGTTAGTGGATCAGTCTTTAAAAAAAGTAAAACTTGCATGCCTTTTTTTTCAAAAACAATAGAAAGCATCTACTAAGCAAAATAAGCTTATTCAGAGTGCAATGGTGGAACTATCTTTGAGATTGACCTTCTATTTGTAATCTTACAGCACATTGAAGGTCAGTGTTCACTGTTGGGCGACCAGGTAATAAAATAATAAATAGTTTGAAACATTTCCCAGCTTTTAGTAAAAAGTATTTTCTCATTATTATCCCGAGAAGCACAAAGTTGGCCAATCATTGGCACTTGCCTGACAATGGAACTTTAGCCAGTGGCCAGACAGTAGCCAGGCCAATGACTGGCCTTTTCCTGACCACTGGCCAATGGCCACTGGCCAACAGCCATTGGCCAAGCATTGGCCAATCAGTGGCTACTCTTTGGCCACTGGACAAAAGACAATCGCCAGCCATTGGCCATTCCTTAGCTAAAATTCGTGCTGCTTGGTGTATGCTTCGAATATTAGGTTTCATGTGGCGAAAAAAGTATACATCTGTCTTCCGTAGATGTTGAGATATTCGTCCAGGGAATCTGCAAGGAACCCAAAATATATGCTTTGGGAAAATGCCGTTTATCATAAACTTGAATCCAAGTTCCACGTTGGTACTTATTAAAAATAAACGTAATGTCACCAATATTCTTCCGTATAATTAAACACTTGTTAAGATAGCCTCAAGATACAAAATCGCAATTTAAAAAAAGAAGGTTTCGAAGATTTTATGGCACCAAAGAGATATGTATCTTCATAAATATTGTGTTCCGGTACCCATTTAACACCCAAGGTTACTTCGCTGCTCAGTCCGCACTTCTAGAATCTCGCCTACTTGATGTGCTTGATTTTTTTTTCTTACTTATGCATCACGATTAGAAAGCTTCATATAGTGGTAACGTACACATTGTTGAAACGCTGAACTATACCTAAATTATGGCGAATCTGAATGTCTTTCGTTTTCTTTTTGTCACAAAAAAAGTGTCTCAGATCCGCACGAAGGTTCGTCCGAAGATCATGAAAATATTTTTAATAAGCTTGAAGCCCTCAATTACGGGGTTAATAAAGTTAGATAATACTAAGTCACGCTTCATCGCGATCGCTGAAGTCGTTCTAGTATCGCAAGCTGAGAGTGCACGGCTGCTTAACCAGATTTTATTTATTTATTTTTCCGTTATAAATGAACTTTGCGCTGTTACATAATGGGAAATGTATGCAACATAAAAGTAAAAAAAAATATATGTAAGCATTCTTGAAATACTTTTCCGTAAACATTATAAATATTTAGATGGTTGCTAACTGATTGATTGAGAAACGCCTTTGTTCAACGAAGATGGTACAACTGCCCAAGGTTACACTGCGCTATGGCCAGAGAGGTGATTCGTAGAAATAAATATAGAGAAAGAAAAGATGGCCTTAAACATTCATTTTCTTCAAGATGTCGATATGCGATGACAAGATGTTCTCGCGTCTGTCCAGCACTGTTTGCTGAATCCTCTCTAGCCTGTTGTTAGGTGGGTCTTCCGACTGTGGAGCTTCATTCGCCTTCCTGAGAGATCGGTTCACGGTCTTGTTTTCCTAGACGAGATGTTCTTTGCGGGATTTACGTCTTGCTCTTTACAAGGATGGCGCTCGTACGATTCCGGGACGAGGGTGGGATCGTTCTTTGCCTTCGCCTGATCACTACATTTTTTTTTTGCTCTGTATGACATGATCGTGGCCCTGGCTTAGATTATTCGCTCGAATAACGATTCGTGTCTACACTTGCCTCTGGGGGCACTCGCAGCTTTCTTTTCTTCGTCTTCCTTTAATCTGAGACCGCGCTTGCTGATAGTATCGCCACATTTTCGTTCTCAGACAAGAATGTATGGTATCTTGCTTTCTTATTTTTTTTAGTCCTCGTTCCGTTGTGAACGAAGCAAAGGGTTGCTCGATGCTGGGTAGGTAAAGCTCTTACGTTGCCTCATTGGTTAGCTTATTTCCTCGTATTTCTGCCTGGCTGAGGACTGAGTTTATAAAAACCATGATACGTTTCTTTTTCACGAGGTTTGTCGTTCTGATTTTGATACGCCGCATGAATTTTCAGGTGTTTTTGTACGTTTGGAGCGTTTTAACTAAGTCTTTCGAGCCTGTAAAAAAGATGATAATGTTTGTTTATTATTAAGGCGAAAACCTTATATATATCATCGTTCAGTCGACCATCAAAGTCCTCAAGCAAAAGCATGTCGACGACGCGAACGCTACCAAAACTCGACGGCGACACGAAAGGTAGCAATACCCAGGGTGCGCCACTGTACCGCGAGAAGGGGTTGCTCGTGCCAGGATCGGCGGAGGAGCTACATTTCTCGAAAAAAACTTTTAGCTCTTATCACTCGACTGGCGTCGAACCAGCGACCTTTCAGTCAGTAGTAGTGCGACGCCATACCCCTCCGCCACATTTGTAAATCATGCGCCTATCTTTTTTGCATCGGCGCTTGGGCTTTCGCCTTCCAGTCGTCTTAAGAAAAACATAAGATAACATAACATAACATAACGTAACGTAACGTAACGTACCATAACATAACGTAACATAACATAACATGAAGTTCTTTTTTTCTTCGGGTTCTTTTGCGTTTACCAGGAAATTTTATACGACCACCAATCAATTCGATCGCACTCGTGTTGTTATAGATTGCATTCTTTGGTGACAATGGTCGCATCAGTCGGATACTCTTCCGAAAAGGAACGATATATGTTCTGTTATCATTTCTACTGATGCTGACATAATCGTTTTGACCGAAACCTGGCTTTCGGCAAAGGTTGACAACTGCGAACTTTTCAATTGCAACAAGCGCTTCGGTGCGTACCGACATGATAGAGGCCAAAAGTGCAGTGGGGGCGTCTTGATTATTGTGTCTGACTGCTTTGAATCATTCCTCGTTGATATAAGTAACAACTTGGAAATTGTGTTTGTTCATCTTCACTCGCGCCACTCGGGGTTGATTTTGGGAACCGGTTATCGTCCCCCGTCCAGTAGCTCTAACTCCGTTCAAGATTTACATGATGCTATCAATAATAATATTAATAATAACAATAATAATAATGATAATAATAATAATAATCTTTATTTTTGGGTGCCCAGAAAACAACCACAATGGTCTTCTTATTGGTGCATCAACACAACAAGCAAAATGAACAGGCAAGTATATAGGCTCTAAACGTTTACTAAAAGATAAAACATCCAAGACAAACATAATGCTAAGGGCCCTATTGAAAAAGGCCAATATGAACTCGGCTCATTGGAAATATTGTATTCCACTGAGGCTGGTGGAAACCAATAAAAACTTATTGTTATCCGATTAACCCAATACGCGCGATGTGAAATCATATCGGAGCACAATAACCCGATATAGTATGCGGTTATTGGTATACAACAGGATATTGGAGCACAATATCCCGATATAACTTGCGGTTATTGGTATACAACACGATATCGGAGCACAATATCCCGACAGAACTTACGGTTATTGGAATAGAATATGACATCGCGTGCATATTGGGGACCGACATGGACATACTGTGCGGCCACACTGGCCACACGATATATAAATATCGTTCGTCGATCACGGGCCCAGAAAGAATACAATATGATATCGCGTGCATAAATCTCAGAGAGAATTCCAAGTTACCAACATGAATTACGTCGGCATCTACCGCGGACTAAGAGGAAACGTAACACAATATTGAACGTCCGTGAAGCAACATGCGGATATCGGTATGCCCACATATTCGACATCGCGTGAATGATATCGTAAAACAGCAGGAGTTACCATACGGCAATACGAGAGAGAACGATATTGGAGGTGGATGCACACAGAAACACGAAAGTTCCGCGTTGCAAACACATTTACATGGATCGGAAGCGCAAGTACTACGTACGGCTGTTGGTACGGCACACAGTACAGACAGCCTCGCGCGCTTGAAATGCTAGACAACCACCAAACCATTCAGAATAACTAGCTGGAACACCCGCGACCTACCTTTTATTGAGAAAGCCCAATAACGACGTGCTTATTGGAGTGATCGTTTTCAAACAAATGTTTATTGCAGTTGTTGTAATGCAACAAAAGTTAGGTTCCCTGTGTTGAAACCCAAATCGAAGACGATGCGTGACAATGCCAATTCGCACGATAACATCACGTGCATGCAGTTGCTTCTTACCCGCATATTTATCGATATTGACCCACCTTTCTGGGTAATCCTACGTCGTACACAAAATCCACGACCACATGCGAGCACATTTCACCCACCACTCTTCATCGCCTGTTTCGCGAGATGCACAAACTGTAAAAAACGACGTGAAAACTACGTGCATTTGCGCCATCAAACGATACGTTACAGACTCGTTTTTTTTTGAGAAGGCAAGTTTCCATTGTCAACCCGCGCGCGCGAAAGCTCGAGCTTCGGAAACAGTTCGCTTTGGAGCGTTCGGAGGGAGTAGGCAGTTCGCTTCGCCGCTTCGCCGCGAGCCCAGCGAGCCGGCGAGCCGGCGCGCATGCGCTGCCTACGCTGTAGCCCATCGAGTCAGCGAGCCGCCGTCCGAGCCCAGCGGCCCCAGCTGCCCCAGCCGCCCCAGCGGCCGAGCCAAGCCTGGCCGAGCCGTTGACGCCAACTGCGCAGCGACCGACCCGGCGGGGCTGCGAGATTGACGGATGACAGTTCGACAAGTTCGTCGCGCACTTTGCTTGTGGGCTCCAAGTGAAACCAACGCGCTTTCAATCGCTTCGAAAGGTACGTATACACGACTTTATTGCTTGCAGCATTGAGTACTTTGTAAACAGATCAAAGTGAACACTGAAGGAGAGAAAGGAGACATGATGTTTTGAAATCGCAGCTTATTTTAACGCACGTGTCCCCTGTTGAAAGCCTCTTGCTGTGCTCTCTTGCAGGCGTTCTTTCGACTGCGTGTACTCCGATGTAACGTCAGTCAGTGTTCACGCTCGGCTAGCTTCGCTATCTTGTTATCTCATGTGCCAAATAGACGTCCAAACCAGCGTATTGTCTCTTTCGGATATTCAACCTCCAGCCCCCCGGCTCCCAGCGTGCTTGCCGGCGCAAAGGCTCGTTGGGCTCGTTCGAACAGGCATTGTTTGAAGCTGACGAGTCGCCGAAGTGTTACCGGAGCTTCTCTTTACGAAAGGCGCGATCGACGCTCGACTTTGAGCTCGTACTTTTTTCTTTCCTGGTAGACTAAGAGTGCCGACCACTGATCTGTGGTGCCGAATGGCGCCGAACGAAGTTAAGAAACGCTAGCGAGTCAGTCGGATTTTCGTGACGCCGCCCAACTGCTCTGCTACCGGCTGCGCTCAACAAATAATGTAAGAAGGAAACAACAAAAAAAAAAAAAGTGTTTTTTTTTGTTGTTGTTTTCCACCTCATTTAACGCAAAGTAAATCGCGGCTGTACGTTGGTTGACTCCCGATTACTGTCTCTACATGGAAGATAGTCTCATTACAACAGTGTCTCTTTGGTGTGATCTTATTCTGATATCGTTACATCTTGCTTTTTCATCTTGGCGTACTTCTAGACGACCTTCTACACGTTGCACATCTTGTCAACATGTCGCTGGTGTTTGAGACAAATTGGAAGTCACTGTTTGCTCACTCCTTGGTGCACATATTTCATGTTCAACATCGGGTATCTTAAGGAGGCGGCATGAAACCCTGGAGTTTGTTCAGAGGTACCTCAACATACTGTATTAGAGTGCCGTTTTGTGTGGTGTAGTTTAATACAAAACGAAGTTGCACTTTCTTTGCAATATACCCTATAATTGTTCACTACAATTAGAGTTGCAATGAAACATTGGCCACGAGAGATAACTCGGCCAACGCGGCCGAAAAATTTCTCGCATAATTTTCTCCATTGGTCATTTTGGACGTTGACAAATTTTCTTGTGAGTAATAAGTGTTATGGACATGTGTTTCTTCTACTTTTCGTACAGGCACCTCAGTTAGGTAAACCCCAGCAAATGCAGCAAGACAGTCTCATGGGGTTACACGAAGGATAACGGCATTCCTGCTCGAGTCCGAGTCTTGTCACCAAACTTCACTGAGCATAATGGTACATTCCCTTTTCTTAACTTTTCCCTCTAAAATGTGTTTTTCTGTTGTTGTTGCTTTTTTTCTTTTGAAAAAAATGTTAATACAATGTTTAAACACCCGATGTTGTTTATTTTTTTTCTAAAATATGTAGTACATCGTTTAAACACCCAAGCGTTCGTAAATGGTCTCTGTACAAGACAATAGGGTGTCTTATACTCCATTTCACACATAGCGTGCAACGCTGTCAAAGGTACTGAAGTGGTGCGCATAAAAAAATAGAATAAAAAAAATGCGTTACTCCGCGCGTTTCGTGGACGAGTGGTAGAAGGCACTGCTCTGTGATACTGACCTCTCAGTGGCGGTGGTATGAACCCACTTGACGCGCACAAAGTTTTTTTTTTTTTTTTTAGACATAATTTTTGTGCAAGATCGTGCGCATTGCCGAAGTGCGTATTTCAATTCCTCCTTTCTTGCTTTTTATTTATAAGTCGCCGAGGAGCCAGATTGCTACCATCTGCTCTGCCGCTTTGCAAGTGTTATTTGCCTCCGGCACAGAGTTATATTTTTCTTTGATAATGTAAACCACTTTAAATATAATTTAAAGTGGTTTACATTATCTTTTCCTTTTTATTGAAAAACATTTGTGCTCCGTCGAAATCATAACGCCACCATCAGTTACTAGCCCCGAGGAGGCACATTTTTCGACTTTTTAAAATTTTTTTGCAGGGGACACACTATTTAATAGGGCGAACGAAGGCACAGTCATCACTGCAAACCGGTGCGCCAGCTTTGACTGCGTTGCACACTATGTATAAAACGGAGTATAGGCCCGCTTCAGACGGGGCAACTCTTCCCGCAATTTCGGGGTTGGTGGCAGATTGTTCCCTAGCTTTCCCTAGATCGACACAAATTGCTCAGATTGGGTCTGGCTCGAAGCGGACGAGCAACTCTGACTACTCGGAGATGTTTGAAGCAGCTGCAGCCAATCAGGAATGCAATATTTTCACGTGACACCCCTGTGGTGGTGATGATGACAACTGAAGACTTAGTTCTGGTTTGAAATGGATCGTTTTTGGTAATAAACTGTTTCAAAAAGATGAGTTAGTATTTTTTAGCGCAATTTAAAGATATAAACACGTTTTTAGGATATAACTGTGCATCTAAATACTGCAAGAAAAATAAAATTTCATGATGATGGCAAGTCGTAGCAATTCGTTTGCTGTGTGTGAACGCAGGCGGCCCGTGTTGCTGGTGTTGCGACGTGAAGTTGCTGGGCGAAATTGTCGCGTCTGAAGCGGGCCTTAGGGAACTGAATTCGAGAACCAACCCACCTGAAAACGTTTTTTTGTTTTTTTCTTTTTTAGTATTTTTATATATATACTTTTTTTAAAGTTTTAACGTATCGACACATAATTTTCACACTAATTCACTTTCAGAAGTGCTTTTATTAACACTCTGGCTTTCTAGTGCTTACAATAGCTTCTCGGTGAGCTAATGCCGGCTCTGCAAAGGGTAAGGCATCTTCCCACGCTTTGCAGGCTGTAAAGCTGTGGCTTGCACAGCTCTAGCATGTCGTACCTCGCTCACTGGCTCCATCGCGAAGCATAGGTGCTGCATGAGTCGTGCCACACCGTAAGGCCATATAGACGCTTTGCAGCAGCTGTGCATGGAGGCCGCCATAACTGACCTTCAGTTTTTATTTCCTCTTATTTCGTTTATTTCACTTCATCATTACCATAGCAGGCCAGGTTATTGCCTTACTAGATTTAACTGTGTCCTTTTCTAAAGCATCGGCCTTTGTAGAGGATCGTCAACTACTGTTTCAGTTGCTCTGCATCTCGGTAAGACAAGAGAAGGTCAGCAATGGCGGCTGCAATTGGGCGCGTGTGTAAAGCGTCTATACGGTCAGGTCACAGCACCTGGGACCATTGGTCACTGCACTCGGCTATTGTATGGTGGCATGGTCGGGGCATGAGGCAGGGGTACAACTTGGAAATGCCGATCTTCATCACATTTGAAACACAATTTTTATTACTTTTGTGCCGAGTTGTCAGCATTTTAAAGGTCAGAAAGCAAGCAGCAGTGACTGCAAGAAAACGAAAGTTTAAAACCGCTCTTACTGAGAATCTTTTATGAGCACTAGGAAGCCACGTAGTGTAATTAAAACGCTTCTGAAGGTAAATTAGTGTATAAATTAAGTGCTTGTGCCTCAAAAATAGAAAAAGAAAACTATTTAAATATAATTATAAGGATAAAAATATACACCAGGAGGACTTAAACCAAAACTACAGTCTAAGTTTGAAATTTGACACCTTAAACCACTAGGCCACCACCCAATTTTATTTCCAGGTTGTTTATCAAGGTATATGAATTTCATTTGCAGCTGTCGGCTGCAAGAGAGATTGCCTTATTTTCATTTATTTTACTAGCCCCACCAAATATGACAATTGACAAAGAATAGAACCTCGTTTGGCGGCCAAGGCACTGTGCTTGCATCAAGGCAAACTAGCCTGGCTTGGTAGGCTTATATTTTGTTTCATCACCCGTTTAGGATTCTGTTGTCGCTCATCAAAAGAAAAAGAAAACTGACTAATTCTGACTTATTCTGGTGTGCAGGTACCCTTGGCAGTAAACTCTGCTAAATGGGGCAAAATATATATGTTTTTTAGCAAATATGCATTGTTTTAGCAAAATGAGCTAAGCTATTTCACTAAGGCGAAACAGAACGAGCCTCTCCACCTGGGTCTGTTTTTATCTCTTGCAGACACTATTTCCTGCTTTTTGTGGTTTGTATCAGACTTTTGTGTCTCTGTCCGGCCAAAGCATCTGTGTTAGACTAAGACTGGGTTCTTTAGGATATGTGCAGGTATTCTTCGCAGCAAATGGTTGCCAATCAGGAACACGAGTTCGCTCTCGGCCACCAAGAGCAAATATTTTAAAGGTGAGCTATTACCCGCCTATATAAGTTTTGTGCTTCATTCCTCTTGGATGCCATTTCCTATGTGTAGTGGTCTTGCATTAGTATTTTGTTGTCGCTCTTCTGCAAAAACACCCAAGTTTGACTAAGATCGAGTTCTTTCCTATACATGCAGGTCTTGGTGGCAAGCACCAGCCAATCAAGGCCAGAAGTTTGCTCTTTGCCGCTCATGGCAAGTGTTTTCAAGGTGAGTAATTGATGCCTATCTGAGTTATGTGTTTCATTCCTCACAGACACTCTATTTCCTGTCTTTATAGTGGTCTTGTGTCAGGCTTTTGTGTCTCTGACCAACCAAAGCATCTGTGTTAGACTTTGCTCTTTAGGATACGTGCAGGTATTCTTCGCAGCAAATGGCTGCCAATGAGGAACACGAGTTTGTTCTCGGCCGCCAAGAGCAAGTATTTTCAAGGCGAGCTATTGCCCGCCTATATTTTATTTATTTATTATTTATTTATTTATTTGGTGATACTGCAAGCATTCTGTAGAACGCCGAGGCAGGAGGTGTACAAAAACAATATTCAAAAACAAGCGGAAGTAGTATAAACAAACAGACAGAGCCACTACTCAACAAATTGCGACAGTAGTGCTTCACTAAAAGTATCTAATGATCTCAAATTTACAACACTTTCAGGAAGCTTATTCCACTCACACGTGTTTCTAGGAAAAAAGGATGCTTTGAACAAAGTGGTTCGACATAATGGTTCGACAAGTGTTGATTGGTGTTTGCCTCTCGTGGCCCTTGTTTTTGTAAAATGAAGTGTAATCACAGAGGCGCGGTCGCAAATTACCTTGTATCAGATTATAAAGAAACTTCAGCTGACACAAAACCATAACGGTTGTACACAAACCGCAATGCTTTTTTTGCACAGTCTCTAACATATCAATTGACAGCTTTGTATGAGGGTCCCATACGACACATGCATATTCTAGCATTGGTCTTATGATGGTTTTATAAGCAGTCAGTCTAGTTTCAGGTGAACACAGGTTAATATTTCGTTTCAAAAACCAGAGCTTCCGCATTGCTTTATGAGCCATAAACTCAATATGTGCACTCCATGACAAATCAGAGGTAATTAAAACTCCGACGTATTGATATTGTTCAACAGTCTCGAGTGGTACTCCATTGATAGAATATGTAAAAAACAAAGGGTTGTTCTTCCACGTCACGGCCATTTGAACACACTTTTTACAGTTCAGAACCATATTCCATTTTATGTACCATGCATGAACCAAAGATAGACAATAATTTAATTTTTCTTGATCAGACAGGTTGTTTAGCTTAGCAAATAAAACTCAATCAATCGTCAGCAAAAAATTGGCTTTGTACAATGGGGTGGTGTATCCTTAAATTGTTAATTAAAATTAAAAACAAAAGCGGCCCAAGGACCGAGCCCTGGGGCACGCCCGAGAAAACGGGGGACTCGGGGGGAAAAAACAGAGCCAACACTAACATACTGCGTTTTGGGTTTTATTCCTCTTGGATGACATTTTTTAAATGTAGTGGTCTTGCATTAGTATTTTGTTGTCTCTCTTCTGCAAAAACACCCATGTTTAATTAAAACCGGTTTCCTTCATATACATGCAGGTCTTGGTGGCAAGCACCAGCCAATCAAGGCCAGAAGTTTGCTCTTTGCTGCTCATGGCAAATGTTTTCAAGGTGAGTGATTGATGCCTATCTGAGTTGTGTGTTTTATTCCTCACAGACACTCTATTTCCGGTCTTTATAGTGGTCTTGTGTCAGGCTTTTGCGTCTCTGTCTGGCAAAGCATCTGTGTTAGACTAAGACTGGGTTCTTTAGGATGTGTGCAGGTATTCTTCGCAGCAAATGGCTGCCAATCAGGAACATGAGTTTGTTCTCGGCCACCAGGAGCAAGTATTTTCAAGGCGAGCTATTGCCCGCCTATATCAGTGATGTGATGGCTGCGCCAATTGCGCCAAACTGCACCAAGGGGCTAACCCTGCTACATCCTGCTACATTTTGCCAAAATATGGGTAATCTGCGTCAAAGGGCCAATTTTGGTCGCCTTTCAAAACTGAAACTAAACTAAGTACCGTAACTGAGCATGCATGAGCTAGGCGGCGCAAACGGCCGCCCGACACAAAATACCCTGCATCAATCGTCCATGGTTTTTTCCGCCATGCCGTCTCTCCTTTCATGTCTCGTCGTCTCGTAAGCGTAAGTCTCACCTCGCTTTTTTTTTTTTTTAACGATAGTTGCCGGCGTGTGTGTGTGTGCTGCGACGCTAGCGTGCTGGGTACCAGCCATGACGTGACGCTGTGAAACGAAACTATGTTTCGGCGCGGCGGGAGTTAATTTTTTTGAGCTGAAGCTCTCGCTGCTGAAATCAACGGCCGCAAGACGTTGGAGATAGAAAGCTTCCTAAACTGAAACATAAGGACCGCCGCATGTTCATCAACATTCATGTTTTTGTTTAAAACATACGCTGCTCCAAAATCCCTCTCTAGCTCAAAGACTGCTGTGTCGAAGTATTGATTACCTAGGTTTCTCTTGGTGGGCTTTCTTTCGAGAGGGACCCCGGTACGTGAAAAATGTGTCGCGAAGAAAAGTTGAAGTGAGCTGAAGCAAAGAAGGGAATGTCTGCACGCTGAACCCACAGAGCGCGCTTGTTTGTCTCGAGTTCAGTCGTTGCACAAAGCGACCCTGGCTCGCGATGTCTTGCATCAATGCGCTCAGGTTCTTTTTTTCTGTGTTTATCTCATACCTCACCTGCCGGCCTTGCAAGTACGCGGCGCTGGACTCTTTTTTGTCGCATGCTGGGCAGTTACATTTTGCATAGACTTTTGGCAACCAGTTGGCGGCAGAGCGGAGAGGCATGGTTTCGGTTTCGATCGAACAGCCGTTTCGCTCGCGCGACGAAGCACGTGACCTGCAAGCCTGCAGGAGTTGCCCTCACGTGCATGTGAACCAACGATGCGAACATAATTGCACAACAGAGGCACCAGCCGGGACGCTTGCAATTCATTGTTTTACATTTAATTAGTTTTGACGAAAATCTGGCACGTCGGCAACCAGTAAAACAGTGGCAAGCAGTGTTTTGGAATTGCTTGGCAATGCCTACAGCACTGTACGCTTGTGGGATGTCGCAATATTTCTTTGGAGACATTGAAATTGGACATTCATTACTACCCCAAGCTAAAGCAAAGCTTGCTCCAGCCTTGCAGAATGTTTCAAAAAGCAAAAAGAAATGTGTCATGTCATTGGCATTTCAGTTACATCTTGAAAGACTCCCAGGTGGCCGAACTTCACCATTATTGGTTTAATTGGCGAGCATGATTCTCTTCGCGTGTCCAGCATTTAAAACAAATATTTTTATTTTTATTAGAATATCTGCTTTAAAAGCTACTTTTGCTGCTCCAAAGGCCACTTTTTCTGCTCCAAAACGGCTTAGGCCAATCACATCACGGCTATATGAGTTTCAGCATTTGTCAAGGAGTGCAAAAATCACAGCCCGGAGGTTGGCCATTGCAAAAATGTTGACTCAGAAGCGTATAGGGAGGAAGCTTTACAAAAGTATCCACCTGCCTCTACAAGTGAAACCAAAAATAAGAATCTGGGTTCCATTTGAAAAAAAAATTGTCAGCCCGAATTAACTCAAGGCGGCACGGAGCAAACAAGCCATGGTACGAGTAGGCTTGGTTCAGGCTTTTGTAGGGGTGGTTGATGACTTGGTGTTTTCTAAAAAGTTATCTTTTTCTAAAAGTGTGGTGGTCGAATATTCGGGGATGGGCATTGAGTCAGGATCTTAAGGTAAAAATTTCATCCACATGCCGGGATTCATGTGCCTTGTCCCCCTAGCTAGGGGGACAAGGCCTTCAAAATTTTAGGTTCGCAAAAGGGGTGCGTCAGTATTGACGTCTCATTTTACGTCAGGCCTTTCATTTTAAAACTCCCTATGAATGACATGGCTAAAATTCGTTTGGGTGTACTTCCTCCCAGCAAGTATATGGTTCTGTCTCAAAAGGTCTAATCTGATGTTGACTGCACCTCAGGTCTCCACCGACGATTCATCAGGACGAGACCCAACCGGGACACTAGGGAGGAGCGGCTTAAGCAAGGGAGGCTACATATACGACAGCTTCTTGCGGACAAGAAACGAAAATAGATAGATGGTGAGTGTTTCAATTGCTAAGCCTTTTGGCATGCACATTCTGTTTGTTATGATTGAAGATTCCTGCAGAGTTCAATTTCAACTATTGTTAAATACCGAGCATACGCTCAGATCGCAGAAGCGCCTACCCTCTGATTCGAAACAATCCGCAACTAATCAAAGGGCATACCAGACACCCATCCACCTGTTTTCAGCAATGCTCAAAATATTAAAAGAGCATATCAAGCGCCAGGTGCTTTGGCGTCTTTGCCACAATGGCGCCAGTTGCAGAGCTGACAGACCTGTGACTGGCACAAGCCATAGCATGGCCTTTGGGAACCAGGGAATCGAGATTAAAGAAGTAGCGCAGAAATTGGAGGCGGGTGGTGAAGGTGAGCAGAGTTAATGAAAAACAAGGATGAAGGGGGTCCGTCGCACGAGGCATCTATGTCCCGTGCATGTAATTTGAATGTGCTGTAGGCAGCTACTCGAAAAATATTGTTACTTGTACGTAACTAATCAAAAATCTCTCTTGCAGTTTCCACGGCCCACAAGCCAGCAGGTGCCAGTTCGCTCTCGTTCAAAGGTGAGGATTCCAGATTTTCTAGTTTGCTCTGAAGCAGCAATACTGAAGCCAAACAAGCGGTACGGCATATTTAATTGACGGAACTTAGTACGACTGGGGACGCTTTCACTGAAGCTTGTTTTGCTGCAATACACGCGTGTATTGTAGCAAAACAAGCTTCAGCGAAAGCGTCCCCAGTCGTTCTGAGCTCCGTCAATTAAATATGCCGTATCGCTTGTCTGTCTGGCTTCAGTGTTGCTGTAGGCGACAAAACATGTGCCCAGTTTTGTCACAAGAGGCATATTATGTCACGCACGTGTAATTTTGATTTTATCTGGCTTAG
This sequence comes from Ixodes scapularis, assembly GCF_016920785.2. NCBI lineage: Eukaryota > Metazoa > Arthropoda > Arachnida > Ixodida > Ixodidae > Ixodes > Ixodes scapularis. Next base: position 1,526,232 of record NW_024610039.1, read on the forward strand.
TGTGCTGTAGGTGGCTGGTCAAAGAAATTGGTACTTGGACGCAGCTAATCGCAAATCTGACAGTTTCCAAGGCTTAAGAGCCAGCAGGTCCCAGTTTGCTTCTCCTCAGAGGTGAGAATTCCAGATTCCCGAAGCAGGAATACTGAAGCCAGACGACCGGTACAGCATTTTTAATTGACAGAGCTCGGAATGACTGCAGCCTCGTGCATTGAAGCTTATTTTTCTGTAATACACGCGAGCGACATTGACGTATACCCAGTTACGTTGCAAGAGGTTATCTATGTCCTGCGCATGTAATTGTTTTAATCTTTTCGACTTAGTGTACTTTACGGGGCTACTCAATGTAATTGCTACTTGAACGCAACTAATCGCAAATCTCTCTTCCAGTTTCCATGGCCTACAAGCAAGCAAGCACCAGTCTGTTTTTCCTCAAAGGTGAGCATTCCAGATACTTTAGTTAGGTGCAAAGCAGGAACTGTGAAGCCAGATGAGCCGATAGGTTTATTTAATTGACGGAGCTCAGATTGATCCGTGGCAGTGGAATGGAAGCTTGTTTTTCCACAATCAAACGCAGACATAATTTTGAATCTATCCGGCTTAGTGAAGGATTGCTACTTGTTGCGAACTAATCACAAATTTTTATTTTGCAGTTTCTATATGGCTACAGCTAGCAGGTGCTGCTTTCATTAAAAGGTGAGGATTTCACATTCTGTTTTCAAACAGGAAGTTTTTGAATGAGGGTCCTAAACAATTAACTTTCTTTTGCAGTAAATGCCAGATCCTCCAGTTCAGGAATATGTTAAATATATTTGGTATGGATAAGCCCAGTGTTTTGCTTCTTTATTCATAATTTGACAACAACAACACTTTTTATTTTATCACTCAGAAATACACACAAGCAGGGACTGTGTTGCAAAGAAATGTCGTGCTGAACGTGATATTACAACTCGCATATAGTTTTATTGGTAGCCGATATAATATATTGGATTCCAATATCCATAATACGCTGAGTATATTGGAATCGTAAACCCTTATTGGATCCCCATACGACACATGGGGATCCAATAAGGGTTTATACGGTATTGGATTCCAATATTTTCAGCGTATTATGGATATTGGAATCCCATAACAAATCCTTATTGTAATACAATACAATAAATGTAATGTTTTCCAATACACTGTCTATATTGTATTGCAATACAATAAAAAGATATTGTTTACCAATATCCATAATACGCTGTTTATATTGGGGTTTTCCAATAGGGGGGCTAGAATAATATCATTTAAATCGCGACGGTACTTAGAAATTGATACAGATATATCAAGGTGGGGTTTCTGTTCTTTTCCTATTCTCCCATTAACTTTACTGGGTGACTTTAATTATCACAACTTAGTGTGATTGAGCGACCGACCGTTTTCAAAGTTTTCTTCCCCAAGGGAATGTTACTACTTTTTACAAACATGTCTTGATTTCAATTTTTCGTAACTCGTTATACAACCTACGAGAATCACTTCATCTACATCAAACGTTCTAGACCTCTTTTTCCTACTGTGCCCGACAATGTTTCTTCTACATCCTGCGTGCCTGACTTGAGGGACCACTCATTGATTCATATTGAGCTTAAGGTATCAGTATGTCGTGCTGTTGATAATGCAAAACGCGTCAGAGATTATAAAAGAGCGGACTTCGAATCAATTAATCGTGAGTTGTGCCTTCTCTTAGATGACTACTTACACCAATTTTTATCGCTTCCTGGATGAAAATTGGAATCTATTTAAAGGCGAAGTTGATTCTCTCACGACCACCTTCACATCGCCAAGATCCGTTACTTATAATTGCCAGTTTCCATGGTTTCATCAATCACTTAAACGGTTGTCTAACAAGAAGAAACGTCTTTTTCGAACTGCGAAAACCTCTAACTCTCAGCAGCGTTGGGACGCCTATGGGTCTGCAGCTAGTGCCTATAAGACAGCCAATACGAACGCCAAAGATGTGTTTTTTAATGTTACCTTGCCCAGCATGCTGTTTAATAATTCCAAACAATTCTGGAACTCTGTAAATAAGAATAATAACTGTGCCGTGTCTCACAGAAATACTGATGGTGGTGATATTTCTAGCAGTGATTCTGCAAATGTCTTCAACAAAATATTTCTGTTGGCGTTGTCTTCCTCTCAGATTTCTTGTTTTCCTGACAGTGCAATTTTTTTATTCAAACTTTTTGAGCAGTTTTTGGATCTTGGTTTTACCTCCGAGGATTGGAAGACTAGTAGAGTAATTTCTTTTCATAAATCAGGTGACAAACATTTTGCAACTATCAATCGTCCCATCTCAATGACTAGCATACCCTGTAAAATTGTTGGAGATATTGTATTCTCTCACCTTGCTAATTTTTTAGAAATTAACTTTTACTTCTGCAATGCTCAGCATGGTTTCCGGAAATCATTTTCTTGTGAGACTCAGCTCTTGTATTTTACCCATGACCTTCATTTTATTCTTGACCGCGGCTCTAAGGAAGACTGTATTTTCCTAGATTTTTCTAAAGCTTATCAAACATAATTTAGACCCTAACGTCGTTGCATGGTTACGTTCGTTTCTTACTAATCGATCGCAGTTTGTAACTGTCAATTATGTGGATTCCCGACCTTCACCAGTCACTTCAGGTGTTCCCCAGGGATCTGTTCTGGAGCCCCTTTTACTTCTTATCTATATGAACAACCTTCCTAACAATGTATGTTCATCTGCCAGTCTGTTTGCAGATGACTGTGTTATTTATCGGTAAATTACAAATGACTCTTTCATATCTCTCCTTCAGTCTGATGCTAACTCTATGTCTGAATGGTGTAGCTTGTGGTGCATGAAATTAAATACTGCTAAATGTAAATACATGCATGTGTCTCGTCTTAACACAACACGTCCTGTTTACTCCACGTTTCTGTTGAGTATATGCAATCCTACAGGTATGTGGGAGTGCACGTAACTTGTGATTTATCCTAGAAAGCTCATGTTGAGCGTATCGCTAACAATGCTAATCGTATGATTGGTTACCTTAACAAAAACGTTTTCTCTCGTCCATATATCATTGAAACTCCTTCTTTACAAAACCGTTGTTCGGAATAAGCTTGAATATGCTGCGTCTATCTGGGACCCCGGTCTTGAATTGCTCATTTATGAATTAGAATCCGTCCAAAATGGTGCTTCCCGCTTTATTCTTTCTAATTACCATCGCACCGCCAGCGTAACAGTAATGAAAACCAGCTTATCCTTGCCTAATCTTTTTGTGCGCCGAAAAGTGTCTCGCTTGTGTTTGGTCCACAAAAGATAGCGTCATAATTCATTTCTCAAGCAAAGGCTCCTAACACAGCCTCGTTATCTCTCAGCACGGAACGATCATAGATTCAAAGTTGGCATTCCATCCTGCAGGATTAACGCATATTATTATTCCTTTATTCGCAGTACCACTTTTTAGTGGAATCACCTTCCCATGGATGTTGCCGAAATCGTGGACAGTTAAGAGTTTCAGAAATGCCTTAACTAACATGCACTGCTTCTCAACACAAAGTCCTCCAGCAGGTTTTGCTGTTGTGTGTTTTTTCTATATGTTTCTTTTAAACCCACCCCCCTCTGTAACGCCTTCGGCCCTGAGGGTAAAATAAATAAATAAATAAATATGTAATGATTTGTAGTCCGTTGATCTTATCGAATTGGCACGCCAGTGGTGCCGTTGACACGTTAAACAGTGCTGAGGATAGTAGAGATCCCGGAAGGCGCCGATAATATTCTCCTTGACGCCGTTTTACTTGTCGCCTGTCCTTGTAGGCTGTCGCGAGTCTCGAGATTTTTGCAGAATCTTGCTAGCCGAGTGGTAGACTTTACGGTCGTAGGTAAACCAGTCCCTTTTTGGACAGGTCACTATTTTTATTACTTCACATAGCGTCAATGTTACCGATATCAGACTTGTGTATTGTTGGTCGTCAGGAGCTTTGGCAATAAAGAAATAACAACAAAAACAGCGAAAACCACCAGCTTTTGTGTGAATTTGTAGAGACGATGACGAAGTTGAACGTGACAGTGTTTTGGGGGTATTTTCCGTAAAGATAGGTTGCTTAGAGACTAAAAAATGAGTAGTCTTGTGACCAGTCTATATTAGATATCAAGGCGCCTATTGACTGGCAGTGAGGTTAAGAGGAATGTATTATAAAGATCAGTGCTTGCGAATATTAGGTTCACTTGATCTAAGCGAGGACAAAAACAGTTGGCTGGCACAATGTAGGTTTCACGTAAGGGTTAACTTTAATATATCTTATAGAATGAAGATAGACGTGCAATCCTACTTTTCGTCGGTATCAAATTTTAAGTTTTTAGTCGTGCTACGCTGCAAGCAGAATAATATCAATATAAATTTAGAGATCAGAGCAATAAACACAAAACAGCAAAACATCAAGTATGAAGAAATTTTGTGGCGTTCCGAAGGTGCGAGTGAAGTTTCCTTTTACGAGTTTTCTAGGTCTCTCAATTACCCTATCGGCGCTCGTAGTGGTGCTCGCCGAATGTCGTAGCAGTTACTTCTCAGCCAACGACTGGTGACTAGTGCATTAGCAAACGCCCAAACGCACTTTTATGCCTTGAATGACAGTCACATGTGCGCGCGTTGCTCGCGTAGTCAACTGTCCCATCATAAAAGATCAAGGTTATTATCAAAAAGTTTGAGCACGTTTGTTTTTTGGTTTTTCTCTTCTAGTGTGCTCTAATTTAAGGTTCCACTACTTCAGATATATGCTAAAAAATGTTCAAAATAGACTTCATTGACATTGAAAAAAACATTAAAAAAACAATTTCATTTACATATATTTGGGAGTTGCATACACCCAAGAAAGATAAAGGCTGAACGCGTAGGTATTATCTCCTCACGAATAACCCTGAACACGTCGCCAGCACTTTTTGACAGGAGTCTAAAAACACATCGTGATCGATTGTGAAAAAATAGGGCTTCAATTTACACTGTGATTGTGGTTAGCCAGGGAAGCTCTGGTGTCCCGTGCAACGATTCCCCACTGCACTATACTAAATGATCGACGAAACAAGAGTCAATAAACTGTCCCAAAACGTTTATATAGAGATCCTTTTCTTTTTAAACGCCACCAGGGGGCACTCTAGGGTGTGACGCATCAGCGAACCTCCGGTTTATAAAAAGAATGAACAATTTCCTACATTGACACTGCTACCTTCAATGTCGATGAACCGTTTAACCATCAATTTTCCATGTGAATGCTAATAGAAAGAAGCGGGAGATCTGTTAAAATGTTTCGAATATTATGTAAACCAACTTGCTTCTTCCAAGACGATAAATTGTACAGCGGAATGTCCTCGTGAAATCTCCAAATTTGTTGTCCAAGTAGCACTTATGCTTTCTAGCACTGGTGACATAAGCAAGTTCGACAGGCTTTCGAAGACGGAAGTTTCCCGGAACGGAAGGAACTCTTCATGCGTGTAAACAACAAAGACGCCTATATGAAAGACTTCGTACGCTGTCGTTGTCGCGGCAGCTTATGGAACCGCAATCTTCACCAGGAAACGGGTGCGCCGAGCTCAATGTACTTAGCATTGTTCGCGTGCACCTTATCATCTATCATCTGGTTTCGCCAATTGTTTTGTGTTTTTTTTTTATTGAAACACGTGTCAAAACCTCATGATAGAAAATAAGGCGTGCGCTAGTTTACTGTCGACTATTCTGTCGACCACTGTTCTGTTGACAGACACCAAAAACCCGACCAACGAGTCATATACAACTTCGCTGTAAATAAAGATAAAAAATTCCGAGGACACCTAAATACCTCTTATGAGTTGTGAATGCGAAAGCCTGAATGTCGTTCTTCCACTCCCTTAGTTTGTCTGCAGTGTACTGGTGTGAACGGCCACGTTTCGCTACTGTCGAGGTTGCGGCCGTCGGCCCCAGCGCGCACTCCGACAAAACATTTCTTTCGCCTTATTTTCTTTTGTGGTTACAGATGCTGTTTGCTCCGCTCCATGCGATAGTTAATCCTTTCTCATAAAAAGAACACATCTCGAATTTGACAGTAGTAATTAGACCTCCCCCTTTCCGGCCAAAAAAAACAAGCACAAGCAATGTTAGGCATTTTAAACGTAAAGTAAAAAATCATTGTGTACTTTGAAAAAGGGGGCTCTTGTAGAACGCGGTGTTCGCAGTGTCTATTCTGAATGCGCGGAGCACATGTACTTGTGAACAAGGTATATCACCCGCGAAACTATGAGATACGGCCGTTTTGAACGTCAGAATTGTCGCGGATTAAAATTAACAGACCATGGTGCAACTAAAATAAAGGTTTCACCTGCGAACTTGTGACAGAAATAGAAAAAGCAACGGGCTTCAAGGTGCCGGGGTGAAAGCTGGCTACCTCGAAAGTGAGGCGCCAAGGCCATCCTGGTCTCCATACGTATGACCCTCGGCATTTCGAACATTTGGCCTAGAATGTTGTAGAACAGGGGCGAGACTGACTCGGCAAGGCCATGTTGGCTTCCTTTATTCTAGAGTCGTAGTCTCGAACATTCCAAGCGGAATGTTCAAGCGTCGAACATTCGGGGTAAGAGTAAATGCGAATCTTCTAGAGATATGGAGTAACGTTCATTCACAGCCGTGCATAGTGAAATATAGAGGATATCGTTAAGACCACTCAAAACCTCTCAACAAATCATATCTCTATGAATATTTGTCACCACGGGAAAACTTTGTTTTTTTTTTACTCAAGTCTTCGTAGAGTTTAAATGTAACACAATCGGGACATTCAATGAACGTTTACTAAATATAAGCGAATTAGCACGAACTTCGTCTCCGCATATGTGTAGCTTGAATCACAATCCAGCACCGCTCGTTACCCAGGCCATTCACTGGCCTAGCAGACGAGGAATGGTGCAGTATATATGATATCTTTCTTTTTTCCAAGTCTTTGCCCTTGGAGTACGTCCTTATCGTGAACTTCGAAAAAAAAAATCGAATCTGCGATGAACGAGGGTCGAAAACACATTTAACGGAAAGAAATCTAACCTTAGTCAGTTTTTTTTTTTCAGTGTGGTCTATTAAAAACAATTCCCAACCCGTGTAGGTGGATATACACTTAGTTTCTTTTACATATTTATTTCAGCTCATTCAAAACAAACAAGCACAAAAAGCGAGATTACGAAATCAAAAGGCCAAAACGGGAGAAAACCAAGACCCCAAATACCGACCACAAGAGCTGCAAAAGTCTCGGGCCGCGAGCGAAAAGGCGCAATTTGACATCAATCAAGTGCCCAAGCGTGAGTGGAGGGTGTACTTAATTAGGGCGCTCGGGCTTGTCTTCTTGCACGCCCTCGCTGCTATCAACTTTCGCCTTCCTGTGGTTCCTGAACTTGTTTTATCGCTTTTATTATTTTCTTTCATTTCCTGTTCTCGTTTCCTTCTTTCCCCGCGAGAACCTCTGGCGAGACATCGCCCTTGGAATTCTTAAACTGCATCACCCTCAAAATAGAAACCGCAAGTATTGCCGTTTCAAATGAACTCCATTCGCCTTTCTTTTAACATTTTATATTTTGTTGTTACATTTAATGTGACAATAGTTGTCTGACTTCTCCTTGATTCCGCATTCTTTGGTAACGCTCGTACCGCATTTCTTGCTCCCGCAGCAGCTTTTTTGTCGCTTTTTTGAGGAAGATTTATTAGCAAGAACAACCTGAGTCAACGAAGGACACAGACAGCCCTGTAATTACAAAACTCGCATTTTAGAAACAAACAAAACTAAAACAAGAAAACGATTAAAAGTTAATTTATCTGAGACTATCTTTTGTGTGCGTGTTTTTGTGTAAACAAAGCCTCGAGGTTCGCATAAATAAGGGGCTCTTTGTCACTTTGTTCTCGTGTTCGAGACAAAAGCAGGCCTGTCGTCGCTATTTTTTTTTGTTTTTTTAAACCATGGTATAGCGATTTTTCGGAGCGTTTAAAAATAATGCCGATCAAAAAGCGAAACGTAATTACCGTAGGTCAACTAGGTGGCTCGGAAATCTGCGCGTTTGCTATAGAGCAGACCAAAGCCTTTGGACACGTCACTTTTGTGTTCAAGCACGTGCGAAGAGCTTAAACCAGAATCACGTAGAGCGGGGTGCAACTTGACTATTCATTCATTCATTCATTTATTATTCCTTGAGGGCCCGTTAGGGCATTATACAAGGGGGGTCAATAATACACTAATAATCATAGATTAAAATAAATTAACACTCACAGAGAGGAAGTCAGCAATACAGATGAATCAAAGAACAACAAATACAAGTAGTTATCAACATTACGTAATATTATTAATATTTTAACGGTATGCACTGTGAACAGTAAAAAGGAAGAAAAAAATTAGCAGATAGACATGTTTGTAAGTTCCAGGTAATTGATCAGTTCTTCGGCAAATCTATCAGAGTTAGTTTCGGTTACTACGCTATCGGGTAATTTATTCCAGTCCTTGATTGTCATAGGCAGATAGGAATTATAAAATGATACAGTTGAACTAAAATCGGGCGAACTTTGTGGGAGTTATCATGGCGGAGAGATATGCTGTGGGGTGAAAGGAAGAGGGATGTTCTAATAGAGGCATTGTTATAGTATAATTTATGAAACAGGGCTAGTTGAAAACGAATGCGCCTAAAGGAGGGTGCGTGAAGGTTAGCTTTGCTTCTTAGGCCTGTTACGCTAGTGAAACGAGAGTAGTCTGAGAAAATGAACCTTAAAGCTCGGTTTTGAATTGCGTCTAATTTCATAACTAGGTAATGCTGCCATGGGGACCATACAGAAGACGCATACTTTTAGCGAGATCTAACAAATGTTATGTATGATAATTGTTTAATTTCAGGTGAGGCCAGTTTGAGGTTGCGCTGTTCTTGTTCGGTAAGCAGAATAGACTACCCCTATGCTTAAACTGGTCGATCGGTTCCAACATCAAATCAGAGGGCCCACTTGTTTCCTATATTAAGACTACGTAATAAGGAATAAATTGTAACAGACTTATGCTGAGCTAGTTGGTTCATACTTCAGGTAAGGCCACCTGAACTAGAATAAACATGCACATAAGAAAAAGACCACACGAACCGCTATACTTACGAATGATTTTCTTTTTTCCTCCTTTTTTACTACGAACCCCACATGAGGGAGGAAGAAAATATATCCCTCATTCGGGGTTCGTAGTTGAAGAGAAGGAAAAAATTCAAACCCGTTTACAGCTCCCTGTAACGCCGAATTAGAGCGCAGCTCTTGAGGAGGAGGAGGGAAGGGTACTGAGGGGAGGACATACCTCTCCTCCCCCTCCTTCCCCTCCTCCTCCGGTCATTCTTCAATCTCCTCTGGGGGAGGGGGGGGGGGGTCACCTGACCCTGGGGGAGAGAAGTCACGTGACCTTGGGGGAGGGGTCTCGTGACCTCGGGAGAGGGTGACGTGTACTCGGGGGGGGGGGGGGGGTCACGTGACCTCGCGGGTACGTCGACGGCGACGGCGACGCCGACGCCGCTCAAGCCGGGAACGAGCCCCTAATGGCGCATTCACACTGGAAGCGGATCCGCGTTCGCGAAGCGGTCGCGAATGCGGTTCGCGAGCGACCCCGTTCAGACACACCGAGAGGCGGTTGGCGGTTTCTCGGCGATCACGCGTGATATTTTGAGACTTGCGTTTGGCAACCCTGTTTTACAATTCAAAATCCACTTTAATTCAAGATCCGAATCCAAACTTTTGCTAATTTGGCGCTCGGAACATTTTTCTCCGGGATGTTCGCGCGCATCACGAGTTCAGGCAGCGAAAAAAGAATCATGGACCCGCCAAACTCGCCTGTGATTCCCTCGACTTCGCCCACAAGCAAAGCCCAGCTAGGCGCGCCTTGCTGACTCAGAACAGGATGCCCCCGACCTTTTCTTCGAAGTGGACCCTTCCCGCATGAATAGCTGACCTTGTTTTCGGGATAGAGGGCCAGTTTTCCCCCATCGTTGTTGTTCGCTCTTATCATTTTCGAAGTTGTGAGCGGTGGCGTGGACCGTAGTGCGGAAGAATCTGCTCGGTGCTAGCCGGTCGTGGCTTCGTTGGTGGCGGACTCTCCTCTCGTCTCTCGCTCGTCGATCGAGTCTACTGTTTGTTTGACATTAAGCTCAAATAAACGCTGTATGGATTACCTCTGCATTGTCTGGTACGTACAATTCATTCTTTGAGTAGGTTCTCTTTATTTATTTATTTTAGTAGTAAACGTTACAGGTCGAGCTGGCGCAGGTAATCTGCCCCCTCCGCGGTAGTGCGTTGGCTACGCAATCAAGCTCACGACGTCTCTATCGGCCTTCGTGGTGGTCATGCACGGCGTTGAAAGCTTTCAATAGTTCACGCGACTATCCTATTGGGTAGAAAAGATGACATTTCGGTCGATCAGGGGCCGGTTCCGACGTTCTACAGGCAGAGATTAACAAGACGGCGAGCTTGGGCTGTGGCACCCGGAATAATCAACAAACTCTTACCCGAACCAAATCACCGGTGCGAAGCCCGTTAAAATTACGAGTCGGTTCTTTTCGCGGCGGATTCAAGTGACGGACGTGAACATCAAGTTTCTCCGTTGATTTGTCGAAAGCTAGGACTACAGCGCTAGGACTACAGCGTCTTGGATGCCTCACCAGCGACAGGTGCCATCTTGTTTTGAAAGTCACTGACGTCACGTCAGCGTCGCGTTGTGATTGGTAGCCGCTTTGCGGTTCGTGAAAGCGGTTGGGAGAAATCGGTCCCGAAGCGGTTGGCAAAAACGCGCTCCAACCGCTCGATCCTTGCCGCTTTGCGGTCGAGAACGCGCAGATCCGCTTCGCGAACGCGGATCCGCTTCCAGTGTGAACGCGCCATAAGAGCTGCGCTCTAAAGGAAAATTAGACCGGCGGTGCGTGGGGTCTTTTCTTTGTGTGTATGTTTATTCTAGTTCAGCAGGCCTCACCTGTAGGAATAAACTGAGGCGTCTTCTTTTCAAGCGAAGCAATATGGTCTGCAACTTTTAGTCTTTTTTTACGTTATGCTCTTTCATCAAGGCAGTTGCGCGGAAAATGGGTATTTATAAACCATTGAAATATAAATATTTAAGAGTTACCCAGTTTGAAAAAAAGAAGATAAATTTGAAAACTCGTAAAACACGCCAGAGAAAAGACAAAGATTACAACAAAATTATAGCAGAACTACTGATAATCAAGTATAAGAATAACCTAAATATTAAGATTATATTTCAAAACTAAACTCTACATAGAGAATTAAAAAAAACTAGCTTTTAGTATGGGCGACAAATCGACCAAATTTGCAATTAAACATACAAAGCTGTCACAAACTATTTCAGTGTAAGGTTGAGTTTTGTTCCAATCTCAAGATGTATTAAAAAAAGGGTGTTAGCAAGTGTCTTTATTTCTTATTGCTCAATATAGACTAAGCCGCGAGGCTTTTTTCAGAGAATACAATTGAAAAAAAAAGATTAAACATTAAACGAGTAAGAAACACGTCGGCTATTATGAAGCTTAAAGAACCTCACCATAAGAAGTACTTCACGATCACTAGAGAAGGCGAACATAAAAATATGCAAGCATACTTTAAACAAAATTCGTGTTTGCTATATCCAGCTACGATGAACAAAGTTGTCATTGGCTTATCATTTCTGCGATATAAAAAGTTGGCACACGCTTAATAACACAGGCATTACAGTCCCTGATAATTTACTAAGGGATAGTGATCTCGAAATAAGAAGATATTGCCGCGCGCAGGGCTGAGAAAGCAACGCTCGATCACGAATCTCTGGAAAGTGTTCGTTTATTTTTGTTCCAGACGAAACTTCTATCGTTTATCCCTGCTTTTGTTGTTTCAAAAAGTGCGTGTTCATTCTCGCCCCGAGCGCGCTACGCTCGAACCTTCTCCGCCAAATCTTCGAGATAGTGACTCACCTTAGATAAGAGGCCGCCCACGACCTGCTGCTACGCCGTTCGACTCTGCTGCTACGCCGACTTCGGCGCCCGCGACGCTCTGTTATTATCTTTTGTACCCTTTTATTTTGGCACAAGTTCGCAACATTAAACATTTATTTATTCCTGTTTATTTCTTGTTCATTGGTCACCACCCGTCACAATATTACAAAATTGTAGATTTTCAGAAATCACAATTTTGCAATATTTACAGCACAATGTATATCTCTACAAAACACGACTGCTCAATACGATCTCCTGCTATTTTCAAAACTACTAGTTTCAAGTCTTATGCTAAGGGGTTTAAAATATAAAAATAAAAATATTAGGGTAATTTTCTCTGCTGTGCCTTTTTATGAAGCGCCATTGCCCTAACGAGGGGGATTTTGGTAATGTTCACCCACTGGATTTCAGAGAATCTGGCATGTATGTTTTCGTCAAACGCTGAACTGCATCCTAAAGCTCTATATTATATCATAAACGCAATAGATAAAAAGTAATTAGCTACAACTTATGTTCATTATCGTACTTTTATTTCATATTAAGCAACTGTCATATATTTTTAACGGACCTTTGTAAATGAATTTATGTAGTTGGAAGGAAAGATTTTTAATAAAAAATTGCTTAATTAGGATTACATGATTCGCACTATATTTTGATTGAGACAAAAGTTTATATTTGACCGAAGATTTTAAATGAGTGTTAAGAGATACGCAGGTGGACTGTATTTCAGCGATATATGTTCATAATTATGAAAAAAACAAAACATTTAAGAACCCTCGTTAATAAGAAACTGAAGCGATTCTGTATTAACAAAAATACTTATATCCTGTTCATTTGACATCCAGAATTACGAATACCAAAATTACATTTCAAATTTATGCCCCAAGTAGCCTTAACAGCTCTTTCAAAAAAGCGCTGACGCCCCTCCTTCCCGTCACGTTATACATATGTGACGTGTGGGGAGACAAAAAGGCGGCTGTCTCGTGAATTTCGAGATGGAACTGGTCGTGCCTTTTAATATCCCGCAATGTCCTTCCTCCTTCAGTGGCCATCACCAAATGCCGTTCCCTGGGAGAGGGAGTCGAGCCAGCGAACCGTCTTGAACCGTTGGTTTGGGGTCGCGGGGGCTGTTGTAAGCCACGTAGTAGCCTGGACAGTGGGAGAATCAGCCGGCTGAGCGATCGTCTCATTTTCTATAAATGCCGACTTCAGTCGGTCGACGGACACACCCATGTCACGGCCGTTAACTCGCAATGTGAATGTCTTTTTGCCGCATCCTGCGACCAGTCGAGGACCGGTGTAGGACGTTTGGAGCGACCGGCGGACGCTGTCAACGCGCAAGAACATGGACCCGCTGTTGTACAGGACCGCAGGAGGAAGGGAGGCTTGCTCTCGGGTGTCCGTGTCGATGTGGCGCGTACGTCAAGAGACACACGGGCTAAGTCCTCCACGTAAGGCAATCCTGTTCATTCATGGGGCCGCCCTGGTTAGTTGTGGTAGGGCTGATTCATTCCTCTGGGAGGCCCAGTGATGTGCCATAATCTAGGTGCGATGCGGTATATCCGAGGTTTTTGTTTATGCGTGTGCGCATCCCCAGAAGGGTGATGGGTAGTGACGCTGCCCATTTATCCAGTGTGGCGTGGGCCATGAGGGAGGTTTTTAGATGGCGATGAAAGTTTTCCACCACAACATTAGCCTGCGGATGGCACTCTGTCGTCTTCAGGTGCGCGATTCCGAAAAGTCTTGTCAAGCTTCGGAATAGGGCTCACTCAAGCAGTTTTCTGCGATCGGTGACTATTTCGGCTGAAACTCCAAAGCGGGCGATGCATGTGGATCGAAGCGCGAAGGCGACTGTCTCCACAGTGATGTTCTTGACGGTAACAGCCTCCGGCCAGCGTATCAACCTGTCGATTGCAGTTAAAAAGTACCGGTAGCCCTGGGATGACGGCAGGTTCTTTGACGAGGTCCACGTGGATGGTGGCAAAGCGGGTGTCCGAGAGTGCAAAGTTTGCCGGAGGCGTGATGGTGCGCCGGGACATTTTGCTCTGTTGACAGGCAAGGCAAGCTCATGCCCACAGCGTTCATGCCTGGCCAGACAAAACAGTCCGCGAATGTATGTTGAGAAGCGCGGGTTCGAAACACATTGTAGACCATTGAAGTTATGACACCGAAGGGGCATGGCAACGTAAGGCCGTTAGCGCTCGGAGACTGGGCCGGCGCATCAAACGACGCGTGTGCCCAAGGCGGAGATGTATGCGTCCTCAGATGGAGAAAGGAGGCCGGGAAAGAGCGAAGGTGGCAGAGCTCTTCATTCTTTCGTAGTTAAGCGAGTTGTCCCAGGTAACAACTACGATGCTGAACTGCGCAAACGCGGCTGTGGGTGTTGGCGGAGACGTTGAAGACTCCCTTGATATGCTGAATCTCGGTTGCAAAATTCAGTTAGGAATGCCAAGCGTAGCGTCTCTCTTGGAGAGCATGTGGCCTTCGGCGACTTAAAGGCATTGGTTATAAGTTTGTGATGTGTAAAGTTCACAATCAACTGTCCTTCAAGGAAGATTCTCAAGTGCTTAAAAGGTGAGGTAAACCGCAAGGAGTTCACGGCCGAAGGCACTATTCCGTTGTTCGGGTAAAATGAGATTTTTTGCCAAGCCGAGCGGTAGCTACTCATTGTTGATGCGTTGTTGCAGCATACTTCTACGGCGTATCCAAAAGCATCACCGATCACGCTGGTGGGGGCGTGCTGCTCTCGGTGAACCAAGAAAGTGGCAGAAGAGAGACGCTCTTTGATGGCATTGAAGGCGTGATCAGCAGCGTCGGAGCAATCAATACTTGCTTTTGCGGCATCGGCAGTTTGAAACAGCGCTTCTAGAAGAAGCAGAATAACCGCTAAACCTGGAATGAACCGCCTGTAGTAATTTACCAGCCCAGGAAACGGTGGGGTTGAAGTAGGGATTCTGGACGTGGAAAGTCGGTGATCGCCTTCACCTTGACGGGAAGAGGTCGGATGCCGCTGCTGTCTACCATATGGCCCAGGAACTGAAAGGACGGAACGCCAAACATATAATTCACTCTAAAAAAAAAAGGTGTAAAAGGGTATATCCTTACACCCTTTGTCCCATATAATGCACCCCCAAACTTTCAATTCGACGTACAGCGCCCTACAGTCGAACAGACGGCCCGACATTTTATGAGGGGCTTGATAGCCGTGTGGTTAAACTTGTTAAATAGCTGAAGTACGTATCAAAGACCACATAAAGAAAACACCGAGTTTTTACAGTAGGGCCAAGAAAACCCCCGATTATATTTTGTAGTCAGTAAAACGTACATTAGCTATTTTAATAAGTTGTACCACACGGCTATCAAGCCCCTCGTAAAATTTCGGGCCGTCTGTTCGACTGTAGGACGCTGTACGTCGAATTGAAAGTTTGGGGGTGTATTATCTGGGACAAAGGGTCTAACGATACACCATTTTACACCCTTTTTTCTTCAGAGCGAGCTGTGCTTTGACAATCAGGCCATGCTCGGCTAAACGCTCAAAAACCAGGTGCAGGTGGCGTAAATGTCCTTCCGGTGATGAGCTGTAGACAAGAAGGTCATCAACGTAGGCGAATACAAAATGTAGCTCGCGGGAAATGAAGTCGATAAAATGGTGAAAGCTTTGTGGAGTGTTTCGAAAACCGAAAGGTCGAACTTATAAGTCCAAACGTTGTGACTGTTGAAAATTAAGATTGAAACGATCCTTCCTCGCTCGCGCGCATGGGAGTGGATAAGGCGAAAAGGAAGAAGTCGAAGTAAACCATTCACCAGAGCTGAATCGTCTTGTTCTTTTCCCTTATGAGCGCTCTCAAGGTGAAACATTTGGTGCCTAAACCCGTGAATTGAACGAAGTTGGAAGCCGCATTGGTGAATATGGATCGAGTAAAAAAGAAACGAGCGGTTCGACCAAGCCAGGGCACCAAGCTTGTAAGTGAGATACGAGCTCCGCTACAGTCGGACCCCATGGACACCAACAGACTTGAAATGTTGAGTGACAGACTGCTTGTTAGCAACGACGAGCTTCGGAAAGTCAATGAGAAGATAGATCCCCTCATCGACGACAACGGCTTGGAGGAGGATTACTACGCGGTGGCTGACTTCGAGGACAAGGTCGCAAGGATCGTCAGCGAGGTACAAGCCCAGACGACACCGCAACCACACGCTCCGGAGATGACAGAGGCAGCAGCTCCCACATGACTGGAGGGAAGCTTTCGAAACTACAATTGCTGCAGTTGCAAGGTGAGCTTACACAATGGCAACCTTTTTGGGAACAATTCGACGTTGCGGTACACCGGAACCGAAGTATTCCTGAGCCGAAAAAATTCCGAGTACTTGCTCTTTCTTCTTGTTGGACCAGCAGCCACTGTGACCTCTGGACTACAAGCCACCACAGCATGTTACCAAAACGTAGTAGAGATGTTGACCGAGCGCTTCGGTGATAAGCAACGAATCGAACGCGAATATTTGGGAAGACTGCGTAAGCTACCAGCTGTGAAATCTCAGCGTGACGTTCAAAGACTGTGGAACGTTTACAACCGCGTGCAAACAAACATCCGTGGCTTGCGTTCTCTGGTTATTTCAATTACTACATACGCAACTATGCTGGATGACATACTTGTGTCCAGCTTGCCATCAAACATCGCAGTGGAGTACTACCGCATCAAGAACTACATGCCCCAACCGGCTACTTATGCTCTCACCGAACACACTGCGGCCACTTCCAGTGGTGCGACAGATTGTTGGGCTATGATTGATACATCGGCGAATGCCGGAGAAGAGCTGGACAAGCTGCTACAATTTCTACGGGTGGAAATCGGGAGCCGCCAGCGATCGTGACGTAACGAGCTTCATCGGCGAATATATCACCATTGCTTTTCAGACCTCGACAGATTATCTCGATACCTCCAACAATAATGCTGAAGAACTCAACTCATTTAGATGACGCTTGCGTCTTCTGTGCAAATAAGGATCGTGGTACCGGCACATGCTCGTCCTGGATCTACTTAGATGAGAAGAAAAGGCGGCTTTCACAGCATAGCCGATATTTCCGATGCTCGAAAAGAGGCCATCGCTCGAAGGACTGTCACAGCAAGGCTCGATGCACTACCTGCATTAGGAGACGCGCCGTATCTATGTTTCACCCGAAGTGGCAGTCACAACTGCACTCCATCGTGAGCTCCGGCCGAATGTGGAGAGACTACCGACGTCTTAACGGCGGGTTCCACATCTTCACCACCAAGCGGCGGCAGCGTTCTCCTGCAGACTTTCCGAGGCTGGATCGTGAATGATAAAAAATCTGCTCACATCCGCGGCATCGTAGGCGGTGGAAGCCAGAAAAACATTCATCCGAGAAGATCTGGCCACAAGACTGCAACTGGACACTTTGGAGTACCTCGACCTGAAATTCAACACTTTCTCAAGCACAGAAACAATCCCAGCCAACGATTAAACGTTGTGCGTCTTCATCTGCGAAGCTAGCACGCTACGGCGAGCCATAAATTGAAGGCCGTGGTTGAAGCGTTCATTTGTAAGAAGCTTACAAAAACACCGGTCGATAACTCGTTCGTACGAACCCTAAAGTATTCTACACGTTCCTCAAGAAAAGGAACGAAAGCTCGTTCCTCGTTCGTTCTGATTTTTGGAACGCGTTCCCGTTATAAGCTCTATTTGTGAAGAAGGAACTCGTTCCCGTTAAAGTTAAAAAAATGGAACGTCCCGTTACATATGCATTACATTTGTACGATGGTGATTATTCTATTCAATTGGAACAAACAGAGTTGTTTTTGTTGTTTTTTAATCTATCTATCAAATGACAACATACAAATTTGAATGCCGTGATGGAAGCACAGGAGAAGAAGACAAGCGGAAACAAGATTTCGTTTGTTGATATATTCACGTTTAAAAATCTCAGCTTTGGGCCACATTCATCTTTGTGGTGGGCTATTCAGACAAGCCAAATGTACTGTTGCACGGGTGTTTTACAACAATGTCACACGTTTCAATCTAACAAACTTCCTTGTTCGAACTTAACAACACTTGCTTCTCGACGTTTCTCTCCGCAAGACGAGCAAGTGGAGAAGAGGGTAGGGTTTTTGGAAGGCCAGTCTTGAAAGCTGCCTGTCCTTCGTGATGGTTAGATTCGTTTTTCTGTTTTAAGGTGGGGGACAAGGGGAGAATGAATAAAGGTTAATTTTTGTGTATAGATTAAGTGACCAATGTTCGGGCTACAAGGTTGCGTTTGATGTCTGGTCGCCTGTTGTTCTGCTCTCACTGTAGGTCTCTTTCTGAAAATTCAATGTTGGCTGCCGTCGGCGTTGGATTTCTGGTGTATGAGAATTCGTCAAAAAAGTAACTGAGTTTGAGACGTCCCTCTTTCTGTGTCTTTTCTTTCGACTAAAAGTTTTGGTATTTTGTACTGCAGTCTCGGCCACTGAAAAAAAAATGTATCGATGTCCATTAGCTTTTCTGCACCCAACTGTTTCCAAGAGAAAACCTCACAAAATAAACCCTAAAGCGCCATTGACACACTTGCAACCAAGTACGACCGGGAGAGACAAGACCGGTTTTTAAGCCTCTTGCGACGTCTTAGGACCAGCTCCACAGCAGCGCATTCGGTCCTAAGTCGTCGCAACAAGCTAAAAAACCGGTATTGTCTCGGTCGGTCTGACTCGGTTGCAAGTGTGTGAACGTAACCTCGTTGAGGGGAGCGCAACTGCTCGCTGCCCTCGGTGTCAACCCAACTACCGCTGAGAGAGAGGCGCGGCGGTTATATAGCCATCACCTCCTCTCCCCCGCCGCCATGCCCTCAGCCAATCCCGAGAGGGAATGGGCGGAAAAGGTAGTGCGGAAGTCTTGAGGGCATGTCGGCGGGGTTGCAGTACGTGGGGAGCCACTTGGCTCGGAGGCTCTTTTTTATTGAAAGAAAAGATACAGTAAGCCCGAGGGGCCACGGCACAGCTCGGAGGTGGCCACTTGTTACAGCATAGCGGAGAGCCTTGTTGTCGGTAAAGATGAGGGAGGACGGTGGCGCCAGAAGGGCGGCGACGGTCCACGCCAGGGTCTCACGGAGGAAGATGTTGGGGTCTGGTTGTGTCAGGATGGCCAAGGCGGAGTCTTGGGTCACCACTCCAAGGCCGACGTTGGATGCGTCGGCAAAGAGCACTTGGACTGGTGGGTGCGGGACGATGGGCACAGTGTGTGGAAGAAGCTCCCACAGTCTCGAGAAAGTCTGTAGCCATAGGAGTGGTGGAGGATGACCATCAAGGGCGGCTCGGAACAAAGGCTGCAAAGCAGCATAGCCGCTTCGGTATAATGAGAAGTAAAAGGCCCATAGTCCGGCGACTCTTTGGTAACAAGACAGGGAGCGTGGGACACGTAGGACGGGGAGGGTGTCTCGCAAGGCGTGGATACGCTGGGTAGTGTGGGAAATGGTGGCGGTACGCGAGTCTAAAAGGAAACCCAGGAACTTGATGGAGGGTTCTGGGCGGAGCACGGTGTCTTTGGGATTAATGCGGAAACCGCACGTCAAGAGATCGCGTACAAAACGATCGGTTTCTCTTCGGAGGAAGACTGGGTCAGGGTGTGCCAACAAAAAGTTATCAATGTATGACCATGCCCATAGACCGCGTTCGCGCAAGGTGCGCGAAAAAGATGTTGCCAACATCTGCATTACGAACGGGGCGGGTCGAAGCCCGAAGGGAAGTCGGGTAAAGCAAAAATACCTGCCATCGAGGCGAAAAGTGGTAAGCCGCTGAGCGGACGGATGGAGTTGAACGTGATAAAAGGCCTCCGCCAGGTCCACCTTGGTAAAAAAGGAATGGTTGGGCAAGGGGACCTGGAGGAGGACTTTTGGCAAAGGATCCAGCCGGAAGGGAGGGGCCGGAAGATGGCGGGTAAGGTGACTGGCGTCCAAGATGAAACGGGACTCTGTGCTCGACTTAGGAGCCAACTGAATGGGGCTAAGGTAGGGCCCTCTGGAAGTAAGACGCAGGAGGCCAGACTTATGCATTGAGCGGACTGCCTGACGAAGGACTGGTAGCTGGTCAGGTCGAGGAGGACGGTTATTAATGACTGATGCTGCTGCGCAGCGTATCCGAAGAGACGAGTAATCTGCAGCGGGATGAAAGGAAAAAATGGAAGCCGTAGCTTCCCAGTCAACCGTCGGAGGGGGGGCGCTCTGGCGCACGGGGTGCCACACGGGGTCTGGCAAAAGGGGTAGTCGGGAGTCTTCTTCCTCGTCTGATTGACGACCCTCGTCTTCGCTGGGAAGCGCATCGTGGTCGGGATGGTCCCGGAGCCATCGCAGTATGCGATCAGCTGCCAAGACCCAAGTGTCCTCCTCCTCCTCGGTCTCAGTAGAGGAGGCCGAGGAGGAGGGGAGCGAGGGAGACTGCACGGAAGGAGACGGAGACGCCGGACGGGGAAGGATAGCGGCATCGCGCATCGCTTGCAAGAGAATGTCCGGCGGGTTGACTACATCCTGGACGACAGCTACTACATGTTGGCCTCCTACTTGGACAAGGACAGGTGTAGGGTCATGCAATACTAAATTTCACATACTTGCAACCGAGTACGACTCAGCGAGAGAAGACCGGTTTTTAAGCCTCTTACGACGGCGTAGAATCAGACGCGCTGCTGCGGAGCACGTCCTTCGCCGTCTTAAGTTGCTTAAAAACAGGTTTTGTCTCTTACGGTTGTACGCGGTTTCACAAGTGTGCCTTAAGATAAGTAACAAAAAAGTTAACGACACCCTGCTCTTCTTAATATAGTTTTATACATTTTAGAATTTCCCTTTTAGAAATATATTAAACATAACCCCACTGGACGAAAGAAAAGAAACGCCGTTCTTTCTTACGTTCCAGTAAAAAAGTAACGCGTTCCCGTTCCAGTTCGACTGATGCAAAATGGAACGGCGGCATTCCTTCGTTCCTCCAAAAAGGAACGCCGTTCCTTGAAACGCCGTTCCGTACAACACTGGAACCATCTCAGGCAAGCTTGCGAATGAGTTGATGTTCCCCTTAGTGAAATCAGAAGCTTGTATAAGCCTTCTAATTGGAACTGACCAGGGCCGGTTTTCTCGAAGCGATGGTAAACCCATTTTTGTAAACCACGGTGCCTAGTAAGGAAAAATTACCTAGGTACTGTAATAAACGGCTGGATATAGAACAACAATTATTTTTGATTGGGCAGTAAGATGCGCCATCTATCGGTGAAACAAGTCAGTCATTTTGTTTATCCTCTTTTTCCGCTGGTTGTTATCGATCTAGTATGGTATTTTAAGTCAAAATACAGTAATGTTGCACTTGAAGACCAATTTATTTGCTTCAGATGGTACGAAGAAATTTTAGCTACTACGCTGGAGTTTGTCGACGAATATTCAATATGTAAGCAACATTTCCTTCAATATGTTTCACCATAGACAACGCGTAACTTTCCCGAGTGCCTTCCAGTCTGGCAACGCCGGTGCTGTAGTCTCATTTTTGTTCCTTGCGACACACGTTTCTGCGATTCCTGCAGATCTCAACTGTTTGCCCTCTTTTCCATTTGCCCAACCGATCCACCGGTGACGAGAAGCTAAGCTTCTCGTCACCGGAGAAACCTCGATGCTGTCGGCATACTGTTGGCGCACTGCGAACAAAAAACAGTACAATGTCCCAGCTGTTCACCCGGAACGAAGACTTTATCGAGGATAACCCCCTTTCTCCGCAAAGTAATCGCTGCTCACGAGTTGGCGTGCATAGTGTAACAAATTAAACGTGCTAGTGTAAATATATACCAACACTCGTTCGCAAAACATTTTTTCACTCACAATAAAAACACTTGCAAGGCTTATGTACCGCCATATGTCCTGGATCCCGGACTGCTGAAGAGTGATGCGTTCGCGGAATGCTGCCGTCGGTTAGTTTAGAAGTCCCTCTGAACTACCGCTTTTCTTGACATGCTAATAGGTTGATGGTGCATCATTAATATAACAGCCAGATCGAAATGAATGCTCAGTAGAACCATGCAGAACTATTAGCCCTCATTAAGCCACGTCGCGGCCATTTTGCTTGTAGGTACTGCTCCTCCCTTGGCGCCCCTGCTCTCCCAGTCACGTGACTTAGAATTCCCCCTTCTAGGGACAATAGTTAACTTTTACCCACGGTTCGCGTTCGAGAAAACGGGCCCAGGGCCCGTTTGCTCGAAGCGGTAACCGCGGCTAAAGTTAGCCGCAATACCTAGGAGAGGGATTTTGAAATCACGTGACTGGCTCGGTAGGGATGCGGGGAAATATGGCAGTGCGCCAGTGAGTAAGCGCCGCTCGCTTTGGAACTAATGTGTCGTTGTAGCTGCAATATCGGGCGCGTTACCAACGAATGGTGCAGGAGGCTTTTGCTTTGCCTTACCTCACCTAAATCGCAAAGCATGAACAATGACCTCGCCACATTTTTTAGATAGTCTTTCGAATCCGGCCATTCCTAAGCCAAAATAAACGCGATAATTGTCGGTATGGCAACGTCTTTGAAAAGCGAATTGCCTCGACTCAATCGGCCGGGTATTGATAGCATACAAAGGCAGACAGTGCCCCAATAGACATTTTTTTTTAATTTACCCAAGCATCGAGGAGAACGCTGAAGGTGTAACTCTAGGGTCCGCGCGTGCTGACCTCCCTCTTATAAAAGATTCGAAGTAAATAATCATAATAAGGCTTTGACGAACGCGGGTGCGAGGCAAAAGTTTTTTTTATGCTTTTTGCTTTAGAGCGATCACTACTGCAGACGCCAGCACGTGCAATGCGTGTAACTACACTGGTAGCATGCACCTCGGTGCTTGAAAAATTTAGAAAAAGGTCGATAGGGACGCTGTCTGCTTTTGTATGCTATCAATACCCGGCCGATTGAGTCAAGGCACTTTCCAAAGACGGTGCCATGCCGACAATTATCGCGTTCATTTAGGTTTAGGAATGGCCAGAATCGAAAGACTATCTAAAAATGCGGCAAGGTCATTGCTCATGCTTTGCGATTTAAGTGAGGTAAGGCAAAGCGAAAGCCTCTTGCATCATTCGCTGCTGACTAACGCGCTCGATATTCCAACTACAACCGCGTATTAGTTCCAAAGCGAGCGGCACTCACTCACCGGCGCACCGCCATGTTTCCCCGCATTCCTACCGAGTCAGTCACGTGATTTCAAAATCCCTCCCCTAGGTACAGCGGCTAACTTCAGCCGCGGTTAGCGCTTCGACCAAACGAGCCCAGATATGACAACTTCTCACAGGAGAGATCCCACGCCCCGAAATTGCCATCGACCTCGTGGCCATTTCAACTGTGCTGGGATAGACTTTCCAATGCGCGCTATCATGTTCCATAAATGCAACTGTGTGTGTTTTCAGCGTTAGGAATAATCACGAAGACGAATCTAGCGCTTTGCGGAAATTTCGGGAATTAGACAGCCCTGGCATTGTGGATGAGCCAACGACTAGACTGCGGGATCATAAGAACGTAATGGAGCACTTCAATAAAAACATCACGATGAAAGGATTTTGCTATCAAGTCGCTTTCCTCTGGAAGGAAACCTGATCAATCTTGAGGAACAACTGTGATGTAACGCACACAAGACTGCACAGCCTGATCAGACGACTGAAGCAGGATAGCACCGTCGCAGAGTCCGACGAGGCAATCCGACGCTATATAGATGATGGGCAAGCAGAAAGAGTCAAGGACGACACCCAGAAGAGCGGACCCGTCTGCTACATGCCCCATCGAGCGGTGGTTCGTGTGGACTCAGCGACAACAAAGCTTCGAGTCCTCTTCGACGCCTCAGCTCACGGACCAAACACCGGATCCCTGAACAACCACCTTGAAACGGGCCCGAAGATGAGCATGCAACACTTGCCAGCGGGTCTGAGTTTAATTATTGCTCAAGCCAGAGTCGCTCCTCTCAAGACGCTATCCCTGCTGAGCCTAGAATTGATGGAAGCGCGATTGAGAGCACGACTTGATGTATTTTTGCGAATAAACGTATTTGGCACTGGCATTGCAGTATGGTAATTGACGGACTCCATGATAACACTGGGTTGGATCGGGGGTCTGCGACCGATTGGAAACTATTCGTATGCAACCGGGTAATGAAAATTCAAGCCAAGACTGATCCTTCCAGGTGGCACCAATGCCCTGGTTACATGAATTCAGCTGACTTGATGACTAGAGGAAAGACCGTGGGGCAGGTCAGTGCTCACGATAAATGGTGGTCCGAACAAGATTGGTTTATGCGTAACCGGATAGACTGGCCCCCTGCGGTGCCTCCAGCCAATGGCCTCTCCAGCGGTATCGAAGCGGAAAGACGGCACAAAGTGAATGTCTTGCTCAACGATGCAAATGTGCCAACCCTACTTCTGACATTGGAGGACTTCGGAAGCTACAGGAGGATGCTGCGGGTCAGGGCTTGGGTATTGCACTTCGTCCAAAATTCTCGACTACCAAGAGCGTCAACGAATTTCTCCTTGTCGGCAGAGGAAATTCCAGACGCAGGGCACTTGTGGATCAGACATGCTCAGCGTGAATGCTTTGACGCCGAGGTTCTTGCTATCTTCCGAAGTGAAGAAATCTCGGTGAGATCGAAGATAAACAATTTACAGCCTTACTTTAACGAGGTTGACGTCTTGCGGATCCGTAGCTGACTACAGCACGCGTTACTGCCGGAGGGTGCGAGGCATCCTATTATTCTACCGAAAGATAATCATCTGAGCAAGCTGGTTACTACCTCGGTCCATCAGCGCACCTTGCATGGAGGCGTTGAAGCAACGATGACGGAGTTACGTGAGTGGTTTCGGCTACCCAGCGCCTGGAGGATAGTAAAGGCGGTGATCAGACAGTGTCGGGTATGCCGACGCTCTTCTGCAGAGCCAGCCAGTGCACAAGTCGCACAGCCACTGCAGAACAGAGTCCACGAGGGCCACACCTTCCAAGTCGTAGGAGTCAACTTTGCGGGTCCTTGGTTTGTCAAGACCGGTGATGACAACGTAAATTCTTACATTGCCCTTTTCACTTGCGCAACCTTTCGAGCTGCACACCAAGAGCTCGTCTCTTCCGTAGCCCCGACACCCTTTCTTCTTGCCTTTCATTGTTTTGTGGCTCGTAGAGAAATCCCAAGCACGATTTACAATGATAATTCCTTTACGTTCTAGATGGCTGCGAAAGACGTGAGTGCTCTTCGGGAAATAATGCTACTGTTGCGTTCGGTAAAGGTCCGCCTCCGAAAGATACTAGGACGACAGAGCCTATCGTTCGAAGAGCTGACAAATATATTGATTGATATTGTAGCTATAGTAAACTTGCGGCCCTTGACATACCTCCAATCAAATGCTGGCGAGCCATAAGACTTGACGCCAGCACAATTGCTCATCGGGAGAAGGCTGACCACACTGCACGAGGTCGAGCCGCCCAGGCATCGTCTAAGAAAACCTTTTCCTGTCTCTAAAAGTAGCGGCAGCTCATCCTGGACCAATTCTGGAGACGTTGGAAGCAGTACAAGATCTCCAAGAGCTTCGCTCAGCACATCTCACACGACCCAGGGGCAGCTGCCCACCGACACTTGAGGACGTGCTTTTGCTGCGCGGTGGCAGCACACCACGTCACCTGTGGAGAACCGTCCACGTCACCGAGGTCTTTTTCGGTAGAGACGGGCACGTGAGAGCTTGCGCCATCAGGTTGCCCGCGGGTACATCGACACGAAGACCCATGCAGCTGCTCTGCCCGCTGGAGACCTGGTGATTAAATGAGCGGCTTGCTCCATTGGGGGAAGGATGTTGAAAATTAAGATTAAAAAGCTCCTTCCTCGCGCGCGGGCATCGGAGTGGATAAGGCGAAAAGGAGGAAGTTGGATTAAACCATTAACTAGAGCTGGATCGTCTTGTTCCTTTCCCCTATGAGCGCTCTCAAGCTGCAACAGTGACGATAAGGGTCTTTTCACCATCTTTGGTAGCGACGGAGATCTTATGGTACGCAATATGTAGGTCGTGCTTCGACCTACATATTGCATACCATAAGATTGTGGTGCATGCGCTCAGATTGGTGGTGAAGTTGTGAATGTTGGGGATGGGAGAGCGGTCGAAGAGTGTTCCAACATTCAAACTGCGCTAGTCGACGCAGGGTCGCCTGTCGCCTGTGTTCTTTGGGACTAGGTGGAGGGGAGAGGATCAACTACTCAACGATGGGCGAGCAATGCCCATCTTAACCATGTGTTGAAACTCCTGCTGGGAGACACGAAGCTTTTCTGGAGTGAGGCGACAAGCCATGGCGTGTGTGGGCAGACCGCTGGTGATGATGCGGTGGACGACATCTTGCTTGACCGGTTTGTTCCATTCGGGGTCGAGCTGCCCTTAGTGATGGTAATTCGCTCAGTAAGTACCCGTAAGGGGACTGCGTGGTTTCGCGAAGTGTTAAGGTGAACGGATGGGTTGTAGATGTTTGGCCGGTAGCAAAAAGGCCTGTGGTGGACTCATCGATTTTCTTGCGAACCATGTCAAGTAGGAGGGAGGAGTGCGACGGGAAATCCGCACCTAGTGTAGCGTGACTGACGTGGGCTGCAAGGACGATCCGATGAAACGTGCTTTGCAGCCGAAGTTGATCTGGACATACCTCTTCCTGAAGACGGGGATTATAGAACTGTAGACTAACTGCAGGTGGAAAATAGGACTCACTGTGGCGATCAAGGGAATTAGCAGGTAGCACACTCGCTTCAGCTCCTGTGTCAATCAGGAACTAAAGTTTTCTGGTAGCGTCTGTGATGTAGAACAGGTGACCTTGCTTAACTGTGGGACCACTCGTTGCCACTAGCAAAGCCGCGTCTTATATTCCGACCAGCTGCAAGGTCTGAAGCAACTTTCCGCAGCAACTTCAAAGCGCTGGTGACACCAGCAGTGATGTTACTCTTACCGGGGTTGGTTAGGTCCAGGCCGGGGGTTCGCGTGTGGAGAAGAAGAACGACAGCGGGAGCTCTTAGACCGAGAGGATTGCCGAGGAGGACGCCGTCGTGAAAGGCGAAAGGTACTTTTGACGAGTTATTGTAGATACAACTGAAAACGAGCGTGTTGGTTAATAGATACAAAGCTTGAAAGTACAAAACAGCGAGGACGAGGACATGCACAAGACATCTGGAAGGCGTCCTGTTTTCGTCTTCGTATTGTGGATCGTGCACGTCCAGTCGCAGTGCTGCGATTTTATCACTAGCGGCTGCGGGCTCTGCCAATGCACCAGCAGCTAGAGTGAAAGACTCGAAGCGCTGAAGCGATAAGACGATAGAGGTTGTCGGGTGTTGATTTCCAACCTCCATGATCTAATCGGCGTGAAGGATCAAAGCCGGTAGGAACAAATTGGATGCCGTCGACAGGATAATTTGCACCGATGGCTAAAGGCACTGCAAAAAGAGCACTTTCAGGAACTGACTCTTGAACGTCGCGGCACAGTCGCCAAGAAGCAACTGCACCTGGCAAACGAGTTACGATGCGCGACGGTCGCCCAGTTCTTCCGCTGACACGAGCTATTGCAGACGCTTGCGTTCCGGAAGCATTGTGCCTTCTAAGATGGCAGACTTGAGAGCGCATCTATGAATTCGTCGCAGGTGGTTGTGAGAGAATGTCGTAAACCTCCACCGGAACATCGCAGGGAAGCGAAGCCTTGACGTGGCTCGACCATGCGTCTTTAGAAGTTATGTTGGCCAGGGAGAAGCTTCCCTCGGCTCGAAGAAACCAGACTTCTGGGTGTTGCGCCCAGAATGGAGACAGGCGAACGGCGTAGACGCCGGCGGCCAGAGTGGAGGCTGCGAAGAGCCCAGAATTTGTATCGGAAAGGTTATGCCGATCCATGCTAGAACGTCGGGGTTACCAATGTCGAGAGAAAGACAAAAAGCGGCTTCTTAATATCACGCGATCTTCCTCCTTCCGTGGCTATCACCAGAGACGTACTATGGACGCCTTGTAGACGCTGTGCATGGGCGCCGCCATCACGGACCTTCAGTTTTTGGAGTCCACTTATTTTGATCACTTCGCTCTATCACTGCCGCAAGAGGACTCGTTATTGCCATTTTAGATCCGACTGTGCTTTCTACCCAGCATTGGTCTTTCTAGAGGCTCGTCAAGGATTGCTTCAGTGGCTTGGTGTCTCGGTAAGAGAAGAGAAGGTAAGCTATTGGCGGCTGTTATCTGGCACATGTGTGAAGCCTCTATACAGAGGTCTCGACGTTTCCACGCTTTCCGCTAGCCTTAAGCGAGCAGTCAAAAGGGCTGCCCCCGTTCCCTCACAGGCAGCACGCGGAAGGCATCTGGAATTTCTGGGTGGGACGCCACACCCAGTAATTAATTGTTAGGATTTTTTTTTTTAGGGGGGGGGGGGGGGCTATTGATACGTATGGGTCACATTCTTGTGATAAGCAAATTCACATAGCACAAAATGCGCTAGAATTCACTTCTAATTTGTTTTTTGTTTTCGAGAACCTCTTCAGTTTCCCTTTGAGGAACACAGTCCGTTCCAAGTCCTTAGTGTCTTGCCGTCGCAGTACAGCCAATGTGATTTCTACATTAGCAGTTAAGGGCGCTGGAAAACGAATCAAGTTTTTAAGATATGTGAACACAATAAACCATGCCCAGCGTTTCGAATGCCGTCACTGAATGTGATGTGCCTGGGTCACACTAGTGCCAGCAACTTTGTAAGTGATGAGCGTTCCAACCCAACATCTATGCACGTTACATTTAAAAAAAACGTTCAGCCTTTCCAATCTGGTGAAGAAGGAAGACCAGCGGATCTGTACAATGGAAAGTATTGGGCGGCCGCAAGTAGGCAAGCCAGAGTGGAAAAAGTGCCGCCATCTATGAGCGACGGCGGCAACCAGATACGTGGAATGCCGCCGTCGCTCATAGATGGCGGTAGTTATCCAGAGTTCGGTCTCTTCATTTTTATGCGGGGGACACGATCTTGGAGAAACTAGCCCGCAACAGCTGCTGAAATCCAGTGGTTATTGCAGTGCTGCTTCTAAGAAGATACGACATAAAAATATACGGAAAGTGTAGTGATTGTTGAAAACACTGATGCAAATTCAACCATTTATGTGCACCGCCCGTCGCTTCGATGGTATTTTTTATCTTTATTCCTGTCAGTGGTGTATCGTTCATGTCAATTTATTGCCGGTTTTGAGCACGGTCTTAATTGAGAGTGCCACCACAATTTGTCGGTATAAAAATAAACTATCTTCCTCTATCTATGATGTCACAAATAAGCGCATAAAACAAGGCAGTGATTATTTCACTGCAAATATATCATGTGTTTCGCTAGAAATTAATATTTCTGGTCATTATTATTGCAGTCATGTTACGATTTTTATAGGCTGCTTGTATTGCGAGTTAGACAGAACCAAACGACTTACCTTCACTAACCCGCAAGAGTGTTTATACAATATTAAACTTCAAAAAAGGTGCTTAGTAGTTCGTGAGAAAAAATAAAGGCATATTAAAAGGAAAGAGGTCGACGTTTTCGCAGGAAAGAAAGCTCGCGAAAAGTAAATATTGATAGCAGAAGCGAAGGAAAATTAAATTCCTGTGTTTGCGGGCGCTGTCCTGTGCCAAAAATGCAAACGGCTTCCACTTGGCCTCAGAAGTCGCCGGGGGCCTATTGACTCGGACCAAAGGAAGTGCTTTGGAAGGGCGTTTCCGAGTTTCTCGCTGACGTCGGTTGCGCTTTCTTCGTAGACAATACGGATAAAAAGCAGGACCCAGTTCACCACGAAAAGCGTAAATGTAAAAAACAAAAGGAAAAGATCGGAACGCGTATTGGTCCGTAGAAAAGTCGGTGACTTTATCAATCAAGAAGTTCCGTTGAATATCGAGGCACTGCTCGTACCTATTTGTAATTTTTTTGTGCGTGTGGGTGTGTTTTTAAACGTTCGTGGTCCTCAATCGAACCAATTAAATGTTTGCTTCTGCGGCTTATTGCTCGCGAAACTATGACCCCTGATGTTTTGTTTAAAGCTCTTTTTTCAAAAAATGATTTCTGATTACGTGTTACTTCGTTTTTTTTCCCTCAACACCTCTTTCACTCACACAATTCACAAATCAGCTTGTAATTTAAGAAGTGGACCTCTCAAACTTTAGGCTAGAAGAGAAGTGTGTTGTACAATCGACCACACTCAAAGGGATATTGAACCAAAATTTCGAGCTGACAAAACAAGGCTGGATGCATAGGCGGGACGCTGCAAAATAAAAAAATAATAAAAAAACATCTCTCATTCTACAAAATCTCTAACGAATCGCCGCATTTTCGGAAAATAAGTGCGCGATTGAACACGGCCGACGAGGCCGACGAGAGAAATCACGTCACGATTGTCATTCCCTCTCCTCCTCGCTACGTCCCGTCGAGCTGGTGAACCGAAGCGAGGAGGAGAGAAGCGAGGCCGCTTCCAATCATTCACAATTTTGCTGGAGGGCAATGATGCCATAACTTTCACTTGATCGCGCCCTTCTTTTCCGAATGTACAGTCATCCGTTTGAGATACCGACGTATGACTGATGTTTTGGAGTTCGTAGCGTCCGGTTCAGCGCTTCAGGGGCCTTATTTCGCGAAATCCAAATTTCGGCTCAGCATTTCTTGAATATGTTTTTAGTCTAGTAGTCTGCTTTACGAGCGTCCTTTGATTTGTACATCTGTTTTAACAAAGAATGGGTTAATGAGCTAGAGTTCAGAGGGGAAAAAAGCGTTACACTCGAGCGTCGGGAAAAAAATATTACACGCGGATCAAGGAAACATAAATCATACATTACCCATAGCCAATTAACCGAATTATTAACCCTGTCAAACATACTTGATAGGAATCACACATCGTTACTCGTAATTAGAGAGCTTTACCAAGCAACGCAATGGAACGCTAGCAACATACAAAGTGATCCGTTGCCTGACCCCCTTGATTGGTGCCACATGTAGGAGGAAAACGGGAGTGCAAGCAACTGAATTAAGTATGGTTCCGAAGAGCCTATGTTAGCAAACGACATTCGGCGCTCGCTACTGGCTCTGTTTCGACTTACACATTTATTTAAATTGCCTTCGTCATGTTTTTCAACCAAGAACACACGTGAGCGTGTCGCTGGCGCAGCACGTTTGATAGCGCCTATTTCTCACCATAATCAAACATAACCGAATATAACAAAAGCATAAATCACGTACGACAGATTCTTTGCTTCTTGGATTCGTCGGAACAGTTGAGACAAGTTGCGGATTCTGTCGCCTTTCCCAGCCCCAGTGTAGTGATTGACAAGACCACGCCCATTGTTTGGTTGAACAAAAGAAGAGTTTACCACTCGAGAAATCGGAGCGCTAATCCTGAGCCGAGCCGGCACGCACCCTGTCCTCGCTTGCGGCGCTTGGTTCTTTTGAATTCTGTTCTTTGCGCGTGAAGTTGAGGCAGGAGCTTAAAAAGTTTAAATTTTATTCGTTTCACTTCAGTGAAGTTCAGTTGTGTTTACAGTGTCACCACCTGTTCTATATTTCTCCCTCGCCATGGCGCCAGTACGAACACGCATCCTAGTGCTGAGAACTGTCCTATTTGTTTTCGATGCCTACTGGCTTGTTTACCGGCTTCAGGCTGTTTGAACTTTTAGTGGAATAAAAAGATTATTTTCTAGTGCGAAAACCTCAAAAGTGACCTATCTCGATTTTACTCCACTGGTTTATCTTGCATTACGCAACCGCGCCAGGAACAATATATGACCTGCAAGTTTGTCTGCTCTTTGTGAACCAACGCGCATTCTACAACATCATGAAGATCGGTAATATTATCCTATAATTGTGAGCTTGTTATGAGCATGCGTTAGAAACAGCGTACTCAATTATGGCGTCCAGTAAATGGGCCCTATAAACAACGCCCTTTTTATGATTAGTTTAGAGCGTGTGCATTGAGTGATCGTTTCAATTCAAACATGCCACTTCCCGAGCTACTTATAGGCTGTCAAGACGTTCGGGCAAAATCTCTTTGCTTCGTCGCGGACTGATTTATCATAGGTGGGGTAGGAAAACCCGTTTCCAGCGATTTTGAATGAAGGTTCAGATAGCTGCCAACAATGATTTTTAAGCACTAAGATAGCTGAAGTCTCGTTACGTTCAAGTCAACTTTCTTAGTGGATCTGTACTCGCTCTTACATTAAAAGAAAAGAAGCTTTTGCGACATATTTTATTTGCTCTGCCAATTAGTTCTTACATGTCTTGGTTGTCGAAGGAAAAATCAATGCTGTATGCTTTTGAAATATGTACGTCTTGATCAAATAACATAAGGCTAATCAGTTGAAAAACTTTCAATGAACCTGTTTTGAAAAAGTAACACCGACCCATACTCGAGAACCAAGCCAAAGGCGATCGCAACGCCGCCATTTCTCCCGCAGCGGCCGCTTGTGGAACTGCATGGCTGCTTCCATTAGTTCGGGCGTATCACATTAGGTAGCGTCCGCTATTACTTTTCTATTTGGGCTTGAAGCAGCTATTTTGGCGTCGAAATATACAGGGTGTTTTTTTTTTTATTCTTACACATTTGTTTTAAAAAAAAACGTGAAAGCTACACTAATGCGGTTTGTGCATGTGGGTTGTCCGGCCATGCGAACAATATGTGGGTGGCTGATCTTTGCGATAAGTCGGATAATTAATTAAAAATTGTTAAATAACTTTTTAATTACTGGAAATAGACACGCACTCTTAGAAAAAAGGGTCAGTATAGTCCTCCCTAAAGGGAGGAACGCTCTTGACACATATGTTCCTTCAGAAAGGGAGAAACTTTCGTCCCTTAAGCAGGGGAGGAAAAGTTCCTCCGTCGACTGCATCTCATTATGGCGGCCACGAATGGAGCAAATCGAGCTCGGTAAGGCTTAACGAGAACACTAAGTCTATTGCACGAAGCGAGAGGAGCAGGAAATAAAAACGTAACACGAGCTTTCCGCGAACTGTATTTATTTCCGAAGTTTCTTTACCCCTGCAGGTAAAGAAACTTACGTTTCGAAAGCATGCAGTCACTCAGTCTTCTCATCGTCAGCACTGCGATGTTCAACGGAGACAACCGGCACTCAGTTCGCGCACTTTATGTCCTACCTTTGCTATTCCTCGAGCCACAATTCCTTCGTCAACCGTTGCGTCAACCGCACATCATGGAGGAGTGAAACTCATTCGCCCGCAAAACCAAAAGCCGCTCTCAAAAAAAAGCAAATCCGAAGCAACCTCTTGGCTTTCTCAGCACGGTAACACGAAACTATGGCGTAGCCGCGTAGCGTAAAAGGGGTAAAAGGATGTTAAATCGCTTGCCACCAGATGGCAGGGTCAAGCAGAGTAATCGCACGTAGCTAGGCTAGGTGGCGCTAGGTACCGCCCAATTCATGTTTTAGAAAAAAATATTTTATTTTCTTAATCACAATTGCGTTTCCTTTTCTTCGGAATCTCTAACACATCTAGACACGTTGCGCACACTACAAACATCGGGTCAACATATATTGAACGCATACACAGGCATCGCACATACAAACATCAATACAACAGCACACTACCCCGATCACTACTACCGAGCCCTGCGTTCCGTCTTTTATAGTGGTCGTTTTGAACGTGCGGAATTTTTCGGTGACTCCCTAAGCAAAAAAAAATATTCCGAACATGTTCATTTTTTTCCAGCAATGTCATACATCTGAGGCTATTTTTAATGGCTCAGGGGATGAATCTCTTATTAAAAAGAAGACGCTCGATCATGCCATTATTTTTTGAAAGCCAATAAATCGAGCCGCTCCAATGTGGTTCCAAGCCATGAGTTTGTTTTCCCGCATGGCCCTTCGTAGCCAGTATTTATATTGTAGTGTTCGTTTTTCTATTTGTGCTGTTCGCGCAAAGCTGCAATTGCCGTCTTGAATTAATCTCTGTAGAGCGGATATTCACTCAGCTGGAAGTGATGCTTCGCGGGCACAGAAATCGCTTTTCGATCAACTTGAATGCAGTCAAAGCCGCGACATCCGACAACTGTTAAGTGTACGGAGCTGCGCCGTTGCGAGCTCGAAAACTTCTAGCGCTCATCCCAGCGCGCCACTTAGAGGGCAGTTTCTACAGGAACCGTAATATATTTAAACTGTAAAATAAAGGATAGCGTTTTTTTTTTCGATTTTGCCTGTCTTTTTTTTTTATGTTAAACTTCTATTATAAATATACGTACTTTCCGTCATACTTTCGTAGTGTTGTCTTTTCCCCAGAGCGCAATCGCTCTCGGGGACCGACAGTCACATTGGCCACTGTACGATAGGAGCTTACCATTCAGACCAGCGTTCCAACATGACTATCCACACGTCGATCGACTGCACCTAATCCCTCAAGTGGTTTTAAACTCTTTAATGTAAAGCGGAATGTCATCCTGCGACACCCCGGCCCCTCCGATAACGGCCCGACTAGCGGCATCAATGCCCGACAGTTTACGTCATCTCATCTTGTTGTTACACCACTGATACGCGAACACACGGTCACATCGGCGATAATTCCAGTCTTCTGTTCACAACCCACAACACTGCCATCACGATGTCGCTGACACGAAGAAATACAGAACCACGTTGACGATGTTGCTGACACGCAGAAGAATCACGTTGAACGCCGGTTGGCACTCGGCACGGGACAACGGAACCGAACTCAGCACGGAAGGCACCCAGCCAGCCGGCAGGAAACCTGCCTTCCTTGGACGCAGTTCCCGCGATTTCCATAACGTCGAAAACGTCGACACAGTTCCTCGTGGTTTCGCTGCTGTAGTTCCGCGTGTGTCCCGCAAATTGGAGACGGCCGTCTTACCAACCGGCGGACACATCGAGCGCCTTCCGGTTAGCTATTTCAGCGCCATCTCTTATCCGTTGGTATTCTATTAAGTCTTTCCGGTTTACGCCGGGAAGTTTATTTAATAGGATGAGATACATATTATTGTTGCTACTTACAAATTTCAAAAATTATCCTGGTAAGATGAAACAATTATCTTGGTTAGCTAAAGTTTCGCCCTCATACTTTGCTCTCATTGGCCGGTTGCTTTTTGTATTTTGACCGTTGAGAACAGTTGCGCGTCGGCTGCCGCGCTCGCGGATGCGTCGGCTGCTCGGCGGCGCCTGTGCCAGCGGTACGGTGGTGGTTTTCGTTTGCGGCAGCGGGCAGTGGCGTTGACCTATTGGTTATCGGTCTATTTCTGCTACCAGTACACAGAGCAAACGAAACCTTGTTCATTGCTCGACTCAGTGGTGCTCTAATTCCAGTGGCAACAGCTCTGCCAAGTTCTTTGGGTTCCCGATCGAGTGACGAAAGGTAAAGACGGGCTGCTATACTTTTGGTTATACAGTTTCGGATTGCCGAAAACTTGCTGGTGCATGTTTCTTTATGGAAGAGTTATTGTAAAGGGTCACAAGGGACAGCGCATGTATCTTAAAATGAGCGGTGTGAGCGGTATCGGTGTTAGAGCACCGCAGCTCGGTAGCTCGTGCGTGGAGCAGCTCGCTGCAGAAGGAACCTGCGAGAAACTCCGGCGATCGAATCACTGTCGCTAACTACCGCAAAGTTAAATGTGTGATTGCAGGTCTGTGAATACTTGAATAGTAGTTTCGTGTAGATTTTGTTACTTTGTTGTGCTGCGCAGTGAACGTTTTTTTTTTTTTTTTTGTTTTTTTTCTTTGTATAACGAGCGTGCCTAATAAAAAGAGAACTTGCAAAAGAAGTTTGGACTTGTGCTCAGACTGGCGATGTGCGCCCATCTTAAGCCGCTAAACAGCAGCGGCTGGGCGTGCTTTGCATTCATTCATTGACAATTTTATGAGAACTGGCTGTCACTGAACATGCACTGTTGCTAAGCCAATCTCATTCGAGCGAGGCAAAGTCAAGTGCAGTTGTTTCGGAAGCGTCGGACATTCGCAAAAAAAGGTAAACACACTTTTTTTGTTCTAAAAAAGATTACATTGTATTGTAGAAGAACGAGACGGCGGCAATGGGGGCAGTTCCCTCTTGTCTCAACATCAGCGACAATAAGATGCAAATTCGTTCGGAGTTCGGAGGCTGCTCCGAACTCCGAACGAACTCGCATCTTTTTGTCGCCGAGGGTGAGAGAGAGGGAGAGGAGGGAACACACTTCTCTCACCCTCTCCCATAACCAAGCGGTTGCCATGACGACGGTGCGCGTATTGTTTTGTCTATTTGTTATTTCTTTTGGAGAAACCCAACGCCCGTTAGGGGAGATTTGGCGCTGCCGTCTGCAATTGGAGACCCAATGGGAGGTATACGAACAGTCCGCCGGTTGGTCTTACCCAGTGTATGTAGCGCTGCTGGCACTGCTCCGGAACTTCGCTGTTTCTAGCGGCTTCGTTAGCTCGTTTGATAAAATTAGTGGTAAAAACGTCAATGCAACCGAAATGTTCTGCACGTTTGGACTAGAAGACGGAATTACAGGCGGCCTTCGCTGCCGCTGAAGCTCAATCAACTCAACATTAATTTATTAAACAACGTGCGCGATGTGCTCGAAAAACGAAACCGAAAGAAGATGGGTCGGGAGGGCGAAAGCTTTCTCCGGTCTGCCTGGAGGAGGAAAACGTCTCGGAGAATAATAAGGACTTTAATTTTCCTTTCATCGGTCTGGGTTTGTTTATGTGTGTTTTGGTAAACAAAAAAAAACAAAATATTTACAAAAAAAAAGCAAAAAAAAAAAAACCACTTTCCTGGGGATCGAACCGTTGACCACTTGGTCAGTAGCGCGATGTTCTACCCCTGCGCCAACTGAACAAGGAGGAACTCGCCCTCCTCCTTTCATCTGAACTGCCGTTCCTCCCTTCTCTGGGCAACTTGTCCGCAACAAGGAGGAACAGTCGCTTTTGCTACCTTTCTCCTCCCTTTTTTCTTAGAGTGCGGTTTCAATTAGAAACTTGTAGAGCATCATCGAAAACCACTAAATCAACTATTTTTGGAAAGATATAACGCCGGGGGAGCATTTTACAGCGTTCTCTAAAACGCTCCATTTGGACGCGTTTCTAGATTTCGGTTTCTTATCGGAGCGCATCACCGCGCCTGCGGTCCTGCTCCCCAGTGGCTGAGACGCGCAACACACGTGCGCCCTACTTCCCTCCATTCTACGAGGGAGGCGAGGGGGTGGCTTCGCGCCGCGACCACCGGTAGCGGGATCGCGGGCGCAAAGATGCGCTCCGATAAGAAACCGAAATCTAGAAACGCGTCCAAATAGAGCGTTTTTACAGAACGCCGTAAAATGCTGCCCCGGCGTTATATCCTGCTAAAAATAGTTGATTTTTTTTTTTTTTTTTGATGATGCTCAGCAACTTTTTAATTGAAACCATATGTTTATTTTTAGTAATTAAAAAATTAATTAACGAATTTTAATTAACTATCCGACTTATCAGAAAGCTTAGCCACCCAAATAATGTCCACCTGGCTGTATAACCCACCTGCACAAACCGCATTAGTGTAGCTTTCACGTCTTTTTTTAACAAATGTGAAACAATAAAAAAAAAAACCTGTATATACAATGGAAGGGGTTTCAGTAATGAGTCAGATGAGTGTGACCAATCCCGAGCCGGCAAAGGACAACCTCAAAGAAGCGTTCTTGGTGGCGTGCACTCTGCCATTCGTTCAAAAGAGGTTTGATCATGTGCAACTTGTTGCCGATTTCTTGGTCCCATTCAGCCTGCCATTTGCACTTAACGTGACGCCTGAGAAGGTCTTTGTAGTCTGCATAAGGAATGCTGTGGAGGTCAACTGTTCGCTTTACACAAGTACTTGCTGCGTGATCTGCTGCCTCATTGCCCGGAATGCCCACGTGGCTGGTAATCCAGCAAAATACAATTTCGTATCCCTGCCTTGAGGCAGCAACAACCTTATTTCGCAGTTCAAGGAGCAGGAAGTGCTTGAGGGGTGTTAGTGAAGACAGCGCATGCAATGCACTGAGTGAGTCGGTGTATACGATGGAGCGAGAGAGTTTTTTATCAAGTATGAAGCCTATGGTAAGAAGCAGACCATAGAGCTTTGCGGTAAAAATAGAAGCAGAGGAGTTGATTCGCCTCACAAGTTGAACTGTCGGGCCAATCATGGAAGACCCAGCAGCAGATTCCGTCTTTGTACCATCTGTGTAGAAGCTTACATATTCGGAATACTGACTTTGCAGTGCTAAGAATTCCTGAAGAAACACACCATTAGGAGTATCAGCTTTCTTGTACCGCGTGAGTGAAAGGTCACACTTAATGACAGGGTGCTCCCAAGGTGCTCCCGCAACAGTAGACTGCACTACCGGGGGCCTCCAATCCAGTCCCACGTTCTCACTGGCACTTTTTAACCTCAAAGAGAAGGGAGGCACAATTGTGGCTTTGTTTTGAAACACCCTTTCAGAGCGCATGTCTTCCACAGCCATTCGCGCAGGGTGATCAGAGATGGACCTGACTCTCAGGGAATACATAAAGCCCAGTGAAAATCTTCCCTTCTCAAGAGACAGCTCGTTGGCCTCTGCATACAGACTTGGCACAGGAGACGTACGAAAGGCACCCGTCGCCAATCGCAACCCAAGATGATGGATCGGGTCGAGCATTTTTAGAATGGAAGGCCTAGCTGAACCGTAAACAATACTGCCATAGTCCAGTCGTGATCGCACTTTTGAGCGATATATCCTCAAAAGGCACGTCCGGTCAGAACCCCAGGATCGGTGGGACAGGACTTTAAGAATATTAAGTGATTTGTGAGCTTTTAATCTTTGATTCTTAATATGGGCACAAAAGGTTAGTTTGCTGTCAAATGTAAGACCCAGAAACTTGTGCTCAGGCTTCACAGAAACTGTGGAATTGTTTAGTGCAAGAACAGGTTCTGGAAGTAGTCCGCGCTTCCGAGAAAAGCACACTCAAACTGTTTTATCTGAGGAAAACTTAAACCCATTTTGATTGGCCCAGGCTGATAGCTTATTGGTGGTTAGCTGTATTCGTCGCTCACACAGTGACAGATTGCAAGACGACACAGAGATCTGAAGGTCATCTACATAGAGTGAATATTGCACCGACGGGGGGATAGCCAATGCAAAAGAGTTCATTTTGACAATAAACAAAGTGACACTAAGAACGCCTCCCTGAGGAACGCCATTTTCCTGGACAAACACTTTAGATAAAGCTGTTCCTATCTGAACACGAAAGGTGCGCCTGCTGAGGTAGCTCTCAATGGTACAAAGCATTCGACCACGGATACCCATATCATACAAGTCCCTCAGTGTACCAAAACGCCAGGGTGTATCGTAGGCTTTTTCGAGGTCAAAAAATACAGATAGGCAATGTTGTCTATGAACGAAGGCCTCACGCAAGACTGTTTCCAGCCGTACTAAATGGTCAAGAGTGGACCAAGACGAACGATAGCCGCATTGGTTCACATTTAGATGTCTGTTTAGTTCAAGGAAATACATCAATCTTCTATTAATTATTCGTTCAAGAGTCTTTCCGAAGCAGCTCGTCAAAGCGATAGGCCTATAACTAGCCGCACAGGATGGATCCTTACCGGGCTTGAGTATGGGTACGATTGTTGCCATTCTCCAGTCCAATGGAAAGTAGCCCTCAAACCAAATACGATTAAAAAGGTATAAAACAATATCAAGTGTGGAAGGATGGAGATGTTGAAGCATATAATAATGAATACCATCTGGACGAGGAGCCGATGACTTAGAGTTTTGGAGCACTATGTTCAGTTCGTGTAAGGTAAAGGGGGCATTATAAGCTTCGCGTTCACCACCGGATGTGTTCAGCACCATACTTTCAGCTTTCCTTTTATGTTGCAGAAAAGCAGGCGAGTAATGCTGCGAGCTCGAAATGAATTCAAAATGCTCGCCAAGGATGTTGCCCTGCTCTTCAAGATTGTTTGGGCATTTTCCATTTCTGGAAAGAAGTGGAATAGTGAAAGCATGATATGAGCCATTTACTTTATGAATCCTGTCCCATACTTCTTTGGGAGAAGTACTGCTATTGATAGAGGACGCATATTTTTGCCAGCTCTCGCGTTTCGCTTTCCGACGAATGCACCTAGCACGAGCTTTCATTTTTCGGAAAGATATCAGGTTATCCCGAGTTGGATAACGTCTTAGAACACTCCAAGCTTTGTTTTGCTGTTTGCGACTCTCTTTACAGTCTTCATTCCACCACGGCTTCGGTCGTCTAGGGAGCTGTCCAGACGAACGAGGGATTGACAGTGACGCTGCAGTGAGAATATGGGATGTTAAAAGATGGCTGAGCTCATCAATCGAAAGCTGATCGAGGCGAGAACAGGCCAGGAGTGACGACTGCCTAAAATGGCTCCAGTCTGCCTTTTCAAACTTCCAGCGTGGATGACGCGTAGGTGAAGACTGCGGAGTGTCGTTACATTTTAAAATAATAGGGAAGTGGTCACTTTCATGGGGATTCTGAACAGTCCATGAAAAATCGAGTAGCAGATTTGCACTGCCAATAGAAAGATCGATGCATGTAGATGACAAGGATGAAGGACTAAAATATGTAGGATGGCCAGTATTAAAAAAAAAGTGAAAGCCGTTTACAACTCCCTGTAACACCGAATTAGAGCGCAGCTCTTAAGGAGGAGGAGGAGGGAAGGGTACTGGGGGGGTGAAGTGACCTGGGGGGGGGTCACGTGACGATGCCGATGATGTCATCAGTGACGTCACTGATGACATCATCAGTGACGATGACGATGCGGATGCCGGTGACGTCATCAGTGACGTCACTGATGACGTCATTCGTGATGATGACGATGACGATGCGGATGCCGATGACGTCATCAGCGATGATGACGATGACGATGCGGATGCCGGTGACGTCATCAGTGACGTCACTGATGACGTCATTCGTGATGATGACGATGACGATGCGGATGCCGGTGACGTCATCAGTGACGATGACGTGATCGGAGAGGTCACGTGACCTCGGGGGGCGGGGGGCGTGTCACGTGACTTCAGGGGTGGTCACGTGACCTTGGGGGTCACGTGCCCCTGGGACGGTCACGTGACCTCTGGGGGTCACACTTTGGGGGTCACGTGACCTTCCGGTGACCTTGGGGGTCGCGTGACTTTGGGATGACCTTGGGGGTCGCGTGACTTTGGGGTGATCTTGGTTACGCCGACGGCGACGGCGACGCCGATGCCGCTTAAGCCGGGAACGGGCCCCTAAGAGCTGCGCTCTAAAATGCATAGTGGATGGGAAAATAATATGGATTCGATTATCTTTCCACGTGTATCTGTATGATCACTTCCCTAGAGGGTACTATGAGCGTTAAAATCACCGAGTGAAAGAAAGGGCTGTGGAAGCTGGCTTAAAAGGGAGTCAAGATCTTGTCGCTTCAGAGAAAGAGAAGGTGGAAAATACACTGAACATACAGTTATGGCTTTATGCAACAAGAGACGAACAGCGATAGCTTCGAGTGGTGTCTGTAGTGGAACCTCTGCACACGGAATATGTTTTGGAAGCACCACTGCAACGCCGCCACAAGAAATGGACGTGCTAGGGCGGTCTTTACGAAACACACTGTAGCCGCTCAGAAAGTTATTGTGAGATATGTATTCAAGTGTGTTTCCTGCAAGCATAAGGCAGATGCCTTATCCTTTTCTAAAAGGAACTCAACATCTGCAAGGTTAGTGAATAAGCCACGACAGTTCCACTGAAGAATTACAGAACCCATTTTAAAGGATAAAAGATTTCATAAATGAGTTAAAGCAATTCTACATGTGCTACACACTAAGGGGGAACAACCGGCTTTTTTCCTTTCTGTTTTGATTTAGCAGTTTGCCATTCCATGTCCTCCTGATCCGAGGAAGGAGCTGAAGAGTCGGCAATGTCAACAGCTCCCACTGCATCCTGAACTTTGGACGCAGGTTTGCCAGTTCCGACGTGGTCGGAGACCTGAGCCACGAGTTTCCGGCCACGGCCAGACCCCGCCGAAGAAGTCTTCGACGTACCAGGCCGAGACCCTCCCACATTCACGCTTTCGTCTTTTGACATTGATGGAGCAGCAGGTGGGCCCTGTTGCTCCGTAACAAGGCGGGCCGCCTCCGAGGGATTCGAACGACGGCCTCGCTCTCCATCTTGAGAAGAGCCACAGGCACGAGCCTGCCGGTCAGCCAGAGGTCGTGCCTGAATCGACTGGGGAGCCTGTGTGCTCCCAGCGTTACCTGGGACACCCTGCTTCCCCGCAAGTTGTTTCGGGGCCTGAGAGGGGCCTGCCAAGTCCTCAAGAGAGAACTGAGTGGCCCTGGACTCCGTACGTGGTGCAGGGCCCCTGCGCACCGCGTCGGAGTAGGTACCTTTGGAAATGAAAGAAAACATTTGTATGGCCTCAGGGTACGATAAGTTCTCTTTGGCTCGTAAGCTAAGAATTTCCTTTTCTTGACGCCACAGCGGGCAGGACCGAGAGTAAGCAGGGTGAGGACCTCTGCAGTTAGCGCAGGCAACTGGTCCTTCACAGACGTCGGCCACATGGTCGTAGCTCCCACACTTTGCACACGTCTCCCTCCCCCAACAGCTGCGCGACCCGTGACCAAAACGCTGGCAACGGAAGCATCGCTGTGGGTTCGGGACGTACGGTCTGACACGGCAATTCAGGTAGCCAGCTTTGACGAGTGCAGGAAGTGTGTGACGTTCAAAAGTCAGGATAAGGTGTTTAGTTTTCACCTCTGCGCCGTCACGCCTCGTCATAATGCGTTTGACCGCGACTACTCTAGATGCCCGCAGGCCTTCCAAGATCTCGTCTTCACTGCTGGTAAGAAGATCGTCTTCTGAAATCACCCCTCGAATAGTGTTGAGGGTTCTGTGGGTGCTTACTCTTACCGGCACGTCACCTAGGGATGTCAATTTTAGAAGAGTAGTGCTCTGGGATTTTTTTGCAACTTCAACGAGCAGATCATCAGAATGCAGTTTCTTCGCTTTGTAATCACCACCTATCTGACTGTCAAGAACTTTCGCTACAAGAAACGGTGACATCTTTGAGAGAGGATTGTCAGGGACCTCGGAGTGGATCACCATAAATCTTGAAAAAGTTTCGTCTTCTTTATCTTTCACTATGACCGTTCGTTCGGGACGATGCCTCTTAGCGGCACGTCCAGAACTGGGGGTTTTGGTTTGGGAGGTTGCAAAAAGAGGCGAAGTTTGTTCGGAACCTGTGGCGCGCCGCCCACCACGGAGCCCAACTTGGGAATAGATAACGCACCATAACAAAAAGGGCTTTGCTGGAGACGTTATGCTATTAGCACTGCCCAGGAACTATAACCAGGTGTGGGTCTGGACAAGGGGTCTGTCGCCACCCAAGGTTAGCTCTTGCTGCCAAAGGAGTTGAAGAAGGAAAGAAGAGAAATGAGAAGAGTGAAAAGAAGAAGACAAGGGTGAAAGAAGGGAGGGGATAGTAGAAGATGTGGCGACTAGACTGAATCATCCTGGCCGCGCCTTACCAGGACTCCCGTCTATGAGAAGCGGGGGCCGAAGTGGTGTATTGCCTCGCCCGGGGGGCCCCGGAGGGTCCAACCCTGCCCCGGGTTCGGCTCAACCACCAGGATGCCCTTTTCCCCAGACACGGGAAAGCCACGCACAGTGAGACGTGGGCGGGCGAACCCGCATGGCTCGGGGTCCGTGGAGACGCCACTCTCCAAACACCTGCTTTCACAGGTGCCCCCTGCGGGGTGCTATCACGGGCGACGACCAGAAGTGACTCGGGGGGCGTCGACATTGACGATGTCGAAGTACACGTT
This sequence comes from Ixodes scapularis, assembly GCF_016920785.2. NCBI lineage: Eukaryota > Metazoa > Arthropoda > Arachnida > Ixodida > Ixodidae > Ixodes > Ixodes scapularis. Next base: position 1,570,003 of record NW_024610039.1, read on the forward strand.
GTAAGTGTCGTTTCTCCACTGATTAGCGATGCCACGTGGAACCAGTTGGCTACAGAAACGAGCCTCTCTAAAAAATGTCCTAAAAGTCCTCGAAACTGGAAAACCAATTGAGGGTAAGTGGAAATCATTAGATGGAGAGCTCTCACAAATAAAGGGAGTCCTCATGAAAGGCTGCAAAGTCGTAATTCCGGAGAGCATGAGACGGGAAATGCTGAAAATAATTCATCAAGGACAAATGGACGTCAACAAGTGCAAAACAAGGGCGCGACACCTTGTTTACTGGCGCGGAATGAATTCAGACATAGAAGCGTTCGTGCAGAAGTGTTCTGTATGCAGAAAGCACGCATATAGTCAACCACGAGAGCCCTTGATGATGCGTCCTGTGCCAGACCAACCGTGGTACCGCGTAGGAATAGACATCTTCGAGCACGGAGGGAAGTTGCACTTATGCGTATACGACGCTATGTCTAACTTTCCGGAGGTCGAGTTACTCAGAGATACTTCCGCAGAGACTGTCATTGAGGCAGTAAGTGCAATCTTTGCGAGGTACGGCATACCGGTGGAGGTCTGTTCTGACCATGACCCACAATCTTCAAGTCACGACTTCGCGTTGTTCTCCAGAACGTACAACTTCAAACACGTCACGTCTAGTCCAGGGTTCCCACGACCCAACGGTATAGCAGAAAAGGGAGTACAGGTGGTTAAACGAATTTCAAAGGAAACCAGCGAAACTAACAAAGATTTTTGGCTGGGACTCCACAAGAATCGGGTCCAGCACCTGCCGAGGTACTTCAAGGGAGAAGGCTGCGAATATCGTTGCCAGACGCCCATGTCGGCCCTGGTTACCACTAAGACAAAATTGTTGTACAAGTTAATAGTACTGCGTTTTTCTGTTAATTTTGTGCTTTGCATTATTTGATAATGTTAGTAGTTCCTCTGCTGGTTTTCAGGTTAGACCTACAAGTACTCATGTGCTTTTGCGGACCTGTTTGTAACAATGTATATTTCTTCGTGCAATAAAGGTATATTGTTATGATCATTATCAACCACCCACAGCAACTTTCCCGGGAGTCGTGGCATACACAAACTACGCCAATAAGCGTCAATAGATACCTCTGGGCTTTATTATTTACGTACGTCCACGGCCTTCCAGACACGACCAACGAAACAAGAAATACACCACCGTAAAAGAGGACGAAAAGGAAAACACTGCTCCTCAACGGCCACCGTCGCAGTCACCCCTCAAGAAGGAAGAAGTAGGCATCGGAACCTAGGTTTACAATTAAAGGCTAAGTTGAACGACCCTTACATTTTAAGTTATTATGTTGTATTTACGTTTACACTGACGGAAGTTGGCCTGCCTCCATAGGGGACATTTCTTGTGAGTTCTAGATAAGACGCTTAGCCACTGCAGTATAACCGCTAGCCTTGGGTACTTAACGTGCGCCACGCAGTAGTGATACACGAACGGACGCCGGTACCATGCTCATCCAAATGGGAACAGGCAGATTTGAGGATTGAACTCAGGATCTCTGCGGTCTGTAGCGCGAGCTTAGGCTCCACGTGATCCGTGCTGCGATGCCCTAACAAACTCGGCCACCGATTCAACTAACCGGACACAGACAGATAGTAAAATACATACGACCGAATCCTCGCAATATGATTGACTGATCCGTATTCGGTTTCCATGGTAACCGCTATTTAGGCCGTTTCAGAAATTCCAAGCATCGATAGGGTAACTCTGAACCAGTAGCGTAAAAATCGATATGAAGCTTCATTGTACTGAATACGTTCCTTAACATATATACATATAACATATGCTCTTTGTACCTTTTTTGTGAGTGTATTGATGTGGTACGCTCTCTCCTGTCATATCCGGCGATGTCGAGGTAAACCCCGGGCCCGGACCTGACCCTGATACCGCAACTACTCGCAGTAAACAGTCGAAACAGATGGCTCTTACTAGTACGCAATCACAGGCCTCACCGGACGTCATCGCACTATTAAAAAAACTAAGCGAAGGGCAGGACTCACTTTTACGTGAAATGCAGGCCACAAAAAAAAAAAAAGTATCGTCTACTGAGCAAACTCTTTCTAACCTTTCCGAACGAATAAGTGGTCTAGAAAAGGAATGTTCTTCCTTCTCTTCAATTTCAACTGAGGTCCAGACCATACAGTCTAACATGTTTTCTAGACGGTGGTTTAAAAGCGCAAAGGACTAAGAAGAGGAGATCCTTTGCGCTTTTAAACCACCGTCTAGATGTTCAACCAACTAGCCCCGCAACTAATTCTGATAACATGTTTTCAATGACTAACAAAATTGCCTGCCTGGAAGCGCGTATTGACGACGCGGAAAACAGGTCTTGCCGTAATAATTTAATTTTTTACGGCTCGCGGGACGTCGCTGGTGAATCTTGGCAAGATTCTGAAAAGCTAATAATTGACACATGTTCAACTCATCTTGCAATTGACCTGGAGCCACCGAGTATCGAGCGCGCCCACCGGATTGGCCGTTTTTCTCCCGAAAAAAACAGACCGATAATTATGAAGTTTGCGTCAAGGAAATCCAAAGAATTGGTATTTTCTAAAGCGCAAGGGAACGCAGATAAGTGTAGGGGAGGAATTTTCGCCAGCCGTTCGCACAGCCCGTAATCACCTTCTTGCTTTTGCACGCTCAAAATCATGCGCCTTTAGTTTGCGTTTTAATAAACTTTTTATTCAAGATAAGCGGTATTTTTATGATAGTTCTGTTGCCGAGGTAAAAGAATGTTCCCCATAACTTGATGGCCAAAAGTGTATCGCCAAAAATCGAGAAAACATCGTTTTTGTTCACTAATATTCGAAGTGTCATTCCGAAACGTGACGAGATTTCTGCACTCATATCCACAACTAACTGCGACTTCGTCATCTTAACCGAGACATGGTTATCATCAGCTGTCGATGATAGCGAAGTATTTCCTCTTATGAATAACTTTACTTTATTTCGCGCCGACAGAAGTGATAGGCGAGGTGGCGGTGTCCTAATCGCTGCCAAAGATAATTTAAAATGTTCTCTGATTAACGTTGCCTCTTCGCTTGAAATGTTGTGGATTTGTTGCCGCGTTTTCTCGTCCCCTGTTTTGATTGGAGTATGTTATCGCCCACTGGGAAATGACCCATCATTCGTACCCATTCTTAACGACCACATTGTTTTGTTGAAGCGTAAATATCGTAACGCCGAAATGTTTTTATTTGGCGATTTCAACTTTCCATGTATTAATTGGTCTACTGGATTACACACTAATGCAGTCGAGCGTGATTTTTATGATATGTGTCTTAACTTAACCCTTTCTGAAGTAATAAAAGATGCAACGCGTGTGTCCTCCAAGTCATCCAATATACTAGACTTAATACTTACAACTGCTCCTGAAACGTTGGATAGTATATTCCACCTTCCCGGTATTAGCGATCATCAAGTAATACTGGCTAACATCAAGCTCTCATTTAAAAAAAGTCCTACTCAGCAAAAACTAATAATACTTTATGACAAGAGAAATTATGAAGCTATTAACACTGAACTACAAAATTTTTACGATGCCTACGAGGTCGGTTTTCCAACGCGGGATGTTAATGATAATTGGCTTTTATTTAAGGATGCTATGCGGGATCTAATTAATTTATATATACCAACGCGTCTAATTAAGTCAAATCCGCAGGCACCATGGTTTAACTCGTCACTAAAGCGTCTTAATAATAAAAAGAAAAGGTTATTTAGGTCGGAAGTAAAAATAACACCCCCGCTGCATGGAATAAATACAACTCTGCCGATGAAGCATACAGGTCCGCTTTAGAATCCACCAAACGATCATTTTATTACCAACGCCTGCCTAATATGCTAATAAACACCCCAAGACAGTTCTGGAAAGTTGTCAATCCATCTCCAACAACATTAATTTCTTTAATTGACAAGGATGGAATAAGCATCGATGTTGAAAACTGTGCTAATATTCTTAATGAAGTGTTCAATTTGGTTTTTACAAAAGAAATTGTTGGCAATCATCCTGTAACTTCTGCCTATAACTTTCCAGTTCTGTCAGCTATCGAGTTCGATGAAGAAGGCATCTACCATATAATCAAGAATCTGAAATTATCATCTTCAGCTGGTGTCGATGAGCTTAATTCAAAAGTTCTTAAAAACACAAATACTCTTACTAGTAAAATATTAACCCTCATTTTCACCCAATCACTAACTACTGGCTGTATTCCTGACGATTGGAAAGTGGGGAAGATCGTTCCAATCTCAAAAAAAGGCAACAAGTTCTCTCCTTTGAATTATAGGCCCATCTCGTTAACATGCATACTCTGTAAAATCATGGAACATGTAATCTTGTCAAAGCTGGTATCTTTTCTTGAAATGAATAAGTTCTTTTATCCTTATCAACATGATTTTCGCAAAGGGTTTTCATGCGAGTCGCAACTTTCCGCTTTCATTCATAATCGACATTGTAATCTTGACAATGACAAACAAACTGACGCAGTTTTTCTGGATTTTTGCAAGGCCTTCGATAGGGTTAACCATAACCGACTGATGCTTAAACTTTCCCAGCTTAACTTAGATGCTAACGTCATTTCTTGGATTAACTGCTTCCTTACCGGTAGAACCCAGTTTGTACTCGCTAACAACCACTCTTCTTATCCTTCTCCCGTCACGTCTGGAGTACCTCAGGTGTCTGTTTTACGTCCTCTTTTGTTTTTAATATATATTAATGACCTTCCAATATCAGTGGTTTCTAACATTCGTCTTTTTGCCGATGATTGCGTAATATATCGAGGGATTATTTCTCCCGCCGATAATATTATCTTGTAGAACGACCTAATAACCATCGAAAAGTGGTGCACAGGCTGGCAAATGTCACTCAACGCTGATAAATGCATGCTCCTTTTCTTCCACCGCCGCACTAACCCAATGTCATTTGTGTATCGCTTAAATAGTTTCGCCCTAACATCCTGCACATCGTATAAGTACCTTGGTGTATATCTCACCCTAAACCTCTCATGGTCAACTCACATTGAGCATCTAATTAAATCTACTAACCGCTCTTTAGGTTTCCTCAAGCGTAACTTAAAGTCAGACCCACATCACCTAAAACTTCTCGCCTTTAAAACACTTGTTCACCCTAAATTAGAATTTGCTTCATCTGTGTGGGACCCTCATCAGTCATATCTCTCTTCCGACGTCGAGGCAATTCAAAATCGCGCAGTCAGGTTCATTCATTCAAATTATTCGTATAACACTAGTGTCACAGCGTTGAAGAAACAAGATAACTTACAAGATCTCAGCATACGCCGCAAAATAACCCGTCTTCTGCTCTTTCATAAACTATTTAATGACGCTACTAAGTGGGAGTCATACATTCAAGTAGCTGCTGAACGCCATCTCCGCAATTACCATCCTCACCAAGTCATACCTGCAAAATTTAAAACAACTACTTTCATGAATTCATTTTTTGTCAAAACTGCTAAGGACTGGAACGATCTTCCCCGTAAAATCACTTCACTTGCTGACCCATTGAAATTTAAAACAGCTCTCCTCTCATTTTTCTAACTTGTGCATATGTTTATGTTGTCCATACAGCCAGTATTGCTATCATCAGTATACCAGTCTAACTAAACAGCAGTATCATATTTAGAATTTTTCTAGCATTTATCTAGCATTTTTTTGAACCTTTCATTATTTTTTGTGTGCGTTTACTGTTTAATTTTTATTTGTATTGTATAATTTGCAAGTCCTTATTTGAGTGTCTATTTGTTACACTGTTTATTTTGTATTATCTACTTGCATTTGTTTATTACACGACCACCATGCCCACCCCTTATGTAATACCCCGCAAGGGGTCCTTAAGGTATGGAAATAAATAAATAAATAAATAGGCTGTTTCGGCACTCTGTGTCTAATGAGCTTATCCATTATGTCTATTTTCACAGATCTCTAACCATGATATCGCCCTTCCTGCGTATTTCAAGGCAGGAAAAGTATTTCTTTACTGCTGATAAGCCCCGACGAATCATGTCGAGGCAAAGCAGGTGTTTTTGTGGTCGGTGTGTGGATAGAAATATCTGGGTATGTAAGAAATATCTGGGCGAAGCAACCTGTCACCAGGTATTTGGATCAGCTCACCAAGAAAGAAAGAGAAACTTTTAATTTCACGGACCAAAATGGTGACCATACAGGAGGCTTGGCGCTACTCTCCCAGGATTAAGTAACAAAATGCTTAATGCGCATGCCTTGCAATTAACATCAAATGCGCCAGTGCACAAGATGCATACTTCGCGGGGCCATTAGAACAAAATGGTGGCGTAGCACATAGAGATGCTGCCCTTCGAAACGAAATGGTGGCGGAGTACCCGCAAGTGACAAGTGTCTTCAGCTTTCGCAGGACAATGATTGACACTAATTGTAAGAAACGCGAAAGGTAAACTTTATCGAGCGTCTTTAGGCTGTACCATACCATGTATTTCTTTCCGCGTGTGGTGATGAAGTCACCGAACCATATGGCGCATGTTTCATAATACTTTGGTTACTAGAATTATCATGCAGAACCCTTGCTCACTCAAGGCTAGAGACATTTGTCGTCATCATTTTTTTCAGAATAGGGCTAGTTCTTAAATCTCCGCAAATTAAAAAAAAAGGTGTATTAAATATTTAGTGCAGAGGGCTCATTATTTACACTTACGCAATTGCATTAAATTGTGGGGAAATAGATGTTATACTTTTGTTATGGAAGTATTTTACGCAGTTCATAGGTCAGTGAGAGTGTGAATCATTTGTGTTTGGTCTTTTATTTTCAACAGCGTTGATTTGTGAAACGGGTAGTTGCATTTTGTACTAAAACATGCTCCTTTTCTCAGAATTGCTTAATAGTTGAGGTCCACCATTGGTATTACACAGGCATGCAATCATAGATGGCTTCTTTTTTTACAAATTATATTCGAACTCCGTTGATTACATTACAGTTTTAATTTTTGAAAGTAAAAGTAGGTGCTTTCGAACGATCTAGGATGCTGTGCATTTCACCAAGTGAATATTGACAATATATAGACCAGTGTCCGCGCCAATTCCGGGGCGCCGCCATGTTTATCTACGCTCGCGCCACCACGCGGAAAGAACTGGCAGGCAGGGAGGGGGGGCTGCGTTGGCGGCGATGCTTTGGGTAGCTGGATGCGGCAGGCTGTCCGAATGCACCGACACATCGTGAAAGATGTCTTCACCAGAAGCCTCTGCGGCCCGTTCTTCAACAGGCAAGATGTCGTGAACATTCGAGAACCCATCTCGATCAAGGAAAATAAGGGAAAACCTTTCTTGTCTTAGATGTTCTCGGTGTCTGCTGACCCTTGACATCCGCGTTTCAGTCCGGCTTCATTGCGTAGTAAATATTTCGCTACCGCTTTCTTGTAGCTTTCAAATGCTTGATTGTTGGCTTCTTGTATACGACATTACATTCGTGGCACGTTTGAGACCGATTTTCGCGATCTGCTTGCCTTTCTGCGGCAGCGCGGCTCTGCCGGGCCGAAATACGTGGGAGGCGTTCACTTGATCGAACGCAGTTTTAGCGAATGAAAACGAGACCACGACGTTTCATCGAATGACTAGCGAATGGGTCTAGTTACATAGACAGCTCGGATTAGCTTTCTTTTGTAATGTGGCGCCTTGTCTGCCGCTGCGAAGCGGCGTAAACGAGTTCTCCGAGTATGTTAGCACGCGTCCCCCCCCCCCCCCTTCCCACACACACACACACACTGCGAGCGTCTTGGTTCGAAACTATTAAATGCCAGTTCTAAAGGATGGTACTTGAAGTGGGAGCTGGAATCCTACGAGGTACCAGGAGACACTTACTATCGGGCAACGTAGCACGGTGCCTGTGGGGGCGGAGTCTAGAAACGCTACTGATTAATATTGTGACAGGCGATCAGTTATGATAGCAGACGAAACTTCGACTCGTTTGTTCAGAAGTTCGCGGTGATATTTTATTAGCCCTCGTTACAGCACACCAAGGATCTTAGGCAGTGAAATTCACATCACGCAGGCTCGTCCGTCGTAGTCAAATGAGCGCAGTCGACGATGAGGTGTCATGAGCTACTAAGCTTCACAGGGAAAATGTGCGTGAGAAAGAGTTTTGAGGAAGTCCAAAACACCGATCCAGCAGACGCACGTACGTACGTTTACTCCGGACTTCATGAACCCGACGGCGCAAGATCAAAGAGCACCGCCGCCATCGCCACCCCCTTTTCTCTGCACTTTGCGCGACGACGGCGCTGCAACGGAGGGCACTCGCCTCGGCGTTAACAATCCGCGAAATAGATTAATTTCCCACTCTTGAAGCCATTACAAATGATAAATGAAAATACCTCGGCATTTTTGAACATCTGACGACACAACGAACACAACTGTGCCGCTGGCTGCGTGAGCCTGACACAAATGTGCCGAGCGCCTGCTCGGCACCGTTGTTGCTCGTGAAGGCCTGCTTATTTGTAGTTGAGACGATGATTCCACATCTTTCGTGGTGCTTGCAATAACTTCGAAGAGCAGGGGAACCTTCTCACGAGGACGTTGAAGACACTCAACACCGGAGCCACCAAAGCAATCGCACAAACCGTCGCCATGTTTGCTTCTTCTTCGTCACTCGCGGCGCGGTCATCTCGTCGCGAGATGTTTTCTGGCTCGGCTAGATGAAAACCAACAACGGCAAAGTGGCGTATGGACACACGGCTCTCACATTACGGGCACTATACTCACATACCGCGGTAAACAGGACCGATGCCGGCGAAACGGCAGTCGGCACACCAGCGAAGAAGCCCTCAACGGGAAGCGGCGGCGCAGGCCGACGCAGCCCCCCCCCCCCCCCCCTCCCCGTGAGCGTCTGGGTTCGAGATTATTGTTCGCTTTTGCTCCTTGCGGTCGAGGCTAAAAAGAGCACTTCCGGACAAAGGTCTATAGGTCTGGTGTGCGCCAATTATTTCCTTCCTTATTTTTTCGAAACGAAAGCGACATATTTTAGGGAAAGCTGGATCAAATATCTTTTCAAGTGTTGTGCCCCACGATGTGCTTTTTGGTACTCTAGAACACACAAACGTTAGTTCTGCTATTATGGGTCGGTTAATGATGGCATATACAAATTGTTCAACCGCTACTACCGTTAATAAGAATGTCAGCGAAAGTGTCAATGTTTACTGTTCGGTGAGGCAAGGTTGCCCCCTATCCTTGTTATTGTTTGTGATTTATTTAGAACCCTTTTCTTTGGGGCTCATTTATAATAAATGCATGCGCGGTTTCAAGTTAAATTTGTCCGAGTTTAAAACCTTTTCCTGTGCGAATGACGTCGTTGTTTTATGTACTGACCAGAAGGGTTTTCGCGAAGTTTTTAGAGTCGCGGCTTCCTTCTGTAGTCAAACGGGTAGTGTAATAAATTGGGGTAAATATACAGGGTTTTGGCACGAAACTGGTCCTCCGCGTCCGTTCTTTTCTGAGCGTCCAGTGGACAATCCTGTCGGCGAATTATCTTGGTGTGCCGCTTGAGCACTACCGAAATACTGCTCGAATAGGGGATGTTAAAACGGACCTGGCGAGGGAAAAAAAACGGGGAGTTGGAAGGGGAGGGATTCATGAATGTTTGCGCGCGCAACGGTTTGTAATTTATTTTTGATCGCTAAAATCTGGTACATCTTATAAGTGTTAATTATGTCCCCCTCAACGTACAGGAGTTGCACACGTTCTTCGCGGTTTTTATCTGGGGGTCGTTCTGGGAGCACTCCTCTCGTACCATTTTGTTTTGCTCCGTGCGTAGTGGAGGTTTGGGATAGTCCCACTTTTTCATTCGCCAGATTGTATCGTGTTTTATATTTTTGCGCGATCAAAATAATGCATTCTTGCATACATTCCTGCAGAACCCCTTGCAGGACTATCTGCTCAAGTTGATTATATTGTCTGGTAACCGAAATTGTGTGAGTGGTCGTGGATTCGTGAGAGAAATTGTTTTATCTTTTCGGATGCTTAAGGTTAGTTTTTTCTTAGAGTACCTATGTTCAGTTAACCGTAAAAGGTTCCTTAAAACTTTGAAGGATGTTCTTTTGCCTGTACTCAATTATAGGTTGCTGTATTTGGACGGACTAGGGCAGGATGTCTAAAAGAGGGTGAAAAAAATTCCGGTTAAGCCGTCTTCCAAGTACTATTTCGTTCAACTACACTGTAGTTTCTTCCTGTTCAGCCATGGCATGAGAAGAGAGGTTTTTAGCCTCATTGTCAGTTAACTGTCTCTTGTGTAAGAAGCCAGAAACGATAGAGCATGTTTTTGTTGAGTGTCGGGACGCGCTTTTTCGGTGGGACATACTTCAGCGAACGGTGACGAAAGACCTTCACCTCAATCCACATGGCAAGTGTTTTTTTACCGCTGGAGAACGAAGGCGTGGTCCCGTACGATATGTTCATGCTCCTTGGCCTCCACAACCTCTGGAGGACGAGGAAAGAAGTGAACAATGCAGACGTCAAGGTACGCCCCGCTGGAGACCATTTAACTGAAAGTGCTGCGTGTATATTCGCGAAGTGAATCGCGCCTTGCAAGAACTCCCAGACTGGATATTCTAACTAGATAAATTGGGATGTCTAAAAGGCTTGTTGAATTTAGAAGGGGGGACTTTGCAGAGGTTCACGCGCTTTCAGCATTTTCATATGTGGGTTTTTGTGTTGTAGCGTTTTAATGTCTGAAGAGGCAATAAATTAAAAGAAAATAATGGGCTGTCTAAGGGCGAAATAATGACGCGTGAGTTAGCAATTCAATAAGCTCGAGTACACCCCAAAAGTTAGGAGATCACTTTTCTAATAACACACTCCAAGTTTTCTAAATATAGTAAGACTTAATGTAAGAACACTAAGGAAAAAATAATCTGGAAGAAAAGCAGACTAGGTCGTCTCTATTGAAACGAAATCAAACAACTTTTTTCGTAATTCACAATGGGCGATAAAACAACGTTCAACGAAAACAATCGCCGCTAGTAAGCGCAGGAACAAATTTTGTTTTTTTCGAAAAGATGAATATTTATTGCGCCGTCAGCAATCAAACACAACATAAATATAATTCGAATTTGAACTCAGTCGGAAAATGTGGCGTTTTGTGCTTATCCACTGTTTTAACTACAACAATATAAAAGAAAAAAAACGCTATAGCAATAGTGTTTAAGCATGAAGCCTACTAAAAGCACTTGTTAAACTAACCTTTAGCTCGAAGCGAAAAAATGCCTGCGCCTTTTTTTGCACCATCCCTTCACAACCCTTTCTTTTTCCGTAACAACTAAATTGAACAGAGTCGTTCCTTAATCAGAAAAGAAGGAGGGAACGTTCACATAATATTAATAATCACAAGATAAATCTAAGATGGTGTTTAAATATCAGAAATATGTCGGAAATGTTTGTCTTGATGCATATACCGTTTATGCAAAAATGCACTGATAAAGATCTGTTGGAAATACAATAATACTAGGTCACCTAGGAAGCACCTGGCGTGGCGAGTCTCGGACATCTTCCCATTGTTTGGCAGCCAATGGGATTTTAGCATTATCCGATAAGAACCCCGAAGCACCACTGCATGATGAGCAAACACCCAAGGAAATCGGGCGCGTAGCATAAACGCCTTTTCCCACGCCAACTGACCATATCAACTTTTACGGGCGGCTTGATAGCAATGTGATATAACTTAATAAATAGCTAACATACGTATCGAAGACTAATGAAAAAAATAACACTCAGCTTTTGCAGCAGGGCCGACAAAACAAGGAGTGTTTTCTTGTATTGTTTAATGCGTACATTATCTACTTTATTAAGTTGTATCACTCGACTATCAAGCCGCTCGTAAAAACTGGTATCGTCGCTTCGACGTCAGTAGACTGAATGTCGAATATTAGTTTTTGGGGTGTTGAATGTAGGACAAGAGGCGTAAGTACTACAGCGCCTACTTCGAAGAAGTAAAAAACATGGGCATAACAAAATGGTGGCGCTCCAATATGGTTTTCGTTCGCGACATGAAAATCAGATTTTGCCCCGCCTTGACGTATCCTGTTGACATCTTGACTTCTTGTCAACAATTACGAACTAAGGTGTGAGAAAAAAAGTGGAAGTTTGAAGCGATTGCATTCATAAACCAACATCGTCGCAGTTGAAGCTTACAGCGCTGATTTCTGCCGAAGAAAGAAAAATTAATTCAAACAAAACCGTGAAAGTGAGCATTTGTTTAAACACGAATTGTGACCGCAGAGACGTTTTTGATCGCTCACGTAGCAAATATCAACGTATATTTCTGCCAAAGCAACCCCCCTTCCCCCCTTGATTTCCACAAACGGCATCGTTGTTCGTTTGTCACCAAACATAAAGCCGATATTTCAACAGGTTTCCCTCTGCTGTAAACCACACGCTTACGTGCTTGCTTTCGTTTGAGACATTCAACGTATTTATATTTCGCTTCAACTTAAGTTCAAACACAGCCTATGATACGAGCTGATGGGGCGAGTCAGACAGCACCAAAAGAACACCATGATGGTGGTTAGGATGTTTCTGTACGAGTTCTGTCTTCGCTGGACCAATCATTATTAGGATATATCTAGTAATTGACGCTTTTCACGCTGCTGGATTGCGCTCATTATCATGTAGCGCCGGCTGCGTCTGAAGTTAAGATGAAACAAAGTATTGTCACATAAATCTAGGAAATTGACATTCTTATGGTGACCCGTTCTGTACGCCTATTGTTAACCAAGAGCTGTTTCGACCGCATTCGCCCAAATCATTATCGATCTTTCAGACCGTAATCAGGTGCTTCAAATTCAAGTCACGTTCCGCGGCGAGCATGTCATGAATCATCCAGACAGCGGAAGAAACCGGCTCGTAAAAAAAGAAAAAAAAACACATCCGAAAGAAAACATCTGCCTTTTGCGTTGCATCTACAGCACAACGAATGCGAAGAGGGTTCCCGGTTCTAATCGTGCCCTTGTACGAGCGATCCAAACCGGCCGCGACGTGGACTCATTGACCACCTGTATCTCTCCCCAAAGGTACACAAATGTCTCGCATCGTGTGATCTGTGACCCATTATCGACGTTCCCTCACCCCCCCCCCCCCCACCCCCCGCCTCTTCTTCGGTCTCCTCATGAAAGAGGCATCATCGAAGGTACGCGTCTCCTTTCCCCTCGTTTGACGGAACCGCTGTTTAGTCCGAATCTCATCGGTCCAATCGGTTTCTGCGCCTCCTTCCTCCTCCCAATCTTTTCCACAGCCCACAACGGCAAGCGACAAGCCTCATTAGGGTCGTCAAATAGCCCTCCTTTTTTAGCGTCCACGGTGACCGACACACACACACACACACACACATATTTTGCGGCGCTTAACCCGGGAACAGGGTCGGCATCGGTCGAACGGCAGCCCCTTGTCTCATTGAAGGAGATACCCTTTTTAATTGTCCCGGCATTCGCGCTTTATAACAACTCTCTCTTTGTATCGCACAGAGACGCTCTCGCACGGAGGAACAACCGTGACTAATGGGGAACGCGCGGTATCCTATGGATCCCTTTGGTGGCTGACCCCTACACTCCGTTTCAGCTTACGCTGGAGCACAACGAAGGCAACGATACCTTCCATCCAACCCAACGTTGCGAATATATCGCGTGACGACAAGCCGTGCGAGTCACTCTACCTCCACCCAAAAGAGTACGTGACACTAAAAAGTCCTTTGATAGGACTCGATAGCGCGTGGCGCCCTCCACGACCCACTGTAACCTGAGACGTATAGCATAGGCGCCAGACACCCGTGTAATTTTGGGAACGGATGGGTTCGAAGCACGGCGCGGACCCATATACATAAACCACGAGCATTGCCGCGGGAGGAGACTGATTCACCGGACGAGCTATACCGCCGCCGCCCCCCGCGATTTCCCGATTGGCGTTAATGAATTTCGCAGAGAAGTCTGGGCATCGGTGGGCCGCCCGTATAGCTCACGCGTGCAATCGTCTGCAATTCGTATATTAGCAATGGCGTCCTCCGCTTATACATATTGCAGAGCGCCAGTGCGGCCCCGGCTCGAATATGTTTTCTATGGGCATTGGAAATGGCTGCACAAGTTTGGAGAGTGGCCGTGTGGGCGCTCGCCGGCGCCTGCTAGACGTGGTTCCCATCTCGTTTCACCGCCAGGCCAGGCTCGGGCCCGCCCGTTTACCTGGTTCCTGGATCCGCTTCTCGGTTGGAGGCCCCGCCGGTGTGATCGGAGAACGGAAATCGCATCGGCGGAGTTTGGCAGCTGCAGGGGTTCATTCGGCTAATGGGGCGAGATGGACGGGCCGCCGGCCCTTTTGTTTTCTTGATTAATGGAGAGCGGCGGCGGCGGCGGCGGTGGCGGTGCGGATGGGCACAGGTTGGAAGGCAGGGCGCAACCTCGCTTCCAATGACCGCGTGCGCTGCTGGAGGTATCGCTCAATTATGTAACACAAACTATGGGTGGACTGTATTTTTTTGTGTACATGTGTGGGTTCATGAGCCAGATGTATAATAAGCTGCACTTTCAATGCTTTAGTGATAGCACGCACGTGCGCGCGGCAAAGAGTGAGCGCAAACATCTAGTTGCACAAACACCTCACGAGGAAACAAAGAAACTGCGCCTACCAGGAATTTGACATTGCACATGTATCATTCTAGTTACTGCTCCGCTTTGAGTAATTACTCATTCCTTAATTCTCCAAGAATAACGGCACTTAAGAATGCACTTGTCACACGTAGAATGTGCATGCAAAATGTTTTCTTCTTATAACAGCTACGATGATGCGTAAGGGGTGATTCCAGAATATGCAAAGCCCTTCTTAGCTCGCTAAGTTATGAAGAAGGCACAACATACTTGCATTAAAAATATTAAAATGTCACAACCATGTCGAGCTGTTCGAACGTAGTGCGAATGAGAAGCATGTTCCGGCGCGAAGAGGACGTGTGGTCACGCAGTACTTTCCTCTCCCCTTTCCTTTTATTTTGTTTTTTAAAGACGCCATGTTAGAAACGCCACGACGCAGCTAGACTAAGAGGCAACCTAAAAATTGGGTGCTGGACACTTTTACGGCAACTTTCGTTTTCGGAACGCTTTTTCAAATTAATTTTTTACGCATTTGGTCTAGACTTACATTATAAACGTCACTGTATGCCAAGCTAAGGCGAATTACTGCTCTTCATTGGTGCAAATGTGGTGGTCGAATATAGTGGATATTATATTCACAGCCCTTTCCCGGGCACCGAGTCAGGAAGAAAGCATGGAGTGCTTCCGTTTGAGGTCACACTGCTCAAACACCATACAAACGAAGGTCTCCAAACGTGATTCACCGCAATAGACAGTTTCAGTATAGCATTGCTGGCTCTTGCGTACGCAATACGCAATAGTATAGCGTACGCTAAAAATGACCTGCTCGGACCGAATTTAGTTGTGCGTTACGTTTTCGAGTGAACACCGCGCGTGATCTTGGTTAAATTTGATAGAGCCGCAGATTTCCGCGTGCTTATAGCGCAACCATGCTCCTGGAATGAAATATTGAAACAGAAAAAGTGTCCAATCATTTTATTTCAGATTAAACCAAGCCACAGCTGCCTCATCAAGCGCGCTTTTCTGTGGGGCACAGAGGCTACGAGTACGAGTGCGTAGCCAAATTCGATCACGGAGCCTCCGTAAGTCGTCCCGTGGAAACGGCACCTTTTATCAATGCTATCGCGGAATGAAAGTCATGAGCCTGATTTCCAGTGCATAGCGATAACTTCGGTGATATCTTTTAGAGTCGTTCGTCCTTCGGCGATGAACTGTGGGAATAGGCTTAGCGTTGAGCAGATCGCAGCGTCGACGCACACTGCGAGCGGCGAACATTTCCACTGTGCACTCCTTCAGCTGCAGGGCGACCTGATTCGACCGCGGTAGGTCCCAGAAAGAATCGCCGAGCTGAACACCACGCAATTTCACGTAACACAGAACTTCGAAAACACCACGTCGCCCTTGCTGTGCCAGTCGAGGAAACCGCCATCTTAAAACTGGCGCTCTCGTTGGGTCCGAGATCTCTCGAGAGCGTCCCGCAAGGCCCGCTAGCCAGCAACGCAAAATCCTCAGCGTTGCGTGCGTACGCAATACGCTAGCCCTTCTATTGCGTTCTGCGCATGCGCAGTCACGATTAGCAATCTCCTTGCGTACGCAAGGCTATAGCGTACGGTCCACTAAAACTGTCTAATATCCGTGGTTCGAACGCCGCGTGCCAAGTTTCACCTTAAACTCATTACCATGCGGCATTTGCAAGACGAATCTCGCGGTGACTCGCGTTCAAATTTGTATGCAGATTGTTCTTTTTCTAATTATTTATAAGCAGTGTGACCCGGGCTTTAAAGACGCCATAGTTATGTCCATACGCATATCATAGCTCGGCTGTGCGCCGAGCCAAGACGGCGCGATTCCCGGTGCTGCGGGAGGGGTTGGTACAGCAGGAGACTTCTTGAGACGTGACCCCGAGGCGTGGCCTTGCCAAGACCTAACGACCTAGAAGCGTGGCTTCAATAAGACCCCTCAGCGTGTCTCCAATAACCCTTACAGAAAAAACAAATCAGGCTGTGTATAGAAACCCTATTCTCCTTTTGACGACCCTTTAACCTTCCTGTTGTCACGTCGTATCGACCACTTTAAATTCGCCAATAAATTGAGAAAGTGAAGGAGACAAGTGGTGGGCAGGAACATCAGAAAGAAACGCCGAGCTCTGATTAGAAGGATTAGTGGGTAGACCTAAAGCTAACTGCCTTTGTACCGACTGCACTCGTCAAACGCGTTAGAACGCGGAACGCCGGCGTCCGGCGTTTGGATTTTGCATTCGAACGTTTCAACCATAGACTCCTCTATACTCACAAAGCCTGGCAGTTCGACGACGGAGCCATGAGTGCTCGGTCGCAGAATCGCAGAGCGAGGATCTGGTAGCACAGAGCATTAAAGAGCCATTTCTCAAGGACCTGGATGGTAGCCCACAGCTTTTGCAGCGGCGAGGACCCGAAACACACTCGTTCGCTCGGGAGAAGTGTGTTTCAGCTACTCGCCGCAGCGGGGCGCAAGTCAAGTGGCGCCCCGCCATCAACCGATCTAGAGTTCCTGTATAGCTACCTACGGTAGCAGAGTTGCGCATCCAGCCTCGGCGCGTGGCCGTAGCGCAGGCTTTCCCGCACGAGCTGGATGCTTTGCTCCTCACGTGACTAAATTTGGCGAATAGCGGCGCCGCGCGCGCAGCCGCGCATGGAAAACAGGAGAGGAGGAAAAGGAGGCGGAAAGCAGGGAAACATACGCCGGGGCAAGAGAAGCGTCGGCGGAGCGGCCGTAAAGGTGGCTTTCTTGCACGCCAACGGATGCTTTGCTCCTCACGTGATGGATCTCGGCGAATAGCGGCGTGGCGGCGCGGGGAAAACAAATGCGCAACTCTGGCTCCCGTAGGGAGCCTATACAGGAACTCTAAACCGATCCAAAGGGCTCAGCCGGATTCATCTATCCATCCAATCATCCGTGTTCTGCCACTTCACCTTCTCCATTTCGGCGGTCGCTTCTCGTGGCGATCTGCCAGACTTTGTCAGTATATAGGAGGCTATAGTTCGACGAGTGTAGTGTAGAAAAAAGAAGCTAGATTTATTTTTACCCACTAATCATCCCAGCCAGAGCCCGGCGTTCTGACGTCCCCACGGGTTCTAGTCTCCCGCTCTCCGTCAGCTTATCGGCGCTTGACTTTCTTGCAACCAAACTCTATATAGAAAATAAAAGATAGAAATGCTATAGAAGTTTAATCGCCACGTCTTTTCAGACTTACTTTCCTCATATTTTCAAAGAATGTATATAGACTAGATTTGATAGAAGATTAAGATGCAGTGCCAAGAAGCGATACCATTCCCAGAAGGAACCTCATTGCGGAGGCAGCTTTATTTCAAATGCGACAATTATTTATTTCTTCCTTCAACGCTTTAATATTACTTGAGAATAGAAAGCAGTATACTCGTGACCTTTTTTTATCTTCTGGTGTGGTCCTCGTTCAATTATGGCCTCTCTAGTGTGGGATACATATGCCCGTAGAACAGTAAGCACCAACAAATTACTACAGTTACAAGTACTCCGTGGAAAGTGTATTTGCGATGTCTGCGTATGTGCACAAGAAAAGTGT
Organism: Ixodes scapularis; assembly: GCF_016920785.2. NCBI lineage: Eukaryota > Metazoa > Arthropoda > Arachnida > Ixodida > Ixodidae > Ixodes > Ixodes scapularis. The sequence goes on from NW_024610039.1 coordinate 1,588,214, forward strand.
TGAGTGCATTTTTCCATGGATGCATTGTGAGAAACCTAGAAGGAATTTATTAATTTTTTTCGAGAAAAACTAACACATTATTAATTGAAAGGAAAAAAAAAATGTATGCTGGGTTATATCCGCACCCCTGCCCATTTCGATCTTAATGAGCATCGTACCGGTGTGCGAGCGGGTATTACTCCTCCGTGGTGCACGTAGAGACCCCAGGCTAGCTGTTTGTGCTGCACCGGCTAAATTTCTCATTTACAGCTGGGAGACAAGTCGCCCGTTGAAGCAGACTAAGTTATAGGTTGTATACACACACACGTACACACGCATGTTCTTTTTAATAAATTTAAAAAAAAATGTTAAAACCTTATATGTTTCCATACAATTTGTGTCTGATCTCTGTACACTCAATTATATAGAATAGTTACAAAAAAAAAAAAGAACGCCCACAAACCTATGAAGAGTATAAACAAAAGTTCGTAAGATATCTTTGGATTAACTATAGCCTATGTACACTGTATCTTAGTAACATTTTGTACAAATTAGATACATAGTTTGTAAGAATAGACATGGCAGCTCGCCAGCTCTCCGGTAATTGCTGCTTGCGAGATACCGAATGCCGCGACGACTTCCGTTAGAAGCTACTTCCCGCTGTAAAATCAGGTAGTTTTTCGCAAAATGTTTAGTGAGCTTTTTCACATAAGGACAGCACCAAGGGGCGAAGGCGCAAACTACACTTCGTGAAATTGGATGAATGAATAGATAGACACATACGGCTGAAAGCATTTAATATAACGGTGACTTGTATTTTAAACCAGCTTTCGGGCGATAATCACAAACTAGAGTTCAACAGTCCGTCCTCGATCTCTTTTGGTATTAATAAGAAAACATTAGGCTGAAATATTTTCCGTGAATCACTTGGCCGTAATTGGCAACGACCGCGATTTTCTTTTCTACGGCAGAATAACTTTTGCTTTGAAAATTTTGCGATTGAAGGAATGAATGCAAGCAAGAAGACGTACTATCGGCACGTTCTTGTAATGACACCAGATCTTAGGCCAAGAAAATTGAAGATGCAAATTTTTTGAAATATATATTTGGTAGTATCTTGCGGGACCAGCGTTTCTTTCCAAAAGGACGTCGTTCCGCGCCATAACGTAGCCCACGTTTGAAGAAAAATGACCACTCAGGAGGTGATAAGCATAACAGAGAGCATCACCCCAAGAAGCTTCGGCCCTTTCCGCTTCTCTCCAGCAATCATAACGCCAGCACTCTTTGCTGTTTGAAAAAAGTGAGTGCATACGAAGACCTTTTTTCTGAAACAGGAATTGTATGGCGTGCGCGATAAGAAAGGTTAGAGACTTCTAATTCAAGCAGTGTATTGGAGCCAAGTTGTAAATCTTGATGCATATCCAATCATCTTTGCTTAGGTAAAGCAAGACGATACGTGACTTATTCGAAAACATTACGAATATCAGGAGTAAAGCAAAGAGACACGACGCAAAACTAACACCAACTTCGCCCGCCAAGGAGATTCAGATGCATAAATATTATTTGATAAAAAAATAAAACAAGCGCGACATTACTATTTCTACTAGCGTCTCACGGGCACCAGACTCTACTCCAAATTTACGGCTATCATGCTATTCATTTATGCGTATATTTGCTGAGTGAGCGGATCATTGCGAACGAATCCCAATCACAAAAAACAGCCGTGCGACGGCGAATATTTGCACGCGACGCGAAGCCTGTCAAACTTTGCGCCTCAGCGGCATGCACCGAGATGCAGCGTACGTACTAACAGCAGCCTATATCTGCCGTTGCGGCATCATTCCCTAATCACCAAAACTCAGTAATGTACAAGATGTGTCGAAGCAAAAAACAACAACACAAATAACACCAGAAAGCAAAGCATTTTCGCCGTGCAAACAAACACCGAGTAAGCGGTAACGCGCACAAAAAAAAAAAGAAAAGATAAAAAAGCCCCAGCGCACACAAAACCGTTAGCACGAAACAACCCCAACAATAGCACCCGTTGGCAAAGTGCAGCGTTAGCGCTGCAAAAGCAAAACTTCTTCGCGAGAGCGGGTCCGGACGCAGCAGGCTGTCTCTTCAGCTTGTCTCGACTTTACAATTCAAATGTGTCTCCCGCTCATTTTCCCCCAGGAAAGGCATATACCGGCGCGAGAGGACCCCTCTTTCCTTCCCTTCGGCGACGCCACCGAGCGCCCGTCGTTCGATGCAGCCCTAAAGCAAACAGGCGTCAACGTCGGCCGGGAAGCGTGGAACGCCGCGCCCTAAGGAGCCAGGCACCGGAGCCCAGTCCTACTGGGGACCGTAGAACATTAGCTCCCCATCCATCACACTGGGTCCGTACGAGGAGCCCTGCGGGAAGGCTAGACCGGAGGCTCTCTTTGAGGTACTGTGTAGACCGTGACGGCCGAATTAAGGGCACTGGTGATGCTTTTGTTGTTTGAGAACGGAGGGAGGAGCGGACAGTTGGCCCTTGAAGTGGTTTCGCGCGTGTGACTTACCGCAGCAAGGTTATTTACGGAAACCCACGCCCATTAAACATTAGAATAGAATGCAATGGCTGCCGGAGGGTGTGTGCTGTTCAAGACGGGTGCGGGAATTCGATTTTAAATTTATTCATTGTCAGTTGCAATTGCAACTGACAATGAATTGCAACGGGCAATAATGTTAGACTATGCTTTATTCTTTCATAATGTGCGATCATGTGTGCCGCTGTCGGCTGACTTCGTTGTCGTCGGGGCTGGTATGCGAGACGTGTGTGCTGCATAGGCTTACTGATTGAAGCTTCACCCGGCCCGGTAGCGCTGTCTTTCAGTCTTATACAAACCAATCCCGTATTTGTGGGATGCCTACCTTATCAGATCCGACACTGTCCCGGCCCGGCTCGAGGCGGCACGACTGTGGGAGATGAAGGCACGTCTTTCCTGGTAAGAAACCGAGGCTTGCTTCATCTCCTAATTCTAAAGCCGCCTTCATGCAATTTAGAAAGAAAATAAAAAAAAAGTTTAATTTGGCGGCACATGAAATCTTACTTTAGCAGTGCCTTCACTGGCGTCACTAAAAGGAAAAACTATTCGAGAAGAGAGCAGGGCTGAATTAATATATTTATATGGTCTAGTGTACACACTTAACCGCACCACTCATTTATTTTATTGTTTGTTAGCTTTGACCACATTGGTCAAAGCCATCGAATGGTCGGTAACAGTCAACGACCAGCTCCGTCTGAATGCACGCAGAAGAAACTCGCTAGAAATATCGGCGAGGCAAGTGCGCAAGGTCTCAAACTGTGGCACAAGCTCAACTTCATATTGGGGACACGACCAGATCTAAGTTTTTGGTGGATTACAAACATCAGATCCCATGTTCAAAGATTGTTCATTTCAGTCCGGAAGATGCTAATTTATATGTCTCATGACGTAATATATTCTATTATTAGGCAGTATCAAGGTATAAGCGTGTCAAGTATGTTGATGTACTACGCTCCTAACAAAAATAACGTTGGTAAGCCGACAGACAACAGACGTTTTGCTAAATAACCAAAGTACGACGGAGCATGCTGCAGGTTTAGTTACACGCGGTCCACATGCCTAAAATGCCTAAAACAAATGGCATCTTGCACGCGCGTACGCTTTATTTTGGGTGCTTTATTTCGAATCTTTTATAGCGAAAATGCGAGCATGCTTGGCATCTGTACATACATTCCCAGCATTCTACTTGGTGCTTGGGTAATTTAAAAATAAGTTCATTGGAAGGATACCGGTCGGAATTATATTCCTCAACTCAGATCGCGGTAACCTAGAAAATGATCGTTGTAGATGGGCAGAACTGGGGTCATTTTTGTCATCAAGTCAAGGTCACGTAATACGTCCTTTTTACGTGCACAGAGTTTGCTTAAAAAAATTGGCTGCTGTGTGAATTCACGTTTTAAAACTGCAATGCGCGCTATTTTGTTCGATAGTTCTTTGTGTTTTGTTTTCTTTTTCTCTCAGAGGAACGTTTGCAGATCTCTAAAAAAAGAAGACGGGTGGTCTCTTATTTACGATCCGTTCATGGCATGCTGCAGCGTTCTGCTAAAATTGTAGTTGCCAAAACAAAATACAAAACATTGTCATGAGTCAAGGGTGATGTATGAGACCGTTAATTAACTTCGCCGTTGATGGTATAAAAATAAAAAAAATGCCATCAGGAGTGTGTGGACGTGGTTCGTGACTTCAGTGCTTAATTTGATTGTAATCCTTTTTTTTTCTCCGTGACTATCAAATGTTTGGTTTGACGGTGAAATTGCTGGGCATGATTTCTTGTCTTGAGTTTATGACCGTTGTGTGGAATGTTGTGACAATAACGAGTGTATCGACAGATGAATAAAGTACAAACGAAATGTACTCTAAGTGTTTACGATCAATATTTTAGAGGAAGTTTCCCGTATGAGTCCCCTATACACGACCGTCCAAGAGGACGAAAACCCTACGCCGTATGACTATACCTCAGAAAGGTCGTTGCGGGTCCGAATCACATTCATTTTAGTTATTGCGAGCTGAGGATACTCGCCGTAGACGAAATGCGGATCGGGAATCGGGACAAAGAATCGAGCGCCGAAGCGAAAATGTCCTAAAAATATTCATTGGTGGGCTAAGAAGGCGCGCCAGAAGAGGCAACGGTGCAACAATTGTAGCCAATTTTAGTGCGTTTACTCGGCAGTGTAAACACAGTAAAAGTTCTGGAGGCGAAAAGGGACATTCTAACTTTGTATTATCGGGGCCCGCTAAGGAAACGTTTGGCGTAATAAGTCTCAGGAATGCCATCATGGTTTCGCTGCCAAAAAGATGGCGGCATACGCTGATAGTAGCACCAAGGATCTTATAGAAAAGCGTTGTGGGTCAATATCATAACCCGCGCTATGGGTTTCGTACATTGACAGTGTCTTACATTCTCAGAGTCTATGCATACTGGCTATGGAAAGCCATCATACTTTACGGGAAGCTGAACTAGAAACTGTGTTTAGTACACCACAACGCGCTGGTGACAGATGCGGCTGCTCTAAGCTACGAAATTTCGCCTCCCTCCCCTTTATCGCCCACCCTGGCACCTAGGATGACTTCTGCCTCCTTCCTCTCGTAAAGAAGCCTATGGGTGGCGAGTGTTTCCGTGACGATGTCCAGGTGACTGTCGAGGCGATGCACCGCCTCGGAACACAACAATTAGGAGATTTACGCTAAGGGTATCTGTCGGCCCTTCGATCGCTTCGATAACTTCGTCGACTTTTGCGACGCGTACGCATGCTTCAGATTGGCTAACCTCAACACTGAGGCTCGCGATCGTAGCTCTTTTAAAACAGAGTTTTATTCAGGATTTCAGACGGATTTCAGGCAAAAAGTCTCACGCTCTAGCGTGCCCGAAAGGCGTAACAAGCAGGCCAAGGCAACGCAAAACAAGCATAGCCTATAGCTGTCATTGCATACTCATTCAAAGCATATTTAATTCGCACTTAATCGGAGAAATTACTCCTTAATAATGCCGCGTGCGTGGCGGGGTTTCCAGCGCACCGTGGTGCCACCCGGACACTTTGGGTTCGAACCCCGCTCAACTCGGATGCGTCCCTTATAAGTCAGTTTTTTTGTTTTTGTTTTTTAAGTTCCAGCTGATCCTTTGCTGTCATTGGGCGTACTGGTTTGGAGCATCCCTAGGTTTGTGCCCCGGACTGCCCGACCAGAATGTCGCGAATAAATATAGGAGATTAACGTAAAACTATCAATCAACTTTTATTGGGGCGACCTTGTGCATACAAACTTAAAGGTAACGGTACCACATTTTCCGTCAGAGAGGGAACAAGGACTTCTGAGCATTCCGACACCGTTGCTTTTATACGTGCAGCAAATGTAGGAGTGTTCCGAACTTGAAGCGACTTGTCGGCGCTCGCCGTAAAAAATAAGTGTTGTAGCGTTTCTCGTTATTGTGATCGCCTGATAATAGAGCGGAAAATCTATTGAGAGCCCCAAAACCTGAATGCGCTCTAACAAACAGCATGGTGACACGTCACAATGAATACTAAATAGCAGACATCTTCTTTTTAGGTTAAAATAAATTATCAGGTTCGTCATTCGCCAAGCTCCCTCAATGGATTGCAGCGAGTGTCTCTTCGAGTTGCTTTGTGCACTCTTACAAAAACGGGTACCGATAGTCCTCTCTTAGGGGAAAAATGGTCTTGTAACCTATGTTCCTTTAGAAAAGGAGAAACTTTCGTCCCTGAAGCAAGGGAGCAAATAGTTCCTCCGTCGCCTGCATCTCATTCTGGCGACTCTGAATCGAGCAAATCGAGCTCACTGAGGCTTAACAAGGACGCTACGTCGCTTGTACGGGACGAGAGGAGCAGCAAATAAAACCGTAACACGAGCTTGCCGCGAACTGTGTTTATTTCCGAAGCCAGATTCTCCCGCAGGTACAGAAACTTCCGCTTCGAAAGCAGTTACTCAGTCTTCTCGTCGTCAGCACTGCAATGTTAAAGGGAGACAACCGATACCCAATTACTTCGCGCCCTTTACGTCTTAACTTTGCTGTTCCTCGAGTCACTATTCCTTCGTCCACCGCACATCACGGAGAAATGGCAAACCAATCCGCGAAACCAAAAGCTCCTCTCAAAACAACAAACTGGAAGCCGCTGTTCATCGCGTAGCGTACAAAAGAAGTTACATCGCTTGTCACCAGATGGCAGGGTCAAGCAGAGTAATTGCAAGTAGCTAGGGTAGGTGGCACTAGGTACTACTTAATTCATCTTCTAGAAAAAATATTTATATTTCCTCAGGCCACCATTGCGCATCGGGATCTTCAGGAACCTGTACTATAGATACATGTAGACAAAACCCCATTGCACATAATTCAAGCATCAGGTGAACATACATTAAGCGCATAAACATACATGAGACAAACCATACAGCAACAATACAAACATTAATACAACGGCACACTAATCCAAAAAGTACAGGCGAGCTCTGCGTTTCCGTCTTTTATACTGGTCGGTTTGAACGTACGAAATTTCTCGGTGACTCTCTAAGCAATAAAAAATATTCCCAGCATGCACATTTTTTTCCAGCTATGGCATATCACTGAGAGTATTTTGAAAGGCTCGAGGGAAGAATCTGTTATTAAAAACTAAACGCTCGATCATGTTGAAATTATTTCAAAGTCCATAAATCAAGCCGCTCCAATGCGGTTCGAAGCCATGAGTTTGATTCCCCGCAAGGCACATCGTAGCCTGTATATCTATTGTAGCGTTTGTTTTTCTATTTGTGCTGTTCGCGCACGGCTGCAATTGCCGTCTTGAAATAATCTCTGTAGAGCGGATATGCACTCAGCTGGAAGCGATGCCTCACGGGCAGAGAAATTGCTTTTCGATCAACCTGAATCCAGACTAAGCCGCGACCTGCGGCAGGTACTAATTGTACGGAGGTACGCCGTGGCGGGCTCAAAAACTTCTAGCGCTCATCCCAGCGCGCCGCTTAACCAGGAACCGTAGTATATTTAAACAGCAAAATAAAGGGTAGCTTCTATTTTTCTCGATTTTACCTACCATTCTATTTAATGCTGAAATTCTATACTGTAAATATACGTACTTTCCGCCATAATTTCGAACTGTTCAGTCCTTTCCCCAGAGCGCAATCACTCTCGACGAGGAGACAACCGACAATTACACTGGCTGCTGTACGATAGGAGCTTACTGTTCAGATTAGCGTTCCAACATGACTATCCGCAAGTCGATCGATTGCACGTGCCTAATCCATCAAGTTGTCTTAAACTTTTTAATGTAAATCGGAATGTGAACCTGGGACACCCCGCCCCTTCGATCATGGCCCGACCAGCGGCATCAATGCCCGACAGTTTACGTTATCTCATCTTGTTGTTACATGTTGTTACACCACTGATACGCGAACACGCGGTCACATCGGCGATAATTCCAGTACTCTGTTCACAGCCCACAACACTGCCATCACGATGTTGTTGTTATGCTGCTGACACTCAGAAACACAGAACCACGTTGAACGCCGGTTGGCACTCGACATCGGAAAATAGAACCGAACTCAGCACGGAAGGCACCCAGGCAGCCAGCAGCAAAACCTGCCTGTCTTGTACGCAGTTCCTGCGATTTCCATAACGTCGAAAATATCGACGCAGTTCCGCGTGGTTCTGCTACTGTAGTTCCGCGTGGGTCCCGCAATCCGCCCTTCGTAATCTGGAGACGGCCATCATACCCAGTATACATAGCGCTGCTGGCACCGCTCCAGAACTTTGCTGTTTCTAGCGGTTTCGTTTGCTCGTTTGATAAAATTAGTGATAAAAACCGCAATGCAAATGTTCTGCACGTTTGGACTAGAAGACGGAAAAACAGGCGGCCTTCGCTGCGGCTGAAGCTCAATCAACTCAACGTTTATTGAACAACGTGCGCGACGTGCTCAAAAACCGAAACCGAAAGAAGAGTCGGGAGGGCAAAAGCTTTCTCCCGTTTGCCTGGAGAAGGAAAAAAACGTTTTGCTCCTCCCTGTTTCTCGTGTCCGCTTGGGGGCGCGTCAGTAGATGGGAGGAAGACGCGCCGTTGCTCCCTTTTTCCTCCATTTTTTACTTAGCGTGTGGGACAGCGGAAGCTCCAGATTTTCTAGAGTACATGACGTCGCGTAGGTCGCCGTCATAGTTTGCCGTCGTGGTTCGTCGTCGTGTTTCGTGGTTGTGGTTCAACTTCGTGGTTCACAGTTGTAATTCGTTGTTTGGTGTGTCTTTGTTCCTGGAAACTAGCCATTGTTTGATATAACTTGTCAATGTCGGTAGTCATCGTCGGTCATTCTTCTTTTCTTGGTCCACTTACGATCGTAGCCCTCACCGAGGGTGCTCATCGACTTCTTCAAGGAAGCGTTGGACGTTGGTGAACGTTATCTCAAACCTTGCTCCAGAATGTCACAAATAAAAATGTGATAAAAACGTGAAACTTAAAATGAACATTTATTAAGGCGAACTTGCGCCTACAAACGTAAAAATAACGGTACCAGCATCTGGCGTCGTAGTCGTAATGCGACTGCCTTGAAGATACCGTTAAAGTAGTATTTAGGCCTGCGGCTGCAGTTCGTCAGTTGCTCGAAGTATATGTGCTTCTTGGAGTTGTCTTTTTAGCTCGGGCATGTGACTTCTGCGCCAGCGTATATAAAAAATATACCGTGCCGTGACCAGCGCAGCCTTGTGCAAATCCTGTCGGTGCGCTTTATCCCGCCCGTTATCAAACACTTTTCAGATTTTTCACCGCAAAGAGACGCACCATGCGGAAATTTTCGACTAGGTCTTCTACAGGTTTTCACGGGCATGTGCCGCTATTCAGCCACACTCAGACAAGTAAAGGCCATACAAAACTAAGTCGTTCGTTGTCAGAGACGTGAAGGGCGGAAAGATTAATAGCAATGCCGAGCAGCGCCCGAAAGCAGAGTGGCGCGCTTTAAAAATATGCGTCTCGACAAGGCGGCTCGTGAAGCAATTAATCTCGGGCGAGCTAAACAGGGCTTGTTATCTCGACAACCCAGACACGGGAGAATTTGCGAACCCGAATAACACGTCCCCGAAAAGCGAGACCCGGTCGATCTCGCAAACCATTAATTTTCCCGCAACTGCTCGTGCAGGTGAAGGACCAATGCAGTGTCCCCTCACGGGCTTTGGGAAGAACCTGGCGAGTGAAACGGGAATCGATGCTCTAAATTATACTCAATCGAGAAATTAAGTGCCCGCAGACCGGCTCACACATAAATCTATATCGCAGAGCTGTATTAGCATCAGGAGCAGCGCTGATACCCGCTGACTTGAACGTGCCTTAGTATTGGTATAGCGCTATACCAGGGCTGTATCACTAATACAAAGCAAATTCACTGCTATATCAGCGAGATCGGCGCTATTTACAACCGTTAGCACTGATGTAGCATTTTCTGCGCATGTCTCAATAGGCCTTTACAGAGTTCATTTCGCGAGGTCTACTAAAACAATGGGCGTGCTGACCGACAGCCACCGTCGTAGAGCAAGAACAGACACTAAAATGTGGCCCCCGGCGCTGTTCAGTTTTTTCTCGAAGTCGTTGGTATGACCGCTTTCCCGCAAAAGACTGGATACGTCCTGGTACTTTTCGGCCCCCAACATCTCGCCAATGAAATCCGCTCCTCTGACAACTTGACACTAGACGACACTGTGTGGGAAGAACCCACTGCGCGCATTCTGTAACTATTCATAGACCAGTACTGGAAAGCCAGTACGTGGCTCAGTAGGGTCAACGAAAAATTCCTCCAAATCCTTCACATGCAACCAGCGTGACAAGCTTCACGTGCGACAAGCGACAAAACGTAAACAGGAACAAGCGAAAAAGAGACCGCACAGCTCATCCAGGTCTTCTTTTGTTCAGGGGTGATATGCCGCTACAATAAATACTACCCAGCAGAACGCCAACGCGACACCGTCGAGAACCTTATCAAAGAAGCGATCCGGCTTATTAAGTCCTTTCTAAGTATACCTGGCTCCCGGACCTATGCACTCACAGAAATCTAAACAAGCACGATAATGTAGTTGAACAATTCAAGTATGCCCAGCGGATTGAGCTGTTAAGTAGTAAGGCAGAGCAGGCCATTCTCCAAGAGATAGGGCGCCTACCATTGTCCGCACCACAACCACCGTCTTTTCCACCACCATTCTGGAAAAGACAACTCACATTAACAGCTGACGCCTCCTTACGCTAACGCATGAACGCCAAGCATCCAGAGCGACGTACCTTTCATACCAAGGCGCACAAACGGCACGTCGCCGCCCTGGAAGCTTAGCCTTAGGTCGTTTACTACACGGACACTGCTAGCGGCCTCGTTGGTACCCACGGACCACCGCCAGAGCCGGCTCCGCGGGTTAACGCATCCTACCCGGACGTGTTGTGGCTAGAGTGCCTTCATGTGCGCTTCGCATAGAGTGATGCCAACTGGCTGTTTCCCTCTCCCACACCCTCTTCCACCGCTATTTTGTTCCTCTCATTGTTTCCCCGTGCGCCGGAAAGTGGCCTTTGTGTCCATCGGTCATCCCATCCGAAGGAGAAAATGCTAATCCTCCCTCCGTGGGTTCCACAACGCTGCTCTGAACTTCTGAGATAAGGTGCTTGTTTCCGGGAGGGTTATAAGCCCCACGGATTATCGCCGAGAAACAAAATGGCTGCTGGTTTGTCGGCGAGTGGTATTACAAAGGGTGGAATCACCCTAGCAAAGCGCACATGAAGGCTCCCTTGTTGTGGCCACTGATCTACGAGTGCACATTAAGGGCGCTGAGTTAGAACCCAGTTTACAAGCTGCCCAACACGCCGAACACAACTCAGAAACATCAGCACAGACTTGCAAGCACATTACTAGGAGAGCGGTCACGTATTCGATTTGGCCAGCAACAGTGTGCACAAACTCTACGGCATCACATACCGCCTGCACTCCAACCACCTCCAATGCCGTGTCGAATGGGTACCAGCCCAATCGGGAATTCAGGAAACGAATGGGCCTATAAATAGACGCGTAAAGCACTAAACAAATCTTCCGCGCCAATCGTGCCCCCCAGTTAGAATAAGAACTTAATCGGTTCCTCGCAACCCGACGACATTAAAGCAGACCTCAATGAAAGAGCCACGTTCACCAATCAGGAGGGGAAGAAAATACTCCATAACCTGGATACCACGGCCTCCAGTTTGAACAGGCACAACAAAATGGAACCCCCAATGCTTGCAGGAGTGAGCCGGAAGGCCCAGATAGTCGTCCGTCGTGCGGTCGTCATCACCATTATGCTGTCGGTCCTACGTGACCGCATCTTTCAAGGTGACTCGCACCAAGGCTGCTCAACATACCTAATGCGATCCTGTGCGTTGTACTTAATAGAGAGAAACATGAATCAATCAATTAACACCCCTGCCATAACGCAGCACATCACATGGGATCTCCCCGATCATGCAGCAGGTCGCTTCCATGCCTTGGCTTACATCCTAGTAGCAGATCTTCGAAGAATGGGTAATCCCGCAGGACAAGTCACCACCTGGAGTGCGACTCCTGTGGAGCCAGCACTAAAGACTCTTGGACGCGGACCGCAGACCAGAGGAGTTCTTCCCCCGACGGACATGGGTGGCGTCAAACTCCTTTAACAGGTTTATCGTAAAGTCGCGTTTGGGAGTGTTTGACGCCTTTGGCAGCGTTGAATCGAGAAACGGCCACCGGTTGCTGTGGCGTCCCTGATTTGTTCGAGGCGTGGCATCCACTTTAAGGTGAACCTTGGTGCACGGCATGGGAGGCGCGCTTGTCCTGGTTGCTTGCGACCATAGAATGGTCGGGCGAACTCGGGCATTATTGGGCGTTGCTGTGTGTATGGGGCTTTGCACTCCCCGCGCGGCGGCCGGTGTCCTAGAGCATGAGCAGCCATGCATGCATGAAATAAATGCGTTTTCTCGACTTAAGGGTGTGCTGGCTTAGGATTTAGCACTAAAGAGACATCTCGCTAAATTATCAACGCATGAAAGATAATACCGGAAACGTGAATTCAGGCGCAGCACGCTCTCGCCTTCTTTGTACAAAATATTAAAAGTAAATTACCGAAATAAAAAAAAACTTGAAAAACGCGCGTGCTGATTTCCGTTTTTTTCCGATTTTTTCTTTCTTCGAACAGTTGCAGCTGGAGATCTTAGCACATGCAGCGCATGAACCTATGTTCCCAATATTCTCTTCGATGCTGGGTAATTCTAAAACAAAAGTCAATAAGCCTCCAGCGCACAAGCTTTGAACAAACTGTGGCGCTTTTTTCTCGGTAGCACAAGCTCTTCTGATTGGGCCCCGACATACGTGTGGCACCCTCGCTGAGATTTCTTATTCTGTACAGTGCTAAAGAATGAAAAAAAAAAAAACGCTCGACGTTCTAAACCGTCTAAATTCAACGCCGCAAGACAATGGAACATGGCAGATCTGTGCCACCACCGCTAGTGTACGGGTCTCTTATGTGTGGGTAGCGACGTCGAAACATCTGGCGTCGCGACGCCTTCTTTCCTTCCTCTCATTTTCTTTTTCTTCCCTTTTTTTCTTAACGCGTCAAAGGGCGTTATTTGCCTTACGCCCTTAGATTCTTAGCTTTGACCTGTGTTTTGAGTTTGACGGCATTCGAATTCTTGTTGTTTCTTTGAACTTTCCTCGTGATCTCGCGTTCCGGACCAGAGCAGACACGCTTCTACATGTGTAAAAGATTAAGGAGCTCAAGTTTATACCACCCAAAACATGTCCTAACAAGTCCCTTTTCATAGCGCCCTTTGGGCAGCGCAGGAAGCCTACGCAGCGAGAAACTAATAAAGAAAAGGAGACAAGAGCGAGCGGGGATTTCTAAAGCTAGCTACCTTTGTCTCAGCTCGGAGCACGTGGAACAAAAGCTCGCACTGCAGAACACAAAGACCCTGGGTTCAATCCCCACCCCTGCCCGTTTCGTTCTGAATGAGCATCGTACTGTAGTACTGGCGTGCGGTCATGTATACGTCTATACTGCGTGGTGCACGTTAATAGGGAGTTTTCGTAGACCGCGTTTCCCCCTCCGCTAGACCCTCTGCAACGAAGTAGCCGCTACTGCGCCTGCGCGCCGATAGCCTGGGCTGTAGAGTTCCGGCTAGCGTAGCTGGTTGCGGAGAGTGTTGCGGGACAGCGGAAACGATCTACGAAAACTCCCTAATGACCCTAGGCTAACGGTTGCACTGCACTACCTAAATTGTTCATGTACTGTGAGTGACTCGTCGCAACTTTGAAATGGCTGACCAACTACGCGCTGTATGAATATTCACCCAGCCCCAATTATATTTTCCACTGCACTCGTCGAACGCCTTTGAATGAAAAAGCCAAACACCGGACGCTGGCGTTCCGCAATCTAACGTGTTCGACGAGTGCAGCGCAGATAAAGACAGTTAACTTTTGGTCTACCGATACTCTGGTTTATACTTAGTGTGCAACGCTATCAAAGCAACCGGCGCAAGCATGGTGCTTGATCCCGTTGAACATTTGCACGAGTTCTCGCGCAAACAAAATTATAGATGAAGCCAGGCGCTGGCTCCAGTAGCTTTGACAGGGGTGCACGTTAAGTATGAAACAGAGTGTAGGGCACCTCAATGTCCTTCTGCTTAGGTTGATGCCATCCTTTGTTTTACCTGGTGCCGCCAGCACGCGCTCACCAAGAAAAAACAAAGAAATCATCGAAAAAAAAATGTCGCCGTAGCACAGTTAGAGCCAAGAGCGCGTGCATGCGCACGTTCTTTCACACGCTTCAGAAAAAAAAAAGAAGAAAAATAAGCGTTCGGAACAGAACGGTTGAGGATGAACTCTATGGAGTGAATAATGCGACGAATAACTGACGAACGCCGCCCGACGGCAAGCCGCCGGGCAAAATTCGTCGATTTTTTTATTTTTCGCAGCATATTCGTCCCATGGAGTTCATCCTTTAGAGGTCATCATAAAATCCTTATAATGCGCGCTAGAGGTTCAACGGACGCTAGTATTTAGGCGACGTCCGTGGCGCAAATTTAAGCAGAGAGCAACGAGTCTACTTTTGCGGTGCTCCTGTGCATTCCTATTGGAAAACGAATGTCCATTGTTTCTCTTCATTTCGAAATAGCATGTAACACTTTGGTTATTTGAGTCGTACCGAATAGTATGTACCTTGATTAACATTGTATATGCGTAATTGCTTAAGTTGACGTATTTTTCTTCATCAGTGAAAGATGTTTACTTCGCTACATTTCAGTCCCAAACATTTGTCCCGCAGCAGGTCTGTAAGAACAAACGACGATTCAAGGCAAAATAACTCATCGAAAGAACCTAGAGTGTTTTCAAGGTTCGCCAGCATTCCGGTGATGCTTATATGTTGATAATATGCCAGTCCTGTTGCTATATCGAAATGAGCCTGTTGTGCATCTTTATCAGTGGATAAAAACATTCAAAGCGTAAAGAATAAATTACCTGGGCTACGAAAGGTGTCCCTTTGTATTATTTTCTCGGCACGGCAGCTTTTATCGGGCACTTGTTTTGAAATATTTCGAGCGTCCGGGTCATGCTCTTGAGCGTAGAACAAGCACCTTCGCACAAAGCAGAAAAAGTAATGCAGTACTTACTCATTTAATATCGTAATATACCACGTGGGCTTGAACTTATATTGATCGTACATGCACGCGTATTTAATGATCCAGTGTTATTGCGTTGTTTTTGGCGTCTCTATTGGCTTTCCAGGTTTCTTTCATTCGTTTGTCACGTGTATTCCCCCTGGTAAAAAAAGCGCCGACATCGTCTTCGCGTTAACAGTGACCTACAGTTCCCGAAACTATACGTACGAAATAGTTTTAGTACCGTTTGCAATGCAATAATTAGAACGCAAAACACCTTCACTGACTAATTATTTAGTCTGGCCGACTGAGAAGTGTTCTAAGCTAACTAGTACATACGAATTATTCCGAAAAATGGTTCTTATGATCGAGCTCAAGGCGAAAACACACTCACTTTTTCCCATAGAAATGCATTAGCGAAAGTCAGTTTTTGACGGTTGCTGTCAGCTTCAATTTGCGTCAGCAAACTAGCGCCAGTTGACCTTCTAGCGTACGTTTCAATAACACTATGGATGTCATCACCCTAAGCAAAGCGCACGTAAAGGCATCATAGGTCTACCCACTGCTCATTCCAATAGCAGCTCGGCGTTTTGACGTTCCCTCGCCTCTCGCGTCTCTCCTCTCTCTCACTTCCTGGGCGCATCGCCACACAAAATGTGGTCAGCGTTCGCTTGACGGCATTAAGCATTATTTGCTCAGAGTGATAGAAGCTTCACTCTATTAGTAATTGCTGCGGTTCTTGCGTTGAATGCGCATTGCGTTTTCTCTGCGGGCACAAACGTTTATGAAACAAATTGGTAAAAGAGAGAAGTGTTTGCCACTTTAACTGACCTGAAGATCTACAGGGTGATACAAGGAGACGCCAGGCTATTTAAATCGACCGGAAAATTCGGTTTCTTAACCTATCGCGCTATGACTTTGTGCAGCGTTGCCCACAGATGGTGCTTTTTTTTTTGTAAAATTTGCAAAGAGCGAACTTACCTGAGGAAAAAGTAAAGAAAGAAAAAGGCTTAGCTCCTTTGGAAACGCACCGACGACACCCGTCTGCAAACAACACGGCGCCGCTTCGCACGAAGACGAGAGATGGTGCAAGCGGTCGCGACGCCAACTGCCGCAAATGAATGAGCAGACGACGCCGAGAGCCGGAGTATTTAGCAGACAATGAACTGCAGTTCCTTGTTGTTACCGCGCCTGTTTTTGTTTCTGCGACTGTCGCCGCCTGCGCAAGGCGCGCCGCTTTTGAGTCGAAAAGATCGTCTGCTAAAGACGCTGGCTCTTGGCGCCGGAAGCTTGTTCGTTGGCGCAGAGCCGTGTATTGGAAGAGTTTGGCCAATAGGCGGAGCAAAGGCCGCCGCCAGCGCCGAATATTCCCCCCGCGCTTAGAGCGTAAACTAAATTTGTGACATAGCGTCGACCAATCAGGAGACCGCGACGTCGCAATATTGCAAACGGCATTCAAAGCGTGAAATAGAGGCGTTCAATCTCGGCCTTTCTGCTTCATCTCACAAATGTCGGCAGTGAAGACAAAGGTACAGGCGCGTGAACCTAGCTCAGCAAAACGCTTTTGTTTGTACGAGAACTCGTGCATAGGAGCCACTTTCCAAAGCCACACGCTCGTGCCCGTGCCTTTCTCTGCACTGCTGATGTTCGCTTGTTATAACAGCGTCCTGTGACTGGTGAAAAGAAAACAGTGCAAAGGGTGAGGCGCGCGAGCGTCTGGAGACGCGGAGTCCCGCTCGGCTCGTGCGCTGGCTTTGGCAGTGCTTTCTTTCACCGTCTTAAGGGGTATTCACACGAGGGAGAAATCCCGGGGATTTCTCCCCGGCACGCGCATCCCACGACGAAAACGTCAAACTTTGCGATGTGCAAAAGCCTCGCGTTTTCATCTCGTGATGCGCGCGTGCCGGGGAGAAATCCCCGGGATTTCTCCCTCGTGTGAATACCCCTTTAGCTGAGACGCTGTTTCTAGCAAGTTGGTTTGGAGCGCACGTTCGTTTATTCTACAGTTGAATATTGGCGTGACGAAAACCTCGCACGCACAAAGTTTTCAGTTACTGAGAGTGACACCTTTTAACTCTAGCGACGCTAAAACGGCTTGAATTAGTCGTGTCACAAATTTAGAGCTCACGACCACCGCTAGGGGCTGTTTCGCGGCCTGTGGTTGGCCCCGAGATGCTCGCCTGTTCAAACCAATGTATGGCCAAACTCTCTCGATAAACGGCTCTGCGTTGGCGCAGAGCCGTGTATTGGGAGAGTTTGGCCAATAGGCGGAGCAAAGGCGGCCGCCAGCGCCGAATATTCCCCCCGCGCTTAGAGCGTAAACTAAATTTGTGACACAGCGTCGACCAATCAGGAGACCGCGACGTCACAATATTGCAAATGACATTCAAAGCGTGAAATAGAAGGGTTCAATCTCGGCCCCTCTGCTCCATCTCACAAATGTCGGCAGTGAAGACAAAGGTACAGGCGCGTGAACCTAGCTCAGCAAAACGCTTTCGTTTGTACGAGAACTCGTGCATAGGAGCCACTTTCCAAAGCAACGCGCTCGTGCCCATACCTTTCTCTGCACTGCTGATGTTGGCTTGTTAGAACAGCGTCCTGTGACTGGCGGAAAGAAAACAGTGCAAAGGGTCGGGCGCGCGAGCGTCTGGAGACGCGGAGTCCCGCTCGGCTCGTGCGCTGGCTTTGGCAGTGCTTTCTTTCACCGTCTTAGCTGAGACGCTGTTTCTAGCAAGTTGGTTTGGAGCGCACGTTCGTTTATTCTACAGTTGAATATTGGCGTGACGAAAACCTCGCACGCACAAAGTTTTCAGTCACTGAGAGTGACACCTTTTAACTCTAGCGACGCTAAAACGGCTTGAATTAGTCGTGTCACAAATTTAGAGCTCACGACCACCGCTAGGGGCTGTTTCGCGGTCTGTGGTTGGCCCAGAGACGCTCGCCTATTCAAACCAATGTATGGCCAAACTCTCTCGATAAACGGCTCTGCGTTGGCGGCGTTCGTTGCGCCATCTCTTGTTTATCGTGCGAAACGGCGCAGTGTTGTTTGCAGACGGGTGGCGTCGCTGCGTTTCCATAGGAGCTAAGCCCTTTTCTTTCTTTACTTTTTCCTCAGGTAAGTTCGCTCTTAGCAAATTTTACAGATATAAAATGCACTATCTGTGGGAAACGCTGCACAAAGTCGTAGGGCGATAGGTTAAGAAACTGAATTTTCCGGTCGATTTAAAGAGCCTGGCGTCTCCTTATATCACCCTGTAGTTACCATAGTCACTGGCAGGTGAAGAAACACGCGGCGTGATCACGGCCCAGCATCGCTGAAATCCGCAGCCAATTGCATTCCAGCAATACACGTTCGCAACGCAAAAGAAGGATTCACGAAGTGCGTGCTGTTCCGGGCTAGAAACATTGCAATTTAACCTAACCGAAATATTGCCGCGCCCAGGGCTGAGAAAGCAACGCTCAGTCACGGACCTCCAGAAAGTTCTCGTTTATTCATGTACCGCATGTAACTTCTATCATTTATTCCTGCTTTTGTTTTCTAGAAAGTGCGTGTTCATTCTCGCCCGATCACGCGACGCTCGAGCCGCTTTCGCCGAATCTTCGAGATAGCGACGCACTCTAGATAAGAGGCCGCCCGCGACCTTGTCGAGTCAGTTTCGCCTCAGCGTTCGACCTTGCTGCTTCGCCGCCTTCGACGCCCGCGACGCTCTGTTGTTATTTTTCTATTTCCTTTTATTTTTGGCACAAGTTCGCCACATTAAACGTCTATTTCTTTCTGTGTATTTATTGTTTCTTTTGGTCACCACCCGTGACATTTTGGTGGAGGTGCGGGGTACCGCATGCCCCTGCCGCGTACCCCTCCGAGGGCCCGCAGTCCAAGTCCGACGCCTAGCCCACGAAGAACCAACGAAAGCACTTCCGAGATCCGGTTCAGTCGTCGCACCCAAGGCCTACACCCGGAATTCGGACCTCTGCCGCCCAAGACTACGCAGCCAACGAGACCAACGATGGACAGCCAGTCGTCGCAGAACCCGTCCACCGCCAGCGTCGTCGTCCTGCCCGTCGCACCCCGGACTCCGACGCCTTTCCATGGGGAGATCCACGAAGACATCGAAGACTGGCTGCGACACTACGAACGTGTAGCCCGCCACAACGGATGGACGACTGAGCAGTGCCTCCACAACCTTTACTTCTCGCTTGAAGGCACTGCGAGGCACTGGTTTGAAAACCACGAAGCCTCCTTCCCCACATGGGAGTCCTGCGTCGCCGAACTCAAACGAACATTCATTAACCACCATCGTCGCCAGCGAGCAGAGGACCTGCTTCAAACAAGGGTGCAGGGCCCCAATGAAAGCCTGACCAGCTTTGTAGAGGATGTTCTGCGTCTAAGTGCCCGAGCAGACCCGGAGGCCGCTGAGGAAAAGAAACTTCGAATCCTCATGCGAGGCGTCAAGGCAGAAATTTTTGGAGGCCTGGTTCGCAATCCCCCGACGACCGTCGATGCATTTGTGAGTGAAGCCACGAACATCGAGCGCGCACTGACGGCCCGAGCAAGCCACTACCACCGACTCGCCGGCGCGCCTACTTCTCCAACCGTCGCAGCTACACTTCCGGACCTGAACACCACCGGTGTCGACAGCCTTCGGGATATCGTCCGGGATATCGTCCGGGAAGAGCTCCGGAAGATTCTACCTGCTGCAGATCGCCCAGCCTCACTCTCACTCGCCGACGTCGTCCGAGAGGAAGTTCACCGAGCTTTCCATCCCGAGGTTGCCGTCACCGCAGCAGCACAGCAGGAGCCAGCCGTAAGCTACGCCGAAATGCTCCGCCGAGCACCATCAGCACCGCGTCCGTACATGGCGCCTCCCCGACGTGTGCTTCCAGAGCCGCAGCATTCCCGACGCCAGGAAGATCGGGCACACGTTCGTCCAGAACAAGTTGCGCCAAGGAAGACCGACGTGTGGAGGACGGCTGATCGACGCCCGTTGTGCTACCACTGCGGGGAAGCCGACCATATCTACCGACGATGCCCCTACCGCCAGCTCGGCCTACGAGGGTTCGCGCCCAACGACCCTCGACCACGTCTTGGAGAGCGACCTCGGGACATCGAGGACTACCTCCGCCGCTCTTCAACTCCTGAGTCGTCTCCCCGCCGAGTATTCCGTTCGCCATCTCCCCGACGCTCGCCATCGCCCTTCCGCCGGTCTCGCCGAGACAGCCTGTCACCCATTGCGTCCCGTCGGGAAAACTAGGCGCGGCAATGCCGGGAGGTGGTGTTGCCGAAGACGAACGATGCCAAGATCCTCCAAGATCGTCGGAGCTCTCCCACTCTAACGCCGCAACGCCCCGAAACGACGTTTCTGTAACAGTGTCGAATAACCTCAACGTTATCATCGACGGCCACGACGCGACAGCACTCGTCGACACCGGAGCGGATTACTCCGTTTTGAGTGGGAGACTCTCTCGTCGCCTTCGGAAAGTTACGACGTCGTGGGATGGACCACAGATACGAACCGCCGGCGGACACCTCATCACGCCTGTCGGCAGGTGCACTGCTCGCGTTGAGATCCACGGTGAAACCTGCCCTGTCAAGTTCGTCGTTCTGCAAGACTGTTCGAGAGACGTCATTCTCGGAATGGACTTTTTGTGTGAATACGGCGCCATCATCGACCTTGGGGAGAACAAGCTGACGCTTCGGAAACCTGTTCCCTCGGCGGAAGATCCCAAAGCGACGTTAGCTGCAGTGCGAGTCCTTACCAGCCACGTAAACCTGCCGCCGCTGTCCAGTGTCTTTGTCCCCGTCGGGACCGACGAAGCCACCTGCGGGATAGCACTGTTGGAAGGAAGCGTCCAACTTCTCCTTGGACGAGGGATTGGTATTGCAAGAGGCGTAACCGAGCTCCAGGACGGGCGTACCGTAGCCCTTGTCACCAACTTCCGGCAAGAGTCGCAGCACCTTACAAAGGGTACAGCTGTGGGCTACGTCGAGGAAATTCAGGACTCGGCCGCCATCGCCGTGATCTCAGAAGACGCCTCTCCGACGCACCACAAGGGAACCACGCCGTCAAAGCTCGACATCGACCCATCCCTCCCAGGCCCACAACGACGACAGCTGACTGACGTTCTCGCTGAGTTCAGTGAGTGCTTCGCCACATCGTCAAGGCTACGCCAAACAGCGGTTGCGAAGCATCGAATTGTTACAGACGATGACGTGCCCCCTATTCATCAGTCGCCGTACCGAGTTTCGGTGAAGGAGAGGGAAACCATCCAGAAACAAGTTCAAGAAATGCTTGACGACGATATTATTCAGCCTTCAAGCAGTCCGTGGGCCTCTCCAGTCGTGCTGGTGAAGAAGAAAGACGGAACCCTTAGGTTCTGCGTGGACTACAGGCGGCTGAACGCTGTTACAAAGAAAGATGTCTATCCGCTTCCCCGCATAGATGACACCCTCGACCGTTTACGCCACACCCGGTACTTTTCGTCGATGGACTTGAAGAGTGGCTACTGGCAGATTGAGGTCGATGAACGGGACCGCGAGAAGACTGCCTTTGTCACGCCCGATGGACTTTACGAGTTCAAGGTGATGCCCTTCGGACTCTGTACGGCGCCGGCGACTTTCCAGCGGGTCATGGATACTGTACTAACGGGACTGAAGTGGCAGAGCTGCCTCGTTTACCTGGATGACGTCGTCGTTTTTTCGCACGACTTCGACGAGCACTTGAAACGGCTTAGGGCCGTGCTCCAAGCCATCAAGACCGCAGGGCTCACACTCAAGCCAACGAAGTGCCGCTTCGCCTACGCCGAACTTAAGTTCCTTGGTCATGTCGTTAGTAGCGAAGGAGTACGCCCTGACCCCGCGAAGACATCCGCCGTAGCCGAATTCCCTCGACCATCGGACAAGAAGGCCATCCGCAGATTCCTGGGGCTGTGCGCGTACTACAGGCGCTTCGTTCAAGATTTCGCAAAAATTTCGGCGCCCCTCACACATCTTACGAAAGACGCCGTGAAGTTTCACTGGGCAGAAGAACAAGAACGGGCGTTCGACGAACTGAAACAAAGACTTCAGACACCTCCGATCCTCGGACATTTCGACCAGCACGCCGAAACCGAAATTCACACGGACGCAAGTAACTCCGGCCTTGGTGCGGTATTGGTACAGCTACAGGAAGGCACGGAGCGAGTTATTGCCTACGCAAGTCGGACACTGTCAAAAGCGGAGAAAAATTACTCCACGACGGAAAAAGAATGTCTCGCGGTTGTATGGGCGATCACAAAGTTTCGTCCGTACATATACGGGAACCCGTTCCGGGTGGTCACAGACCACCACTCGCTCTGTTGGCTTGCAAACCTCAAAGACCCTTCAGGACGCCTGGCTCGATGGAGTCTTCGACTGCAAGAATTTGACATGACCGTAGTCTACAAGTCAGGACGGAAACATAGCGACGCCGACTGCTTGTCCAGAGCCCCCGTCGAAACGCCAGACTGTACCGACGTGGATGATGACGAGTGTTTCCTAGGTGCCGTGGACACCAACGACATGGCAGGACTTCAACGAGACGATCCGGAGCTCCGCGCCCTGATTGAGCATCTAGAAGGACGAGGAAGTACCGTTTCTCGTGTCTTTTCACGAGTCCTGCCGACCTTCGCTATTCGAAGAGGTGTACTTTATAAGAAAAATTTTGGAACCAGTAATTCGTCGTGGCTTCTGGTAGTCCCCACCAGCCTTCGAGAAGAGATTCTTCAAGCCTGCCACGACGACCCAACTTCAGGACACCTCGGTTACAGCCGAACACTAGCCCGAATACGTGAAAAATACTACTGGCCCAAGCTGCCGAAAACCGTCCATCTCTACACGCGATCGTGCCATGAGTGCCAGCGACGCAAGAAACCGCCGTCAAAGCCAGCAGGTCGCCTTCAGCCGATTCCCCCTCCAACCAAACCGTTCCAGCAAATTGGAATGGATTTGCTGGGCCCTTTTCCACCGTCGACCCTCGGAAACCGCTGGATAATCGTCGCCACAGATTATCTTACGCGTTACGCTGAGGCGAAAGCCCTTCCTTCGGGGACTGCTGTCGAAGTCGCGAAGTTCTTCATCGAGTCCATCGTCCTCCGGCATGGCGCCCCCGAAGTCCTGATCACAGACCGAGGGTCATCGTTCATGGCGCAGTTAACCCAGGAGATCCTTCGTCTAAGCCAGACGGACCACCGTCGGACAACTGCATACCATCCGCAGACAAACGGTTTGACGGAGCGGCTCAACAAGACCATCGCCGACATGATCTCCATGTACGTCGACGTGGAGCACAAGACATGGGACGAGGTATTGCCATACGTCACATTTGCCTACAATACGGCCGTACAAGAGACCACAAGAGTGACGCCCTTCCAGCTGGTGTATGGCCGGAAGGTGACGACTATGCTAGACTCTATGTTGCCGCACGATCCAGTCGACGACGGAAGCGATGACGCCCAGGTGGTTGCTCAACGGGCAGAAGAGGTCCGCCAACTGGCAAGACTACGAATTCAAGACCAGCAACATGTCGACGCCGGCCGATACAATCTTCGCCGGCGTGACGCCCACTATCAACCCGGAGACCGGGTATGGGTGTGGACACCAATACGGCGCCGCGGTCTCAGCGAGAAGCTTCTCAAGCGCTACTTTGGACCCTACAAGGTGCTTCGCCGTCTCGGGGACTTAAACTACGAAGTCCTTCCCGACGGAACCCGCCCATCTGCAAGACGTCAGCCGCGACCCGAGGTAGTGCACGTCGTCCGGCTGAAGCCGTATTACGAACGATAGGACTCTCCACTCTCGTCGACGAGTGAACTGTGGACTGTGAACTCCGGCTAGCAATTCTGCTGTCCTTTTGTTTTTTTGTTTTCCGTTTTTGTGCTGCATCGGGACGATGCACTTTTAAAGGGGGGGATAATGCCGCGCCCAGGGCTGAGAAAGCAACGCTCAGTCACGGACCTCCAGAAAGTTCTCGTTTATTCATGTACCGCATGTAACTTCTATCATTTATTCCTGCTTTTGTTTTCTAGAAAGTGCGTGTTCATTCTCGCCCGATCACGCGACGCTCGAGCCGCTTTCGCCGAATCTTCGAGATAGCGACGCACTCTAGATAAGAGGCCGCCCGCGACCTTGTCGAGTCAGTTTCGCCTCAGCGTTCGACCTTGCTGCTTCGCCGCCTTCGACGCCCGCGACGCTCTGTTGTTATTTTTCTATTTCCTTTTATTTTTGGCACAAGTTCGCCACATTAAACGTCTATTTCTTTCTGTGTATTTATTGTTTCTTTTGGTCACCACCCGTGACAATATCATTTTAGGCGGGGATGTAATTCAGGTAGTGAAGCCCTTCGAAATATTAGGTGCTCTTTTTACAAACAATTTATCGTGGAATGAGCGCATCGACTCTATTCATAAAAAGGCGAGAAGGGTTGTGGGTAAATTTTCCAGATACCCCACAATTTTTACCCGTCAGTTAAGATAATTTTCATTGGTCTCGCGCAGTCATACTTTTATAGCTCCGCTCTTAGGCGCCCTTTTCCGGCTTGAGCGGCGACGCCGTCTCCATCGCCGTCGCCGTCGACGTAACCGCGCGTTGCATTACGGGACGTTTCCCATAATGGTGTCATACGTAACGTCACGTGTGACGTCACGAAAGTTACCTTTCTGTTGATTACGAGGGCTACCCGGATATGAGGGTTGCGAAGGTTACCCTCGTAACGTCACGCGTGACGTCACGTGTGACGTCAGATTAGGAAACACGTAACGGATGACGTCACGTGTGACATCCCTTGACGTTGCACGCATCTAACATTACCAATATTCCCGCTGAATCTAGCAGAGAAATTTGTCCGCCAAATTTGTCGAAAAGAGTTCCCGCTGAATTTAGCGGCGAATATTTCCGCTAAATTTGTCGGAAAAATATAACCACTAAATTTACCCTCGTAACGTCACGTGTGATGACACGTTTGACGTCGCACGTAACGTCACGTGTGACGTTACGAGGGTAAAGTATTCCCGTCAAATATATTCGAAAATGTTCCACGCAAACTTTATTGGGGAAGAAAGAGGGGCGTACCCTCACCTCCGTACACTCCCCTCTTCCTCCTGAAGAGCTGCGCTCTCATCCGGCGTTAACGAAAATTGAAAACGTCTTTAATTTCATGCATTGTCACCTCAAATGGGGTAACAGTCCTCTACAAAATATAAACAAGGTTTCGACTCTGCAAAAAAGAAGCACTAAAACTGGTCGCGAATGTGTCATACTTTTATAACACAGATGCACTTTTTACTCAGTTTTAGGTTGTTAGAGCTCGGAATCTACATTATTACCGGCTCCCATTTCCATATAGAGCAGCACTAAAAATAAACCTCACTGTCTATTATAAATAGAAAACGTTACCAAAAAACACTGTCCCCTATAACACCAGCTATGTGAAGAATGGCATGTAACTACCCCCTGCACAAACCATGGCGTCGCATCCATCAGTATAAAACACGTTGAATCAAAAACCTCAGCCACAATTGTCCGTTTGATGATTTCATGTTCATATCATTTATCTTATAAAATGTTTTTTTTTATATATAGAAAAGTATTGTGTCAACTAATGCAAGGTGAAAGGCGCCGCTGTACATTCTACTAAGTTGGGAAGTTTTTATTTCACAGTGTTAGATAAGTGCTGTACCGGAACTGGCATCTTGGTGCTCGGACCTTTTCAAGCTGCATTTGTTGCAGTTTTTCCTCCAGCTACAATCTTCATTTGCGAAATCAAATCAAATTGATTGATTGATTGATTGATTAAAGAAGCGTGCACTTAATCAGTCACTCTTATTGCTTTCTGAGCTCTCGGTGACTAGGTGATAAGACGGGTACGATCGCTGATTCGCCAGAGCTGAAGCTTTTCTCCAACCTATTAGATCGCCACAACGACGCCCCGCCGACCAAAGCACAGTGTCGTATACAGTTGAACCTGTCAGCTCTACCTATTTTCCTCAAACTTGAAATTTATGGCGTTCATACTGGAGCAGCTGTTTTGTTTTTATACTTTTATTATTATTGAGTTAATTTCCCAGCGATGCGTCGGGGCCTGGATTGATATTGCTGGTTCGTGACCCTCTCGTGTCACGAACCAGCAATATCGCGACATTTCGGCACACGCGACAAGACGAGACACTTTTGTAGCGTTGGTAAGAGCTCGTCAAAAAGGGTGTATTACAGGGGGATGATAAAAGTCGGAGAATAAAGGGGAAGAGAAGGATCATGCACGTAAGGAATGGACTTGAGAATTAGAGAAGGTTCTTGCAAGAGAAGAGGGAGCTGCCAAAAAAGATAGCCTTGAAGGGTAGAGCAGAGATGGAAGAACGAGCTCATCAGCATCGATTACGGCGGGCCCAGTGTGGAGCTCCCGCGGCTGCTGTAACTGACTCCAAGGAAGTCAGACAGTGGGGGTGCGTTATATCGAGCAGGATTTCTCCCCGTAAGCTAATCTTCCCGTTTGGAGATGGGCGACATGAGCTCAGTGCGTGTCTTAAGCGATTCAATCGCAAAGGATACGGGGAGGACTGGACGGTGCCAAGATGGATATTAAATCTCAGCATATGCCTCACGGGAAAAGATATCTAGCTGCATTTTCATTTCGATTATTGTTCCCTTAAAATGCCCGAAGGGGGTTTTACATAAAAGGAAACAAGAGAAAAAACACGTTAACTTACACTAAAAATATATATTAAGTAAAACAGTTATTAGCAAAATGTTTAGGAAAGTACTAGCGGAACGATTACTAAGTGCCATAACCATTATTGTCGGCCCGCACAAGACGCGTGGTATAAAGGGCAGGAGTATTGTAAAGAACATGCAGGTTGCACGAAGTATTTTTTTAATTTTGTGACACTATGGAAAGAAGAGTGGCAATGCTACAAATCGTCCTTGAAAAGGCCTTTGACCGGGTGTACCATCAAGTTCTTTTTGCTATTTTAGATCATACAAATCTCGGGACAGTTTCGTTTGAGGATATACGTATGGCATACCAAAATTGCGCAACCCGTCTTGTGGTGAACAAATCTGTGACTGAGCGCGTTTGTCTTTCCTTCCGTGAGACAAGGCTGTCCGATTTCGCCGTTGCTTTGTTTGTATGTTTGTCGAACCATTTTGGTTTAAGCGTCATTCATAGCACTTACATTTGTGGTTTTAAGCTGCAGACTGTTGAAGTCTGCCACTTGTCATATGTGGATGACGTGACAATTTTTTGTATCGACAAAGACAGTCTAAAGAAAGCCGTAGAGATGACAGAAATGTTTTGCGGCCATACGTGCACTTCTGCTAACTCTGGAAAGTGTGTGGGTCTTTATCACGGCGATTGACCTTCCACGCCGCCTGTGTACGAACGCATTGCGTGGGCGGATTCGCCTTCTCGGTATCTTGGGGGTACCATTGGATCACTATCGCAAGACTGACGAATATTGGTGTGACGAAACTGAGGCTTTGCGCGCGAAGGCAAACAAGTGGGGTGGCAATGGTTTATCAATTTTCGCGTGGGGATCTTTGAGTAGCATATCTCTTGCTCCGAATATTTGGTACCTGCTGCAGGTGTTACATTGCTCACGTATTAACATTCACCGCATTCATTGTGTATTTGCCGTTTTCATTTGGAGTTCGGTATGGGAGCGGACGATCCGAACGAATACTTTTTTGAAGGGTCAATGTTGGCGGTCTGGGACTTTCCCATTTGCTTGTAAGACAGATGCTTATTAGCTTTATATTTCTTCGAGACCAGAAAGATTCTTTCGCTGCGCAGCGCTCTTCCGGAGTTCATTTTGTCGTCAGGCGTAGACGAAATTGGTTCTGTACGCGGTTATCTGAAAGAAGTCGTCCGTGCTTATCAGTTTTTAGCGACGCGCTTTTTTTTGTGGAATACTTGAGCGGTGTCTCGCGGAAAAGGTTGACAAAACGTTATTGATTTAATTTTTCCTACTAGTTTTTACTGTATGATTTTCAGGGAAGGCCCGGGGCAGGAACTGTTAAAACATGTAAAAGACTGGTCATTCCCGCCTCAACCAAAACTTTTTTTTTTTTTTTTTAAGTTACACATTCAAATTTTACCTGTCAAAGCATGGCTATCCGAGAAGGGAGTACCTATTTCGTGGACCGATAACTGCATATTATGCAAAAAGTAGAAAATCATCGAACATATTTTTCCAGACTGCTGGGATGCAGTGTTTTTCTGGGACGTCCTGCAAAAGACGCTCAAAAAGCACCTGCCTTTTACGTAACACAGAATTCGTTTTTCACCTGTTCAAGGGGATAACGGTGTACCTCTAGACATGGTAATGCTGATGGGCCTTCACAGTCTGTGGTGGTGTCGCAGTGCCGTGCGCAATGCGGACGTCGATCTGCATCCTGTGCACAAGTATTTTGCAGAGCAAATGTTCTTTATGAGGGAATTGTATAAGGCCCAGCAACCTTGGCCTGAATGGTTGCCACTTCTTGAGGGGCTTGCTAACCTCAAAAAATTTTAACATTTTTGCGTCAGCCAGGTGGGCTGATAGTTTCAACCTCTTATTTTGAGTGTATGTTGTTGGCTTGTCGCTGTCAAAATCAAGCAATAAAGATAAAAACAAGTGCGTAGCTACCGCCCTTGACTTTAGCGCTGAGGCCCTGAGGTCGATTCCAGGGAGTTATGCGTTTTTATTTATTCTTTCACTTTAATATGCTGTACTGGTAAATTTGAGAACCCTGTTGGCTTGTTCGAGGTCCGAATGTTCTAGTCGCCGAACATTTTGCACCGATTGTTTCAGAAGCCAACGCCAACGCGTTTACAAGAGGGGCTCCGCATAGCGAGTCGCAATCCGTCTCGCCCCAGCGCTCAATCCTGCTGTTACGCCGACTTCGATGCCCGCGAAACTCTGTGGTTATCTTCTATTTCGTTTTTATTTTTGGCACAAGTTCGCCATATTAAACGTTTCAGTTTCCTAAGTTATTCTTTGTTTTGACACCTCGTCGCTGGTGACAATATGTTGGAGGGTGCGGGGTCCCTTGAACAGCTCCCACGACGTTGACATCTGGCTTTTTCTCTAATTTACCAGAACATTAAACTCTAACAAAATATTAAAAAAAAAACGAAACTCCCAGGAATCCAACCCTGGTCCTCCGCGCGAAAGTCAAGCGCGGTAACACACCGTGCCACGCATGTGCTCGCTCGCCGACGCGGGTGGCAATATTCACCTTTAAAAATCTAAACTTTTAGCGATATTCATGATTGTATTGGGCGATTCAGACGAGCGAAATGCACTGTTACCCCACATTGCACGAGCGTTTTACGACAAACTTAAACATTTCAATCTAAGAAAATCTTTTGTTCGAACTTAACAACAGTTGCTTCTGGATGTTGCTGTCTGCAAGACGAGCAAGTGAAGAAGAGGGTAGAGCTTTTCGAAAGTTACTTTTGAAAACTACAAATCCAACCTTCGTGAAGGTTGGATTTGTTGTTCAGTTCGAAGGCGGGGGAAAAGGGGAGGGGATCAAGGTTAATTTTTGTGTATATTTTAACTGACCAATATTCGGTATAGAAGGACGTGTTCCATCTCTGGTAACCTGTTATTTTGCTGTAACTGTAGGTCTTTTTGAGGAAGTTCAGTGATAGTTGTAGTCGTCTTTAGATTTATGATTGTATGACGATTTCCGGAAAATAAAAATGTTGCTCAGTTTGAAACGTCCCTCTTTTTGTGGTATTCATGTTACAAGGCGCAAAAACACGGACACAAGAGAGAAAGAGACAAACAGGCGCCACTCACAACTATATTTGAAAAGTGCAGAAAGAAGGGAATACAATCCTCGTCATCTTCATCTCGTCCACGCACGCGCTTAGCCATGTGACAAACGCTTATCGCCCAATTTACAAAAACTTATCAAATAATGTAACCTCGGAATTATAGAGTGCAACAGATGTGTCACTTACGCATTGTGCAACCCTTTTTCTAATGAAATACGCCTCTAATAACTCGCGCGCTTTTTGGCACTTGCCTCTGCCCAGAATCGCTGTCTCAGAAAGACGTGGCTCACACCCTCTCACCGCTCTTTTTGTGTCTTTTCCTCCGACTAAAATTTTACTTTTTGTACCGCAGCCTCGGGCACGAGAAAAAGAGAATTCATGTCCACTAGCTCTTCTGCACCCCACTGTTACCAATCGTTTACCAAACAAAAGAAACCCCAAGATAAGAAACCAAAAAAGGTAACGAGATCCTAGTGTTTGTAGAGATATTGTTTTTATACTTTTAGAATGTATTTCTTCCAAGTAAAATACAAATTACCCCACTGGACCAAAAAAAAAAGGCCTCTCCTTTTTTTGTTCCAGTGAAAATGTAACGAGCTCCTGTTCAAGTTCCACCGATGCAAAATGGAAGAATGGCGTTCCTTCGTTCCTCCTAAAAGGAACACGTTCCAGGAACGCCATTCCTTGGAACGCCTTTCCGTACAACACTGCTATTAAATCTCTCACACCCTCTCACAAAATCCCAGTGGACCTCACAGACATTTGTTTTTTGGGTAATGCGCAGCTTATTCCTCAGTGTTATACAAAGGTAGCAAACTTTTAATAAAATAGAGTATCCGACAATAAAAAATAGGGGCGACTCAAAAATGCTTTCTATAAACAAGACAGCTTAAATGGTTTTTTATCTCTCAAGAAGGAGGCGAGAACGAGAACTGTTTGGCATGCAGAAAAAACATTGATATTTTATCATCCGTGAAACGAATGTGTTTCTTGTATTTGCATTAGCTTTAAGGATAATGTGTTGTGTGTGTGGAGTGGAAGTGCGCAAGTAAATTAAGAAAAAAATTACCATTTAGAGCAAATTGCCAAAGAGAAAAGCGCGGAAATGAAGACTGTCTTTAAATATGACAAGTCAAGCGTCAAATGCTTTGCCAATCTGCACCTTAAAAAAAAGCAAACAAAATGACCGCATCTCTACGTGGTGAATGACGTTGATTGGGGCGAAGCTCTGACGGTGCTGATGATACTGATTTTATAGTTTATAGGTAGTGCTGATAGTGCTTATTTTTTTATTGCTCATAGGTAGTGCTGAGCTCCGGGTTGCGTTTCGACTTCATTATTACCACTCTATTAGCCCCGAGAGCGAACACAAGCATCGCCGCGGTCACCACGCCCTGATTGGGTAAAGGTGTACCGTGACGTCAGGGGGAGGACTCCGCTCCGCGATCTCGCATCGGTTCGCTTCCCAGCACCGGTTTCCTGGTTTGGCGCTGTGCCGCAAGCTCTTCGAGGAGCTGGACTTCGTTTACCCTGTGTGCAAGACGTTGAGTTAGGCCGATATCTACGTGCTTATGTACATTTTATAAGTTTGCTTGTCCCTTTTACTTTTAAAATGTAGTTACAAAACCCGAAAGCAATCGGCGGAGGCAATTCCACCGATGAACCTCCCTGTCCGTCCACACGACACAAGGATCTCTTGCGAGGGGTCGGTGAAACTTGACGCAAATGTTCCAGATGCTGGAATTCTGTTCATGTTCATGATTTAGGACGATATTACATCCCGCTTTGAAGGCATTTAAGTGGCATACATATCATGAGCCTTTGGGTGGTCGGCAGATTAGCTCGCGACCCCGACTCTGCGCTGCCACTCTGCATGCGCTGGCTCGCAGAAGTTTTAAAGGCCCTATGTTTGACTATCTTTAAAGTGCTCGTGGAACAGGGTTGTTTTACATAAATGTAGTTTCGTCGTGAATAATTATATAATTTATACACGTATGCAGGCATATTTCTTAGAAGATGCACAACTACTGGAAATTAATTTGTATGGTAGCAGCAAAAGCGGCCGAATCGCCCCCAGTTGCCTGTATGATATGTATTGAATTGCCCAAAATATGCATAGCAATAGTGCCGTCATGTGGAATGTTCATACATTTTTCCTGGCATTCTTTGTTCCAGGCGTGGGTATTCGAAAAATACACCGTTTAGTCTGAATTGTCACTTCCAATTAAAAGAAACACTGCTGCAGGTCCCCAAAAGCTTCCTCAACCCCCAAACTCCCTACAGCTGGGCTCTCTGACAACAGAGTAAAACCTGAGGAAAAACAAGCATTCGAACGTTTGTCCAGTGGTAGATGCAGCACTAGTAGCAGCAAATGTGGAACCTGTGAAGGGCGACACTCTGCGTGAGAAAAGCTTACGGTATTTTAGCTTCAGGACAATTCGATTTAAGTAAAATCTCAATTTTAGGGCTTAAGGGACTAATGACAAGCTAGATAACTTCGCTTACGTTTGTTATACATTACTCGAGGGTTGATATAAACAAGTTCACACATACCACCCGCGTAGTCCATTGAAATACTATCCGACTCCAGCAAAGGTCAAATGCTAGCAACGTATATAATAAATGTTCCTTGTTTTTTTACTTTGCCCCTGCACTTGGGCTGTCTTACTTGTGATTCTCTCCCCATGGCCCAGACCGTATTTAGCATGTTGCTCGAGCAGCATGCAGCTTTTCTGCTTCAGGGATCTTGTTTTAAAGCAGAGATACAAAAAAATAGCATACATAACCTGCCGATTCGTTCAGACCATCAGCAGCATTTATTGTGCGAGATATAAAGTTACGGTGATGCTCCTCCAGTTGTGGTCATAGTTCTTTATTTTCATTTACCAGATGTGATTCATGCCCTGTCAAGCATGCTTAAAAAGTTGCTTAAAATTTCGCCAGTAGCTACAAGCCGTACCTCAATAAAGGCACATATAAAAATTTACACTTCCTACGAAAAACACGCCAAAAAAAAATTAAACAGAAACAAGCGCGCCGACAGCTAGCGCCGTCACAGCCTCCACAGGGCGAGCGGGGCGAGTCGGGGAAAACTTCTCTCCTCGCCGTGACGTCACCCCGGTTCGCCGTAAGGGGGCGCCACGCGAACTTCTCGGGGCTAATGGTCGGTGAAATGCAGAGCCAGTAGTTATTCTAGCGGATCAGCTTGGACCCGATAGAAGCCGTAGGAACGCATCTCCACCGCTTAAGGCAACGGTCCATGTCAGAAAGAGAATGTGTGGTATGGAACGTGGTTCTATACGCATTTGAGCATTTGACCGCAGCGCCCTCTCGTCTATAAACGTTGAGCCAATGCATGCAAAGTTTAACGCGATTATATACGCATTTGACCGCAGCGCCCTCTCCTGTATGGACGTTGAGCGGCTACATGGAACGTTTCATCCATAACAGAAACCCCAGCTCTTGAGTTACTGCCACATCTCAGAGCCCCCTACTCGTCCCGCAGTCGTGGCCGAGTAGTTAAGGCGATGGACTAGAAATCCATTGGGGTCTCCCCGTACAGGTTTGAATCCTGTTGACTGCGCAAACATTTTTTTTCTTTTCAAGTGAGCACGGACGGACGGACGGACGGACGGACAATGCTAGACCCTAAGGAGCTTCGCCCCTAAAAGGTAGCGACGGCGCGTTTCCCACCCCTTTACTGACACGCCCACAAGCAGAAAGAAAAAGAGATGCAAGGCGCTTTTCACCTTATGTAGGGAGACGGGTTGTAAAGTCTCTCCCTCCCGCCACATCTTAGTGGCTTCGGTTTTGTTTTATGGCACGTCGCAAGCTTTGTTCGGTAAACAGTGTTGGAGTAATTCAGCGGCCGCGAAGCCACTTGCAATTTAGTCTGCCGAACCAATCATGCAGAGCACCTTGGTTGCATTCACGTTTTTAGCACATATATTGTCAAACAAGCTCACAAAGCCGCTAAAAAAAGCGAGGTTTAGGGGCAGTGCCAGCAGTGCTACCTACAGTGGGCTAAGATCGCCCTCTTCGCAAATAGCGGAACTCGCAAATATAATCCAACTCCGCAACCTCCGGGACGACTTGGCAACGGAAACAATATTACGGCAACTTTAAGTCTTAAACAAACAGCTTTTTTTTTTTTCGTGTACTTTTTTAGTTTTTTGCGCTACTACGTTATGTCCTCTTTTCCGCTATGAAGTGCCAAGAAATGATCGCCATGGTATTGCGTTCCCAAGTGTTACCAACAATGCTGACTGAATGAAATATTGATGAGACTCTAGGGAGTTTTCGTAGATCGTTTTTGCCGTCCCGCAAGGCCCTCCGCAACCCGCTACGATAGCGGGAACTCCACAGTCAAGGCTATCGGCGCGCAGGCGCAGTATCAACTTCTTCGTTGCGGAACGCTTAGCGGAGGAGGCAACGCGGTCTACGAAAACTCCCTAATATATCACCGCTGTGAAATATTTGCTTCGGCTTTCTATGGCTTCTTCGCATTGAGGCTCCTACCGACAATCTTCCATCTAGACCAGGTGTGGAGATCGCCTGGGGCGACTACTCAGCCGACTGCAAGTTCACCGCTATTATGCGATGGTCGGTCTCATCCTGGCGAGACCACTTGCAGACTGAAGGACATACGGCTCTCCGCTGATTTCCTCTTCAACATGACTTCTACGCATTATCATCGGCGCCTTCTTCAATGTATGTGTTGGGGTCTCTGCTTCTGTAGCTGTGTGCCTTCAGGTTTCTTCCGGTGAGCCCGTAAACTGGATATTCGCTGTGTCATAGTAGACGTTTGTTACCGTCCACCCCATTTTAATTGCTCGGATTTCAATATTTCATTAAACCATGCCCTTGGGGTTGTCACCAAAGAATTTCCTACTGATCACTTTTTCCTTGGTGGCGATTTTAACTATCCCGAAAAAAACTGGTCGAAGCTAATACCGCTCCCTTACTGTGCAAACTCTTGACATTGTACAGAGTTCCTTTCTATAACTGGTGTGTATGGTCCACAACAAATTATAACCTCGGCGAACCGTCGTGACGCGATATTAGATCTGCGTTTCACTAATAAACCCTAATATGTGACGTCCGTCACTATCAAGGAGCATATAAGTGATCAAGCTTTGATTAAAATCGAAACTTCATTAGGAGTGACGCGGTCTGAAAGTACGCCGCAGAAGATATTCGCATTTTCACAAACCAATATTGAAGGACTGACAGTAGCCATAACGAACTTTGAAAGGTATTACATCTCATCAAGTTGTGACCGATCCCCAAGTGAAAATGGGTACTCATTAAAAATACTTTCATAAAACTACTCGAAACATATGTTCCCGAAATATCAGTTCGATGTGATGGAACACCTCTCTGGTTTAATAACAATTTAAACGTGTGTTAAGTTTAACAAAAGAGATTATTTGCAAATGCAAAGAAAACAAATAATTTTAATGTTTCGTCATCACACCACCCCTTCACAAATGTGTGTAAAAACGAAGTAAAGAAAGCAAAAAAAGTTTGTTTTGTGACTTTGCCGGAGATCTTATCTACAGACCTCAAGCGATTCTGGACGATAATAAATCCAAAAGAATCTAGAGATAGCCCAGTGTTCATAAATGAACAAGGTGAAACACTCTGTGATGACCATGCTGTCGATTCGTTGAATTCATTCTTCGCCAGCATTTTTACGCGCGAAATCTATCCACACACCCCTACAGCCCACCTTATCATGAAGCGTTGATGCTTCCAATTATTTTCACTCCTGAAAGAGTTCTTAAAACTATCTCAAACTTGTCCTCCCATAGCGCTGCTGGAAGGGATGGGATATCGGCCGAAGTTTTTAAACTAATCGATCATCCAGTTTCCAACATACTCAGCATACTCTTGAAGCGAAGTCTGAATTCTGATGAGGTAACATACGATTGGCGTTTCCCCCAAGTTAGAATCATCTTCAAATTGGGCAGCAAATCAAATCCATCGAACTACCGACACATCCTGTTGACTAGCGTACCCTGCAAGCTCATGGAACCTGTACTTTACAATCACATAATTTCGTACCTGGACCATCGCGACTTTTTTTTTCCAACCAGCATGGTTTTAGAAAAGATCATTGATGTATCAGCCAACTATTTGAGCTTACCACGGATCTTCACTTTAATAATCGTTCCTCAGCGAAAACCGATGTTATTCTCATTGATTTTGCTAGAGCTTTCAATACCGTTCCACACCAACGACTACTTCTTAAACTTTCTCTCCTCCACATCCATCCTTCTGTCATCAGTCGGATAGTTTGGTTTCTAACAAAAATAGAGCAGTCAATTTCAGTCAACAGTTCTTCATCAGCATCGGTTCAAGGAACTTCCGGTGTTCCCCAAGGACCCGTTTTCTGCCCCCTTTCATTCCTTATCTGTATTAATGATTTTCCTTCCTCAATTGAGCCGACTATTCGGCTATTTGCCGATGACTGTGTTGTATACAGAAAAATTACTGACCCAACAGATCATTACATTCTTCAACACGATCTGGACACCATAGACTCCTGGGGCATCCATTGGCAGAATAATATTAACCCCGGAAAATGCAAACACATGAATTTTTCCACCAACTCGATCGAATCATCTTGCGAATATTCATTACTGCCACAAGAATTAGAAAGTGTCTCAGTATACAAATACTTGGGTGTTCATATTTCTGAAACATTATTGTGGAATAAACATATCGACAAACTAATCACCAGCTCAACGAGATCATTAGCTTTTTTCAGGCGGAATCTCTATCTGGCCCCTGCTGTGACGAAATTACTCTCCTATAAAACAATAATTCGACCCAGACATGAATACGCAAGCGTTGTGTGGAATTTTTTTGGGGTTATGGGGATATTTATACAGCGTGTAGTTATCTCCATAACACCCCAAAAAATCCACACAACGCTTCCGTATAAAACAATAATTCGACCCAAACTTGAATACGCAAGCGTTGTGTGGAATTCACATAAATATTATCTAATATCGAACCTAGAATCCATTCAAAACAAAGCCACCCGGTTCATCCTAAACGAATATTCGCCAGAAAGTAGCGTCTCCGCCTGAAAATCAAGACTTGGTCTCGCCTCATTAGCCAAACGACGCAAAATTAACCGGATGTGCTTCTTCCATCAAGTTTACCATATTAAATCACAGTTCAGAAATATTTATTGTCATATATATATATATATATATATTCTGTAATACACAATAATGAGGAAGGAAACATGAATGAGTTATTATGGGAACGGTATTGAAGCAGCTTACATGTGTTGTCGTTTCGAGAAAAAATATAGAGGGGCTTTTTAACAATAAATATTTCTGAACTGTGAGTTACTATGGAAAACTTGATGGAAGAAACACATGCGGTTAATTTTGCGTCGTGTGGCTAATGAAGCAAGACCAAGTCTTGATTTTAAGGCGGAGACGAAGACATATATATATAATAAACAGGTCCCACCTTAACACACTCCCCAAACTCCCGCTCTCCAAACATATGCGTCTCGATCAACACCACATAAACAAAATATTTGTAACTACAGTTCAATCGAGATTCAGTGCAGCATGCGAAAGGAAGCAAAGGGAATCGTGCCTAATTAAAAAGTTTAACACACTTCGAGCAGCCATTAACGAGAGCGCCGGCTTGCTTAGCTGATTACATCTTAAACGTTCACCTCCTCGGAACTCCCACGTTGACGGAAGAACGAACAGACGGAGTCGCCTGCCTAGAGTTCTCCCTGCAATGGACATCATTACGATTTCGAGAATCGTCTTCGCTCTCGGGTGCTAGATGGGGAGGCGGGCCGTGAGAAAAATATAAATAAGAAAAATAGAAGAAGAAAAAAAATGGGGAGGGGGGGGCATGTTTGCACGTGAGTGTGTTGGTGTGTGGGTGGGCGGGTGTGCGGGGGGGGGGGGGGGGGTTGAAGGGGTGTTTGGGTTGTGTAACATGAACCAACGCGCGTCTCGGTTCGCGCCCGCGCTGTTCCTGTGTCTCTGCTGGCTCTTCTTGGCCACCTGGCCGCGCATTTGGGCCACTTGATTTTGCTTGATTCCCTTGTTTCGTTCTGAACACTGCCGAGCCCCAACGGCGCCTAGCGGGAGGTTGTTTGGGGATGCATACGGGGCCCCTTCCATGGCCGCGGCCTTCGTCCACCCATGGTCAATTCTCAGAAGTTGTTTTTGACCTTTCCTCAATGTTTTTTGTTGTTGTTGTTGTTGTTGTTTTTTGTGTTTCTTTTTTTTTTTTGCCGCTGTGTCAAAGTGGCGGGCTTCCAGCTTTCACTGCAACATTAGGACCTGATGAAGAGCAGTCTCTTAGGTTATTTTCTATATTGTATTCCCATTTATTGCCCCCCTTTCACGTAATACGTCCTCAAAAGACGCCCTTGTGGCAATTAACTGAAAAGAAATGAAATAAAACAAGCAGGGGAAACACGCTTGACCTCCGTTGGCGCGTCCATGCAGGCACCAGGAGGTTTAGCCAAGTATCCAAGTTCCCGATGGGTCACAATACCGATCCTTTTAGACTTTACCTAACCACGCTGAAAGTGGGTTCGTCGACAGTCTTCGAATCTGAGACAAGAGTAAACAGAGCTTGTTAAAAGTCATCAAACGTTATTGCGTAATAATAAAAGTCGGTTATGAGGACAATTTCTCAAACCTGTAGGATTTCTCTGACCGACATTATCCCTAAAAAACTTTCACCCTGATGAACAGCTATAGTCGGTGAGAGGTTAAAAAAAAAAAACCGGCGCATGTCTCAGAAAAGTGTTATTCTACGCGAGCCAATTTGGTCCCTCCGTTTTTTTTGTTTTTTTTTTGCGACGTCACGATTTTACCAACCAACCTTGTTTTTTTCTTCCAACGAATATTTTAAACATGGCAGTGTCGACCTAGCAACCAGACGCCAACTTTTCTCGAAGCGATTATCCTGCTCTTTGCTATGGTATTTTACGTACCCCATTTTACACCGCAAAGGGTTAGACGTGTTGACTTTCGTCCGCAGTAATTTGTATGCGACGGCTTGAGCTTCCAGCGATGATATCGCCATCGAAAAGATCGAGCCGTGAGCCAGGCTTAGCACCGCTGGGACCAGCGTCGCCGGACGTCGTCTGCTTTTTTTTTTTTCCTTATTGTTGAATTTCTGTAGCTACCGCAGCCTCATGTTATCTCGACATACGGCCGGCATCGCCGCTTTTGTTCGCTGTGGACACGATGAGGCGAGGTGAAAAAGCTGTGTGGTCATCGATCACTGATAAGAGCAGTATGTACGCTGCAAGAGATGGGCATGCGTGAACTTCCAGCGCTGTCAGCACCACGGCCAGCGCTGAGTTGCTTCACCGGACGTCGACTGTACCTTTGTTGGCGCTATATTGGATTAAAATTAAGGCTGTCTACTGGGACGGCCTCTTCACAGCAGTATTATTTATTCATGCGTGAATCGCGGCATCCTTGCCAAATTTTCGTCGCGATCAGTGACATGGTAAGCAATACCTTCGGGTGAACCTACGGTCGAAATAACGAGCTGTTACATATATGTAGCAAGGATAAAGCCACTGATATGTACAATACAAACCATTCCCCGATGTCGTTTTGGACATGAATTAGTTCAAAATATTTTATACTCTTCCGAGAAGGTCTTAAAATATAAACCTCACCAATACAACGGAGGACAGGAAAATTAAGTACACAAACAAAGTGCAAACTTTTTTTCACATAATTTTGCGAATCTGGGGTAGTTGGACATGGCAGTCCACAGTTTATTCAAACATGCTAGTCCTCATTGTGCTTGTCAATCGTGTGCAGGACTATAGGGGTCTTGTTTATGCTACAAAACACTATCTTGAGTCTAAGACATTATTAGGCAGGCAAGCAGGTTGTTGTTTGACTTACCAAAAACCGAAGATGGACGCAACTGAAAGAGAGGGAAACACAGCTCTGTATTTGAGATGTGTTTTTGTTTTGTTCTGGACAGGTTCTGTTCGTCCCCCTTGCTGTTGGCTCCGTCTCTGATCTCAGAATGTCGAACTGTTTCAAAGCCCACCAGATGCATTACACGCAAACACCTACTGTTAGAAAAC
Organism: Ixodes scapularis; assembly: GCF_016920785.2. Taxonomy (NCBI): domain Eukaryota; kingdom Metazoa; phylum Arthropoda; class Arachnida; order Ixodida; family Ixodidae; genus Ixodes; species Ixodes scapularis. Next base: position 1,628,268 of record NW_024610039.1, read on the forward strand.
CGCAAATAAACGGAAACTTTGAAGTGCCCAGAAATTATGTTCTTAACGGACAAACGGCAGCGATTGTTAGTAACTCCGTTCCGCTAACCAAGTTCAGCACTAAACGCCTGCGCGACTAAAATCACAAAGTGGTCGCTCTCAAATTCCGGCTGGCAGGGCACTTTGTGACAATTGTTTGGGTATATTGGAGTCCAGACCAACAAGGTGGCCAGAACGTACACTGAACTGGAACACTCGCCAAACTGATGCCACGTGCAAGGAGGCTGTTTATATTAGCAGTGAGCTCAATGCCTGGCATTCGTTGTGTGGTTGTACCAGGAAAAGTCGATTGGAGGAGCACCAGCACTCTCTATGCCATGCAAGCGCAAAGATGGAGCTCTTCAATGACCCGGATATTAGGAATGCTGAGCAAACTCCGACAAAATTGAAAGTACCACCTACCCATCTAGATCTGAATTGAAGAGGCAGCGTTGATTGTCCCTGCCAAACGTTTGCTGTTATCTATGAAAATACAATACGTTCTTCCTTACCTGCGAGATACCCGGAATAAAGATAAAAAAGAAAATCTTGGTTGTGCAGGCTATTTTGAGTGAACCATTTGATGGAACGGCATTCGATGAAACAGATTTCCAAGAAATGTCTAGGCATCCAGCGACAAAGCGACCCTTGCTGCCGATGTGCGTGATGATGAGGCGTTGGCCCTTCCCCGACGGCTGCTTCAGGCCCGTCGTGAGACTTTGCTTGAAGGCGTTGTGGGACGAGATCACGCTGCCGCTCATCCTCGCGCTGGAAACAGTGTGCCCTGCCGTCACCCACGTCTCGTCCAGGTAGAAAATCTTGCGACCCTCTTGCCTTTGACGTGCAATGTTCCGCAAGTACGTCTACTTCCACGCGACGATGTCGTCTCATTCGATCATGTAAGAGTTTGGACCGCTCTTTTCTCGCTTGAAGTCGATGTCACGGAGAAGACGACGAAAAGTTCACTTCTTCTGCGAACGGAGTCAGAGCTTGCGCTCAACTCGGCCGTTATTATTTTGACCGTGGGCAACTCGTTCCTGCGAAAGAAACGATGCACGCAAGATCTTAATACACATAGCACGAAGTAACCGTACTTGACGGTACGCTCCTTCTTGCCTGCCCTTGCTGGGCGCTTCGGGAAGGTGTCGCAACTTTAAAATCATTTGCCTTGGCCTCCTTCCTGATCTCGAGGACGCTCGATACGCTGACAGCAAGGTGTCTGTCGACAGTCTTGCAGATTTCACTCATGTTCAAATCGGGCTTTGTGTGTCGCATCCTAACGTAAGCGTTCGGGATCAGCCGCCGTGGACCGCTGCCCAAGATACGACCGCTCTTATTCTTCTTGTACCAAGGCCGTAGTATAACAGATGTGACCGCACCAGGTTATATCCACCAAGAAGAATCCGAAGAATCGCATTCCGCAGCTTCGTCGTCGGGATCCATGGCGTAAGACAACGACGGAGACGGACATCGACCACTTTGCGAGGCACCTATTCGTCAAAACCCAAACATACAAAGGGTTTTTTCTGTTCAATAAACCAAATAAACCTATACAATTCATGTACAAGGCCTATTACACGAACAAGATACACTAATGTTGTATTAATTTAAAAAAAATAAAATAGTCATTCCTTTTTTTCCATGAAAACGAACGTATTATTTTTTCTTCTATAGCTCTAAGCCCTGTGTGACAAGACTTCTAGACATAACTTTGGACTGTAAGTCAGTTCGAAGACGGGTTACTAGACATGACTTTTTTTCTTAATAATGAACGCTTCCGTTGAAAATAAAGAATTATGACTCCTTTAGGTATACTGAATGAATGAAATTAAGAACGTAGTAGCCTAAAAAACGTTTTCTGGTGACGGAAAAAGCGGCCTTGCTAAGGAGCTATCTTCCCAACGGCGGAGGCACTTTAACGGTCGCGCTTGTGAGTGGAGCTGCAACATTTTTCTTAACCTGTCACTAACTATAGTGTCTTCAACAATGTTACGAGTGCGCTCGACGAAATTTCCATATTCGAATGTATATATACATACCTTTTTTGATGTATATACCTGTGTTATACTTTCCCTATTTTTGTATTTTAGGTTCGATTTCTTTTTTCAGACAGCGAGCTTTTTTTTCGGAAATGTGTAAATGTCTTCACTAATTTATTTTCGTACCTAAGTCACGGGCGCCTGCATCACAACTAATTTGTTAGTATGGAGTAGGCCTTTTCACCCTCCGTCGCATAGGCGCTGCCATCTTAGAATAACGGGACGCGGCCGCCATTAGGAGGCTTCGAGCAGACTTGTACAGAATCCGTTACAAGTAAGAAAATCACTTATAATTCCTTAGATTTTTCATTTTTTTTAAAGGAATAATTACACATTTGCTAGAGTAATTTTAAAGTATTTTCTTTACATATGTATGTAATGGCTTCGGTGCAAGCCCTTACATTTTTATTCCCAAGCCCCGCCCCCCCCCCCCTTCCCTTGAAGAAGACCAAAACAAGTGCTGTCACGCGCATATTGACCAGAGCAAAAGGAGACTTTGCAATCTTAAGTTCCGCAAAGTCTTTTTTAGTTGCTTGAAGCCCATCAAACTTTTTCTTTTCTCCAGAGTCTAACAATAAGTCAGAAGATCCTAATGGGTACTTAAGAAACAAAAGAAATAGGGTCGAAATATGTTTTTTTTTTTTTTAGTCCCTTTGCTTTTTTTTGCTATCCAAGACGAGGATACAAAAGTAATGTGTGCTTGCTCGAGAATCTCGAGGCAGTAAGTGCACAGCCAAGAATTAACAATGTCCCACTCGGTTATAGTGACTACGATACTTTTCCTAATGTCAAAGCAGGAGAAAACGCCCTGTCTACCCTCAAATTTACCAAATGCAATGTGAATATATACGAAGGTGTTATAGCCATAAGCATTCTCGTTCGCTGTCGCACTAAATATGTTTGAAAGCTTCTCATCTACTATTAAAGAACATTGTATATTTTTTGCTTCTTTTCGCCTTATTTGACCAAGTTTTGAATACTACTTACTTTTTGTTTTACAACTTGTAGGGTTTCCCCACTTTATTTGTGAATTCCAACCAGGTTATCTGCATCCCATCACCCTCTTTGTGGGTGAGCGTTTTGCCAAAACTTTGAAACTAATAGTGATCTTCTATTTTTTTTTCTCTTCTGTCTTCGCCACTGCAAGACACCATCTTCTCTTAAGCACAAAGTTCTGCTAACAAAACAAAATGGTAGCCCAAGTAGGCTTCAGGTTCTTGTTTAAGGAGAGAGTCAAACTCGTGAGTAGGGCCAAGGTGGGTCTTGGTTTTCTGCCCTTCGCTGCCCGTGGCCTCAGCGAACGTCTACTTGGAGACCACTGGAGTCGTGTCGAGACCGGTTATAACGAAGTCGGTTATAACGAAATAGCGAATTCAGCGAAGTGGTCCCATTCCCGTTGATTTCTTTATAAACGGTCTCGGCAGTACACCACCGCCGGCCCGTTCTCTGTCCGATTAAACGGCCGGAAGAAATGTACGTAAAGCAAACGTGCGTTTACATTGTCTTGTTTTAACCGACGTTCGTTTCTTTTTTTGTTACTCACCGACCTCTCAACCGCGGCTCGATCTGTTCAGAGCCACGGGAAAACATAATATTGGTCGAGACCTTCTTTTTTTTTTTTTTTAATTGTCACCTTGTTCTTAAAAACAATACATGCCCATAAATCAATTTTTATTCCAGGTTTGGCCTGTTGTATGATGATTTCTACAGCTTCGTGATTCCGACAGTATCACCCACCGGCAGTAACGACGAAACTTTGCTCTTCCTTCAGGGTAGAGAGCACTTCTATCACTTCGATGGAGAAGCACAATGCAGTGCATCAAGCATATTTGACGCGCAATATGGCGCTCCTATTGAGTACCTCAGTAGAAAAGGCGTTCAGCGTAGCAGTCGACGTCTTCGTGAAGAATTGAGGCATGATGTCTGACGAGTCATTTGAGAACCAGATGTTGCTCAAAATACTCAATATCAAAAATAAGAACAGGTAGCACAAACAAACGCTCAGATAATCCTATTCCCTTTGTTTATCAACGCCCGTTGACATACTCGCCCTTGATTACGACCGATAAAGACAAGACCGGCTGCACTGCTGCGCGCCCGGTAGTAAACCGTCACAAGACTTAAAAACCGGTCTTGTCTCAGTCCGTCGTAGTAAAACGCAAGTGTGTGAACGGGCCTTTAGTTGAGCACAGTAATGTTGGAATAAAGCTACGAAAGTAATGGATAAATGTTTGGCGAAACAGCCACTTACATTTAAAGAAACATAATTGCAATTGTAATCAATTACAATAAAGCGTTAAGTAAATGTAAATGTAATTCCTTCGTTTTTTTTGTTCCGTTTGTGTAATGTATCACTCTGGCCTTCAACTCGTCCCTCCGCTCTTCTCTCGCTCAGGCTTTCCGGGACTTGATGGGACTTGCTCGGAATAAAACAGCTCGGACTTGAGCCGTTTAATGAAGTTTATATCTTCCCGCTCTCTCTGTTTCGCTTGTCTCCGCGCCTTGGCGCAGCCATTGTATTCATACTTCTCATCACGTTTCATTGCATTTGTTGCCTTACACTGTAAGGCGTCGTTTTGTACTTGTAGTTATATTTTCTACCTAAGTACAATTAAATATTATGTGCGGAACTTCTGTTCTAATATTACGCTATGTTTTGACTATCTTTACCGCCAGCGAGCCGAATACACGTCGGGAGGTTAGAGGGGGCACACGAATCATTACTAACACAGAATGTGTACACTGTAAAAAAGTTTGCCCTCTATTACGGAGAAATTCTCGGGCACCTATGCTGCCGTAAATGTCATCCGTATTCCTAATAACGGAAAGGTCCTTCTAAACACATACACGGACGTTCCGCGGTTTTGCGGACGTTCCGCAAAAGAGATTACGGACAGTGCTCTACTATCCGTAAGGATAATCAAGAGCTGCTCGTAAAATAACGAACGGGAATATGCATTCCGTAATACCTATTACGGAAACTTCTCTAGCATCCGTAAGGTGTTTAAAAGTTGTCTGTGGAAGGGCAAACAGAGTAGGCTTTCCGTAAGTGATATTACAAAAAGCACTCTCCAGTATCCGTAATCCTATGCGGAGCGCAAGTTCGTCTGCTTCTTGAACAGAGGTCGCGGTGATGTCACAACGCGGGGTTCCTATTGACTGACTGTGACTGAACAAGCAAAAAATTGTGGGTAGACCTCATGGGTTCTAATCTACCCACTATATCCCCCCAATCAACGCCAATGAGAGCTCGGCGCCGTTCTGACGTCATCGTAATGTCTGCGCAAGAGGCAGACGACTTGCTCTCTGCATAGGGCGGTGTCAATAGAAAGGTGGGCTGTAAAACGAGCAAGCAGAATCAATGCCTTCATTTCAGGAAGCTCAACTTATTATCAAAGTTTTTAATTTTGTGACGCAGATTACCGTGAAGAACTTTAAAGAGCGACTCCATTCTGTGAAAATATGAACTACATTATTTAAAATTTTGACAATAGGCACCGATGTATACAACTGGGTCGTGTTAAGTGCTCTTGTCGAGAGGTGCCGCAACGTGTTGTGGAAAGCTGGCAATACAGCTGAGTAATGCATTTGCAGCAAATTTCCCCAATGTCAGTTGTTTTTTTCTTCTGCTAGTTCTGGCGTCCAGATCAATGTGCAGAAATATAAATTGTAGTGGAATTACAAAACATTATCTGAAGTCTGATGGACCACTGGAGTCATTGCATTTTTAAATGGCGATATAAAGCATCTTCTCGACAACAACAAACGTAACTCTCAGTCGTCTGCGTCGGCACTCATACTTAAAAATAGAGAACGCTGTTTGCATATTTTAAAGAGGCGAAGCTATGCCTTGACATGTCAAAATAGTGTTAACTGCTAAAATAGCCTTTGGTTAGAATATGAGCTCAATGCTTGTAAAAGCAGATTTTTTTAGTTCATTTTACAGCCAGTCTCTTAGTGATGCTGCCCTATATATAGTTCATTATGATGCTGATACAACCAGGTTTTCTATAAAGAAAGGTTACAAAGTTTTGAAATGGAAAAGAATCTCCTTCAAAGAATATAGAGACTTCTTTTCAATGTTGCTTGCAGCAATCATGCAATGTCGTCTGTATAATTGATCAGAAAATAAGAAAAGTACCTTCTAACACCCTATTTGGGTCCTTGGCAAGCCAAAATAGAGCACGATAGTGTTTTGCCTTTGTTTTCAGATGCTGCATGTAACATGATGAGCTAAAAGGAAGAAAACAGAAAACAATAATTAAATATCCGTATCAAATCAAAAACATGTGCAAATTGATTTTTGTGCATAAGACACGGCCCCCTCAGCCCACCTAATTATTACCCATGCATCTTATACACAAGTCAAATGAATATCACCACTTATTGTTTATCCTGTGATACAATACCTAAAACCAATGTTTGACTTAAGAGTTTCGTTTTCCTGTTCCCCAGTCAAAACCAATAGACTTCAACCTTAAATTCATTCGAAACTGAAAAAAAAAATGCAAGGCCGAAATCACAATAGTAATTTCCTTTATAATGTCAAGCATTTCTTGAGAACTGATGAACCAACCGGAAAGCTCAATTGCCGCCGAGCACGGGAATTTGAAACATTATACATTTGTAAAATTAATCTGCATTGTCTAGTCGTGGAACAACGTAGAGATGGACGGGACATCAAAGAATTGGGCGGCTAGCAGGACTAGTGGGCAGCGAAGCCACTGCCGCCCACCGCGGGGAGAACCCTAGCTAGATGTGGCCAATAATGTCCGAACAGTTTTAAGAAGGGTGCTGTGAGTCACATCAGGTTTGCCTCTTTCTCAGAGACATGCTAGATTTTAAAACCTGACCTACTTACTTGTCAGAAAAAAACATGTGCAGCCAACTCCGCAAACTAACTTTTTCAAAGTGCTCAATCGTCGAAAATTGCTCGACGTTCTACAATTCCAAAAGTAGTTCATGAAGAAAAAAAAAGATAAACACGAATGACAATCTAAACAAATGAGAGTTTCTTTGATTTTAGCTGGCTATAGGTATACAAGGTAATCCTGCCGTAAAATGGCAGCAGGACACCGCCAAAAATTAGCTGACTTGTGCCCTAAGAAATCCCTACAAACAAGACTCAAGAACCATGCAGTTCCTTTTACTTAACGGTTACCTTATAATGTGCTATAATATGTGAAAAATAGAAATAAAATCTTCTTAGAGAAAGACCGTGTAGGCATCCACATAAGCTAAGCAAAAAAAAAAAGATGCACATAAACGACCCTTGTAATATATGTCGCCTAAAGCCAGACACTTTAATGAAAAACTACCTAATTAAATTTGTTAAGAAAGTAACCTATAACACTTACTTCTAAAAGGCTTCAATAAGTTACCTTACTTTTTTGTTAAAGAAATAAACAAGGAAAAGTACGAACGGGCTATGCTCAGGTTTATTGCAAAAAGTGCCTGTCTCCGTGTTATTACACCTTATACTAAAAGAGCGGTTGCTTTTCCAAATTTTCCTCCGAAAGTTCTTTTCTGAAGGCAAGCACATCCATTTCCATCGCTGAACTAGCTTTCAACTGGCACACTCCGTGAAATGGCTTGAAAACACAAGGATTTGGTCCTGGCTAAGACCTTGACGATACACAAAGCCACTGCGTCCGAGGTTACCTTTCTCTACCATTGCGGCTCACCAGTATGCACAACTTTTGGAGGCAGTTAAAAATATATTCTCCTCATCTATCTGTCGTCACAGTTTTCTCTGCCTTGCCAGCTGCGCTTTCTCATTCGCACTCGTCATCCATGATACAAAATGCGTAATCTTTTTGCTGGTTGTCTATTCGTGACAATCTACGTTTAAGTTACGCATCAGATTATGCTCCTCAATGTAACTGTAATTAGAAAAATTTGAAAATTATCTACAAACAAACATTGCTGCTTTCCTCATTATTCAAAAAAGAATACTGTGTTACAGAAGTTACTTCCCACAAACTTACCGCATGGCAGGTACACGTTACCAAGAAAACAATTGTTACATAAATATGTTACTTGCAACTGTTACTACTTAATACTACCTGTGATTAAAACGTGGCGAGTTCATCTGCTACAAAAAGCGAGTAGCAGGTGACCTAGTGGGTTCGAATTTAGCTATAGAAACTAGATTCAAATGAATTTAGCACATTAGGTTTGAATCTAGCTATAGTGTATTGTAACACCAGCTAGAGTCAAAACAATGTTACATGTGATGGACACTACTACAAAACATGTCCGAAAAGTGACATCATCTAGATCAGCGTTGTCTACCTCTCAGAGTCACGCTCGATCTGCAATAACTCAGACCTTTTACTTACCATGAAAATACACCAGCGAAGTTGACTCTGAAACTCGACTTGTTCAAATGGTTAAATCTCAAATGTTGCTCGACGTTTGGAGAGGCTAACTGTAACTTCTGAAAAACGAGACTTACACAAGACTGTCAGAATGCTAGTTTAAGCAAGTGAGAGCAGCTTAAATCGCAGTTGGCACTGGGCATTCAAATCAACCACGCAGTGCAAGCACGGGGAGGCTGCCAGAGATCAGCCAACTTGTGCCTTGAAAAACCTCTACAAAACAAAAATGGACAATGCAGTTCTGTTTCGAAGCTAATTCATAACCTGGTAAAATATGCACTAGAACAAGGCTTGATACCTGTTCAAAGTGGGGCTTTGGAGGCACGATATCAGATGTGGCTCATATTGCTAAAACAGTTGTCGAAAAAGTGACATCAGCTACATCACCGTTACCTCCCTCTCGGGAGCACGCTCAATGTGTAAGAAATAAGAATTGTGTCTTACCACAAAAAAAAAAAAAAGCACGAGCGAGGTTGACTCCGTAACTCAACTTGTTCAAATGGTTTAATCATCAAACGTTTATCCACGTTTCGAGGTGCTAACTGTAATTTCTGAAAAAGAAGACACAGAAGATTGTCAGACTGTCAATTTGATAACGTTGGAGCAACTTAAATAGCAGTTGGCACTGATGCTAAGTAGTCATGCTGTGCAAGGATGGCTGCAGGTGGCAGATAGATCGGCCGGCTTGTGCTTTGAAAAAGTTTATGAAACAAAACCTACTAACTTCAAAGCTTAAAAATTGCAATTTAATAATAATGCAATTTAATATCAAACGAATAATTATTTTGTGCGAGAGATAAATAACTATTTTTGGGCGAGAGCAAAAGGCCAAAAAGTTGCGAGGACATAATTTGTACAATGGCAGGATGCCAGTGGCGTAATTAAACAGATGCAGACTCCCGATAACACGGGATATGAATAGCATATCATGTCGCCCACATCTGCCTTGTGACTGTAGCGCTCGCATTGCGCGTGCATTGCCGGTTCACAGCAGCGTATCGCAGCCAATCATGTATAGGCTCCGGGGCCTCGAACATTTCACAAATCAACCATCTTTAGTTAGAATTATAGGATGGCTCCCAGTCTTAAATGAACGAGTTGAAATCAAAGTTTTATTTGCATACAGTTTCTAGACTTCCGTGTGGGCGTTTGTGAGTCGTTTCAGTCGCGTTTTTATAAAGGTGTGCCCTGGAGCATTCTCGAATTGAAAATTTGTACAACTGCCGAATAGTCCTATTCGATCGAAATATAAACACAATATCACATCATTCGCTTCAATATTCGAAAGTTATGAATATTCACAAAGCCCTTCGTTACACTTCTTAAAAGGTTGGCATCAGCCACATTAGAGAATTTGCACGTATCATAAAAAACATGTGGATTCAAAGGATTTCTGTTAAGTCTTCATTTGAAGCCCTTCAGCAGCTCTAAAATCTGGCGATGGAACGTCGTTCGGCTTCAATGGTTCTATTACTTTCAATTCCTTCTCTAGGTTGATTTGGAAGACTTGTCTAGGAGGATATAATGCATCACCTAACATTAATGCCATGCCTGCTACATGTACACTCAACCTGGTGAAGGTGAAGCCATTTTCTTTCGACTATCAGGTCAGACTACGGTACAGTGTTGAACATGTTGAACCTGAAAGACTGCTGAACAAACACATATTCTATACAAGATAGGCACGTTTCCCTGCCTTGAAAGTTACAGCCTAATACCAACCAGCGTTCACACGTTATAAATTCATTATAAAAATGCATCAGCATAATTCTTTGCAAAATTAATACAGCTCAAATGTTTATGAGAGTTGTGAAAAAGGGCATCAAAGCCCGATAAATGAAAGGGTGATATTGATTATGTCATTCTACGAGATATCCTGTAGACTTGAGTCATTTCAAGATTTTCCCACCGTTGAATAAACTCGAAACTGGCCGAGGCTTCCTTTGGATAGGTAAATTCAACATGGAAAAAGCTTCAAGCAGGACGCATAACGCTTTCAAGAACGCCATAGGCTCCTTAAACATTGACTGATGCACAGTGACAAATAAGCAATTGTCGTTGAAAACACCTAAAAAAAATATATGGGCTTGCATAATAATATGTATCGGCAGAAACGGTGGCTATGCTTTCTACAAACAGCCCGACTGAGGAGCTAAGGTTAATCCATACAGCTTTACAGTCCGTGGCACGGTGGTATTACGTGCCCTCCTGAGTGTCGCCGTGCGACTATTGAGCGGAGGTAAGTTGCTTTAATATAGACATAGAATATTATCAGCATACAAGTTAATATCAATTGTACGATGGTCTTAGATCATGTGGCTAGAGGGAACCAGTGTGTGGTGGCACAGGCGCATTTTGTAAATAAGAAATTTATCGGCTGCATTACGACTGCTAACCAGTGAACGTGCATCGCGCAGTAATGTTACACCGGTGGGAATCAGTTCATTGAACGACGTTTCATCGACACGCGATGTTTCATGAAGAACCAAAAATTCTCTTTTTTTTCACTTTTTTTTTTTTGGGGGGGGGGGGGGGTAATAAGTTGCATGAGACTGTCGCTTTGAAGCGACGTGTACGGGTTGGTTAGGTGGGTTAACATTTTTGTAATGAGCAGCCGCACAGTGTCGCTGGTGTGAACACAGGCGGGGGTGTTAATTAACGTGCACGCATGATACACTCTTGGCGAACAGTCCCTGCAGCGTGAAATTCGCGTAACGAGTGTCGGTGACACATTCGTGTCGACGAAACGTGTCCATGAAAGGTTGTCCACGAAATGTAATGCCGCGAAATGAATTTTGACAAAACGATAGAGACACCTCGGCGAAATGAAAAGGCAACAGGCCGTGTGAGCAACGTTGCGAAACTCGTGAAGCCCATTCAGACAATACGTTGTCACGTGGTTTAATGCAACACACTTGCCAGCCAGCACGCGAGAACAGCCTCCCATTCGCTAAGAACGACGATTTGCGCGTATCAGCGAGCTTGCGAAATGAAACGAGGTTAAAACGAGCACCCGACTTGAGTTTTCAACTCTGAGAAGGACGGCAAACACAAACACGAACTGAGACTGCGGCGAGGTCATTGAACCCGAAAGTTTAAAGCGACGAAAATCCGAGGTTTCGTTTCTTTCGAGGAAATAAGTGTCAAAAATAGGAACGTATATATGACAGTTCCCAATTGATGTTTATAAAAAGGGCAGAACAAAATCACCGTTTTGATAACAACAAGAAAGGCCCGTATACCATCCTGAAAAACAAGGTAGTTTAACGTAGAACAGTCGGAACCTCAAGCCACCAAGCGCCTTGACCCTTGACAACAATAAGCGAGGCGCGTGGTAACGAAACGAGCGAGAGAAGATGTGTAGATGACAACGAGGTAGAGGGGTTCAAAGTGATAAACCGGAAGTTTGGAAGTGGCACCCCCCCGGTTGCCGCCATATTTTACGCAAATGTGACCACTCGTCACGTGACCTCCCAAGAGCCGTGACGTCACAGGTACAATGGCAGCGCCCAGAGCTGGCGGATGCGAGTTTGTTCAGTGCGCGGTAGCCGTGATGTGCAGCTGCTTTCCGACGACTTCAGGCTTCTTCGTGCTCGCTGACGCAGATATAATGCGAAAATATAAAAGAATGAGACTTAATACCCTTTTTGCGCAAGATCGCTCTGGATCATCTGGATATTAACGTCTGTGAGACAGCATCAGCTCTGCATCGCCGTACCGGTGCTCGGATTCCGGGATGTGTCCGAGGACCGATAGAACTTTGAGTGCTTTTAACATGAAATTTTCGCATTCTCTTAGCTTTGTTTGAACGTTGAAATATCTGAGAATCTACGCGAAATGTATACGTCGCGTTAGGGCCTAAGGGAAGTTGTTTCAGCCCTCCGTCACCGAACAACCATAGCAACTTTTAGCGAGGAAGCTCCTTCGATTCTTTTGTGCTAATCCACGATTCTACATTCGATCGCTTTTCTTCCTTTTTTTGTGTGTGAGTGTGTGAGTGCGAAGTGCACCCTTATTTTCAGCTACGAGGATGGCGTTTTATTGAGTATGGGGAAGAATAAATCGTTGCAGGCACCTGCTTCAAAGCTATTCGACTTGCTATAAGAACAACTGTTTTGGTGCATTCATAGATTAACTGCACATTTTTTTCTGTTTTGTAGAATTTATTGCAGCTATACTATTTTCCATCAAGAGTGCATTGTATTAGTCGGTCAATTATTTAATTGTTCTAATTACCTGGATAAGATGATTCATATTTGTGTTCATCCCTTGCCTGGAGAGCAGTCTTGTTGAAAAATGTTGACTACCATTCCTTTCGGTCTCTTCAATAGACTCTTTTTAAAAGTGTGGGCTGTCTATACTTCGCATCACCGTAACTTGGAAAAGGCCAACCGCCACAGCCCCCTCGAGCCAATCAGAGAGACGGAGCGAAGGTGTGTGACAAATCTGTGCAGACGAGCACTCTGGTGATATGTTGTCATGTGCCCCTCTCCAATGTGTGTATTGACTCACTGAGACCGTAGCCTTTGCCGTCTGCCAAATTCTGATGAAACAAATTACAGTAGCTACTACTGTAATTACCCCAAGCTTTCAGACTTCGGGCATTTGTTCGACAAGGATGTTATGTCCGCCATCCCTGTGAATTCGGCTCAGCACGTATTGGACTCGAATGCTGCATTAGCGTTCGACGTGAACTGGGGTCCATTCGTGTGCTTTACGCCGAAAAAAATGGTGACAGTTGTGTTGCTTGATAAGGTTCTGCAAAAAGTCTATTGCGTCATACATATAGGAAGTGTCATGCTATATAATTATGCATCAACACATACTATTAAACTGTATGCTCAGAGGTGTGTTTATTTTTCCAATTAACAAGTTACAGCAATGTGCTTTAATGCTATTATCATGTGTGTAGTTTTAAGTATCCTCTCTGCAATGCCTACGAAGGCCCCTGGAAGGAATAAATTAATAAATAACATTTTCACATCACTGGAGTTGGTTTTCGGATGCACCACATGTTCAGGAATGGTTGAACGAGCGCAGCCCCTTGCAAGAAGTCTGCCAGTCTGGTATGACCCCTTAATTAATATTGAAGGGTCAGAGATGCGAGTGTCCTCGTAAGGTCCAGAGCGTGCAGTGGACACAATTCTCGGTGTGTAGACTCTCAAGGCATGAAGGCAAGCGGAAATATGTTTATCTGGTTAGTGTATAAAATATGTTTATTTCCACTTGATTACATAATTATTGATTCTTAGGAAATGGTTCCATTACGAGTTCTTTCTGCGACAGTCTCGTGTCAGGCGTTCAGTCGTAGTACCTGTGGACCTTGTTGTCGGATGACGCTCCTGGCACGTCGGTGTTCAGTTTGGTCGAGTGGCAACTTTGACCGACTGATGCTGTCTTGTAATCATACGTCATGTGCGGCCACTGACGTCTGATGCACTGAAGCTGCAGGGCTGGCTTCTAATCCGAAAATTTTCCTGGTAGTTTTCGGCATCAATGCAGCAAGCTCGGGCATGTATTGCTTACGTGGCTGTGCCTTTTGCTGTACCGTTGACTTGATAGCTGGCAACAATTTTTGTCTGCTATCCAAGTCTGGTGATGCTTGCAGTTCACTTTTGAGAGCAACCAACCACTCTATTCCTTCAAGTCACTCAGGGGCATTCTCTCTCAAAGTTGGAAATTGTGTGCTTCGTGGAGTGGACACAGAAAATTGACGTCAGCAAATTTTAAAGGGCCCCTGAAAAGAAGAAAAACGTTTTTCAAAAACAGTCTGGTTGAGACACGCATGTCGAAAAATGAATTTTACGCGAAAAAAAATTTTTTTTAGACCAATATTGACTGTGCCAGACGCAATTTAGTCGCCAGTCACCTCCTTTCCACTTTTCTCTCTCTCGGCATCTCGGGCGCGTGGAGGAGAGGTAGTCCCCGCCTCTTCGCAGTGGATCGGCTTGGCTGCTTTCCTGGCTTGGCTGCGCCCCGCACGAGAGCCATTGCCAGTGGCCATTGCTACTTCCTGGCCGTGTTCCAAAATTGACTCGATCTTACCCCAGGGTGAGGGTTTTGTACTCTTGGCGTTCTAAAACCTACCCGCGTACAGCGTTTTTCAATCTGTGCTGTCACGTGATACGATCCGCCGGAGAAACTCGGCTCCATTTGGAGATTTGGAACACAGCCCCTGGCCGGCTGTCTGCCGGTCGAACGACATACCGCGTCGTATCGTGCACGTACCGTGGTCACCGTGGTCGTACACACAGTACATAGTCGTCGCGGTGGACCCCGACCTGAAGCGTCGGTTGCTTCAACGCTGCCAGCAGCTGGGCCTTCGTCCGTACGAGGACACGCCTCGCCAGCCGGAAGGCGTCCGCTCCGATCGCCGCGAGGCACCCGCTTCGCCGCGAGGCACCCGCTTCGCCGCGGCGAAGCGGGTGCCTCGACGAGTTCGTTCGAGCCGCACGATCCTTCAAGCCGCCGCGAGGACACGCAGTGGTAACTGATTTTTTTTTTTATTAAACGTTGAGTGCGGTGCCGCGTGCCTCACTAAACTCTTTACGGGAACCACGGGAACCGACATCTAAACAAACATTGGCACTGGCGCGCGCCAGAAAACAAACAAAAAATGAGGTAAACGGGACACACGAATCGCGCAAAGAAGAGCAGAAAAACAGAAACCTGTCACCCCGCGCCACTTCCTAAGTACTTACTATGACTGACTAACTAACACAAGCAACAAGCCCTCTTCAGAACGCGAAACGCGAAGACGGCGACCACGACAGAAAACAAAATGGCGAAGCTTTTGTTTGTTGAAGTTGTTGTGGTATCCGAACGGAAGTTACGATTTTGTAAAACGTTTGTAAACAATTGCGACATTCATTCGATGGATTGTTTCTTAAACCTAAAAATATGTAATTCTAAAGGCGATTTAAAAAAATCACGAAGATTTTAAAACCAACATCTAAGCTGTCACTCATTCTATTGGCCAATGAGAAGCTGAGTTGAATGACCATCGCTACCAATGAGAAGCCGAGCTGAATGACCATGGAATTTGCGCGCAAAACTTCAAATAAATCTCTCGCCGTCAATATTGCTCTAAAAAAATTTTTTTTTCGCGTAAAATTTATTTTTTGACACGCGTGTTCCAACCAGACTGTTTAAAAAAAACTTTTTTTTTCTTTTCAGGGGCCCTTTAAGGTATTGTCCTTGAACGACAACCGACACCAAATCCACTGTCACTGCATCGCCGCTCACCTGCTTTGTCGTGCTTACCTCTTGTTGAGGTGATGGACATGAGGAGCTTCGGGGTAATCAGGAATTCAGAATCTTCGATTCAGCACCTTCAACATCAGGGACAAAAGTCGCCGAAGGTAATCCTTAATCTCCCGTGGTCGCTCCTCGAGACGTAATCGAGGGTCGTTTGGCACGAACCCTCGCAGACCAATTCATTGGTACGGGCTGCTTTGGTAGACATGGTCGGCTTCATGCGGTGGTAGCAAAGTGGTTTTCGGTCACACATTCGCATCACCTACGTTTTCCTCGGTGTACTTTGTTGAGAACAGACCTACACACGATGTCGGGAATCCTTCGGCGTTAGAGTGTCTCATTGAATTGGCATTGAATACTAAGGGGCAGCCGGTGGCGGTCGTCGTGCCATTGTGGCGTAAGTTGCCCTTGGTTCGTCAGATGCCGCTTCGCTCGCAGAAGTCTCGGTTGAAATACCTGTCAAACTTGTTCCGAAACAATCTCGGCAATCAAAATAAAAGCCGGGCAACTGATGGCAGGAAGTAGCTTCCTGATCTCCTCCCAGACAACGTCGTGGATGATGTCGTGGATGCCTGAGAGGCTGGCGTCGAAGTAGTAGCTGGACAACTCGAGTGTCGAGACGCCAGGATGTTGTTCATAGTGGCAGGCTCGGGCATGCAGTGCACATTTCATGTTGGAAGCCTCGGTGATATGAACACTTCGACTGTTGTTGGGGGTTGCGGACAAGGCTGCCGAAGGTGTTGTCCCTCACGTGAGGGGCATGGGATTCTTAGGTTCTTGTCTTCTGTAGCATCAAGGTCGGCGTCGGCGTGGGCGCTCGATCAAGCGCAAAACATCCTCCACGAGTGCGGTGGCGCTCTCGTTGGGGCAGTGTCCTGGACAGAATCAAGAATGCGGCTCTCTCTCGTTGATGGTGGCTGACGAATGCGCGCTTCAGCTCGATCTTGCAAACTTCCCATGACGTTAAGGAGGATCCATGGTTCTCAGACCAGCGCCGGCAGTTTCTTCCACGAGAAGTATAGGTTCTGCAGGAGCTGGTTGTCTGTCCACCCAATGTGGCAAGCGACACTGTCATATTGTTCAATCCAGTCCTTGACGTCTTCACACAGCTTGCGTGAAAAAGCGTCAGAGTGTGATTTGCGACGGGCATGCAAACAATGGTGGGAGGGGACACGGTTTGCTGCTACAGGTTTGCCATTGTTGGTTTAGTCAGCTTCGGAGTTTCTGACAGGAGACCAAATTCCGGTGGTTTTTCCTGGTAGCAGCAACTGGCTCGGAATTTAGGTGCTTCGTGGTGTATTCCCGAGGTTACTCCTCGTGGTATTCGGTCATCTTGCGGTTGTTCTGCCAGGCTCGGGTCAGGACTTTGCTTACGACTCGACGGGGGTATAAGACGCAGGATAGTCCTCCAGCCGTGTCCTATTATCGAGTTACTCGGCTGAAGAGCCGCCGGGTTCACACAGAGTGAAGGGCTATGGGTGCCCAGCACCTCCACCAGAACATACGACTACAGCTGAGCATGACCTGCAGTGTCCCAGAATAGTGAATATTGTTAGAAGATAGGACTGGAACAAGGATCCGTGACAGTATAATAAAACTCGCAGAAGAGAATCTATCCTGACCACTGAAGAAGCTGCATTGCTTTAGTGGCATTCTGTCCGAATAAATCCTCTCCTTCAAGGTTTGGCGACTGCCGTGGACGAACTGAAGTGAAATGGATGTGGGACCACTTTTCTGGTAATGAGCCACTGCAGACTGTTGCCACAAAGCGGCGTGAGCTGGGTACGTAACACGCTCGATGAAATGTCCGGACAGCTTGCAATTCGCGTAACGAGTGTGGATGAAACGTTTGTGTTGAAACGTGCGACAGACCAGCTGGATCAATACCAACTGCAACACCTGTGCTCCGTGAAAGTGCACGTCTACGCCGGAACAATTTCGGAAGCACCACAGCATCACCTAAAGCATGGCACAGGAACTACCAGCTTGAAGGCAGCTCTTTGGTGCGCCGCACACCTGTGGTCCGTGAAAGTGCACTTCTACGCCGGAACAATTTGTAAGCAGCACAGCATCATTCAGCACGGCACGGGAACTACCAGCTTCAAGGCAGCCTTCCGGTGCGCCGCACAACCGAAGTGAGCTCTCGGTCATTTGATCGAAGCTGCACCACGATTGCACACCACCAATCACGACTCACGCAATTTCCGTAGCTAAACTGTGTATCCAAATCTATTGCACACGCTTCACTGCAAACCTCGAAGATTCCGATGATCAACGAGAGCACAGAGACGTCGCCTTAAATTTTATCTATGCGGTATCCGAATCAATCCGAGCTCCCAGCAACGTAGGTCAGATTGTCTGTTCCGTGGCAATATCCCGGTCGGTCACCAGCGAAATGCACACCGTTCCTCCGCATTTTCACGTTATACCTACATCAAACACCACGCTGAACTCTGAACTCGCTTTCGACCGGTTTCATATGACGGCTTCCGCGTCTGAAATCAACTCGCCGAGATGAACGACAACCAACAAAGCATCCGACAAGCTCCGGCCCAGCTGGGGCCAGCCGCTGTATGGGCGCTGCCATCTTTCCTGTGACGTCACGTATTTGGTTTGGTCATGTGACGTGTGGTCAAATTTGTGTACAATGGCAGCCGCCTTATGGGGGTCACTTTCGAGTGCAGACCGGAACCCCGGTTTATCGCTCTAAGGCCCCTCTACCTCGTTGGTAGATGAAGAGATAGCGGCAGTGTGATTGTCCTAGACAAAAATCTCACCTCGTGCCTTTTTAATAGAGTGGTAACTAGCGCCACCTCGTTTCGGAAAGTTGATCATTAGTTGTTTGACATTGCAATAAAGGATTCTTTAAAGTGTAAGAACTGTTGTTTATTAGTCCAATAAACCATATAAAAAAAATTCAGCTTTTCATAAACAATTTTCGTTGTTGTTTAAAGAATCGTAACTTTAAACAAACGGACAAGTCAATCGTATTTCAGATAAAGATGCTTCTCCGTAGCTTTTAATGAGAAGCTCTGCGTTTTTTACGGAACGTTCTTATTGTGTATGTAGGTGACTTCGGGACAGCACAAGGGTTTAAAGGGGTTTACTTATGACAACCTAGATATTATTAGGAATAATCATGTCAGATTTCACTTGACGGGCCTGCCACTTATATTCCATCCTGAGCACGCAAAAGGTATATAAAGCAAATATTCTATTTTCTACCAAACGAGCATTGTTAAATACTGTTAAAAATTTAGTTTACAATGGCCGATTGAAGAGCCTATTGCTTTCTCGACCTAGGATAAATTATCCAAATGTTTTCCCGGACTTCAATTTCTTTTAAAGAAAACAAGCCGACACAATGCCACTTATTTTCTGGACGATATGCGTTATTAGGGGGGCCTTTCTGAGCCTGCTAAATAAACAGAAAGGTTGGTGAACGCGAAAAATAAAACATTGGCCAGTGAACTTGCGAGTTTATGTGTTTTGCTTTCTGTTCAGGACATTGTTCATCTAGGTGGCCAACCTGCTCTTTCACTATTGCCGAAATTAACAAAAAACCTGGTCGAACTTAATGACGAACATGACCAGATTCATGATAGTCTTTGCAAAAAAAAAAAAAAAAAACACTTTGACGCGAATTTATTTTTTAGTTCCCAGAGTGGCTCAATATCACTGTTTAAGTTTTAATGTACTACCAACAACGTATTTGTGTAGAAATAAAAAAAATTAGGAAAATGACATAGCAGAATAACACAGCAGCGAGCTCACTGAAACTGAAACCAACCGAATAGAAGCCCATAATAACGGATGCTACGTCGGCGCCCCATATCTATAGGTCAAGTAACTACTAAAATAAACAAAAAGTTCTATAGAGTTACCGCTGGTGTAGGCTAGCGTCAATCAAAACGAGTTGGCGAGGAACAGATGGAGGAGCCAAACAGAGGGAGTTTAAAATATGAGCACAGGTCCCGTTAAATATGCACTTCAAAGTGGAGCGGCTCATAGATAGGTATTTTTTTGTTTCGATGTGATCAAAAGTTTTTATTTCACTCTTCAAGAAGTCTTTCTCACATTTATATGCTGCGTGACATTCAATTCTCACAACTTTCTATTATAACAAACCTAATACGAGAGACCATCCGGGAGGTGCAATATTCAGCAAAGCTGGAAAACCTGTTCGCTCTTATTTATTGATAATATCGAGAAACATTAATTCCTTTGTAACTCATAAGCTGTCTTGGTGCTGTGTAAATTTAGTGTCATAAATGTCTTCTTTCTTGCTGTAGATTCTAGGCACTGTTCCTAAATGAGGTCCAAGTATTCTGCGTCCCCACACACAATACAGTGGCGGCCGAACTGGTGCTTAAGCGTTCGAAAACATTTCAAAATATCATATTTGAAGCCGGTGATGCAGAGTTCATCTGAAAGCACTGTCTTTCTGCCAGTCAGATTGCCGTGTGAATCCGGTACTGAGGTAAATATCTGGCATATGTCTGCCTTGACAACGCGTCGAAGGACGCATGATGCTTTTGAGTGTCTAAATGTGACCACCCTTTCCAAAATACCCACATAGTCATTAAGAGCTATGTCCATACCGTTTTTCCTGCCGGGGGACCAGAATGCTCTATAAATAATGACATTCTCTAAAAGAACACAATTTTATTGAAAATGATCGACACCTCTTTGGGCAGATTTAGAGGAACTGAGATTCAGATTACTCAAAATGCCACGTTAGTTTCTAACTCCTGGTTTTTCCCCGGGGAGTACATCAAATATTCAGACTTCTAACATTTTAAGCATTTATTTTTTTATTTTAATTCTTTATATCACATCCTCGTTCTTTTTTACCCCCGCATGTCACAACGCGAGGTAGCTAGTGCTCTTGCTGCTGATACTTGCAGATTGCTGAGTTGCTCGTAGTCGCTGAGTATTGAGAAGCGGTGACGGCGTTCAGCTGTAGTGCAGTGGAACAATGCGTATAACACAAAAATATGACTCCCTAAGAATGATACACCAACCCCTTGACCAAGTGCACGTACATTCACCAACTCTAGGACCAAGTAATAAAAGGTTTTGTTATTCATACTTGCTAACTCGGGTCACGCTTGAAAGGTGAAAAACTTCTCTTAGCAGTAATTGTCTTTTTATAAACGCGTTATTTTCCGGGATTTGTTTTGGCGTCGCTTTCCTTGCTTAGGTCACTGGGTCTAGCACAATGTCTTGACCTTTTGCATTTTCTCTAGACGTCGGCACTTTCTAACGGCGTTGCGAGGCAAAAGATAAACCATATAATAATAAAAACAAGCCCGGTAACGAGCGTTTCTCCAGACTCTTTCCCCGGAAATGCATCCCAAGGAGCAAGACACGACATGACCTTAGTCAAGGACCGGCTGCCGCCAACCTCGAGCCGTAATTACGGACGGCATCGGCTGTTAATGTAGTAATCAAACTGCCATTTCGGTACCGCTAATTGCATCACGGACGGCCGCTGCGACTATCCATTGCTTGAGCCGGCCGCGGGCGAGCAAGAAAGAGGATGAATCCATACGCCTGCATGCACCTTGCCGTACTGCCGACCTTCTGACGTACAAAACTGTTTTTAGTGGGGGGGGGGGGGGGGGGGGGGGTCATTCCATAAGGAAAGCTCGGAAGAAATATTGCGTTTCTGCGCGGTTCATACTTTTCAAGAAGATGGGCCTCTAAGTGTTAACACTTTTCGTTTTTAATTGAAAAACTCTCTAGCTCGTGGCACACAGCGCAAATGCTAAACATGAGAGAGAGCGTTGTACTCACTCAGGAGAACTGTGACCTCAAGTATAACTGACGACAGAGGTTGCTTCTAGAAACAGCGCACCCATAATTTTAAGGCAGCGGGAACCTTTCTGGCTACCTATAAAAACATTGATTTTTCGAGCGCACTAATCTAAGAAGGTTCACCAAATACAAGCAGGTTAACCAAATTCATTTTTCCCTGCCAAATATCACCACGACGATCGAACTCACAAGATCCCAGGGCAGCTTCCAAATGCATGTTAGTATGCTGAATTTGTATAGTACATATAACAGACGTATAATTAAACGCACAATATATTAGTGATGTCTAACGTTCTTAGTGGTGCCCGTACATTGTGACGTTGTGGAGGCACGAACCTCCAATTAGAAAGCCACAGCGATGAGCGAGGCACCTCCTTTACATCAACTCATGTTTACAATCAAACCGGAGCGCCCCTAGCGGACGCCACCGGCGCTGCCCCTGCGCGATAGGGGTGTGGGCAAGAAGCGCCGTCGCCCATAAACAAACCATTGAAATGCGATGTTGTGGGTGTCGGTGTGACTTCCCCTGCCCTTTTTCGCGTTCGAATTGTTGATTCTACGTCTTCCTGGCGATGTCTGACTGCTTGAGTAGCGTCAGCAAAATTACCGAGGCTCGTTACACCGGAAAACTCGCTTGAACAATCTGACATGCGGCGATTCATTCCGCGTGGAATGCTAGAACCTGATTCGCTTGATGAGATTTCGCTCGCAATTTTCAGTCGCGATGCCGCTCGGGCTGCAAAAGCGTGAACCGTAGCTGAGGTGGTCGACGTCGACATTGAAAATCGCAAGCAGAATTGGACCAAGTTAATTACGCATAACAAGTCAGTGATGGTCACTGGTAAAAATGATGAACATCTCCTTGTATCTACGGTTTACATCGAGCCAACTTTACAGTGATGTGATTGCTGCGCCAACTGCGCCAAACTGCGCCAAGGGGCTAACCCTGCTACATCATGTTACATTTTGCCAAAATATGCGTAATCTGCGCCAAGCCTGCGCCAAAAAGCCAATTTCGGTCGCCTTTCAAAACCGAAACTAAACTGAATACCGTAATTGAGTATGCCTGTGTTATGTGGTGCAAGCGGCCGCCCGACGCGAAATGCCCTGCATCAATCGTCCATCTGGTCTGGCATGGTTTTCCCGCCGTCTCGCGTTTCGCACCCTCGTCGTCTCGTGAGTCTCGTCTCCTCGCGTCTTTTTTTTAAATATTTTCAGCGATTGACGCGGTTGTGACCGGACGCTCCTACGCTAGCATGCCGGGTACCAGCCATGCAGTCATGCCGTGGAACAAAACAACGTTTCTGCGCGGCAGGAGTTACTTTGTGAGCTGAAGTACTCGCTCCTGAAAGCAACTGCTGTTGGAAGACTATATTTGGTCCCTACCTTCCAATCACCGTTGTCGCGCGACGTCGGGTGTTGCCGTCCCCACGTCGCGCTGCAGATATCGCGCTTTCTAAAATGAAACGAAGTACCGCCGCATGTTCATCAACATTTCTGTTAGCGTTTAAATCATACGTTACTACACAAATACCTCTTTAACTCAAAGGCTGCTGTGTCGAAGTATGTATTACCTAGTAGGTTTTTTCTTGGTGGGCTTTTTTTCAAGAGGGACCCCGGTACGTTAAAAATAGCCGCAAAAGAAAGTTAAAGAGAAGTGAGCTAAAGTAAAGAAGGCACTGTCTGCGCGCTGAACCCTCACAGCGTGCTTGTTTGTTTCAAGTTCAGTCGGTGCACAAAGTGCTCCAAGAACTTTTTGACCCTGGCTCGTGATGACTTGCATCGATGCGCTCAGGTTCTTTGTCTGTGTACGTGTGTGCGCGTGCGTGTGCGTGCGTGCGTCTGTGTGTGTGCGCGTGCGTGCGTGCGTGCTTGCGTGTGTGTGTGTGTGTGTGTGTGTGTGCGTGTGTGTGTGTGTGTGTGTTTAGTTTGTAACTTGTTTGCCGGCCTGGCAAGCACGCGCCGCTAGACTGTTTTTTGTCGTATACTCGGCAGTTACACTGTGCATAGAATTTTGCGAATCAGTTGGCGACGGATCGGAGTCGCATGGTGTCGGTTTTGATCGAACAGCCGTTGTCTCCGCTCGCACGACGAAGCACCGGCAACTGCAAGCCTGCCGAAGTTACCCTCACCTGCTTACGAACATGATTGCACAACAGAGGCACCAGTTGGAATGTTGACAATCTCTTGTTTTGCGTTTGCTCACTTTTGATGAAAATCTGGCGCGTCGGAAACCAGAACAGTAAAAACACAAGCATCGAGTTCCGTCGCAATACGTCATATTAGAACACAACAGAACACAAAGTGTCCTTTGTTTTTACAGCGCTCAAAACAAATATTTTTATTTAAGAATATCTCCTCCAAACGCCTTCTTTGCTGCTCCGAAACACAGTCTTGGCTGTTCCAAAAGCCACTTTTGCTGCTCCAAAGCACTGTTTTGGCTGCTCCGGAAGGTGCTCCAAAATGGCTTAAGCCAATTACATCCACTGTACTTACCAACCTTCAAAGTTAAGTTTTTTGAGGCCCGCACTTACTTCTTATCCCAAGTACCCGGTCAACATTTGGTCTACGGGCCGGCGTCGTCTAAGAGAGCGGACGACAAGCAGAAACGTTTGAAAGAGCAGACTACAGTTCGAACGATCAGGCGGCCGTTTAAACTTGAAGACTCACTGAACGTAGTCTGCAGGTGGGCCGCACAACTTCATGGTTTTCTGGCGTTCATGTTGGAACAAAACAAATAAATCTCATGACCACAAGTATCCGTGAATTCAACCCAAAGTGCTTCCCGCCCAAGCAATCGTTGTCCGACGGCGTCTGCTTTTCCCTTTTCACGGCACATATACAGATTCTCGGACAAACCAAGCCCGTGAAAACTGACCTTCAAACCTTTCTCGACTCTTTTGGGTACGGCCCCAGTCCCAGCGTTTTGACGAGAAGGCAGGTTTTTGTCTGGTTCCTTTCAAAACAACGCGGGAATACACGTCTGGCTTGGGGACGTCTTCCCACAGCCCCAGACCGGAAGTACGCCCGACACGCCAACACCGCGCCGTGACGTCACAGAGTTGAGTTGGTGTATACTTCGATCACCCTTAAACTGAGACTGCGATGGAAGCTACATCCTCGTTGGACCAGTCATACGCCTCTCTTTCGGTACCTGATTCCACTCTCGCACATACGCACGCGGAAAGAGCCTGGTCACGTAACGAAAAAGCGGCGGCTGATTTGTCCTGTGGCCACGTATATCCCACTGCAGTCTCAGCTTAGGGGTGAACGGAGTATATATGTCTTCTTTAGCGATATTGGGGCGAAAATTTCGAAACACTTTCACCTCTTGTTGCTAATTTTATTATAAAATCAATACGTTTGGTTCTTACACACTGCAATGAGCACAATATTTCTTATTATTCGTTTTTCCTTCTTAGAGCGCAGCTCTTAGGGGCCCGTTCCCGGCTTGAGCGGCGTCGGCGTCGCCGTCGGCGTCGGCGTAACCAAAGTCACCCCAAGGTCACACGACCCCCCTAAGGTCATCCCAAGGTCACGTGGCCCCAAGGTCACCCCAAGGTCACGTGACCCCCAAGGTCACGTGACACCCAAAGTCACGCCCCCGAGGTCACGTGACCCCCCCCGGTCACGTGACCACCCTCGGGGTCACGTGACCCCCCCCCCCGTCGAGGTCACGTGACCTCCCCGATGACGTCATCGTCACTGATGACGTCACCGGCATCAGCATCGTCATCGTCATCATCACTGATGACGTCATCAGTGACGTCACTGATGACCACACCGGCATCCGCATCGTCATCGTCATCATCACTGATGACGTCATCAGTTACGTCACTGATGACGTCACCGGCATCCGCATCGTCATCGTCATCATCACGAATTACGTCATCAGTGACGTCACTGATGACGTCACCGACATCAGCATCGTCATCGTCAGCATCGCTGATGACGTCATCGGAGTCCGCATCGTCATCGTCACTGATGACGTCATCAGTGACGTCATTGATGACCTCACCGGCATCCGCATCGTCATCGTCATCATCACGGATGACGTCATCAGTGACGTCACTGATGACATCATCGGCATCGTCACGTGACCCCCCAAGGTCACGTGACCCCGAAGGTCACGTGACCACCCCCCGGGTCACTTCACCCCCCAGTACCCTTCCCTCCTCCTCCTCAAGAGCTGCGCTCTAATTCGGTGTTACAGGGAGTTGTAAACGGCTTTCACTTCTTAACATTTTAACCTGAGCACTTTTTAAAGCGCTGCTCTTAGGGGCCCGTTCCCGGCATGAGCGGCGTCGCCGTCGCCGTCGCCGTCGCCGTCGGCGTCGCCGTTGGCGTCGGCGTAACCAAGGTCACCCCAAGGTCACGCGACCCCCCAAGGTCATCCCAAGGTCACGTGGCCCCCAACGTCACCCCAAGGTCACGTGACCCCCAGAAGTCACGTGACCCCTCCCCCGGGTCACGTGACCGCCAAGGTCACGTGACACCCAAAGTCACGTGACCCCCGAGGTCACGTGATCCCCCGAGGTCACGTGACCACCCCCAGGGTCACGTGACCCCCGCCGAGGTCACGTGACCTCCCCGATGACATTGTCACTGATGACGTCACCGGCATTCACATCGTCATCGTCATCATCACTAATGACGTCATCAGTGACGTCACTGATGACCTCACCGGCATCCGCATCGTCATCGTCATCATCACGGATTACGTCATCAGTGACGTCACTGATGACGTCACCGACATCCGCATCGTCATCGTCATCATCGCTGATGACGTCATCGGAGTCCGCATCGTCATCGTCACTGATGACGTCATCAGTGACGTCACTGATGGCATCCTCGGCATCCGCATCGTCATCGTCATCATCACCAATGACGTCATCAGTGACGTCACAGATGACGTCACCGGCATCCGCATCGTCATCGTCATCATCACGGATGACGTCATCAGTGACGTCACTGATGACATCGGCATCGTCAGGTGACCCCCCAAGGTCACGTGACCCTTCCCCCCGGTCACTTCACCCCCCAGTACCCTTCCCTCCTCCTCCTCAAGAGCTGCGCTCTAATTCGGTGTTACAGGGAGTTGTAAACGGCTTTCACTTTTTTTAATTTAAAATATAAATACATTTTTTTCGTGTCATTCTTGCGGAAGTGATTTTTTCTTTTTTCGTTGACATAAAACGAAAATATAAAAGAATACTTTGCAGCATCACTTTTAGTGTTGCAGCCGCGACGTCGTCCACTTCATCGTATAGAAAAAATTAATATGCTGTCAACAGCCCGAGCTGCGAGTAAAGCAACTTACCGTCTCTCATGAACAAAGCTTCTGACGGCGGGAAGTTTTATTCCTCCTCCTTTCATTCTCCTCCCCTCCTCCTCCCCCTCTCTCCCACCTCCCTCGTGATGTCACTCGGGACCATCGTGACGGCACTCGTGAAGGCCGTGACCTTCGTCGAGACTTCACGAGTGGCCTTCGTGACGTCACCCGTGACCCCAGTCACCCTCGTGACGTCGCTTGTGACCTGCGTGACGTCATTATAGGACGCGTCCCATAATGCAACGCGCGGTTACACCTACGACGACTGCGACGCCGCTCAAGCCTTCAACGGGCGCCAAGAGCTGCGTTCTAAAAAAGTTTCCTTTTGACGTACAGCTGCAACGGAAAAAGAGTAGCACAAGTGAGCGATCACCGGAGCGGCAAAATCGCGATACGCGGCGCTATTGCTTCCGATCGCGCCGATAGCGAGAGTGCCAGTCACGTTCCATATCTCAACGCGGGGCCGGCCGGCAGAAAATTGAGGGATAATATAGCTTTCAATATCCGGGTTTTAGGATGGGCTGCTTTCTGATAGCCACCCCCGCGTTAAGACATGGAACGTGACTGGCACTCTCGCTATCGGCGCGCTCGGGAACAATAGCGCCGCGTATCGCGATTTTGCCGCTCCGGTCATCGATCACTTGTGTTATTCTTTTTCCGTTGCAGCTGTACATAAAAAAATCAATATATATATATATATATATATATATATATATATATATATATATATATATATATATATATGGGTGGTTTCATCTCAAATCGTGCAGGCAAAATGGGCCGAATTTTTAATTTCGAGTAAAAAAATATATGTTATGGCGCCGTTTCTAAAACCGCAGTCGACACAAACCGCAAGTTCGTCGGATTTTTTGTTCTCGACTTATGAATTTTTAAAGAGGCCGCGGCGAAAAGCAGTGTTTTTCACACCCGTCGTGGGTCGGATGTTTCGCTTGATCTCCCGCCATGGATGTTCAGTCCACATTATATTATCTTTTTTGAAGCACTCTGCGGACACATTTAAAAGGCTCCAATACCATGAAATAATTTTAGGCCTTTTGCTTTTTTTCTGTAAAAATGTCAAAAGCGCCTCCTTGGTCAATTGTTGACGAACTTTGACAATTAAATACTGGTGATCTACTTGGGTTACACCGATATTTTTTATGTCCACGGAGAGCCCAAAACACGCTTTTTATATTTATTATAAAATGCCTTGGCTGTATGAAATAAGCTTTGCGGTACATTTACGTTAATAATATGCAAAAAACCAAAAAGTACCATTTTTGAAATTAATTTTCTCAAAAAACCCATTTTTTATTTTTTTTTTCATTTTTTGTTCAAATGTAGATATGATAGTTGTCTACACGAAAATCAAGCCTAGAAAGTGTATATTTTGTTTGCGTGTTTTATATTTAGGCCTCAATATCGGAAAAAGACGTCTTTGTTTTGCAAGACCTAAGTCAGACATAGCGACCCATGCGTCTCTATGAATTGTGAAAAAGTTTTCTTGAATTTTCTTCTGCATTTTGTAATCAATTATAAACATAATTTGTGGTATTGAATATTTATGTATGTTTTGATAAGAGCGGGAACCATGAGATACATATCTAACCAAATCAGCGGGCCTAGTAGACTTTTAATAACCAAAAGGCACAGACGTTGTATTGTTTCGATTTATAAACCTTTCAAAGTAAACTAGCACGACTAGCTATTAGCTGTCATATTACTAAGACAAAGAAAGTCACCACATCGTCGATATATTATATTCAATTCTTAACGAAACCAAACACTGGGGCTTGTTCACCGCACATCGCACAGGTCACCAAGAAATGTCCTTTCACATGCGTAATACACAAAAGTGGTGACACAGAAACGGTCCGAAACACACAGAGAGTGTGTCATGGAGAGGGGTAGGAAATAAAAAAAAAAGTAGGAATTAAATTGCCCAACTCCGATCTTAACGAAAATTGCGTTAAAAAAAAAAATAAAGTATTTAGGTTCGAGTGGTGGCAAGGCGATATTTCCACGCCTGGTGGAGAGTCAGACAAAGAAGTCGACGGCACGTAAAGGTAAAACAAAAAAAAAAGCAATAATTTAATAAAGACGAGAAAACTCAGCCGCACATGGCAAGAACAAAAACCAACTCCCCCGGGCATTCCCTAAACGGGACGCAACCAAATGCGCGAGAACACGCTCTTTACATCACCGCCAGGCCGCTACGCCATGACGAAATAAACCCAACAACTGAACAGTGCTAACAAACAGTTAGTAAGAAAACATTGAAAAAAAAAAAAACGTTCAGAAAAAATTGCGCCCGAGAAACAAAGTTCAGCGGGGCGAAGAAACACACAAGAGTCGGTCCCACGACATTGAAGTCTGGCAGGATGACGGCGTCCAGATGATGCTCGAATCTGTTCCTCCCTCTATTACGCACATCCACGACGGCTGTGCGGAACAGTGGCTGTACGAAAGAAAGTGAAGAATAGATTCGAGCAGGCGATGCGCGACAAGGTAACCGAGACTATGCTTCAAGCTTCATATCGGGAGGGGAGCTTTCGAAGTAGTTTCTGCAGTTACTCAAACTTTCTCTTTCCCCTTCCCTATTTTCAAAAGAAGACGTCAGCCGGCGCTAACGTTTCATCTTGGGAGAAGCGCCCTCTTCACAAACGGTTATAGTTGACAAGGAGGCTCACTTCGACCCGACTAGTCTCCGGGCAGAATACAAACACAAGTATTTTTACCAACACGCTCGTTTTAATGTCAGTCTCCGGGATTTGCTGTTTCCAAAAGAGATAACCCTTTATAAGGACAAAACGAGCGGGTTGGTGGGGATAATTAAACTTAAACACTCCCTTCTCGTTGTCTTCCTCAAGTTTAATAGATAACCCTTCGGTGCTATCGGATCTCCCCGGAGAGA
Organism: Ixodes scapularis; assembly: GCF_016920785.2. Taxonomy (NCBI): domain Eukaryota; kingdom Metazoa; phylum Arthropoda; class Arachnida; order Ixodida; family Ixodidae; genus Ixodes; species Ixodes scapularis. The sequence goes on from NW_024610039.1 coordinate 1,658,028, forward strand.
GAGAGAGAGAGAGCACGGCCGTTTCAAGGTAAGGATAGGGCGCTCGAAGCTAGGGCGAACAGGCGGTATCGTTTCACGCATGCACGGATGGCTGGTTTCAAATTTCCCCACATCCCTAACGAAACCGGCCCACCTTCGTGTGTGCGTCTGCGGGATTTCTGTCCCGCGCCGCCGGTTTTAGCGCGCACGCGGCGTTGTTTTGGCTGGCAGAACAGTTGTTGACCGTCGACATTGTAAGGCCGTGGTGTCCCCATCCTTTCAGGCAACGGTTCCTTTGCTTTCCCTTGTGCAATACTCTGACAGACTCCTCCTGGGTGGCTGTCACTGTTCGCCGTGTCAACGACAGAATCGTACCATTTCACTCCTCGTGACACAGGGTGCGTTGCTCGCTGTGTTAGATGGCACGGGCCGTCCCATCTAACACAACGAGCGCGAAAGGTCGTGGTCATCTGCTGGCTCCGAAAGGGCGGGACGTTCATGCAGGCCAATGAGGGCCCCGAATCAATAAGACGTCTGCCGACTCCTACACGTTAAAAATTTACGATACCTGCTGGTCTGTTAAGAAGTGTTGATGTCTCTTTTTGGAACTCCTCCGATGTAGCTTGCCGCCTATAATAAAATTTAAATAATCAATATATGTATCAGGGTGGAAATACTGTATTTCATTTTTATGTGGGAACGTTGAAAAAAAGAAAAAAAACTATTTCCAAGCTTGTGAAGACGCGCAATTCGCAAGTCCATTTCGGGCCTTAAAAACACGTTTTTGTACGATATTGATGCTTAAATCTAGAACATAGAAACAAAATATACACTTTCTAGGCTTAATTTTCGTGTAGACAACTATCATATCTACATTTGAACAAAAAAATAAAAAAAAATGAAAAATGGGTTTTTTGAGAAAATCATTTTCAAAAATGGTACTTTTTGTTTTTTTCATAATATTAACGTAAACGTACCGCAAAGTATATTTTATACAGCGAAGGCATTTTATAATAAATATAAAAAGCGTGTTTTGGGCTCTCCGTGGACATAAAAAATATCGGTGTAACCCAAGTAGATCGCCAGTAATTAATTGTCAAAGTTCGTTGACAATTGACCGAGGAGGCGTTTTTGACAATTTTACAGAAAAAAAAAGGCCTAAAATTATTTCATGGTATTGGAGCCTTTTAAATGTGTCCACAGAGTGCTTGAAAAAAAGATAATATAATGTGGAGTGAACATCCATGGCGGGAGATCAAGCGAAACATCCGACCCACGACGGGTGTGAAAAACACTGCTTTTCGCCGCGGCCTCTTTAAAGATTCATAAGTCGAGAACAAAAAATCCAACGAACTTGCGGTTTGTGTCGACTGCGGTTTTAAAAACGGCGCCATAACATATATTTTTTTAATCGAAATTAAAAATTCGACCCTTTTTGCCTGCACGATTTTAGATGAAACCACCCACATATATATATATATATATATATATATATATATATATATATATATATATATTGTTACGGAGATGCGGGGCCGGCAGGAGAAGACAAGGATGCTCACATAATGAAGCCGAATCATTTAATGGCGGCAGGCCTAGCGCGTGGGCCTAGTGCGCGATAGTAGCGCACACCACTGCCGCAGCGTCGTCTTCTTCATCGTCACATTACCCCCTCCTTGGAAGAGGACGACCCGGCCGATGAATGAAGAACACGCAAGAAAAATATGCACGCAAACAAAACAGAAACTGATGAAGACAGATGAACGAAGCACTGCTGCCTGCCGGGAAATATGAGAACCTGTCGCAGTTCCATGACCGGAAGACGCTCTAGCAGCATTACCGACCGAAGCACCAGCCACAGCCCCGCGACGACACTGTCCGGGCTGGGGAACATTCGTCATGCCTTCACAAGATTGGGCTGGGGACGGGGCAGGGGATCGTCAATTCTCGTAGCTCTCAGTCGTCACAATCATCGTCTCGCAGTCGCGTCCTCAAGTCATCACGTAACACTCTTAATGGTTCCTCGCTTACGTCTGTCAGTTCATGTCGTCCTGTCTTCATGGCATCATTGAGGCGGGGGCTGTGTTGCAGGGCTGTGGGCTGGAGATCAGTCAGATGAGGCGGAGCGCTTCCACAGACGGCGTCAAGGTTGATGGGGGTGAACGGGATGATCGGTACCCCGCACCTCCACCAAATGTTACGGAGATGCGGGGCCGGCAGGAGAAGACAAGGATGCTCACATAATGAAGCCGAATCATTTAATGGCGGCAGGGGCTAGCGCGTGGGCCTAGTGCGCGATAGTAGCGCACACCACTGCCGCAGCGTCGTCTTCTTCATCGTCACAATATATATATATATATTTTTCTTGTGGGCGTTTATTCAGTAGCCGAAAGAGGACACTGAACTCCAGAGGATCGCGGCGATGACGTACACTATGCTCTGACTGCTGGTTCGCGCGCACCGATGTCACACTCCTTGCGCTGGGTCGCGCTTCCTTGTCCACCAATGGCTTGTTTGGCGCGCACCCACAGTTCATGCCAAATTGTGCCACTTGTGAAATTGATCCCCCCCCCTCCCCTTGGAGAAGGCCATCCTGGCCGCCTAACGAGAGGCGTAATGCTTGGGTGGGGACTCGTGGGCGATGTCCGTTTGCTGACACCGTCCGTCCGTGGGAGCGGTAATTGTTGCGATGCCATAGTTGACAGGAGAGGTTTGTGGCAGAAGGCGGTAGGGTCCACGGTAGCGTGGCAGGATTCAGGGCACCTGCCAACTTGGTGCAGTGGAAATGCAACGAGGGCGCAGTCGCCTGGACAGTATTGGACATCGCGTTGATGGGCATCCAAACCTTGCTTGGCAAATATTTGATGTTTACTGTGCGAAACGGACAATTCTTGATGTTTTACGGTGTGTGCGACTGTATCACTGATAAGGCATTAGATTTGTAACGACGGTCTGGAGGGAAAACCGCTTTAAGAGTACAGAAGTCGTCATGGCCATAAAGAAGGTGAAATGTGTAAAAACTTGTACTCTCGACAGCGCTGTTAAAGGCGATGGTCATAAAGGGTAAAAAGAGCGTCTCAATTGCTGTGCTCTTCGGACCAGTAGATAGCTACCAAATCAGCAATTGTGTGATGGAATCTTTTAGCGAGCCCGTTCGTTCGAGCATGATAAGATGACGTTGGGTGGTGTGTGACATTAAAGCTAGTGAGTAGTGCTTGTAGTGTTGCGGACGAGAACGAACGGTGCCGACCGCTGATGAGGGTTGGTCATGTGCCGTGCCGTAAAACTTCTTGGTGTCGTTAGGGACTTCAATATTTCTTGGGCAGTGCCATCGGGAAGGACTTTGTTCTCTACGTCGCGGGTTAGGTGATCAATGGCCACTATGATCCAGCGATTCGAGGAAGCGGAGATTGGAAGTGACCAAAAAGGTTAATACCCACAACCTCAAAGGGAAAATTAGGTAAAGGCAGGGGTTGCAGTAGTCCAGCAAGGGATGAGGTTTACTGCTTGCGAAGTTGACACTTCGGGCAACTTCAGACGTATTTAAAAACAAAGCGGTAAACTTGGGCCATTAAAATCGATTTTTAACTTCAGTGTAGGTCTTCTTGAATTCAAAAGAACCGGTAGCAGACCGGCTGGCCCATCATGGAGATTTTGTAATACTTCAGTTGGAAGGTGCTGGGAAGTAACGAGCAACCACCGGTGAACAGCAAGGTCGTAGCTGCGGCGGAACAGAATCCGTCAAACACTGCAAAGTGTTACGTGCGTTTGACGAAGTGGCGGTCGTTAGATGGGTTGGTTCCGTCAAGGAAACTCCATATGCGGTGTATCCATGGGTCCGCACGCTGGTCGATCGGTAACGTGTCGTAGGATATCGCAGTCAAATGAAAACACCTTCGACAGAGGTTTGTCTCATTGTGAGAATTTAATAACATAAAAGAGAATGTTTCAAACACAAAACCGTAAAAAATGTCCCGACGTTTCGAAGTCTATTGGGTTCTTCTTCAGGGGTCGCTATAGATCTAATGGGGGGGTCACAGCTTCAACCTCGACGTTCAGCAACTGCGCTGCGTTGAAGATCGAAGTTACGCACGTCGTTTTTGTGCTGGCGCATTCTACCATGGAAGTTCTTTCTCTCGCCGATGTAGGTGGCTGGGCACTCCTCGAATGAAATACCACACCCTGTGCTTTTTTTTTTTTTTTTTTGGTAGTTTGTCTTTGCGTCTTAGCATTAACCGTCCCAGTGTAGGCACTGGATTGTGAAACATCTGACTGCCTTCTTTCCGCAATACGTCTGCCAGTGCTTAGCTGGTCCCTTTCACGCAAGGGACAATGATGCGCCCGATAAGGGGGGGGGGGGGGGGGTGGGGTGTGTTTCTCATGCTCATTTCTGGTCTTGGCGGGCGCGATTTTGGTGACGGCCTAGACACTCAACAAAACATTTGGGGTAGTGTTAACGTCTGGTGGACGAGGAGACTAGAGACCGGGTTTGGGCTATATGGATGACGATGTTTTAATGGTACATGATTAGATGATGGTAAGGTCCGATGGTAAGTCCCATTCTGTCTCCGCCGCTCGAGTCCGCGGGCTTCGCTGTTATAGTCGTGGTGACGTGACCGTGGCGCGTCACCGGCGGAATTCTGGTGTGATTGGTGGAGGCTGTTGGCTTTAATGAAGATGAGGTCCAACAGCCACTCTTATTAACCCCGAGGTTTATGTCGCCGCAGCAGCCACTTCTTTTGATGTTGGAGAAAAAGAGGAAGATGGTGACACGTTGATGGCCGTTAATTCGGCCGATATTCGGAAGTCTTGGTTACGCGTTTTCGAGAGGGTCTTTGCCGAGCAATCATGTTGCGGACCATCCCCCTAAGTGCGCCGTGATTCCAGCATGGCCAAGTGGGGGGCGAAACATAAACAGTAGCCATTGTTTTGCAGATTAGCATTCATGACCTGCTTCTCCTTTCTTCTATCAGTTTTAGATGAGTAGATTGTCATTGCCCTGGAGAATAATGTCGACACTACTGACGACTTGTGGCTCATGGTTTCAGTCAAAATTAAGGTAGCGCCCTGTGTGGGTTGGTTTTTTTGTATAGACTGAATCTCAATATCTCTCCTTCCTGTTTCACCAGCGCATCAAGAAAAGGTCAAGTGGAATATTTCTCGCATTTTACGGTGACCTGTGTGACCGGCTGAATGCCGTTGAAGTGCGCCAAGAAGTTATGATCTTCCGGATATCACATAACTCTTTGAGTATTTTGTAGAACGACTGCAGAGCCTTCTTTTTGACTATTTACATTCCGAAGTTCGCTGTTGTAACAGAGATGGAAGCCCCCATTGAAGTGCCACCGACTTGCTTAAAAGCTCACCCTTGAGACAAAAGTACGTACCGCCGAGGCAGAAATTTAACACGCGGCACAGTCCATCTACAGTGAGACAGGTCCTTGAGGCCAAAGTGTGGTCTTTCTGGAGAGCCTCTCTGGCTGCTCCGACTGCCAAGGGAACTGGGACGCTGGTGAAAAGTTACACATACTTTAATGACACCATATTGTCATCTTCGCCGAGTCTTACTTGCGAGGCAGGTTTCACGAAATGGCTTAAAGGCAGAAGATGCGTCGACGTGCTTCCTAGAAGGGCAGCTAGAGTCCGGTGGATGTATTTCGACAGCGCCCGGAGTGGAGAGGTCTCAAAGTGTACGATATACCGTAGGGGAACATTAGGCTTTTGGACTTTGGAGAGCCCGTAAAGGCTTGGTGCAGAGCCATTAATGCACACGAGTCGAGGGTAAAGACCTTTCGACTTTGGGTACGGCTTAAAAATTTTCGGAATCATGTTGGTCATGTTTCGCTTGGCTTGTGCCGTTGGATCTTTCTTAAGTTTTTCATACACGGGATTGCCAAGACGACCCGGCACCTTGCGTTCATGCACCGCCATATCGAGGACGACTGTCGAATTTTCATTTTCTACTGGTAAGAGCATGATATCTGTGTCCTCACGAAGCGGGCGTAGTGCGGCTGTTTCATCACGGGACAGATAATGACGCTGCCGTCGTGGGGTATTAGAAAGGATGTCGATCGCTTTCAGCCGTACACCCTCCCCGACGCTATGCTCTAAGCGCGCGATGCCATCCACCACGGCCGCCATTATTTTCGTCAAAGACTGTCAGATTGCGGTCATATTGAAGTGATGAATTCTAGAGAGGACACCAGTTTCGCACAGAGAGTTTGATGTCTCAAATAGAGATTCGTAACAAAACTAGTATTGTCTGCGCCTCGTCTCGCTTAATATTGTTTTTTTGTTTTTTTTTCTCAGTCTCGAAAGCTTTTTTTTTTAAGAAGATCGTCGTTTTTTCCCCATTGCGGACGTAAAACTGGTGGCAAAAGACTGCAGAGATGGGAACACGCCCGGGATACAATGTTCTAGCTGCTGACGCGTGAAAAACTGGTGTAAGTGTTTGTGCCTTAGGATGGTCTGGCACTCCTGAATTGTGGAGCTTACCGAACGGTGCTCAGCCTCCACCCAAATCTTTTTTCCCTCCTGGGTGTGGACCAGGCGCCTGAGACGAAAGTTCTGAGAGACCACAAGGATGTTGGGGCATGTTCTTGTAAATTCGAGTCGTGTCTTATAAACATCGATGCTGCGGGTAGTGTTAAGATACATCCTTCGAAGTTCATAATGTTTTAGCACACCTCGAATTCATTCAGCCGGCAATTCAGTTTACCATAGGATCCTAGAAAGACGATACTTTAGCTTTCCTCGATGCTCCGGTGAAAAGAGAAGGAGAGGTATTGAGGTTCAGTGTACAAATAAAACCAGCCCATAAAGGGCGCTACCTTAATTTCGACTCAAACCACCCGTTGAGCAACAAGGCGTCAGGAGTGCCGACACTGTTCTCCAGGGCAATTATAATGTTTGTCTTAAATTGAATGAAGAAAGGAAAAGCAGGTCATAGTTGGTGATCTCTAAAAAAATGGCTTCACAAAAATATTTGGTTGAGTGTGTCGGCCGTTGCCAAGTTCGCGCCTGCCAAGAACAGAGATTATAAGGGAACAACGCTGCCCCATCCCATCGCGTGCATCAGTGTCCCTTACATGAAAGTGACCAGCGAAGCACAGGCACGCCTATTTTGAACAGAAGGCATTCAAGTGCCCCCCAAGCCAGACACTAAGATGGTTAATGCCAAGACCCAAAGACCAACTACCAAGAAAAGAAAAAAACACAGGATGTGGTGCACAAGATTCCATTCAAAGAGTTCCCAGCCACCTACATCAGCGATACAAGGGTCTATCACGAAAAGAATGCGCCGGCAAAAGCACGACGTGCGTAACATTGACCGGGAATTCAGCGCGGTTTCTGAACGCTGAGACGCGCGTGAGAATCTTATTGGTTCCACTCATCCGTACGTGATTGACACGAAGCCAAAGTTCCGAAAAAAAGCTTTTCTTGCAAACTTGGCGCATCCAACAGACGTCAGGAAATATCAACGTATACCTAGATGCCCTACCGTCTGTGAACGCGCAAGGTCTACGTATGCAACAAGAACACTGACCTAACACCGCCTACTTACGAAGAGGCGAGAATGCTTCCTCATTTGCAAAGATGAAGAAGTTGAAGCTGTGACTGCCCAATACGACCTACAGCCACAGTGGGTTTTGAAACATAGGGACTTTTTCTTTACGCTTTTGGGGTTTTATCATATTCATTTAATTTAAAGATACAGGAGCGATTGTGTCTAGTGACTCACTTTCGGATTGTATTGTATTAACATGATCAGGTGTAAGAGGATTGCGCAATAGAGCACCTTCATCTTGGTGTTTACGGCCACTTTTGAACACGATATCAAATGGTACTCCTGAAGTTTGAGTGTCCATCGTGCGGGATTGCCAGAACGGTTATTTCGGGACTGTAACCAACAAAGGGCATGATGGTCAGTCACAACTTTGATTTGGCGTCCGTACAGATAAAGGCGAAATTTTACAACTGCCCATGCGACCGCGAGAGCCTTGTGTTCTCTTGTGGAATAATTCATTTTCACGTTAGTTAGATTTGACTAGTGTAGGCTATAACCTTCCCATTAATGGATTGGGCTAGGGGTTCTAATACGACTGCTGCAATACCAAATTTGCTGTCGTTAGTAAAAATATTTGTCTTCGCGGAAGGATTAAAATGGCGAAGGGCGGTTGGTGTGTTTAGTGAAGCCTGTAATGACCTAAAGGCAAAAAAAAAAATAACTATAACAGCACGAATTTCGTCAGCGTCAGAGTGCACAATTAACCTCTTTACGGAATGGCCGAGAACTTTGACTTCGTTGGCTGCGAAATGGCAATGTCTTTATGTTAAATTTCACACCAGCGTCGCGAAGGCATAAAAGAACTTCAAAGAAACAAAAGAGAATGTCCTGAAAATTCGCTGAGATGACGATAAGGTCGTCAAAGTAGCACAGACACGTTTTTTTTTTTTATTTTAGACCGCGGAGAACCTAACCATTCATGCGCTGAATTGTCAAGAACAATCCCGTGTAGCAGACTTCCTCGGACTAGGCTTGCGCTAGAGTGGCGCGAGCAAGAGCCATATTGGCACAAGCCTGGCAGAAGCTTGCGCCAAACTGTCCCAAGTATGAGCCGGGGAAATTATGCTGCTATACTCCGCGACAACTTTTCTTGGCAATGCAGTGGAAGGTAGAGGCCCGCGTCCCCTCTCCCATTTCGAGTGTGCGCGGGCTGTCCTCCTCTCCCCGGAAATGGGGGAGGAGGAGAGCCTGTATAGACTCAAAATGGGAGAGGGGATGCGGGCCTGTACCTTCCACTGCATTGCCAAGAAAAGTTGTCGCGGAGTATAGGGATGCAAACGCTTCTTCCGAATTACCTTTAAAGAGGTGCGTACTCGTTTTTCATCGGGCATGTGGTCGCTCACTTTACGGCATGGGTGAGGGCGTCTTCTACTGTATGACAAGTAGGTTTCACCGGACCGCTGAGTACGGGTAAGTAGACGGCGATCGAAAAGAGCCTCCACGATTTTCCGGTCTTCCAAAAATTTCTCTGGCAGGAGCTGTAAACTTTTCCCCAGGATTGTCATTCCTGATCGTGGTTTAGCAACCACGTTTTCGCGACGTCCGCGAATTAAAAAAAAATGATGGCTCATTTTTACTAATCGTCCAACCGGTTATAGTTGGGATCCGATTGTAAATGTCGAGACATTCGTCGAATATTACTTTGCTAAGACCGGTGAACAATTGTGGATCCTGTTGGCGGAATGAAGGATGCCGGATGAGCCCAAGAAGTGGAATCGAAAATCCACTCTGGACTTAGTCAGCTTGCTGATTAGTCACAGCTGACTGCCTCCCCAAATCTCATGCGGGGCATTGTTGGCTTTCGTTGCGGGGATACTTGAGCCATTGGATTGGTGCGTCTTTTATCAGGTGCAGACCGAGGTTGACGGGATTTTACAGCACCTCCGCCACCCTCTGAGGGTACTTATTAAAGAAGCAAGAGAGGACACTGCAAAGTCCAGCTAGGCCCTTTTTTCTCGAAGCCGGTTAACTTTAACACCGGTAAAAAGTTGACCGCATTTCCCTACTAGGTATACATACAAGTACTTAGCCAAATTTGACGAGAGCTGAATGCGCGATAGCTGTCTGTTCCATTATGGGGGGGTAGCTCGTATCATTTAAGTGAATTCTTTGAAAACTTTCCGAACAAGGTAAAACCAAGTACGTGAGCTGTCGGGTTGTCGGGGCGCAGCGCAGCATTCCATTAAGCTTAAGAGAATGAATTCCGTGCTTGTGCTACAAATATTAAGCAATCTAGAACCCAATGAACCCGTCTTAGGCAAATTATCGAATGGTCTAAAGTCAAGAGAAGCCTCGTTGAAATTTCCTTTGCATTGTGAAAGAGGACGACGAACTTCACATGGCTTAAACAATGAGGAAAAAGGGAACTATGAAAGGCGGGCGGCACACCGATATCCATCGTTGGCCAGCATGTAAAAACACTATACATAAAACCTTCTTTATCAAATTAAAAATAGCGTGCACCTGCTTGAGTGAAAATTCGTACGCGGTCTGCTTCTGCGTGCCATCAATGTCCTGCCAATCGAGTCAAGACAACTCACTAGGATTCCAAAGATGTTGCCATGTCGAAAATTAACGCGTCCCTTTAGGCTTAGGAATGTCAAAACTCGAAAGACGACCTAAAGAATAGGGCGAGCTAATTGCCTATGCTTTGCGATTTAAGTGAGGTAAGGGAAGGTGAGAGCGTCCTGTAACATTCATTGCTAGAAAACGTACCCGATACCGCAGCGGGTACAAAATATTAGTTCCAAAGCGAGCGACTCTCGCTTGGAGGGGCACCGAGATCTTTCCCCACCGTCCCTATAGACAACTGCAAGCATGGCGCCACAAGTGGTGCCCCATGCGTGCAAGCGCGTGCAACGCGCGGGTGAACGTAGCTTTGGCAAGCTCGTAATCGCACGGGCGTGCTTGTTCGAGCAGAGACATGGCGGCGGCCAGTCGCCCAGCTTGCAATCGTCTATAGACTGCAAGCTGGGCGACTGGCCGCCGCCATGTCTCTGCTCGAACAAGCACGCCCGTGCGATTACGAGCTCGCCAAAGCTACGTTCACCCGCGCGTTGCGCGCGCTCGCACGCATGGGGCACCACTTGTGGCGCCATGCTTGCAAATGTCTATACTTTGCTGGTAATGTGACCTGAAATTCCCCTTGTAGGAAAATGTGATTACTCTTCTGGTACGGTTAAGGAGCGGTGCAACGATATTCAATTGGAATGTTTTCTACTTTACACGAGCTTAATGGCACACGTGGGACTCAAGGATACTCGCACGCAACGCAACTGGCCAAGAAATGTCCTTGTTGCGGTGTAATTTCAAGGAGAAAAGCGATCATTTTCATTCAATCTCTCCTTTGAAAAATGTGATGACCTAACGTGGGGATCGCAGCCCACCCCAATCACGATATTTGAATGTGGTTCATATATATTGGACCAGAAATTTGCGTAGGCGCTCGATTTTGGATCGTGATAATTACTAGCTCAAGAAGCATTCGGGTAGTGGCCCGTGTCCAGTCGCTGCGACGACGACAATAGCCGAGCCATAACAGTGTCTGAAACTCAGCGCGTGTCCTGAGTCTTGCCAACTCTAGCGCATGGCTATGATCAACATTGGCGGCATATAATCGGCTCCAGATCACGTGGCCGCTTGTTCTGGCTGCGAGTTGAGGGGTTGAACCTGCTCGTTTTTCTTTAATTTTCTTCGGGGACTCCTTTTGCGTGGGGTGAAAAATTAACGCGTGTTTCATAGGTTATTAACGACAGGGATTCGTTCTTAACGGCATTTGCTCAAAGCACACAAATTGTTGCATCGCCCCTTTAAAGTTAACCAGCTTCGAGCAAACGAGCCCAGATAGCACCGATCTCACGCTCCACTCGTTAGGTGGCGCTCCCGTGCCTACCACTGTCTTTTTTGGTTCGCATTCATTGGTAATGGGAAATCGCGCACTTCTGACATTACGCATATATATTTTATATTTATTTTTTGTGATATGTTTTGGTTTAAACGTGCCCGCGCGACGCACGTTCCGTAAACCAGTCGAGCTCCAGCACGAAGAATGAATGATAAAACACGTTCAAATCGTTATCGTTCCAACGCGAGAACGCACGGGAGGCAACAGGGCACGGAAGCGAAGGGCCGTCGGGTTACGGGCGCGAGCTTTTCGTGGCTTTCCCCTGGCCTGATCTTCAACCCTAGCTAAGCCGTCAACCCCACTGAAGGCTGGTGCGCGTTTTCCTGGGGTGCACACGTTCCCCCGGAACACCGATGACGCTCCACCTGAAGTCTGCAACGGCCTCATCGTCAACGCACCTCGTCAGCAACCCTCCGCTAGAGCACTCTGCCCACTCCAAGACTGCACATTGATAAGTTTGTTTGTGAAATATCAGGTCATTTATTCGTGATTCCTTACGGAAGTTTGAGTCGCTACTGCGAGCCTTCTTTTCAGAGTGCTCATATTTTCATCATCCTTTTTAAGTGCCTGTTGTTTGTTGTTTGCTTTTGTCCATTAACATTCTTTTGAGTATTTGTTTGGTTTCTTCTGCCATCATTACACCGGTCAATTCTTTGTATAGAATACGAGCACCAACACGACGAAAATTCCGGTCATTAGTCTTGTAGCACCGAGGAAAAATTTATCAAGTTATTTAAACATGATTAAAACAATAAAACAACAGCTCGATAAAATTAACGAAAGATACAGCCCGATTCCAACCGCCACGTATTGAAAATACTTTCGTCCGAACACGTAAACTAATACGTGTTCCGGCACACGTATATGGAGCAATATTTTACGTTTTGGTTTGGAGGGTCCTCCGGAAATCATTACCGTATTCAGAATACGGGCGAAGGAGCGAGAGGGATACGTAGCGCCGGCGAAGGCTGGCGGGGGTACTTCGCGGCCACGGGTGTAATGCGGCCGCTACAAGTCCCTCCGCTGTGAAAAAAAAATAAAAATTCGCGCCTCAATTACTCCGCGACGTGACTACATCGGGAACGTCTAAAGGTTCCAGGAGCGTGCTCGCTGCCAGATGAGCGGAACGAAATCGTCGCGAGATGAAAATAAGTATCTTTTCTGCTTCGCTCAAATCTGAGAAGGGCGATGAAAACGTTTCGACGTCCTGTCGTAGCAACTAAAAGGGTCGCGGCAGGGCACGATCGTAACTTTGTCCCACGAAGCCTCAAAGTGCGACAACGGTAGGACGAGGCAATTACTGCTCACTTAAATGACCACGCGACTGATCGCAAACTCTGAGACTTGGCATGAACACCGTGTTTCACGGACGACTAAATACTTCTTCGAAGACGACGTTTCAGTGAGCATCATTCATTTATTAACGCCAGCAGAGGAGTAGGCGGAGTTCGGTGTGGCAACGCGGTGACGACGTCAATCGAGAATAGCGAGCGCAGAATTTTCACACCGCCCCACAGAAACCATCGCGAGCGAAGCTCACACAAAAGCGAGTTTTGCGACGCAACTTGACTATCAAAAAAGCGCCGCCGACAAAGGTTCCTCGGGTCTCCGCCGGCTCTTTGTGTACACGCTCGGCTCGACCAAACACGGAAACATTGAGCATTCATCGGCGAACCAGGTGGACTCTCACTTCATCATGACGAAACTACGGCGCAAAAAATACGGATACCGACGTAAGTACCCGGAGAAACCACCACGAGCGAACCTCATAGCGCCATGAGCCTGCGACACAACTTGACGAACATAGAAGAGGCGCCGACAAACACTCCTCTGGTATCGACGGGCACCTCGTCTACAGGCTCGGCTAGACCAAGCGCTGGGACGCTCAACGGTCGCCTGCAGAACAGGCGAATTCTCACGCCATAACACTAAAACTACCGGGCACACAAAAAAAGAAAGAAAACGAACACCGACATAAGCTGGCGACGAAAGAAATGTGACCCGCCGCAGAAAACGTCACTGCGTGAAGCCGGCAGCACCTTACCCGGTCGACCCCGAGCTCGGCGACACCAGTGTTCCCGGAGTCGGAGACGGCGTTATTTCGTCAAGCACGCAACGAGCACGTGATCTTCGACGGGAAGGAAGCGCAATCCGTGATTAAGTACTCACTCAGTACGGGGTTTTTTGTCCCAATAAGGGCACCGACGTCACAGTACGGACAGCCACGTCATACCACGAGCAGCTGTTAAAGTTGAAATTTTTGAACTCCACTTGAAAAAGAGCGGTGAGGTCAAAACCGGAAGCGGGAATCTACAGGTGTTCCGGTATACGAATCCGGAATACATATCGGTTTGGAGAACGGTTAGGAGTGCACAGACGGAGCGCTGACTAAATTCATTATTTTAGAAGTAACGCTCATCGGCGTGATCGCACCAAACAAAAAAAAAAAACAAAAAACAACAAGATAAAAAAAAAAAAAACATAAATTTGCTTTACCGTTACATGTTACTTCTGAATTCACAGGGGGATCCGCGCCGGTGACCAGCGGATTTTAGGGCCGGGTGGCGAAATCCGCTTGTCGCTGGCGGAAAATCTGAACCGGTCCGGAACCGAATTTCTAAGGCGAAAGCCTTACTTGTCCCATTACGCGAAAACGGGGTGGCGTTGTCCCCGCAAGGTGGTCAGAAAAATGCGTCATCCAGCACGCGCCTCAGGAATAAAACACAAAGAAAAGCGCAGCAACGCAGACGCTATTTTGTCACGGTACCCGTCTTGAGGCAGGCGAAGTTCGCCGCGCCTACGTAGTGGGAAAGTGTGATGTCACCACCGGATCGCCGTGTGCTATAACAAGACGTGGCGCGCTTCTTGTAGGAATGCGCTGCGTGTACGAATGATCTCGCCTTCCTACACGTAAGCAGTCTTAAGTGTTTCTGCCTATTTGTTTTCTCTCCAAGCGATGAGTATCACCTGACCCGAACGAATCAACGTTTGCCGGAAGTTGTCTTGCGCGGTGCGTCCTTCCGGTCCTTCGCATTGCTCAATGTTGAATAAACATTCACCTACCAGTACGAGGAAGGAGACAGCAAATACCTTGGAGGCTTATACAGGAAACTCCAGAGTAGAATAGGAGACGGAAGCAGAAAGCGATTCTGGCGCCAGGGAGCGAACAACAAATTAATTTCACCGGAAAGCAGCCAGTAGACAGTTTTAGTGGATCGTACGCTAAAGCCTTGCGTACGCAATAAAATTGCGGGTCGTGAGTGCGCTTGCGCAGAACGCAATAGAAGGACTAGCGTATTGCGTACGCACGCAACGCTAAGGATTTTGCGAGGCGGGCTAGCGGGCTTTGCGGGACGCTCTCGAGAGATCTCGTACCCAACGTGACCGCCAGTTTCAAGATGGCGGTTACCTCGACTGGCGCAGCAAGGGCGACGTGGTGTTTTCGAAGTTCTGTGTTACGTGAAATTGCGTGGTGTTCAGCTCGGCAATTCTTTCTGGGACCTACCGCGGTCAAATCAGATCTTCGTGCAGTTGAAGGAGTGCACAGTGAAAATGTTCGCCGCTCGGAATATGTGTCAACGCTGCGATCTGCTCAACGCTAAGCCTATTCGCACAGTTCATCGCCAACGGACGAGCGACTCTAAAAGAAATCGCCGAAGATCTCGCTATGCACTGGACATCAGGGTCACGAATTTCATTCCGCGATAGCATTGATAAAAGGTGCCGTTTCAGCGGGACGATTGACGGAGGCTCCGTGTTCGAATTTGGCTACGCACTCTTAAGCCTGGTTCAGACGTTTGCGTTTGACTGCTTTTGACTGCGTTGCGGCAGCGAGAAACCAGGACATCCCTGCTACTTATATCGTGTGCTAAGATGATTCTTTGAATTGGATTGCACGCTTCATACGAAGCACAGATGTGCCGGTGACTCGCTTTCGGTTCTCAATGCAACGCAGTCAAACGCACTCAAACGCAAGTGTCTGAACCGGCCTTTACTCGTAGCCTCTGTACCCCGCAGAAAAGCGCGCTTGACGAGGCAGCTGTGGCTTGGTATAATTTGAAATAAAATGATTGGACACGTTTTCATTTTCAATATTTCTTTCCAGGAGCATGGTTGCGCTATAAGAACGCGGAATTCTGCAGCTCTAGCAAATCTAACCAAGATCATGCGCGGTGTTCACTCGAAAACGTAACGCACAACTAAATTCGGTCCGAGCAGGTCATTTTTAGCGTACGCTATACTATTGCGTATTGCGTACGCAAAAGCCAGCAACGCTATACTAAAACTGTCTAGTGTGTCTGAGTCATTGAAAAATTAAAAATCTATATATTTTTTTTCGTTGAGCATATAGAGAGCATACCCTCGTGTTATTGGACGTCGTGGTCTTTCAATACCAAAATGCAGTGTACTGTATACAGGGTTTGCATAGCGATTTTTTACAATCCAAATAATTATTTACCTTTTAGGGGTGAAGCTCCTTAAGGTGTATCCACACGACGGACCGGGCCGCGGACCGATAGATCACGTGATGCGCGGCCCGCGGGCCGCCCGGCTGCAATGAGCATCCACACGGCGGACCAAAAGAGCAGACGACAGAGTGAACGGGCCGGTCTAACCCTCGACCTCACAGCTCCGCCAAACGCGTGCAACGAGCTGCTTTGAGGCTATTTGTAAGGAGCCAAGATGGAGGTTGAACGAAAGAGACTTTTGGCCGCGGTGGCTTTGGAGTTGACTATTGAAGACGAGGAGGACTTAAGTGAACCGGAAAGGGCATGCATCTATTGTCCCACAGAGCGGGAAATCGCTCCACGAGCGCAATGAAGTAAAAAGTTGCATCGTTGCACCATGCCGCCATCGTCGCACAACAAAAGGTTTGTCGTCTTCGTCTTCAACAGTTGGCGCCAAAAGAACACGACTTTGGATTTGGATTCCAATCCAAACAAAAGTCAGCTTGTTGCCAGACTTAGCACTTCAATTATACTAAAAACGCCGCGGTCCGCCGCCAAGGTCCGGGCGAGAAAACTGGCTTGGCATTTCTCACAAGCGCGGGCCGCGGACCGCCGGCGGACCTCGAAAAGCGGTGACGTAAGATCACGTGATGCGCGGCCCGCGGACCAAAACAGCAATTTGGTCCGTCGTGTGGATACACCTTTAAGGCTCATTCACACTGGAAGCGGATCCGCGTTCGCAAAGCGGTTGCGAACGCGGTTGTATAAGGATTCAGTACAATTGCACGCGCATTTGATGACATCAAATGCGCGTGCAATTGCACTGGATCTTTATACAACCGCTTTCGCAACCGCTTCGCGAACGCGGATCTGCTTCCAGTGTGAATGGGGGGTTAGGGGCTAGCCATGTCCGTACGTCCGTCCGTCCGCCGTCGGGTGCACGTGCTCCTGCTCGTGAGCTCACGCGCTCACGTGCTCACGAGCACGCGAGAGCGTGCTCCCGTGCTCGTGTAGGGCAAAAAAAAAAAAAAACCCGTCTCCATGTGGTGAATGATGTTATTGGGGCGAAGCTCTGGTGGTGCTTGTCTGCGTAGGCGGTGAGCCGCAGCATGCCGAGCCTTTCGTTTGTTTTCATTCATGTGAGAAAGAGAATGTGTGGTATGGAACGTGGCTATATACGCATTTGAGCATTTGACCGCTGCGTGACATGGATGAAAACGAACAAAGGCTCGGCATGCTGCGGCTGAGCGTCAACGCAGACAAGCACCACCAGAGCTTCGCCCCGATAACATCATTCACCACGTGGAAATGCGTTTTTTTTTTGTTTCTTTTTTTTAGCTTGTCGATTTCTTTGTCTTATATCTTCCGAGACTTGTCTTATGATATGACATCTGCTTCAAGTGATCATAATTAACAATATGCATCAATATTTCATGGAATCGACTTGAAATGTCTCTAACCGACTAAAAGTGATTGTTATTATAATTCAGCGATTTGTTTGTTTGCTTACACATGTGAACGGCTTCAAGTAGCTTGTGCTAAACAATAGCATCTTTTTTTCGTTCTTTTTTCTTTATTATACTGCTAATCTCTTTCGAGGTCGTAGCAGGAGTGGAAAACAATGGAATACAAATAATTAATGGTGCACTCATTGACAAAGAGCCTTGCAACAATCAGAATAGGTGGCTGCAAAACCGACGTTGGGTGGCAGGTTATTCCAGTCAATTACCGTTTAAGGAAGAAGAATTATTTAAATAGATCATTTTTATTTATATGATTTCAGCGTCTTGTGATGTGAATTTCTGGTTAGCCTGGGGCAAAAAAAAAGAAATAATATTTTGATTTTTGTTTTTTTTCACCTCATTTTAGAAACTAAAGAAATAAATTTCAGCCGATTTCATTTCCTTCTTTCCTGTAATGCTTCGAGTCCTGCTCTAGAACGCGGGTCTGTCAGCAATACATAGGAAAAATACATGTCATAAAGAAGACACACTAAAAGCCTCTTAACTCCTTCTAAATCAGCCATATTACAAGTCGTGTGCGGGTCCCAGACAGTGCTAGCGTTATCTAGAATGAGTCTATTAAACACTTGATATAACAAAGCTTTGCATCATATGATCCATATTTAAAATGTCTGCGCAAAAATCCAGGTTTATTTATTGCTCCTGGCCAATATGCATATTCCAGTTCAAGTAAGACTTTATGGTGACACCGAGGTACAGTGCTCGTCAAACTTATACGGAACACTTCTGGAATATTAAATGCAGAAAAGAGATAAAATATCATATAACTGTGGATATTTTTGTGAGCTGAAGGTGTGTCACGGACATAGTGGGACACAAAGAGAAATATCTTAGGGCTAGCGCCAGCTATGCACGCAAGGGCTGGGCGTCGATTAAAAATTTTAACCCGATTAATCGCTACCCTTTAATCGATTAATTAATCGATTAATCGGTTGACTTTAGTAAAAGCAACAGTAGACATTTTGTCCTTACAATTTGTTTTATTGTATGATAAACGGCGCATATATACAAACTTAATTGAGAATAAACGTTGATGTAACGCACTCACAGATCACAACCCCAGCTGCGGAGGCAAAGAAGTTTGTTGACATTTTCCGGCAGGAGCGAGTTTCTTTGTTTGTTGACGATCATCCCTGCTGCGCTGAACAGACGCTCGCAGGGTGTTGAGGTGACTGGGACACACATCACACTCTTCACAATTGGCACAATTTGAGGAAACAGGGAGCCCTGAGCTCGCCACCACTGTAGTGGGTCCAGTTCATCGTTCGTCACCTCGGCCATCGATCGATAAAGCGACACTTGGCAGGAGGTGGTGGGTTCTTCATTTTCCTACGAGAAAACGTATTTTCTTTTTTTCTTGGGCGTTAGATCAGTAGAATTGTCCGAAGACGCATGTGTTAGCTGGGAAAGCCTTTCCCACACAAGTTCGCGGCGATCTTTTTCGATGCATGCGAGGCTCTTGAAACGAGGATCGAGACACGTTGCCAGTTCATAGTCGTTGTATTGCGGCCACGCGCGAAGAACCTCATCGATAGAGTCCACCAGCATGGCCTTGAAGCGGCAGATGAAGGCAGGGTCACAGTCATTCGTCTTCATTTTATTCTTTAGCAGTTTTAAGGCTGGAATAAGTACAGACCGAGTAACGTACTTGTCCCCTCCAAGGAGCTCAGTAATGTCGAGCAGGAGCTTCAAAACTTCCCGAAGCTGCTCCAACATGTCCCAATCGACGTCTGTGAGGTGGGGAATCGACGATTTAATGGTACTGCTGTCCTCCATGGAGCGGCGCAAAGGCTCCTTCAGTTCAAGCAGGCTGGTTATCATTAAGTACGTGCTGTTCCACCGTGTTGCGATGTCCTGCTGAAGCTTCTTCTTAGGTGCTCCGAGTTCAGCGGCATGTTTTGAAAGGACGGCCTGGTTGTTCGAACTGTGCTTAAAGTGACCCACAGTACGACGACTGGCGGCTAGCAGTCGCTCCTCACCCGTCACGCTGAGCGCCTTGTGGACGCACAGCTGAAGCGTGTGAGCTGCGCACTTCAGACTCTGAAAGTTTGCTCTCTCCACCCCAAGACAGATGTTGCGGGCGTTATCGGTACAGACAGCTTTTACCTTTTCAACGATTCCCCAATCTGTAGCAGTCTCCAATACCTCACTGGCACATTGTTCCGCTGTATGGCGCTCAGGTACGTTTCTCACCTGCAATGTTGCCGATCGAAGCATCCAGTCGTCGTCGATCCAATGCGCCGTTATCCCGAGGTAGGCGTCATTGGCGATGGAGGTCCAGAAGTCCGCTGTTAAGCTGATGAAGCTGGCTGCCGAAAGTTCTGCTTGAAGACGCTCCCGTCTCGAGGTATACAGGGCATCCACCTTGGCACTCACTGCACGACGGGACGGCGGCTGGTAAGACGGAGAACCCAAGGCAATCTGAAGAACTTTCGCTAGTCCGTGATCTTCCAGAATGTTGAGAGGCCGGCTAGAAGAAACAAGCCAAGATGTAAGGGCTTGTGCAATAGTTTCTTCTTTCTTCAAAGAAACCGGCCTCAAAGACAAAACGTCGATAGTCGTCTGCTTTTTTGCAGATGATTCTTGTTGCAGCGAGATGCTTGGGTGCTTAGCTCTGAGATGGTATTGAAGCGAGCTTACACTTCCGCTATATGCGAAAGCTTTTTTGCAGATGAGGCAATGAACTTTCTTTAAGTCAAAAACTTCGCCCGCGGAGTTTACTTTAAACCCGAATTTCCCTGAAAGGTTGCCCTTCATACTCCTGTATTCGTCCATGCCTGCGCAGGGTGTTGTGATGAGATACTTCTCAAACAAGTGACTGCGCCGCGACATGAAGGGAAGAGGAAAGACAGGGGCAAGGGAGACGGGGATAATTGGGGAGCGTCGATCCGTCGAGGACGTCCCTGAAGGTGTTATAGGAGTAGTACATGAAGGACAAGAACAGGATGAAACATCTTCGTCGTTCATGTAACTTTACCCGCACGCTCTAATTCCATGACGTCCTTGAAGCTTTCAACAAACAAAAAATCCCCGGCGAAGGAAAGGCCTTTTTTTACGGGGAAAAGGGAAACGAGCCCATTCGGCTGCGCGCGGCGCCAACTCGTCAAAGACGACAAGAGAACGGGGGAACATCTGGAAGCACTTTGCCACGGGCAGTGCAGGTCCGCCAAGGTCGTTGCGTCAAGAGGCAAAAGCGACGCCGAAAGAGAAATTCCAACCACACAAATAAAACACAGGGTCGAATACTGAAGCAAGCCACGACCACGGCCGGCTTTGCACCACGCTGAAAGCGGAGAGACGAGCGAGGTCACGTTGTAGCGACTGCAAGGACGGAGCATAACCCACAATGGGGATCAAGGCAGCCTTCGGAAGAGCTCTAGCTTTGTCGCTGCAAACCCGTAAGCCAACATGCTTGCGTGCCTTCAAAAAAAAAAAAAAGAAAAGCTGCTGCGTGTGCTCAAAAAGAGCGCGTAGCTATAACGTCCAAATTCATGACCGAGGTCACCGGACTTCCGTAAAGCCTGCTTTCATTCTGCTTCTGTTTTCACTTTTTTCTTCCAATCCCGCGTGACTCACGACGAATGATTTGTTTGTTGGGTGTTACCTACGAGGTGAACAAGGAGCAAGTTTGTATGTTCGTTTTAGAGGGAACGGCACCAGGAGAAAGGAAAAAAACGTATATTTATTTACTTTTGTTCGCCTCATTTTAACCGATTAACTGGTTAAAAAAATTGATCGCGATTAAAGCATTAATCGATTAATCGGAAGGTTAATCGATCAATTGCCCAGCCCTAGCACGCACACATAGAAAAAATAAAATAAGCCTATAGTAGGCTTAGCGTGTGTTCCAGATAAGTTTACTGAGCACTATACGTATAGGAGGACACGCTAGGTAAATTGTGATTGCCGACAGCATAGTTAAAGTAAATAGGATCACTTTTCCAAGTGATATACATGCACACAATTTCAGTAAGATTAAATGACATTTGCCATTCTTTGCACTATATATGTGTCTTTTATAAAGAACAGCCTAGTATTTAACAGCCGCCCGAACTCCTTATTTCATGAAAAATAATGGAATCATCTGCAAATATTTGCAGCTTGGCAGTAACTCCAAACAACAATGGCCCGAGCCCTGACCCCTGCGAAACACCTGAATACACATGAGCAAAAGAAAAGCATGTGGTGTTCCACTGCGCATATTGTCACCGGTGAGAGAGATAATCCTGAATCAAGTTTGATATGTGATCGTTGTTTAAAGTTGTGCGCCGTTTGTTTACCAGTTTTTGAGGCATACGCCATCGAAAGCTTTCAAAGAGTATAGCTAAATTATTACGATCTGTTCCCATTTGTTAATAACCGAGGCGAACTCGTAAATACTTCCGACTAGGTGCGTAATTGTAGGCACTTTCCTGAGAACTCCATGCTAAACATTGGTTAAGAAAGTGTTAGATCAAGGTACGACGATACGTGCTTGAACATCACATGCTGTAGAATTTTACTACATGTACTCAGACAAAAAACACGGCAATATTTGTAAATAATTTTAGTCACCGGGTTTTGCTATCGGTATTACTTTGGCAAATTTCGACCCCGCAGGGACAGTGGCAGTGCTCACTGAACCTGTTCTGAGCGTATTCGGCCGCCGGCTCAAAACCGAGGCCTAGCCATGCGTATTGATGAGATAATTCACAATTGTCTATTTCGGTGTTGGTGAATGAGTATGGCTTCAACTGGCTATTATTAGTTATCAGCCTCCAGTTTTAGAATATTTGCTTGATAAGGCTACAAATGACAAATAATGACTATATTAAGAACTTTAAGCTATTTTTGTTTATGAACTGGAATGGCTTCAGGTGGCTAATGCTGGCTATAAGACTTCATTTCTAACCAGACTGACTTCAAATAGCTACTGATGGCTATTCGTTTAGTAGCAATTATCTGCTAAATTGCACTACGCAGGCTGGCACCAGCCCACTGACGACAAATCCCACGGCAACACTGACGGACACGGAGGTGCAAGCTGTAAATCCCTTGCTCAGAGGCAGATACTAAAAAGATATTGTTGGTGACAGGGCGAGAATCCAGGTGACGCTTTAACTCAAACACGTGCTCCTTGCCTTTCACTGGGTTTTGGCTCTGCGCGCGGCAAAGTGTCGTCAGATGCAGAAAACTCGCACTGGAGTTGGAACATTTACTGAGATTTTAACATGTCGTCGACGATAGGTAGGAAAGTTACAACCTCTCGCGAACGGACTAATCCCAGTCTTTTTTGCAGTTTCCGTGCGCCCCCGACGGCCAGGGATTTATCTTCGTCTAGTTAAACGGTGAGAATATTCGCATAATGCATTATAATGCAATGCCCACAAGACAAAATAGAAAGACCTAATACTCTCTTGCAGTGACTCGTTGAATGCGGAGTTTTTAAGGAAGTATAATATATTTTACACACTTCGCATGAATTGGTGTTTGCCTCTTAAATCATTGCTCAACAACAGCAGTATATATGTTTTTATCGTCACTCGCAGAAGAAACTACCGGAAGCTTGCCATTGCCAAGTGATTTACTACTTGGTGATATTTCCTTCCAAAGCAGTTTTATTGGTACCCGACACAATAACACATTGATTTGAATCCAGTTTCCATATTACACTTGAAAATATTGGATTCCATTGCAATTAGGGTTATTGGGACGCAATATATCTGAGATATTGGGGTCCAATAAATAAGGGTTTTTGTAGTACAATACAATACACATTATTGTATTTATTTACAATTTTCATAATACATTACAGCTTAGTGGACTTATGGACTTTTAAATAATTACATAAAAATCTAATGATCTGCCAGATGACATAATGTGAATCAGTGACCCATTTTATTTTCACAAACGTAAAATCTGGTGTTTTGTTGTCATCACATATTGCAGCTGCTTGGTATAACCCCGAAATATGTATTACACCGAAATAATTATTGTAATTTTTGTGTATGCCATTGTTATAACAGGCATCTCATTTTCTTGTATTTTCATTGGTTTGCTTCCATGCCACTGTTCCACATAAATGTGTTTACTTGTACAGGTTTACTCCCCCCCCCCCCCCCCCCACCAAAAAAAAAAAGTTATGTATTGTTCTAGCCGGAGTCTTTAAGAGATAATAAATGAATGAGTGAACTGGAAGTGGAAAGGTTCGTGGACGCGCTAAAGAGATTCATTCAAGTGACGACACTGGAAAACAGCATGTAAACCCCAAGCTGGGTGAATTATTTGTGGCCTACATGGGAACGTCCCACTCAGTGGCTGGGATAGCACCCTTTAAAATAACTTTTAGGACGCCTATGGACTACCTTCTACTAGATTTCCAGACAATAACGACGCGCAACCACTAAACTGGCAAGACACAGGCCGTAAATAAGGCAGAAAACATAGGTGATACGTAGGCAACCGTAGACATGCTAGACCTCACAACGCCGAGGTTGGAGAGCGTACTTTCTTTTTGCAAACAAAATCAAATAACCAAGCTGACACGATCACCGGAGTGTCAATGTAATCTAAATAATTGCACTTCTGGATTAGACACTCTACAAGAAACACCAGTTTCTTAAACCTCCTTCTCACCACTACGAGCCCAAAAAGAGACGAAAAAATAGTACATATAAATAACATCTGGTTCCACATACACCCCTTTGAAGTTGACGCCGGAAACACGTTGCAAGACCCTTCTAAATCAGAACCCTAACAACACCTGGACGTGGGGATGGAGCAGTGTGAGCAGGAAAAACGCATCGAAACCCCAGGCTCCCAGGATTGGCACGACCAGCTCATGCAAGGCGCCCTCCCGCAAGATTCGAAAACTACGCCTGCGATTAACGTGAAATTTATTCAATTTGCTTATTTATTTATAGGGGGAAGTTATATAGCCAGGTGAAATTAATGTGAGCACGTGAACACCGTATATAACGGTGCGAACAATGAGAGTAAAGAAATATGAAATGAGAATGGCTTCCAAGTATTTCCTCTACCCACCGCGGTAAGACCTGGCCGGTACTCAGTACGTTAGCAATCCTACACTATGTTTCATCATTGATAGTGCGGGTGTTTTTATAACGAATAAGGTTGACCCTAACGTCATAGTGTTCAGTAACCTCTCTGTGCTCGTGATCAAACTTGCGAACCTCGTTTTGGTGTTGGTGGATGCCCACCAGAAAGTTCATAATGTTGTGCGCCGCTAATTTGTGCACCACCGATTGACTTTGGAAGTCATTTAAACATCTCTTTTTTTTCCATTCAGTCATTAAGGATGCAGACGTAAGGCATGCACTAATATACAATTCCCTGTGGATGCAGCTTAGCAACGATTACTTTCTTCCTAACACTCTAGTAGAGGAGCAGAAGTTTAAATCGCCACTGTGGGTATTCCTGAAATTAAAATGCAGCGCCTAAAAAGAGTCCTGGCACTGAACTGGATAGCCTACACATACTGAAAGAATACGCAGGAATTAATTTTTAAATCCAATATTAGAGTAAAAAAAACAATGAAGGCTGAAGCTAATTACAGCGCCTACCAGAATTCACTCATGTCTCTGGCTAGCTTTTAATCAAATTTGGAATTTCGGATATGCGAGATGAGCCGGTGTCCGCTTTGAGTTAGGTACTTAGAAATACGTTTCTTTCAATAAAAATGAAACATAATTGGTCCACATGTGTAACTCAATTTACTCTCGAGCTTCAGCGTAATGGCAGTTGAGATGCATATATATAAAGTAAGACATCATGAGGATTATTGTCTCGTGAACTACTATATTGTCTACATAGGAACTTTACCAATACATATAAAAAATGATCATAAGATGTCCCTTTAACGCTTTTTTTTTTTAGAATTAGTAATATGCCTACCCGGCTAAAGCAAAAAGGGAGTCATGCAAAATTTTTATATAGAGCGACCACAAGTTAAAAGGAGTAATACTATGTATTCAATAGAAAGTTAACAAAAGAAAATGAGAAGAATGGTACAATTAGTTGTGGAATGCAGTTCTTTCCGAGAGAAGGCTGGGTTTCTTTCGGATTAGTTTTTTGAATAAACTAGTCAAATTGGTGAACATTTTCACATTTAATTAAAGCCAACTGTGGAATTTAAGCGCAATTAAAAAAAAAAGCTTCATTAGAAATCTGAACATCCTGAGATTGACATTGATTAGTCGCATATCTCTTGTGTGGGTGTATGCCATTACCTTTATTGAGAAAGCGTTGTTGAGTAACGAAAAAGTGATTCAATGACTTCGGAGACTCCTACAAAAATATTGTAAACAGGATATATCAATACTTAACGTGCTTTTTCGTTTAGTACTGCTAGTAGATCAGTAGAAAAAATGTACTAAATTCCTCGACGCTTAAACTTTCTTGACGTAGTGATCTTTACGGAATTCGTTTCTTTTTGTGTCTTCTGCCGACAGCTTTAAGAGCGAAAAAATAAGAACAAAACATATCTGTATCGCGTCGAACTGATAAACCCACTCCAAAAATTGTGTTGCTAAAGTTTTTTTTTTTTTTTTTTTTTAAAGTAAAACAGAGCATTGCTTTGCATCATGGCTTAATCAAGCTTTACATTGAAGTACTTGGATCTAATAAACCAGGTAGGTATGAATCACCCCGAAACGTCTTGCTTCTAATGCATTTGGAGTGGTATGGTAGGCCACAGAAGCAAGAAGCGACTTAGATTTTAATTAAATTACAATTTTTAAAAACGACCAAAGGAACATAGACTATTCATTTCCTATGGACGTTTTTTTATAGAATATAGACGCTTGGGTACGCCACCGGCATGCCGGAATGTTGATCAACCGGGAGAACAATATTTATGTTGCTAGCACAATTAATGCAAAGGTGCAGCCAGCTTGACAAGAGTAACGCTAATAATCCCTGGAGAAGGGGATCGGCGGCGGAAAAGAACAAACACAAATCTCCAAACACACCTAGGTGACTGTTGCGCGACTCGAAACATCTGCCTAGTTGAGGTAACGAGTCAGTTTTGGTAACTCTCTATTTTCAGTTGAACATTCTACCAGCTGAGCTAACCGGAGTTACAAGACAGAAGAGCAAACAGGTTTTAACAATTGCCACTAGTATAGCATCAACATTGCGTGAACGGTCTGCATATTAAGGCTTTGGTGTTAATGCGAGTGATGCAAAGGCGCTGGGATTTGGATTAGAATAACGATAATAATCGCTGTTACCTAAGTATGCAGTGCCTTGAACACATATTTAGCAAGACTCTTATGCTGAAGGATAGGTTTAAAACTATAAAACAAAGCTTTTGGTAAACCTCATGTAACAAATATAGAATCAATGTCCCAGCACATGAAAGCTATGTGTGTTCTACAGTGAAAGATTGCAATGCACAGGCAGGAAACCTATTATTGTTCATTTAATAGCAATGGGTGTAGCAGTGGCACTCATTTCTGTCATTAATACTATGTGGTGCATTCCAAAGGTAGAAAGTGAGAAGAGATGCATTGGCCAGGCTACTTGCATAAAGCAGGGTTGCAGACTGATTTTACGCTGTCTGAGCATCTGTTGCCGGGTCTTAACGTTTGGCAACTCGTATGCCGTCCACGCACGCGTTGCCTATTCGATGTTCGCATATTCACGCATCAATGTCTGGTCCATATCAGATGAGCGAATGACAATTCACGGAATTGCACTTTAGAGAAAAGAGGTAATATCTGCGAATCGTCGATTTAGCGAGTGACGTTTTTGCGAATGTTGGTGGTTTCAGCAAATGATGTTTTAGCAAATATGCTTGTTTCGCTTATTTTTTGTTTATATAAACGACAGCAATGCTTGTCTGGCTTTCTCTCTTTTTCCGTGCCGGAAATCAACGACACGGAAACACCTATTTCGCTTTTAGTAAAAGAATGTAGCAATTTATTACGAGCTACCATAACATAGAACCCCTGAAATATGAATAGCTGAGCGGAAGCTACGCGCTGACAGGTAGCTAGCGGAGGGTCAAAAGCATCGACCGGGTGACCCGCGGTGACTACGACACGCTACTAGTCACCGGAAAAAGCCTGATGAGGCGTAACCCGGTATCACTGCTATCACTGCGATCGTCGTAAATTCGTTGGCTTCGTTGATTCGTGCTTCTGTGATCTGAACAGAAGTTCACTTGAAATAACGACGAACGGTGACGAAGAACAACACAGTTCACAGTCATAACGTAATATCACGCACATCACACCGCACAGCTGCCCAATTCAGAAAATGTTATCGGCGTCTTCTGTATCACAACATCCCAGATCACAAAAAAATTTCCCGGAACCACGGTCGTATCGAAGGAAAAGAAATTGTGTTCGTTCTATCGATTTTATGTTCCTAGGTGACAGGTTGCAACTCTCGGTGGGTTATGTTTGCCATGTGACATGATGATGATGATTGGGGTTTAATGGCGCAAGAGCGACTTTGGCTATATTGCGCCAGACAAAATTACTTAAGACGGCTATACTAGGAAAGAGATATTAAAGTTTTCATGGTAAATTTACAGCTGATGTATATATCCGGTCTTTTTAAGATAGTCAATAACACAGTTAAGTGGCACTAAAGGATGATCACCAAGCAAAAACATAGGATGAAATGGAAGGTGACCTCTAAAAAGTTCAGGAAAACTTTTGTCGGCGATGTTGGTGATGAAATCTACAATGCCATAAAATGTGCAAAACTGTCAGTACTTCTCCACAATGAGCACAGAGCTTTTCGTCTTCGCCACAAAGAAGATGCATAGATGAGTCAGACGTGAATGGCCAATCCTCAGGCGGCATAAGAGAACCTCCAGTCGACGTTCCTTAAGGAATGAGCTCTCCCACAGAGCCAAGATGGGCTTAATGACATGAAGTTTATTGTTACTCTCCGCGTCCCACTCCGACTGCCATGCCTTCAAAAATGATTTCTTCCAAGGGGGCCTAAGGTCCTGATAGGGTAACCCAAGAGATGTTGCCGAGACCTTTGCACCTGCAGCCAGTTTATCTACTTGCTCATTCCCTGGAATTCCAACATGACTGGGCACCCAGCAGAATATCACGGTGTGTCCGAGTTCGAGAGCCCGGTTTATTTTGGACCGTATATGTAGTACAAGAAGATTCTTTGTGGGAAGTCTAGAAGAGACAGCCTGTATCACGCTTTGTGAATCGACAAAAAGGATAGCCTTTAATATTTTGTTACTCATGATATGTTCAATGGCTAGAGAGACACCATAAAGCTCTGCAGAGAAAATGCTTGCCATACCATCCATTCGTAAAGCTTTCTCAAAGGAACTAGAATATACGGCACAACCAACAAAAGATGAAGATTTCGACCCATCAGTATAGAATTCAGTATAATCTCTATATGTCTCCTGCATCGACTGAAACTCCTGCTGCAGGACTTGAGGGGAAATAGCCCGTTTATCATACTTTGTGAGCGACCAGTCGCAGAAAATCGGCAATTTGTCCCACGGAGAAACTTTTTCATTGTGCTTTAGTATGACAGCATCATTCAGTGAAAACTGGAGGGAGGCACAAAGGCTTTGAATGCGGAAGTTAATAGGACGCACGATACGTGGCTTGTTTTCAAAAAGTTGAGAGAATCGACAGGTACGGATGCTAGTGCAGGATGGATGTTGCGGGTCAAAATAGACCCTGGAAGCATAAGAAAGGCTAAGGTACTGTCTACGCTTCTCGACAGACATCTGAAAGGTTTCTGCATATAAACTGAACACAGGTGATGTGCGAAAAGCACCTATAGCCAGTCGGAGCACCAGGTGATGAACCGGATCCAGCATCTTTAGTGTAGATGGACGTGCAGATCCATACACAATTGCACCATAGTCGAGGCGAGACCGAACTAAGGAATTGTAGAGTCGCAGGAGGCAGCGCCTGTCGGACCCCCACGAGTTGTGGGACAACACCTTGAGAATGCTTGATGATTTTAAGCATTTGCGCTTCAATTCTTTCAAATGAGGTACAAAAGTGAGCTTCTTGTCAAGGATTATGCCCAGAAATTTGTGTTCCTGGCGAACAGGTATGTAAATGTTGTTTAAATGGAAAGAAGGATCAAGGGACAATCCCCGGCGGAGCGAAAAGGGAACGCAGACAGTTTTTTCGGGAGAAAAGGTGAAACCGTTTTCATCTGCCCATTTGCTCATCCTATTGACTGTAAGTTGTAGTTGTCGTTCACAGCTAGAGAGGTTGCAAGAAGAAACGGAGATCTGCACATCATCCACATACAATGAGTAAAACACAGACGGTGGAATCACACTTGCAAGGCTGTTAATTTTTACAGCAAACAGAGTAACACTTAAAACTCCTCCCTGAGGAATTCCATTTTCCTGGGGGAACACATCGGACAGTGTAGAACCCAAGCGGACCTGAAAAGTCCGGTCGCTTAAAAAATTATGTATACACTGCAGCATGCGGCCTCGTACCCCATAGTTGTGTAGATCCCGAAGAATTCCATACCTCCATGTGGTATCATAGGCCTTTTGCAAGTCGAAGAATACCGAGACACAATGCTGCCGATGTACAAATGCCACAAGGATAAAAGTCTCCAAACGAACCAAATGGTCTGTGGCTGATCGTCCCTCCCGATATCCACACTGATTAATGTCCAAAATATTTTCTTCCTCCAGAAAATACACCAGACGCCGGTTGATGAGCCTTTCATAAGTCTTCCCAAGACAAATAGTGAGCGCAATGGGACGGTAACTCGCCGGAAGAGAGGGGTCTTTACCGGGCTTCAGAAGAGGAATGATGTGGGCGCTTTTCCAGCATCGAGGGAAAGCAGCTACTTTCCACAGATGATTAAAAAACATAAGCTAATGACTTAATGATGTTGGGGACAAGTGCCTCAGCATTTCGTAATGAATCCTGTCTGAGCCTGGTGCAGACTGCTTTTTTACACCCAGCGCCACTTCCAGTTCGCACATACTGAACGGTCTATTGTAAGCTGCCCGGTCATATCCTGACATCGAGATTGATTGCTTTTCAGCAGTAGACTGAAACTTCTGAAACTTTACACTAAAGTGGGAAGAACTAGATATATGTTGGAAGTGCATACCAAGAACATTTGCCTGATCTTTGAGAGATACGGCAGGCAAGGGAAAAAAAGGGATTCGGGATGGTTGATAGTCGCCTCGGACTTTTCGCAGGCGGTCCCACACTTCCTTCGCTGGAACAAGGCTATTTATAGAAGAGGCATATTTGGTCCATGAAACCTTCTTAGCCTGTTTTCGTGTCCAATTCGCCTTAGCCCTACTTTTCTTGAATGCAATTAGGTTTTGATTGGTAGGGTACCGACGTAAAACTCCCCAGGCTTTATTCTTGTCCTTGCGAGTGGTTGTACACTCCTTAGTCCACCACGGTTTGCATCTCTTAGGAAGATGTCCAGATGTTTGAGGAATACAATTCGAAGCTGCACTAATTATACATTCAGTGACATAAACTGTCGCATTGTCGGGGCTCATAGTACGAAGCAAAGATGGATCAATCACAGCCTCTAATTCAAAAATAGACCAATCGGCATTCTCTAACTTCCACCTGGGAAGGCGCGTAGGAATCAATGGAATCGGTTTAACTCTTTCTAAAATAATGGGAAAATGATCGCTGCCAAAAGGGTTGTTTAAAACCTTCCATGAAAAACATGGGAGTAACGATGGTGATGACAGCGACAAATCAATAGCTGTAAAAGTGTTATGGGCGGCACTAAAAAACTTTGCTTCTTTTTGGTTTAAAAGACATAACCCGGATGATAATAAAAGTTGCTCAATGACTCCACCACGAGAGTCCTGTCGAGGAATACCCCACAAGGGGTGGTGGGAATTAAAATCGCCAAGAATTAAAAAGGGCTCGGGTAGCTGGCCGACGAGTCCCTGAAGCTCTTGCAAATGCAGCGGAGTGTTGGGAGGCAAGTAGAGTGATACAAGGGTAATGAGGCGGTCCAGAAGAATTCGAACTGCAACTGCCTCAAGGGGAGACTTTAGAGGGACTGGAGCACAGGCAACTCCACTCTGCACTACCACTGCTACACCACCCGAAGGGTTTGATGAAATGCGGTCCTTTCGGAAAACCTGATGACGATGTAACACTTTTGTGTGGGTGTCACTCAGATAAGTCTCCTGTAGGCATAAGGCCACAGGACGGAGCTCAACAAGAAAAAAAAGTATGTCATCAATGTTACGAAAAAGGCCGCGACAATTCCACTGCATAATGCTAAAATTGTGGACCATTGTAACGTTTATAATAAGAAATAAAATTAAAAATAACTGAAGAGTAAGCAAATTTTTTACGATTCTAAATCTATCTTTACGCGCGGAGCATTTTTCTTTTTGGAGGTGTCATTCGGCCTGCCCGTGGTGCCACCGGAGGCCGGAAGTAGAGATTCGGAGCTCGAGTGGGGTCTGTCCTCGTCGGACCTTGACCCACTCTCGTCCATTGGCTCAGCTGGAGCCAAAAGGGGCTCCTCCTTGGAGGCCTGTAACCTCGACGGCTCCCCCGGTTTCCGAGATCCGCCAGGGGCAGAGGGACCAAGTCCCCGACCTCGTGGTGGCTGGAACCGAGAAGCAGGGGGTGCAGAACCCTGTGCAGGGAACGCAGACCCCTGTGCTTGGGTGGATCCCGACGGACCGGCATCCACCCTGTCATCTCGAGGTAGAGCAGTGTGCACTGCTCCAGAGGTGCCTTTCTTCTGCGACGAGGTGGTCTCCGTCTGCTCGGATAATAAATCCGAACCTTTCGCACGGCTGGGGAGGGCACCTGCCCGGGCAGCTGAGATAGCGCGCCCTGGGAGTTGCACCTTTAGTTTGGGACCAGAGGACTTAAGTGGTTGAGCAAGGTCCCCATAAGACACTTGCGTTCCCTCAGACGCCATAGGTGGTGCAGGTCCCCGGCGCACCACCTCGGCAAACGAGCCTCTCTGAAAACCCAAGAGGCGACGTTTTGCTTCGGGATAAGAGATGTTTTCCTTCACCTTCAGCGTCAGAATTTCCTTTTCTCTTTTGAAATGTTCACATGACCTAGAATACGCAGGGTGCTTGCCTTTACAATTTACACATTTCATGTCTTCATGACAGTCGTCAGCGTTGTGCTCGGAGCTACCACACCTGGCACATGTCTCACGGCCACGGCATGACCGCGAGCCGTGCCCAAAGCGCTGACAACGGAAACAACGGACAGGGTTAGGTATGTAAGGCCGGACCCTACAATTCAAGTACCCCGCTTTCACGGAAGAAGGCAGGCTGTTGAGCTCAAAGGTAAGGACCAAGTGTCGCGTAGGAAGTTCTTTGTCATCCCTACGGATGGTGATGCGCTTTACAGCAACAACACCCTGGCTGCGCATGCCTTCAAGAATCTCTTCCTCCTGACTCTCCATCAGGTCATCCTCAAATATAACACCACGAATGGTGTTGAGCGTACGGTGTGCAGAGACGCTTACTTTCGTGTCAAGGATATGGTTGAGGCAAGGCAACGCTGCTGCCTGATTGTTTTCAAATACTTCTATCAAAAGGTCTCCAGAAAAAGTCTTTTTTGCATTAAACTTTTCCCCTACCAAGTCTTTTAAGACCTTAGCCACAAGGAAAGGGGAGAGTTTCGACATCGGTTTTGTCTCAACTTCGGAATGTATAATGAAAAACTTAGTGACGGAGTCAGTGTTGTTCTTGTCCAAAGGTGGTAGATATGCATCGGTGCGGACCCTTTTGGGGGCCCGATCAGAAGGTTTAAGCTTGGAACCCATATGAAGGGGGAGGGTTTTCGGAAACTGTGGTGCACCGCCCACCACCGAGCCCAACAAGGGAATAGGTAACGCTCCATAACAAGAAGGGCTTGGCTGAAGACGTTACTCTATTAGTGCTGCCCAGTCTCTATAACCAAGTGTGGTTCAAGACAAGACAATCTATTGCCACCCAAGGTTAGCCCTTGCCGCCAAAGGAGTTGAAAAGGAAAGAAGAGAAATGAGAAGAGTGAAAAGAAGGAGAAGACAAAGGTGAAAGAAGGGAGGGGATAGAAGGAGTGGCGACTAGACTGAATCATCCTGGCCGGGCCTTACCAGGACTCCCGTCTATGAGAAGCAGGGGCCGAAGTGGTGTATTGCCTCGCCCAGGGGGCCCCGAAGGGTCCAAACCTACCCCGGGCTCGCCTAAACCACCAGGATGCCCTTTTCCCCAGGCACGGGAAAGCCACGCACAGCCAGACGTGGGCGGGCGAACCCGCATGGCTCGGGGTCCGTGGAGACGCCACTCTCCAAACACCTGCTTTCACAGGTGCCCCCTGCGGGGTGCCATGTGACAGACTCCAGCGTTCTACGTTTGAGCCTTTAGAGCAACGGCACTTTAGACTGACACAATCTTCAAGTTCGCACTTTGTTTCATGCTTTTTTTAAATAAAAAACTACTTTCAAACATTATAGCATGACTTTTCAGACTGATTGAGGTCATATTTATGAATGATTGGGTAGATAAACAAATACTAGTTATTCCTTTTCCTAACAAGCGGCAGCTTGCAGCCCCTACCTTTAAAGTTCTGCAAAAACTTTTCGTTTCGTACAGTAATTTCTTTCCGCCTAAGACCGCTGCAGTTATCACCGGGCATGGGAAGTAGTAACCAGTCGGTTGATGGGGATGGTTATACTTATTCTTTAGCTGCTTACTTTAATCGAGTCAACACCATGGACACGTTGTCGTGCCAATTCCAAATTGGTTCTCATCGAATACTTTCTAGCTTACAAAACAAGCTGACACCAGGGACCAACTAGCGGAGGATCGGTGACCGAGTGGTCTAGCGCAGACCAGCTAGGAGCACTTGGACCGGAAGCTCGCACTTCAGAATACAGGCATCCTGGGTTCGGTCCCCACACATCCACGTTTCAATCTGGATGAGCATCAAACTGGCGCGCGGCCGTGTATCACTACTGCGTGGTGCACATTTAACACCCCAGGAAAGCAGTCGTACTGCGCTAGCTAAATTTCTCATCTACAGTTGGTAACCATGTTTCTATGTTCTTGCAGACTAAACTCCTGCTGTATAAGAACTTACGACTAATTTTTGTTTTTGTTTTTGTTTCTTGTTTGACCAACTATCAAAAAACTGCGGAAAGGTACTTCTTAAAAATAGTAGCATGAAAATGTGAGCTCTCCACATGCAAGTGCCGGTTTTTACGTCGATCGATCCAAAACAAAGACACAAAAAATAAACCTAAAAAACACAATCAATCTTCCGAAAACACGGGGAACAAGCTTGGTAGTAGGTGCTATAAGACGCTTTTTTTTAATTTTAATTTCTTATTTTGGCTATGGTGCTATGGTGCTGAAATTCATCATGAATATGTTTATATGTATGTAAAATATGTTTCGCGTGCTATAATGCTGAAATTCATCACGAAGGTGCTGCTAAGTGCTGGACATATTTCTTTTTTTTTAGTTATAAAAGAAACACTTGCCTTTATCACAATTTAGATATAAAGACGCTACTTTTTCTTTGTGCAGTAAAGCAATTATGCCTTTTTCGTGCTCCTGGACAAAAGAAAAACACTTTTGTGAATCTTTGAAGCATTTGAACATAACGAGGTATGAAAGTGAAGTCAGAAGGATTTCCATCTTTCCGCGTCTTTGTTGAAGGGCCAAATAGCCAAGAAGAAAATTTTTTTCTTTTCTCTTAGGCATGATGAGAAAGCTTAACTTTATATCTGTCAATAGGAAAATGAGCATCGTTTTTTTATAACATTTGATTGAGGCCAGTGCTTTCATAAATATTCTCAGAAACCAAGTCACGCTTATTAATTAATTAATTACTTTATTTACTTCAAAATAACGCCACCTTAAGAAAGGTAATTGGAGGAGTGGGAATGAAATATGCATTGCACTTAAACACACACACGGAGAGCGTCATAGGTAATGCGACACACTCTAAAAAGACACAGCAATAAGTAAACAAGAAGGGATATAGAAGCGGTCACTTAAATAAATGAAATAGGAGGGTTATAAATAGTATGCACTCCCAAGTAAATATGCACAAAACAACCGAAAGTGCATCCTAAAATTTATTAAACTCAAGTGAACGAGTTGCAGCATCAATACTATTCTAGTTTTCAATAGTTCTAGGAAAAAAAGAGAATTTAAAACAATTAGGGTGACATTGATATGGAACAATGTTTATGGGAATTTTAAAGTGTCTTCGATCCATTGGGTCCACACGGTATGCACAATATACATATACTGTGAATTACAATGTGCGGATATAAACATGTTCTTAGCAGGATCATTCGCAAGACTTCAACTATCCGTACAGCAACGATTCCCATTAAGTGTTCGACATTAATACGCCCAGTCAATAAAAATATCACGTGTGCGTTAATTTTAGAACGGACGCCCTTTGTCAAGTCTAGCCACAAGAGTCTCCTTTAATAACCAATAACGGCGAAAAATATATATATCTGCGAGTCTGAAAGTCAAGTGAATTCTGGAAATAATGTATTTTAAGAGCGACAATTTATAGTTCAAAGTCGGACACAGTCTGGGAAAACTGTTTTCGTTGCCACGTGAACTTGCACTGCCGTCCGTCATTTCAGTAGCCATGTGTTACACGTGGATGCTGACAAGGGTACACCGCAAGACACCGTTGTGTACATCTGGGTGTACATATAAACTAATGAAGAAAACTGTTGGTGGAACACTGAAAACATTTGGCTTGTTCACACTAGACGATATTCAAAGACCCAGTCATGCGTGCTGTGAATTGATGCATGGGTCGTAATCATATATGCGTAGCAGAGGACGGCTTATCAGCTAGGTTTATTTTTCATATTTGGATCCAAGCACCTTGACCTAGGTTGAGGAAATGATTTTACTTTTTTGTTTCCCCGTGAATCGATTGCTTGTTTTCACGGACTCGAGGATAACTGCTCACGCGGTATGGCCACGGGCTTGCTGTGATCCCCCCTGTACTCACTGCGTTCATGACTACTCCCGTCACTTCACCATTTCTTCACTTTGCAAAGCGTCAGTATTTGTAAAGGCTAGTGAAGTTCATTAAAGGGATACTTCAACGAAATTTGAAATATACCCGTCATGTTCAAAGATAGGTTAAATATGATCCATAATATTCGTAAATGACAATCGCACGTTTGTATTTTGAGCCTGGTGTCTGTATTTTTCGTTAAAAACGGCCCACTCTGGGAAGCGCTCGGAGAACAGCATGCGGAGAGTATGTGATATTTAACGCAGTCGTTAAATAGTTCGTCTTAAGACGAGCAACGCTACGGCGAGGCTGACGTTGAGAGGATGGCTTAAGCGCGATCCAAACCAACGCTTCTTTTTGCGCCTGTAGGTCGTGCGGCTGCGGATGTGACGCATTTCGTGGCGTTTCTGCTGTTTCCGGGCGCGCTTTCTGAGTCAGAACCGTGCGCTTTGGTTTGGACGGGCGAAACTTCGGCCGAGCGCGCACGCAGGCACGAGCGCACAAGCAAAGTGCAACTGCGACAGACTGGCCGGCCAGATGGCGAGAGAAAGAGAGAGAGAGAGATCGCGTTGTCATGTTGGAAGAGAATAAAAAGGGGGGGGGGGGGGAGAAGAGGGCAGCCAGACGGCGAGAAACGCGGAGCCGGAACTAGTTTGCCCTCCACCGATTGGCCGGGACACAGGAGCGCCCTATACGTCACCGCGCGTTTTTGTGCGCGTTGAGAAAGAAGTTGAAATCAACCAACTTTCTTGTGCGCGCCCGGAAGGAGCGAAGAAGCGGCGCGACGTCACGAAAATACGTCACATCCGCAGCCGCACGACCTACAGGCGCAAAAAGAAGCGTTGGTTTGGATCGCGCTTTAGTCGCTCCAGCCACCGAAGCCGCGGTTTTTCTACAAATTTTTAGTGACGGGTTAATCTTGTATAATCTTGTAATGGGACAATAGCGACTTCTGGGACACACAAAAGGAATTCTCGGGAAGAGGGGAGTTCCTCCTTCCCCTCTTCTCTCGTCATGGAGTAGAGTTCCTTCATGTGCGCTTCGCATAGAGTGATGCCAACCGCCTGTTTTTCTTTCCCACACCCTCTTCCACCGCCATTTTGTTTCTCTCATTGTTTCCCCGTGCGCCGGAAAGTGGCCTTTGTGTCCATCGGTAATCCCATCCGAGGGGGAAAATGCTAATCCTCCCTCCGTGGGTTCCACAACGCTGCTCCGAACTTCTGAGATAAGGTGCTTGTTTCCGGGAGGGTTATAAGCCCCCCGGATTATCGCCGAGGAACAAAATGGCTGCTGGTTTGTTGGCGAGTGGTATTACAAAGGGTGGCATCAACCTAACAAAGCGCACATGAAGGCTCCCTAGGACAGAGGCGAGACAGTTCCCGTCACTAGCTGTCAAGGTTCCTAGACGGGCATAACAAACGAGGCATTAGCGACATCCAACAGGTGCTCTTTGCTAATCGCTTAACTCGTTTTAAAATTGTTTTTCGTTACTTTTTTTGACAACATATTGGTATGCTCGATGTGATACTGCTCCTTTGAATGCATATAGACAAAAAATTTGCGCCGTAGTTTCGTTGTAGTGTCCCTTTAAAGGGGCCCTGTAATCCTATTTAAACATATACCTTTTTTGCGGTTTCCAAGTTTCTTGTGGTTCGGACAAGCCAGTAAGCACGGAGAGAGTAACTAAATATTAGTGCGTAATATTTTAACCGGACGACGCGGAAAGCTCCTCCTCCTACGCGGGCGCCCCGTGGTGTCAAACGCGCGCGGCATGTGATGAAATCGTTACGTTGTTGGCACTGGTCAGCCGACAAGAGAGAGCAGTCCCGTTCCCGGGCAGACCTCTCTCCTCGGGCTCACCTCCGTTCTCCGGCTTCCCTTCTCTCCACACATTCCTCAGTCACCGCGGCAAGGGGAATCCTCCGGCGTGAAAAAAAGGTGGACAGAGGACCAAGGACGTCACGAAGGAGGTTATTTTTTGCTTGTTTGCGTAATTTTAATATGCCTATGACTTTGAAAATAAAGCCAATATGGAGAAAATGAAACGTTCACTAAGTTACTGGGTTCAGAGCACTCAGGTTCGGTGCAAATTAAAAATACAGCAAAACAAGTTGTTGCAGTGCCCCTTTAAGCGCGGTGTTTCACGCATTTTTTTGAAGTGCGGCTTCAAAGGTTCAAATATAGTTTGACGCAGCGCGGGTTTTATTGCAGCACATGGAGATGGTCATTGCTCGCAGATCTTAAATCTATCGCTCTAAGGCCACTGGAAGGCGCGCGTGATACGCAACGCTGTGTTCGACATTGGGGATTTTTCAGCAAACCATTACCCTGTTCCGAGTACCCAGTGTTCCTTGTAACGCGTTACAAGTTATGGTGTTACCGGTAACTCGTTACTTTTTTTCGGTAACTTAGTAACGCGACCGTTACCTTTCGAAATAATAACGGGTAACGTATTTACGTTGCGTATTTTCAGTAACGTGTAACGTAGTTACGTTACTCGTTACTTTTTCTACTTTACGAAATTACACTTCAATTTTTTTTCGCGTTTTTTGTCGCCAAGTTTTGTGAATTTTCGAGATTTGTTTTGTGTTTTCTTTGCGTTTTTTTTTTTTTTTTGTTGTTGTTGAGTATTTCGATGAAACTGTTGAAACATAGTGATAATGTTCAGTTTCTACATGAACATAATGTTTCTTGGAATATGGCACTTATGAACGCCTGGGTTATCAATATAGTAAAACGTGTTAATTTGTGATTAAAAGTGTAACGCGAGAGTAACGTGCGCTACGTTTAATCAGTAACGGTGATGGTAACGCGTTCCTCTTATTCTAAGACAATGTAGATCGGTAACGCATTAGTTTTACTCGCAAGCAACGAGTAACTCATTTCGTTACTTTTTTCTTCAGTGACGCCTACAACACTGCGCCTGCCGCACTCCCGGAGCCTTTGAAGCATGCTTTTAAGCACTTAAGCGAGCGCCCCGTGGTGACACTATCAAACGGGCGTGCACTTAAAAACATGCTTCAAAGGCTTCGGAAGTAGGGTACCCTAAACAGGGTAATGGTAACAGGGTAACATGGTTTCACGATCGGTACGAGTAGGTACGAGACGTGACGCCGGGTTGCTACGACATCAGATCCCCTGCGCCATGGTAACGCCAGGGCGCCCAAGACGAAACTGAATCTGACCTCGCACATGTAGTGTTTATAATATCTCGATGGTCCCCCATCAATATAGATGCGGGACCATCAATATTGATGCGGGATCTTCTAAATGGAAGTAAAATTAATATAAACACGTATTTTAGTGCTAATAACCATCTCACACAAAAAGTTTTTTTAAATCTTACTTAAAACAAATTGAAAAATTTCTACGGAGGCGAACAAAGGAGTCATTGCAAAAATTGCACCGCCATCGGCTACTTAACATGGACGCAACTTTGCATGGACGTGAGGGCCGGATGAGTGGACTCCAAAAGCGTGGGTACCACGCGTCAGCTGCGATAGGCTGATATGTATATAAAAGCAGCTACGGTCTTTCAACCTGCCTCTTTCTAGAATATTTCAAGCTGTGATTGTGTCTAAATGCATCCCCCTGCACTTTAGAAATGCAAGTCTGTCGCGCAGTCTAACATAACAATGCGGCAATTGTAGACGCCGCTGACCTGAAAACTCGTAAGCGGTCAGGTTGCACAGGTTACAGTCGCACTTGGTATTGTCACAGTTTGCGTGAGAAACAATGAATGAAGCGAACAAGATATAATTTCAGAAATCAAGAAACGCAGCAGACGCCAAGGGTCATTCGCTAATCCATCATTCTCTCCAGTGAGCGCCGCCATTCTCTGACGTGTCATTAAATCAAATGTAGAAGGTGGGGCCTTATTCGCTAAAAATGACATTCGGTCAAGTGACTGCCTCCCGACGCTGTAACTGAATCTTCGACACGAGTCGGACGTGATGTTTGACATATGATTGTTCGGTAATTATTTGACTTGACGAATTTGAGCTCACATAAACAACATAATTTTGGTTCTTACTAAATCCACGTCAAAGTACAAACAACTAAACACCTCAAATATACGCACAGGTGGACGCGCTACCAAAACGGGCCACCCAGAATCCACAACAAAGAAAACCAGCGAAGAGGCCTTGATCACGGGCCCCATCAAGGGAAACAGGCAAGAACAGGAGGCAGCCACGACTCAAGGTTCGGCACTGAGCAAGACAAAGTAAGTGAGCGACGATCCAACGGCAGTCGAGTTGGTGTCGGTCATCGTCCAGGGCCCATAAGACTTGGCTGACACTAACAATGCGTTCATTTCACGAGGAAAAATTCGCGTACGATTATCATCTTTGAGGGTGAATGCCATTATCTCCAAGAAATTGACTGGTTGGTTGTTCTTGAGAACCTGACTTTACTTTGCCAAGCATCACCCAACTTCACATTGCCACACGAGACTTACACACATTGTAATGGTCACGGCACGCAGAAACAATCCCATGTGCGGAATAAAAGTGGCTTGGATATTAAACAAACATTGTCACAAGTTATCATGCCGATGGTACACCAAACTGCACAGCCACGAAAGAAACACATGCCCGTACTTGATACATTGGAGCGATAAGTTACTATCGAAATTTGCTGATTACAAAGGGGTAAAATTAATCGATTTCAGCTCTTCTTTTTATAACGCGGGCACCAGAGCACACTGTGCAGCCTCACCGCATCGGATGTCAGCTTACACTTACGGTCACAAGACGGCGCCTGCGGCCAACAAGACCCCGGGGTCAGTAAATGTCAACACTTGAGAAAACCGAACAATGGCGTGTCAAGATGTAGCGACATCTTGCACCAAAGACCAGCGGCATTACGCCTGTCACTAGAGAGATGCATAAAAAACTTGTTATGAAACTGTGTATTAAGAATCTATAGTCAGGTAAACAAATGGACATAAACATATATGATTAACTAAACAAGTCCTCATCACATTCCCACTCCAGCATTTACTCCTTTAGAGTCAACACCACCAAGAATCCTATTCACTGCATGTGGTGGAGCTTTCAAAGACGCCCTTTCTCTCCTCCCAATATGGATAAATGGGACAAATAAGGCTGAGTGTGCAGGCAGACTTAGGGGAGGGGGGGGGGGGGTCTCACTACTTCCACCTCCAGTGAACACCACGTGGTGCATCCCAATACAAACTCGAGTGATATGCAGATGTCATTTACTAGACCGCACCTCTTTGCAACAAGAGTTACGTCGCAACTGCGCAATCGCATGTAAAATCGCACCATGTGAATCAACCAGCATTATATATTTTGCTGTGTTTAGTGGACTATATTGCGTGGAACTGATCTGGCAGACCGGCGTGCCCGTCGCGTCGCGTCGCCTTTGCTACTGCGTGCTGAATTCATGATGCAGAACATAAATGAAAACCTGAGTACGTGCGAAACTAGCTGCGCATATCACCGCGCTGTGTTTGACACCAATGGGTTCGGACAATCCTTTGACGTAGTATTTTGAGCATTCAATTGCGGCAAGTTGGGTTGACAAAGCATTGCCGCCTCCGACGCTTCAAGTCAGGCCAAATAAAGGGTTTATTTTCAACCAAGGTAAGAGGCGTACATGCGCTGTGCGGTACGTGATAATTGTAAATTTAATGTATATGTATGTCTGAAAAAAAAAAAAGGTTGAAGTCTAGAAGCCGGAGAACGCCTTACCTCAATTCGCGACCACAGGAGCTGGCGCGCTTTGTTTGAGTGGCGTGATGTTGTGGCTGTCGTCTCCCACGCTCTGCGCACTGCGTGCTGCTGTTTGCGTACTGGTTTGCTCTTGCGGCGTGACGAAGTTTCATAGAAGCGTGACATTTGGCGTTTTGAGACACGCTTAATGTGCGGGTAAGTTGAACCAAGCACGCTGTGGTTTTTCTGTAAGGTCCTCTTTCGTAATGGAGGGAAATTTTCACTCATGACCGAAATAGATCATTTTCGTTTTTACTGTATAGTTCTTGCTTCTTAATGGAAACAGTACACTAGATGCAATGCCAAAGGCATACTCAATTTGTCATTCTTAGTAAATTTATGGCATCGTTCCTTAACAATTGGGAGCCATTCCACTCTGCGAAGGTAAATGACCAGCGAAGCTATTTAGCACACAACAAAGACGTGACACCGAATTTTAAACAAAGGTATGAACAGCATTTATTGTCTTGATCAGTGGTCATCGTGACGAAAGGTACGCACACAGGCCCACAGACGTGCTGCCCGCCGCCGCCCCTTTGAAATTCTCGTTGCCTTTCCCGCCGTTGCTCTTCGTAGGCGCGATGCCGTTCGTGAGTCCGGACTGTGCGCGGCCCCCCGATTACGAGGAGAGAACAGTAATGAAATTGAAAATGGAGAATGGCAACTAGGCTTTCTTGTTCTTTATATGCGTGGACGACTATCGCCGCCCGAGGAGCCGAAGGAAACTAGACACGCGAGACGAGACCGCCACCCGACGGAAAGTAGACACGAGCGACGGGACCGCCGCCCTCGGAGAGCGGAAGGAAATGTAACTAGGCACGCAAGCGGTTTTGAACGACGACAAAGAGAGGGCGGTGCGAGTGTAGAGTTTTTGCTCACGCACACAAAAATTGCTAAATAGACCTATTGTTAAAGGAGCAATGCAACAATTTTTGTACTTTGCGCAAATACCGCTTAAAACGGATCCTCAACGTTAATGACCTATGAAACACGCGTTCGTTTTTCACCCCACGCAATAGAAGTCCCAGAAAAAAATTAAAGAAAAACGAGCAGCGTTCACCCCCTCAACTCGCAGCCAGAACAAGCGGCCACGTGATCTGGAGCCGATTATATGCCGCCAGTGTTGATC
This sequence comes from Ixodes scapularis, assembly GCF_016920785.2. Lineage (NCBI taxonomy): Eukaryota > Metazoa > Arthropoda > Arachnida > Ixodida > Ixodidae > Ixodes > Ixodes scapularis. The sequence continues at coordinate 1,701,293 of NW_024610039.1, forward strand.
ACGGCCACGCGCTGGGGTTGGCAAAGAGCAGGACACGCGCTGAGTTCCAGACATTGTTATGGCTCGGCTATTGTCGTCGTTGCAGCGATTGGACGCGGGCGACTACCCGAATGTTTCTCGAGCTAGTAATTATCACGAGCCAAAATCAAGTGCCCACGCAGGGCTCGGGTCCAATCTATGAACCGCATTCAAATATCGTCACTTGGGTGTTCTGCGATCCCCACGTTACGTCATCAAATTTTGCAAAGGAGAGATTGAACGAAAATAATTGCTTTTGTCCTTGAAATTTCACCGCAACAAAGGAGTTTCTTGGCCAGTGGTGTTGCGTGCGAGTATCCTTGGGTCCCACTAGTGCCAGTAAGCTCGTGTATAGTGAAAAACATTCCAACTGAATATCGTTGCACAGCTCCTTTAAATTACCCAAGCATCAAGGAGAATGCAGGGATCGGTGCTCTACACCCCACACGTGCCTGCCTCAGCAGTAGTAACGTTTCTAAAGCAAATGCCTAATACAAATTGCTTCTTGCACGCGCGTTCGTCAACGCTTTTTTGTCGGTATTTACTTCGAATTTTTTTATGCGGGGAAGGCATACGGTGTGTGTCGCGTAGAACACGAATCTCTGCATTCTCCTTGATGCTTAAGTAATTTAGCAATTGGTCTATTACTAAACTATCCAAGCATAAAGAGGAATACAGCAAATAGTGTTCCAGACGCCGCACGCGCACGCCTTCCCAGTATAGAAGATTCGAAGTAAATAACCAAAATAAAGCTTTGACGAACGCGCGTGCAAGATGCCCTTTGTTTCAGGCTTTTGCGTTAGAACAGTTACTGCTGCAGATGCCAGCACGTGCGGCGCGTCTAACACCATTCCCTGGGTTCTTCTTGATGCTTGGGTAATATAGCAGCCGGTCTACTACGTAAGCTTCAAGGAGAATGCAGGGAATGGTGTTCCATGCGCCGCACGCGCACGCCTTCCCTGTATAAAAGATAAGTTAATAACCATAACCAAAATAAAGCGTTGACGAACTCGCGTGCAAGATGCCATTTATTTTAGGCTTTTGCTTTAGAACAGTTACTGCTGCCCACTCTGGCACGTGAGGCACGTGCGTGCGGTGAGGCGCGTGGGTGTAGAGTGAGATTACAGTTTCTGACAACGTTGCTAGAACAGCTTATAGGAAGTATTCACTGGACGCCATATTTGAGGGGGATGTTTAGAGCGCATGCTCAGAACGAACTCACATTAATAGCCTGCTAAGACCGGCAACCTTGATGGTGCTAAATGCACGCTCCAAAAGGACTGCAGAAGCTCGCCGTCAGCACGCGCTCAGCAGCAGCGCACATGGATATGGCCGCCAGTGAATACTCCCTATACTCTATTTCACCTTATGATGTACCGCAGGAAAGGCTACAAGCGCGAGCTCCCTGCTTTAGGGCACATTTCGGCGGCACAAGTTCTCGTACATTAAGGGCAGCTGTCAACGCTATGAGCTCGAGTTTCTGGCCTTCGTTGCGGTACAACATAAGGTGAAACGTAATACAAATGGGAACCTGCCATAGAGCCTGCTGCGAAAAGGTGGCACCGATCCGTACTCGAGAACCGAGCTAATGGCGATTGCAACTCAGCCATTTCTCCCGCAGCGGCCACTCGAGGAACTGCACGGCTGCTTCAATTGGTTCGGGAGTATCGCGTTCGATAGCGTTTCTTTTTACTGTTCTACCTGGGCTTTTTTCGGATCATTTTAGCGCCGAAACATATACGGCAGAACGGGCTTCAGGGATGCCACCCTTGTCTCACGAGCGGACGCGCCGGGAGTTACTACCAAATTTTAGACGCACAAAGGTCGGAGCGCGTTGCCTGAAATCACCGGTCAGACTTGGTTGTATCAAAACAATATTAATTGTGCCACACATTTTTGTAAATTAAAAATTGAAAAACAAACATCACGCGCCTGTCCTTCTGTTTTAATCTCTAATAAAGCTTCCTACAAAAATAGCTTTTTTTGTTTGTTTTTATTCAAAAACATGCTTTCATGAAATCTCATGGTGAACACAGTAAAGAAAAAGTTGAAGCCGTCATCTTGGCATCTGGAGCCTGAGAGTTTTTCTACTTCGGAAACATTCGGTGACTTTAGCAGTAGCCATATGAAGCAACTTTCACGTATCAACTTGACGCTAAAGGTTGGCGTTGTTATCGTATTTAGGTCGGCCTCGGTGGACGCCAGAGGCCCAGGTTTCAAGGGCGAGTTTCCCAACTGAGTGTTCTTGTAACGTTGGTTTTCGCAGAGCCGTGTATAGAGAGAGTTTGATCAATGGGTGCCGCGGTCAGAGCCAGGGCGTGCATCAGACGCAGAAAGACGGCTTGACATGCTCTCTTGGCCAATCAGAAGCCGAAAAGAATCCCCTAGCGATGGTAGCGAAAAACAGTTTTAATCATAGGTAAATGGTTTTAATAACCACGTAAGAGTTAACTGTAGTAACCCTCCCTTGTTGGAAATAGGGTTCCCGTGATATTTCGATTATGATCATGCAGAAAGATGCAAGAAAGGAATGTGCCGCTCGAACTCTGTTTTGCTCGGACAGAGTGTGACCGCTCGGACGCCAGGTTCCCGGCCCTCGGAGCCTGGCGTAAGGATTATGTCAATCGTTCCGCTAGTCCCGGACTTCCACCCTGATCTTGGATGACTGTGATTGAAACATCACGTGCAACATATGCTTAATCCCCAAAAGTTACTACGACGCACTTGTTAATTTCCTTTCTCGCGATCACTCCCAGGGTAATATTTCCGGCTCCCAGTTGGTCACATTTGAATTTGTGAAGACGCCTTGAAACACGCCCAGCCCGCTTTCGGCCAATGGCGCCTTCTCCTATGTCTCCTATAGTTTTCAGTGAATGGCCAAACTCTACATATAAGGCTCTGATTTTAAGGTCACGCATACGAAAAATGCACGGAACCCAAGCCATAAAATGTTTCGCTGTTGAACCGTCATATTTATTTCAGCATACGCAGTCCAGCATACTGAGTACTCACGCGACCAGAGGCAGTGAGTCCTACTTAACCCGCTGGCGACCGCCGGCACGCGCTGATGGCTCCAGACTCACAAAGCCTTCCGCCGCAAGTGGCCTCATAACGTCACGGAATGGATCATCACGTACCCTGGCCTAGCGAGACGGGTGAATTAACTCACAACTTAAGCAGAAGTGAACTGATGGCCTGAAGATCACGATAATCCCCCTCCTCTGACAATTACTTCCTGTATCATATGCTGTTTACAGTGCATAAATGGCACTAAGAACTCAAGGCCCTTTGAGCACCTACAAAAGCAGGACCCATTGTAAACTTATCATTAAGGCAAGCTCGTGACAGACTCCAGTCCTGAATAAATTATTCACTAAGATACACCTGGAGAACAGAAGTGTTCGTTGTGGGTACAGCGCATCCGAAACCGTCCAAGGCTTCCCATAACCAAAAATAAAACATTAAAACGCACGCATGATACACACAGTAAACTTAACTGTGCTCCTCGAGTTTATCGAAATAATCAAGAAAAGTAGAATGTTTTTGTAAGTTTTGGAGTGCTTTAAAGAAGGGCAATTTTTATGAGAATTGATATTAGTATAAAGAGTGCGTTATAAACAAGGACAAAATCAAAGGACACATAGACAGAAGACAAGAACAGCGCTGACTAACAAACTCACTTTTCTTCTGCTCTTTTCTATGAAGCGGAACCACGGTATAGAGAAGACAAACAAACGCGCTGAAAATCTTCACTCATTTCACAAACTCGCCCAATCTTGCATTTTAACATGTTTCATGAAGCCTCTAGCATTTTCTCCCAATTCAAAAAATAAAGGCATAGGCTCTCTGTAGTCCCATGTCAGTATTCTAACAATTGTTAAAAAATTATTTCACCAACGGTTCACGTGAAAAATGACTTCCTCTAGATGAGTTTAAGCATCAGCCTGTAGATGTGGGTTTGCGGCTGGTTTCATATGGGTAAATACAAACATCGTTATTTTCAATCGTCGACAAAATCATCGGTAAAAGTACTGTTGCAAAAGTTCAGTATATTTGCCACCAATCAAAGAACAGAATGTATTATGATAGTAAAAACGTCCACAATATGTCTGGGTGTGCCCGGATCAGTTTTATCGATTATGTTCTAAAATGAGTTTTGTACCACAAGATTATTAAAGAAACCACATAAACCGCCAACACGACCAGAGACTTTGAAACCGAATCTATCCAAATTAAAGCAACCTAATGGAGGTCGGCGGATGTGTCAGAACCATCTAAGCGATTATTGTTAGTGAACTAGTCAAATGCGCATGTCTAGGTATACGGCAACAGAATCATCAAAGACGGACCAAATCAGAGAAGACACGATAACAAACCCAGCGTGAACGTCTTCGACTAAAAGATATAGTAGGTCACAATGCGAAGACTTCACATAAATACAGTTTTAATTTTACGGTTCTAGCCTTCTTTGCTATTAATCCCCCCCTCCCTCTCTACCTTCCGAGCTAAGCTACATTGCACATTGCTCTCAACTCCAAGAAAAAAAAAATCGCCATCCAAGCAGCTATATGCGTGCAATAAGACACGAATGCACTGGTCTTCTACCTTACCTCCTTTCAGTTGTGAGGCAGTGCTAGTCGGTAAAGCGTAACCAGACTACCAGACCAAACATCTGCGCACAAGAAGTTATTCGCCGCAGATTGCGGCGCCAGTCGGAAAACGGTGAAACGTTTCCCGGCCGTAATTAATTTCGGGCTACCCCGGGAAAAGCAGCTTCTATTGTTCGGCGGGGCTAGTTGCAAATTAGTCGAGGAAGTATAAGCTCCCCCGAAGACGAAAGGGGCCTCGGGCAACGCACAATTAATCTGAGACCGGCGACGACCCACGGCACGGGCGTCTCGGAACCCGTGGCCCGAAGAGCCTTCTGGAGATGGCAGCGGATTTATGCTCTCCTCGGCTGGAAACGTTGGCGAGTCGGAGGACTGCATGCGCATGCCTCAGTTGGCGGGGGACCTCGTCGACCGGTGCGCAAGCCGGAAGGGGAAGGAGCACTTCCGTAGTGCGTGATGTGCTAGGCAAATTCAGCGCCAACTTCGAGCGTGTAGCTGATGAACCCTGATCACTTCTGAACTTGTCCTAGTGCCGTTTTCCAACTAATAGAGAGTCATTGGGCTGTGAACCAGTGTTGCGGAATGGGCACCCCCCTTTCCATTCCAATTCCATTCCGGGTAATTAGAGTTTTCAATAAATCCGTTCCCTTCAACTACTAGGAATGGAGACACTGAGCCCATTCCCACTCCTGGAATAGCTAAATCGTTCCATTCCATTCCTTTAATTCGTAAACGTAAAAATTGGCACTCGACAGCTACATTTTGTTGCCGGCCTAAGCAGCATAAAGCTGACATTATCAAATGCAGAGACAATTGAAAAATAAAAAAAAAATAAAGCTAAATTTCTGAAAAAAAAGCACTGCATGAATGTTACTAAGCGGACCGCTGGTGGCAGAAAGTGTTTATTTACAATGTACTGCAAACATCAAGAAAGCCCCTTGATATGTCAATGCTTGTTTAAGACATCGGTCTCGCGACCACGTTGCTCGCAACAAACAGCAAAACTTAAATCCACTCATTTTTTTTTTCTTTAACTTTTTTTTTGCATTTGACTTTTAAGACATACGCGGCCAGCGTGTTTGTTTGATTAGACCATGAAAAAATATCCAGTTCGTGCGTGGCGCAGGCATAAGCTATATTACTGTATTCTTCAAATACAGCAACACGGCTAGTACACTGCTGAAAGCGACTTCATGCACAGCGGCAGAACACATCCTCTGACAAAATGCAACCTTTGCGGCGCAGCACGAGGGACCGTATAGACCAGGGGTAACCAAGCTGCGGCTTGCGAGCCGCATGCGGCTCTTTGAGTGTTAAAGTGCGGCTCGAGGCCCCCTCCCCTATTCCCTCGCCCCCCCCCCCCCCCTTTACCCCCAAACTTCCCCAAAAAAAGAAGTGGAACATGTTTTAAATCGAAAGACAGGTTCCGGTTTGGTGATCTCGTGCCACTGGTACCTTACGTCGGGATTAACTGCTTTTGACTCGTATAGATTCAAAGTACTTTAAGTTTCATTTATTGCTTTAAACAAAAGTTTGCAGAAGAAGGATGGGGGAAAGGGATGTTTAGGCAAAGTTCCGAGAAGTCCGAGAATTACGCGTATGACAGTTTGATCAGTACACTAAAATACAACTGAACGTTTTTTTTTTCATTTATATATATGTATATATTAAGCCAGATTAAATTTTGGTCGGAAATGCTTTTTCTTTAATCTGCGGTCCTAAGAATGTCATAACGTGTGCGTTTCTCAGCAAATAACACGCTACATGTTGATTGGGACCTCTTTTCTGCTCAATTCATTAACAAATTATAAACAAGCTTCATCCCTTCCAAAATTTTTAATGAATTTCATTTGAAAGTTTATGAAGTCTACTCATCGTATCTTTTCGAGTCTCAATAGAAATGCAAATGAGTTTTGTAACCAATCCGTAAGGAGTTTACGAAAACTATTGGCCACCGCGTTCCAATTGAAGTTTCAAGGTGCTACCGCATAAATTTTTTAATATATTTCATATGAATATAATTTGGAAGTCTATTGACACCGTTTCGAGTCTGTGTTGAAAAACAATTGTTTTTTTTGTAACGAGACCCTAAGCAGTTTACGAAAACTATTGGCCACCGCGTTTCAATTGAGGTTCAGCCGTGTCACCTCATAAGAATTTCTAATAGATTTAATTTGAAAGTCTAGATACACTGCTTTGAGTCTCTGTTGAAAATCAAATGCTTTTTTCTACTGCGTTGTACTTGAGCTTTTGACCTGCCATCTCATTAGGTATATTCCGACGAGTCGGAATATACCTAATGAGATGGCCCATCAAAACCTGAATTGCAATGCAGTAGAAAAAAACATTTGATTTTCAACAGACTCAAAGCAGTGTATCTAGACTTTCAAATAAAATGTATTAGAAATTATACTCCTAGCATGGGTTTCTAGATAGAGGGCTCTAAGAGGGAAGACGGCAATAGGGAGGGAAGGGGAAAGTGAGTGCAAGTGTCACTTATAAGAGGGAAGACGGCAATAGAGAAATTAAGGGAAGGGCAAAGTGAGTGCAAGTGTCACTTATATGTATGCCTATATACGCATGCAGGGTTCAGAATATGCCTGCATAAAATTGTGGGAAGGAGTAATAACTGGTTTATTAAAAATGCAAAATTGGAGTATACGGTACACTGCCTTCGTGTCCATGGGGGACCTTGTACTGCCTTCGTGTCCCTAGGAGACCTTGTACTGGCTTTATGTCCATGAGAGACCTTGTACTGGTAACCTATAAAGAAAAAAGATGCACAGTTACGCGTTGATCTGCTTATCTAAACTTTAATGTCCGAGCAAGGTATCCCGTCCACAGCGCAGCACTACATCAACGCTGAATCAGTATTACAAACCGGGACATCAGTCCTTCATGAAAGGAGGGCCTCAGAACACACGATACAAGCCATGGAAGTAGCAGTGACTCGTTGCCTTAACAGGGCTGAGTTAGTGCTGCACTGTATGTGTGAACCAGCCAAAAATGCGAAAAGTCACATTTAAAATTCCTACATTTTTGCTCACCGAGGCACATAATTTACATACTACCTTGATAGTTTAACGAGTGGCACTAATAACATTGTCAGGGGCACCACAATGCAAAAGTATATTTTGCCCCCGAGTCTGCGAGAATCAATCGCTCACTGTTTTTGCCGCCGCATTGCACTCTTTTATTTCGGCTTTCGAAAAGGTCTACCAAAGATAAGCGAGCGGATGTTTGTCGCTTATGAAGCTTGGCAAATTTGAACATAGAGAAACTAAGACTTATAAGCATCTCGCAGAATTAATATGGCAATTCGGGCCAATTGATCCATGATCGTAGACAAGTGCCGCAAAAAACACATGGACAATAAGTGGTGGTAAACACTGGCGCCAGTGTTTCTTGTTCACTCTTTGCCCCTGTGCACTTTTATTTACTTTTTTTTGTGTTTGTTTACTATCTTGAAGAAGGTAATATGGATCTATGCGGATCATAAAGCCACGCTCTGAATGGGTGAGTGTCAACTGCAGCTTTCACAACAGTGGCAGATCCAAAGGGGTGGGGGTTGGGGAGTGTGGTCGGCCGCCTCCCCCCCCCCCCCCCCCCCCCCAAACAAAGTCGACCCCCCTCCCTACCCCTTCTCGGAGGGCAATTTGACATGAGTGGACCACCCTTGCACAAGAAAGAATGGGAGAATAGTATCCTTAAAAATTTTCCGCCCACCCCAAAACGGAGGTCTGGATCCACCCGTTTCACAATCGATGCAATACACTAAGCTTGAATTATTGGGAGGATCGAGACATCAGAGGCCGAATTCAAAAGCAAACTTACGATAAAAAATTGCGTATGACAAAACCTGAAAAGAAATCTGTATTAACAAAACAAAATTGTCGCAACTTTTATGTGACTTACAACAGAATATTACGACATTATCCAAAGTGTCTTACAAACTTCTTAAGGCAAACATGGCCGCACATCACTTGGCTATTTCGCCGCGACAAACAATGAATATAGAAGCGTGGTCAAGAGGCATGTGTTTTGCGCACTGTTCACATGCATCCCTACTTGAAGCATCATAGGGACAACGCTAAACTACACACGGAGGATTCAGCCAACGAGTCTGCCGAGCTGTCCATCCTGCCCGTTAAAGCTAACGAGGTGCAGGACTGCGATCAACAGCGAGATGCGCCAATGAATCAACGAAACAAAATGCCACAGAAATCTTCAGTGCACCCAAAAAGATCCTTCACCTATGACTGGCGTGAACCTGATTTGGTGATCACTAGAGCCCCCTCGTACTTCAGTAGTGATTTTCAAAGTGTTGGGCAGCTGTGCGACTCTATCACAAGAAAAGGCACATTCCTGACTGGATGTGCCGTTTTAATGCGAAAGCATTATATGTCCATGGAGCGGAAAATCCGGCGTCCGGCCGCGTTAACCGAGTGGTACCAAATGTTAAGACAGGAATAAAAGAAAGAATAAAATGTGCTTCCACGGCTGAGATTTGAACCCGGTGCTGCGGTGTGAGAGCCGGGCATGCTAGCTGCTGTGCTGTCTCAGCCGCTTCGGAATACGGCATCATTCTCCCCTCAAAAAGAAGCTTGTCCCATTACGGCAAAAGACGGCATCGGCGTTGATGTGCCCGAAAGATGGTCATAAAAATATGTCCTCGGTTCGATGACATCGCACTTCACGTGACGACGTGACGTACCATGATCTGTGACGCCGTATGATGTAACCTAAAAAAAATATTAGAGGGGCACTTAGGTATCCCTACGTAGATTGAATGCGGAAGCATTGACATTCCTAACAATAGAGAAAAAAAAGGAAGTGTCGTTAGGAATGGCATGCTTTCGCATTCAATCCACAAAGGGTTACCTAAGTGCCCCTGTAATATTTTGTGAGGAGTAGAGCTCAAACAAACGCCGTACGGTGCAGTATATCCACAATTAAGTTGCTGCTAGTCGTGAGGCTTAATGTTTTGCACCAACAATAAATACCGTAGTTTTCCTCGGTTGCGACGAAGCGCCACTGCGCTACGAACTTGCTAGAAATTTCTGCATATGCGACCGCTTTCTTCTAGAAACCTATGGTGATCTGCCACTCACTTTTGGCCAAAGAACAGTGAAAATACCAGATGTGAAAACAGCCATAATAAGCATTAAAGAAATCAAGATAGGGTTCATTGCATTAGCTTCCCAACGAGGCGAGACTAGCACAGGATTTCTGTTACTCGCCGTTTGTAAGACAGGAGTCAACTTTTTCCGGTTTGATATTGAAAACAAAGTTTGGTTCGGTTAATTTTGTAGCAGAAGGCCCGTGCTCTCCCGTTTGTGGGGTCATTATGTCGGTTCAAAATATGATGCAGAGTCCTTCCCATAAAAATGCATGGGTGCCCGCTAGGACTCTTCGAAATGATTAAATTAACTGAGGTCGCGCTATACTCCGTTGCCACTCTAGAACAGCAGAAGCCCCTCCCACAAAGCGCTTCACTCTTTTTAATAAGCAAACACTCGAGAGGAGGACAACCGAGAGGACAACGCCTATCATGGCGAGCAAAATGAATTGTGGGAGGGGCTTGTGCTATATTATAGTTGTAACGGACTATAACAAAAGTTTACAGTACCATGAAAACAAAAAGACCAAGCATGCAGAGAAATTCGCAGGAAGTGTAGCAGGGACAGAATAGAAAAAAAAACTGCAGCTGCAATATTTACCCTTTAAATTTCCCTCGACAGCACAGCAGAGACGACATGCTGGTCGTCAGCGCATGGAGGGCCACCCCCTTGTACTGGGACCACATGTAGTCTGAAATGAACAACAAACAAAAAGTTAATTGCATGGACAATTCGGACATGCTGTTATTTCCCTTCATTGGCCGCTTCAGAGAAAGCAACCATGCACACCGTTGTCCAACTATGTCAACTGCTAGCCGAAACTTCCTGCCCCCAGGATTAAGATATTGCTTGTGCTACAAGAAAACAATTACACACTACGAGCTGGCAAGCTGAAAGTTCAAACACTGAGGAAACTAACTCATAAAACTTCAATGCAAGAGATACACCTCGTGGACAATACACAAAATTATGTTCAGTGTAAACCTTGGTGCACTGCAAGGTTGCTTTACCTCAGCCAGTTTGGAACATCTGAAATTCCACTCTTTTCAAGTTATTATGCCTGAACACTTGTGACAAATTAACTGGGTTAAAATTTTTTCATCTACACCCGGCCCAAATATTTAGGAAGTATACTAGTGGGTTAATTTCTAACTTACCATAATTATTTTTGCCATCCTAAAGGCGTCGCTTCAGGGTCCAGTTTTCATATTGAATCCACCTCACCCTTACAGCTGTAACCACACTGAAATGTTTGCAACGTTTAAGGCAGGGTAATCAAAAGTTTGCAGTTTCTCTCGACCACCGCTGTCACAAATTTTATCTTTTTTGTCATTTTGTTCTGTTTAAGGGTGGTTTGGTGGGAGAGGGGGGGGGGGGTCATATGCGATCCTCGCACATGTTTACCTAAGCGCAAAAGGCATGAGCTCGGATGAGCCTATAATCCCTTTCATACTTAGGGTGCAACGATGTCAAAGCTACTGGCGCGAGCGTGGGGCTTGATCTCGTTGATCATTTGCACGCCTTCTCGAGCAAGCAAAACCGTCGATGAAACCACGCACTGGCGCCACTAGCTTTGAAAGCGTTGCACGCTAAGTGTGAAACAGAGTATAATGCCGGCCTAGCTTTAAACCACTGGGAAGAGGAAGACAAGAAGGAAGTGGGACTTGGAGCGTTTCGGGTTCACCAACCACAACCTGTGGCAACCGCATAGGTCATTCAACGCACGTTTCATACCGTTTAAACACTGTGTCGAACTGCATTTTGAAGTCAGTCCCAATTACAACGGTGTATAAACAGGGGCATTCATTTCGTGGCATGCCTTGAAATGAATCGAAGTGACGCAAGCTGGGAACACACTGCTGCTGCTTCATTTGGGAATAACTGCGGCCCTCGGCTTGATCACATCACAATAGCCCCTTTCCGAAATTCAGTCTGGCCACTTCGATCAGTACCATTACCATCTGAAAAACGGCAAATATGCGATACCAATGGCGGCTTTCTATTTACTGATGAAGGAACACGTTGAAGATACTTCTAAGCTGAGGATTCAAGGCCTATACATTCTAGACGTTAGCACGTTGCGAAACCGGAATTGAATGCAAGCGCTGTGTAAGTGTTCATTTCTCTAATTCGAGCCCAGTGAACTTGTTAGTGGCACAAAATCGACTTCGAAACCCCTTGACTATAGAACTTTATCAGGGCGTCTGTCTGCGTTGGCGCTTCGTTCTGACTGGTTGCATCGTTGTGGGAATCGACACTGGAAGAGATGATTCAGAAAAACCTGTATAGCGAAAAGTTTATTCTCGTCTGCCGTTGACATGCGAAAGTGACGGTGCCCGATAAAATACTGCAGGGTACAAGTTCATTGCCGCCATTCGTATGACAAAATTTAAACCGCCATTTCAGCCACAAGATGGCACTGAATTTTGGAAAGGGTCTATTGCAAAATGAATGAGAAAAAAGAAAGAGGCGAAAAGGAACTGCTTTATCAAAAGTTCTAACCGACAAATGTAAACCCAGTTCAATTCTAGAAAGTCAGGGTACCGAAGCTGTCCTAACAGTACAATCCAGCCCACTTCCATAACTTCAAAACAAAAGACGGATATCCTCTTCAACCATTTTGACTGAAAAGGAATATTGGCTCTGCATGAACCGAATTCCAAGGAAGTCTAACTTCTGAAATGTAATGAAGTATGATCAATGTAATTAATTTATGGTTGAACGACATCAGTACACTGGTAGACCAATGAGACATTTTCTAAAGCAGTGGACTGAAAGTAGCATTAGGAATTCAATACGTGCTCTGTTGACATAAGCTACACTTTCTCGTACCATACACAGAATGAGTGGCAACTTTTCATTATGCTACGCATAGATCCAAGCATTAGGACAGATAAAGCAAACCCAACTAGTTAAAAAAAGAAAAAGATATATTCTAGCTTAACCAGAAAACGTGTGCCGAGAAAATGGCGAGTTTTAGAATAACGTGCGCTAATTTTCCGCGCGGTACGGACGGCAAAATAGCGAGGATTACGGCGAAGAGTTTTAGAATGGCATTTCTCTGCCGGGGGACCCCCCAAAACGCACGCATCTCGCGCTTAAAACGCCACCAAGATGTCGCGACAGCTTTTATTTGGAAGTTAGAATGTTTAACTTGAAAATTAAACAAGCTTTTTGTCCAGAGTAACCTTTTTATAGTTGTTTTATACTCAATGCCGCATGTTTTGTGTTTGTCACTGCCAAGCTGCTCTGTTGTACTTACGAAGCCCAGAAGATCCACTACCCAGGCATGCTTACATGTCTGCCGCGACCGTAAGTACACGCGCCTCGATAGCTTTGAGCTGTGAATCCAGCGATCCGTGGCGTTTTCAATACGCTTCGACCATACCGACCGCGGTCGCCGAGTGCGACTCACGCAGTTCCCGAGCGAGCGACGGCGTCAAAGACGCGATCAACGGAGATGTCGTGGGCGCCGCCTTTTGCGGTACCCACGCTATTATCGAGAAATAACGGCCCCAAAGCTGGAGTCCGAATACTTGTTTAGGGTCTGAGCATGCACAGCAGCCACGAGATTATTCTAAAACTCCCGAATGTTCAATTCTCGTTCAACGCGTACAATGCAAACAAAGTATGCTTACCAACTGCGTTGAGTTGCTCATTCTGTCGTGTCGTCGGTCTTCCGCGCTCTTCTTGAACCTAATCATCAGAAGAGAAAACTTCACAGATAGATAAGCTTGATTAAATTAGCACATTTCCATGTCATACGGCCCAACGCACCACAAACGCAAATTGCAACGGTCGGAAAACTTGCAAAACCAAATCGGAAAAAAAAAAAAAAAAGAACTGGTGTCGCTACCGATGGGGCGTCGAAGACACGATCCTTAAGATATGAAACCGAAACCAGTAAAAGTTACAATACTGAAACCGAAACTGACCAAATCGCGATAGACGGGCGCCGTAAATATCTTGTTGGCAAATCTTGCGCCGCGAAACTAGGTTTCAGGAACCAGATTTCCCGTCTGAACGCAATCGAAAACGTGGCGCGCCTCCGAAAAAAGTGGCGCGTGTTTCTCGCTTCTGGAGCAATTTTTCGCTGAAACCCCACCGACGCCCGTCAATCACCCGAAGGAGAAACGCGGACGCTGCCAATGGCCGCTCGACTTCGCTATGACGTCTGACCGTCGAGGAGGAGCGTGCTTTTGGAGGAGTTTGATTTTCGGCCGATTCCGCATCCGAGCCGAAGCCGAAAGAAAACAAACAAACATGGCGAGCGACAAGCGCAGAAGCGGTGCGTACGGGTGACGAGTCGTGGTCCTACTCGGTTGCAGGTGTGTGAACGGCGCCTAAGTACGGATTGGGGGTGCGGTGCAGATTCGTCAACAGTCGCGGCGGGGGCAAGCACCGTATATAAACATGATGACTGGGGATAACGTTCTTTGTAAGCGGTGCAAAAATGTCCGAAATGCTTCGAGATCATCTTGCGTTTTTTTCCCAATAAAGTTGTTTCTCTCTGGCGCGCGCGGTTTTTCCCGGGTTTGGCAGGACTAGCAAACCCCGTGAGCCGAATCTGACGAAATTCATTGAGTGGCATTAATAAATCAGGCTGTCTCTTCACACTCTGCGTACTTCATATAATTTTGATGCGAACCGCTTGGCATTCCCGGTGCAGATAACAAGGTTTGGCGAAATTCTCGTGAGTCAAACGTCACAGGTTTCGCGCGTCAAACTCCACGTGTGAACAGGCCGATTTCGCGAAATCTTGGTTTCGCTAAACTGTGGCGCGTTGAAAATATGCATCGTGTGAATAAGCCTTTAGGAGTAAAAAAGGGTGAATACAGTTATTATTTTACGCACAGGAAATGAATCTGTATATCAGAACTGGCACCGACGCTCTATTTGTTTCGGGCGCAATGCAGTAGGGAGTAGGTTTTCTTTATTTGATAACACTCATTTCAATGTGTAATTAGCAAACCCAAAAGAATTGCTCTTGTTTGGGTAGCGATAAACCTCACTTGAATTTGTAATGAGTAAACTCAAAAGAATGGATATTGATTGGGTAATGATAAACCTCACTTGAATTTGTAATGAGTAAATTCAAAAGAATAGATATGGAGTGGGTAATGAGAAAACTCATTTAACGATGAGTTTCTTATGAGGTTCATTTGACTCTATAAAAACGCATTGGAAGCTCAATTGAAACTCATTGCTCATTTTTGTAAGGGATCACAACTTTTTTTTTTTTTTTTTTGTAATGGGTGATTCAAATTTACAAATAAGGCAAGCTGTGTCAAGATCACGCAAATCCTATGCTCGTGACATCACACCTCTAGCACCTCGAGCGAGCATAATAACCGACGAGACAGCGACATGGGCTTTAGGGTTCATCGATATTTCGACTAGGCCTCTCGTAAGGCCCGGCGCGCCTTCGAGTCCTCGAATATTTAAGGCTCGAAGCTGAAGCCGAAACGAACATCACGCCCACCGCCTGCGTCAACAGTATATTAGTTGTTTTGAATCGCAGTACGGGACTTTTTTTACATGTCATCAGCACGAGCGCTGCAAATAAAAGCTTAAGGTCTGCCAAAAACAAATGTTTTGATGGTGAGAAAGCTCTCCGCCGAGAGCTCGTCATATATTTGAGTTCTGGACTTAACCACAAAGTACGTAGCTATGGTCACCAGTGAATAATCACAATTTCCGGTAACGTTTATATATTTTTTGAAAACAAGTGTTTGATTTTAAATTTACTTTAATGGCAACTACAAGAAAAGTTTGAACCAGCCTATGCGGAGGGCAAGTTCGTCTGCTTCTTGCGCAGGGGGTAGCGGTGACATCAGAACGCCGAGCCCTGATTGGCTGATCGCGACCCCCTATCTGAGCGTCGTCTGCTCCTTTGCAACGTCGTCTGCTCGCAACGTCGTCTGCGTCTGTCTTATCTTTCCTGCGACTTTCGGAAGTGCAGAGGCCAGATTCACGAAACGATCTTACGCCAAAAATGTGTGTAAGACAAAACTTAAGAACAAATTCGTATTCACAAAACGAAATTTTCGTAAGTTTTGCGCAGGTTACGACGAAATCCTACGACAACTCCGAAGCCGTCTTACGCACTTCTTACGATCAAATCTTCTTACGGTTAGGTTTACGCACTTCTTACGGTTAGGCTTACGATCAAATCAGCATGGCCGACAGCGTCGCGGTCGCGACGACCCACGGACGTTTATTTTTCTACGTGAGCTTCTGGCGCGTCCTAACTTCAAGCAGCAAGAAAAAAGTAAAAATTACCTGAAACAGAGCACGACGAACAAGAACGCTGGATCCACAAACACCAGGGAAAAGCTCCAACGGTCACGATTCCATTGAGCGCGACCAAACGAGCTGGGCAGTTAGGCCTAGCAAGCACTCCGCGACTCGGCGACCGTCTGCCCACGACCGGCTGACGTATTGAATGGAATATGCCCGCGCGATCCTCGTGAACCCTTCCCGTGTTATACTTTGATCGCTGACCTCAATTTTATATTAAGAGGTCAATTTCTTCCTCTTGTTATCTCCTTGTTTACCCGAGGCAATGGTGACTCGCCGAAAAAGTGGTGAATCTCCGACAGACGCAGAAAAGGTAAAGCAGCTATCGCTCTGACTAGCAGACGTAAAGCAGACGACGTTAACTGCGCCAACCCGCCGGCGCCGTTAAAGAGTGAGGGTTCTCGCCGCGCACGAATGGAGGGAACGAGTGGACACGGCAACCCAGCCGTGATGATGTCGCCTAATGTACCACTACTCATGCAGGTTTGCACTTGGTGCCTACTCATCGCTTCGGGCCAAACGTCGTCTTCATCGCCTATCGGATATCGCGCTGACATCGCTCATCTGCAGTTGCTACACGTGGCCAATATCTACAGCGCACCCTTCACGGGCACGATGACGTCAGAAGAACTTCAAGAAGCAGCGCCACCACTGCCTATAAAGGAAACGCAAGCGGCTGCGGGCGTCAGTGGACACGGCAACCCAGCCGTGATGATGTCGCCTAATGTACCACTACTCATGCAGGTTTGCACTTGGTGCCTACTCATCGCTTCGGGCCAAACGTCGTCTTCATCGCCTATCGGATATCGCGCTGACATCGCTCATCTGCAGTTGCTACACGTGGCCAACATCTACAGCGCACCCTTCACGGGCACGATGACGTCAGAAGAACTTCAAGAAGCAGCGCCACCACTGCCTATAAAGGAAACGCAAGCGGCTGCGGGCGTCAGTGGACACGGCAACCCAGCCGTGATGATGTCGCCTAATGTACCACTACTCATGCAGGTTTGCACTTGGTGCCTACTCATCGCTTCGGGCCAAACGTCGTCTTCATCGCCTATCGGATATCGCGCTGACATCGCTCATCTGCAGTTGCTACACGTGGCCAACATCTACAGCGCACCCTTCACGGGCACGATGACGTCAGAAGAACTTCAAGAAGCAGCGCCACCACTGCCTATAAAGGAAACGCAAGCGGCTGCGGGCGTCAGTGGACACGGCAACCCAGCCGTGATGATGTCGCCTAATGTACCACTACTCATGCAGGTTGGTGATAGAAAACATGTTTTTCACAGCGATTACCTCTGTTTGATTGTGTTGCCGTGTCCACACACAATTGCAGCTTGTGTACGCGATTGTTTCTCTGTAGCAGGCCTGTTGCTCATACTAGCTGGAGATGTGGAGGAAAACCCTGGGCCTATTACGCAAGAAATGTTTAATGATATGATTCGGACACAAAAGGAGATCCTTGCTAAAATTACTGAGGTACAAGTAAAACAGACTTCTTCGGAAGAAAGTATGCTACAAATGCAAAACAGGCTACTTGCGATAGAAAAAAAACTTGAGAGCGTAGGTGAAACTGAGAACAGGCTTGCTAAACTTGAAAACTCTGTTAGTGGCTACGATGTCGAAATAAATACTCTTGTAAAACAAATTGATGACTTAGAAAATCGTTCACGACGAAATAACGTTATCGTAAGGGGAATTAAGGAAGAGTCTTCTGAAAACGAGGATGTACTAATGAGGAAAATCAACAATGAGGTGTTTGACGCTATACTAGGTCAAAAACTGAACTCTATCCAACGTATACATCGACTTGGAAAAAAGATGACTGGTAGAGATCGCCCTGTAATACTTACAGTTGGGGATTTTAAAGAGAAAATGGCTATCATGAAAAACTGTGTCAAACTTAAAGGTACCCAAATTAGCATCAATGAAGACTATTCCAAGAGGGTTGTTGAGCTTCGAAAGAACCTGTGGAATTCAACCGCAGAGGAGAGGAAAAACGGTGCCAAAGTCAATCTAGTCTTTGATAAGCTGTGGCTTAACAATGTTCTGTACGCCTGGAATGAAGTCAGCAATGAGAGATACAAGTGTCGCGTTCCACCGGAAGCAAATAACGAGTGACTAAAACAAAATGATTCAGCATGTTTTAAAATATTAAACATAAACGCCAGAAGTATTGCAAACAAGGTTGACGCGTTCGAAAGCATAATGCTAGAGCACGATCCTGAAGTGGCCGTAATTACCGAGACATGGCTTCATGAAAATATCTTAAACTCCGAAGTTACTCCACCGAATTATTCAATAATAAGAAAAGATAGAGAGGGAAGGGGAGGCGGAGTTGCTATTATGATTAAAAATAACATCAAATTTGAAGTCCTTGAGGAAGTACGGGATGTAGAAGCATTATGGATCAAGACAAAATTGAATAACCGTACAGTTTATATTGGTGGCGTGTACAGAGCCCCGAATTCGCCAGTTGAAATGCTGTTAAAACTAAGGGGCTACATGGATTCCAATTTACGTTACGGAGACAACATTTTGTTACTGGGAGATCTTAATTTACCTGGGATTGACTGGTCATCATATTCTCATGGAACGGCGGAAGTAGCTAGTTGCGATCAATTATTAGAACTTGTATTTTGCTATAACTTATCCCAGGTGGTAACAGATTACACTAGAGTATGTTCAACAACGTCAACAATTTTAGATCTAGTTTTTGTTTCCGAGAGTTTAAAACCATATTTTTCGAAATGTGAAACCGAAGAAGGCCTATCCGATCATAGGATGGTACTCGTCTCATTGAATGTTACCCCAGAAAAATCGCACAGTCATTCAAGAAAGATGTTTTTGGATTTTAGAAGTGCTGATGATGTAAGCGTACTTGATTGCCTTGAACAATCGTTTGATGATTTTATGTTTCTTTACCAATCAGATGCTAGCCCAGACACGTTATGGGACTATTTTTCAAGCATGACGTTACGGTGTATTGAGCGATTTATACCAAAGCGCCCTAAAAAAATCGCGAACAAAAATCCTTGGATTACAAGGGAAATAATCCACGCAAAACGACAACTGAAGCGGAGACGAGCGAGTTCACATGGTACAGGTGTAGAAAAAAAAACTTGCATTCAGCGATTGAGTCGGGAGCTGAGGCGTCTAGTTAGAGAGTCTAAAGAAAGGTTTTATAGTATAACACTTAAAAAATTCCTTAGCGAGGCACCTGAGAAGTTCTGGCGGTACGTCAACCCTTCGGCTAAGTTCCAGCAGCGTGCCTCTGACCCAAAAAATGAAAAGCAGAGCGTTGAAAATTTTAGCACTTTTTTTTCATCCGTTTTCACCAACGATGATGGAAATTTGCCAAGCTTTAGTGATTCTTCCAACAATCCTCCCATCAATAACTTAGATATAAGTGAGCAAGGAGTTTTTAACCTTCTACTTAACATCGACTCAAAAAAGAGCCCAGGTCCAGACGAAATTCCGAATGAATTTTTAAAAAGGTATGCTGAGTGGGTTTCTAAATACCTTACTATCATCTTTAGATTGTCTATGAGTAGCGGTTCTTTTCCCAGCGCTTGGAAAATAGCAAAAATTATTCCCATCCACAAGAGCGGTAGTGTTAATGACGTCTGTAACTTTCGCCCCATTTCCCTTACTAGTACATGCTCAAAGCTCCTTGAACATATCATATCTAAACATCTACTGGCTTACCTTGAAAAATATGACATATTATTTAAATCGCAGCATGGTTTCCGCAGAGGTCTTTCCATGACTACCCAGCTCATAGAAACTGTTCATGATCTCTCTCAAAGGATAAACTGTCGTGGTCAAACTGATGTAATATTCCTATATTTCGAAAAGGCGTTCGACAAAGTATCTCACCCCAAATTGCTATTGAAAATCAGTGCTGTTTTTAAGAATCCAGCCATTACGAAGTGGTTTTCCTCTTATCTTTCATCACGGAAACAGTACGTTAAAGTTGGGGGTAGCAAATCCACTATGTCCCCAGTTGTTTCAGGCGTACCCCAGGGCAGTGTCTTGGGTCCTCTTTTATTTTTGATTTACATTAACGATCTGCGCAATGACATCTCGGTTCCAATCAGACTATTCGCCGACGACTGTGTGATTTACAATAAAATTGAAACATCGGCTGATCAAGTCGAATTAAACTGTAACTTAGAAAAAATTAAAAAGTGGTGTCAAAATTGGCAAATGGTGCTAAATCCTGAAAAATCTGTCTTCATGTCTATTACGAGAAAAATAAATGTTTTGGCTTATAATTATTGCATTGCGGGTGCTGAGTTGGAGAGAGTTAAAGAACATAAATACTTAGGCTTAATATTTACTCCTGATCTAAAATGGAACACTCACATTGATAACGTATGCATCAAAGCTAATAAAGCACTGTGGTGCCTTCGACGAAACCTCGCTATTGCAACTCCTGAAATAAAAAGTCTAGCTTATAAGACACTGGTAAGACCCGTCATCGAGTATTCTAAAATTGTATGGGACCCATATACCGTCACAAATTGCAATAAGCTGGAGAAAATCCAGCGACTCGCATCCAGGTTTATTTTTAATAAATACAGCCACGTTCATTCCCCCACAAAACTATGTGAACTTGCCAATCTTCCTACATTTGAATCAAGAACGAAGTATGAAAGGTTAAAGTTTCTTTTTCAGATTATTCATAATTGCGTAAAAATAAGGAAATCCGAGTACTTTGAAATTTCCTCCACCGAATCCTCAAGACATCGTCATAGCATGTACATTCCTAATCCATCTGTTAAAAACGATTGCTTTAAGTACAGTTTTTTTCCGAGGGCTATTAAAGATTGGAATATATTACCTGATTCTGCTGTGTCATCTATGTCGCTAAATGAATTTCTGGACCGTGTCAGTGATATTATTGTATGTGCTACAAACTAAAACCACTACAGCTTGTGTAAAGAAATGTTTCACAACTACGAAGTGATATTCGTTTCGTAAACTGCCGAAATGACGAAGCCTCTCAATATGTCTGTAACCTTTGTGTATGCTTGCGTGTAAGCGTACATGTTTGTTTGTTATTGTCCTTTTTTTTCTCCACCCCTGTAATAGCCCTGTGCAAGGGCTGACAGTATCAATAAATGAAATGAAATGAAATGAAAACAGTATTTGGGAGGTAACTTGCGGACACTAACACGCTCACTCTCGGTTCTAAGCAAACAAACCTCGGCGCCCCGGGACACCTCGCCAGTGAGTCCTTTGACTTCCCTCCTTGATGCGCGTCTGCTAGTTGTTAGACAAAAACAACGTACCGCTCGAGTTATTTCGTCTGCCCTCCGTTAAAGGGGTAGTGAAACGAAATTTTAGCGCCGATATTGTTGCATAAATATGAGCTAGGGACAGGCACCACCTCGGAAATATAAATATTGCGCTGTAAAACACAGGAGAACTAATTTTAAACATAATTAAACGATTTCAAATTCTCATCTGGTGGATGGGGGGAAGTTTTCGTGACATCACTTGTGCCAAAATAGCAGCGCCGTTCTGCGGCAATACGGCGTGCCGGCAGAATTCGCCTAGGCCTGAACGCGTTTGCAAAGCCTTGGCGGAGAAAGCCAAAGCGTAGTTGGCCACAGTGAGCTCGTTCTCGTTGCGGCTCTTTGCACGACACGGCCCGAGCATGCTTCTGGCACGGCCGGTATTAGTTGCTGCGAGTCGCGAGCTGCAAGCCGACGTTAAAAAGGATATGTTTGAACTACGAGGGTGTCAGCAAGAGCCACGCAAATGCCAAATACCTGTTCACACTCGGAGCGGACACGCGCGTTTGATCGAAGTGCTGGATTCGCTCTGTTAGACCGCGTTTCGGTAAGCGCTTCTGGACCGATCTTTTACGATTGAAACTCGATACTTACATGACACTCGGCAAAGAAAGGTTAGACCGACATCGCGTAGCTCCCACGAACTGCTATAGCTCGACACTGACGTAGCGTCGAGTCAGAATAAAAATGGCATACTAATAACAGAGTGTACATACCGAGTTGCCAAGGTAATCCGTATGGCGTTTATTTGAGTTCTATATCACACAAAACAAGGAGATAGAATCAATGAGAGTCCCTTTTCGACGACAGCGTTCGTCACCGCTGTCTCGGAAAACAAGGAGATCGAGATGATAAGGGGAAAATATTGACCTCTGAAATTTAGTTCAGGGATCAAACTACTCATCCGGTAAGGGTCCACAAGGGTCGCGCGGGCATATTCCATTCAGCAGGCCAGCCGGTCATGGACAGACGGTCTTGGCCAAGGACCGCCGGAGCAACGGTGCGCCGAGTCGATGTTGCTGCTAGGCCTACTATATTCTGCCGAGCTCGCTCGGTCGGCAGAATCGTGGCTGTTGTAGCTCTTCTCGTGTGTTTGTGGATCCTGCGTTCTTGATCGTCGTGGTCTGTTTTAAGTACTCCTTCCTTTTTTCTTGCTGGTTGAAGTCGGGACGCACGAGAAGAGCACGAAGAAAAATAAATGTCCGTTGGTGGCCGATACCAAGTAACTGAGCGACGCTGTCGGCCTTCTTGATTTAATCGTAAAAAGTGCGTAAGACAGCTTCGGAGCTGTCGTAGGATTCTGTCGTAACCTGCGCAAAGGTTACGACAATTTCGTTTCGAGAGCACGGGTTTTCTCTCAAATTTGTCGTACGCACTTTTTTCGTCGTGAATTCGCTTTGAGAATCCGGCCTCGGAGCTGGTTTTGTCAGTGCTGCCGTGGTTGCCGACTTGCCGTGGTCCCGTGGTGCAGCCCTTGCACGTCTCAAACGGCCACGTTGTCACAAGTCGTAAATCGTCGACGCGCCACCAAGTGGCAACGCTCGTAACCAGAACCTTCACGCCGTAGCCTTTCCCAACCGGCACAAGTGACGTCACGAATGCGCCCAATATCCCAAGACGCATCGCGCTCTCCGATGGCCGATTTTTGAGCGCGCGCCCAATCGGGCCCATCAGGGTGAAAAATATAGCCATCCGTTCAAAATACAAACGCGCGATTATGATTTATGAATATCATTGATCATATTGAACCTATTTCTGACCATAATAGGTGTATTTCAAGTTTCGCTTCAGTATCCCTTTAAAGACGAAGTCGAGTTCGCTCCGAAAGTCACAGGAAAGGTAAGACAGACTCAGACGACGTTGCGAGCAGACGACGTTGCAAAGGAGCAGACGACGCTGAGATAGGAGATCGCGATCAGCCAATCAGGACTCGGCGTTCTGACGTCACCACTACTTCCTCTCTCACGCGCAGAAGACGAAAATGAGCCCACGTGCGAGGCGTATATGACTGGTAATGGCTAGTGTGAGATAATATATCCTACCAAAAATATGATAACGAAGGGGCGACTGTCTGCATTAAAAGAAGAAAGAAAAAAACGGTGTTAAGCTGCATTCACAGTGGCGTTCCACACGGCACCGCGAATCAGATCCGCACGTTTTCATCATCAAATGCGCGTGAATTTCTATCGGATCTTTATGGGGGATTCAACCGGCTATTTATTTGTACTCTAATTTTTCCGGAACAAACGATTTGTATGTTCGCAGCTGCGCATGCAGGTTGGGCGCTCGAGGTGGGCTCGGGCCACGGGCTGTTCGCCGCCAATCTCGAGCTAGATCTTCTTCGCTCTGCGTCCGCCGCTGCCGGAAGCGGCCAACAGGCAGCGCGAGATACAAGCCAGTACTAAAGTTATGGTGCCTGGAACGCGTCTCCGACTGGTGTGTTTACCGCGGCCAAAAAAGTTGTCCCTCGATTTCCGCCTGATGACGTCATAGAAGTGTCATGCTGTCGCCGGTCGCGACCATGGCCGCGTCCCAATAGTTGTGGTACATATGGCAGACGCCTGTTCTGCTGCAGGTCGCTCTCCACTGTGACAGTTCACGGAAGCTAGAGCATCCGGAAGTTGGGACGCCTGGGACGCCGTGACGACAGCGACACTCGCATTCGCTCGTGCTTTTCGCCAGCATTTCTATGGCCAACCGCCAGGATCGCGGCAGGCTACGGCATGAAACTCCGGCTTCTGTGACGTCATTTGTTGCCACTTCGTGACCACTTTTGATGTATGGGCGGGATAGGACGCTAAACACACCAGTCGAAGAGGCGATCCAAGCACCATACTAGAGTTCCTGTAGAGGCTCCCTACGAGAGCCAGAGTTGCGCGATCACGCGAGGAGCCGAACCAACAGCCGCGCAGGAAAGTAGACGCTGCACGCGCCCCGCCGTACGTACCACTGCATTTCAGCGCGTGGCGCGCCTCGAACGCGCGGTGCCGCTACTCGCCGAATTCAGTCACGTGAGGAGCAGGATTAACATGCTGTGCGGGAAAGACGGCGCTACCGGGATGAACGCGCAACTCTACCCAGTACATACGTAGATTACTGTGGCTTACAACACGTAGAATAAGCTCTGATTTCCGAATGAATTCAAGGTTCCATCCACGTTCGAAACTACCGAAAGCACAGGGTGCGGCGTTGCGGCAGTTTGGACCATGACATTTAGCACGCAAACGTTGTTTTGCACAAAAAAAAAAGGTTTATTTTTAGGGCTTAATATAAAGCTAAAATACAAGAAGGAAATAAAGTGGCAGTTTTGCACTTCCTATGTCCAATAAGGCCTGCTCTTCGTCTGAATACTGGTTTGCAAACCCGCTCCCAGGATGTGTGTAGTAAAGCCTAGAGTCACTAAATAAGCTGCGCTTAGAGAATCGGCACTCCGTTCCCCGACATTGTTGTGGGCGCCGCCATTTTGGCTCGTATGCAGAACAGACGCAACGGCCGATCGTCATTATTCAAAAGTGCGACTTCCTCAGCATTAGATTCGGTGTTCGGAAGGTCATGTAATACTGCTTTGCTCTGTCGCGAACGGTTTAAACATTCGTGGAGGGCGGAAAAGCATTTCCTGTGATTTCAGATAAAGCTTCAGATAACTGGCAACCATGATTTTAAGCCACAATATGGCCAAGTGTCGTTACTCTGAAGCGTAGCTTATTTAGTGGCACTAGTAAAGCCCATCTATCCTGGAAAAAGTAGCGCCAATCATTTTTGTTTAAATGCTCGAGATACCTGCCGCGCGCCACTTCTGGGAAGAACTAGAGCTACTAAATGAGCTGCGCTTATACCCGTGCCACACGGGCAAATCGGATACCGTTTACAACGAATGAGATTTGTGTGGTCGGCGAATCAGCTCGGAATCTGTCGCGAGTGGAATGCGCCACGCCCAGAGTGTCGTGCGCCGATTGGCCGGCCGCTCAAACGTCATTCGTTGTAAATGACATTCAAGTTGCGCGTGTGGCACAGGTATTAGGGTATCGGCACTTCGTTCCCCAACATTGTTGTGGGCGCCGACATTTTGGTGCTTGTGCAGTGTAGGCGCAACTGCCGATCGTCATGATTCAAGAGTGTGACTTCCTCAGCATCAGATTCGGTTTTAGGAAGCTCATATAATACTGCTTTTTTGTGTAGCGAACTGTTTAAACATTTGTGGAGGGCGGAAAGGCGTTTCCTGTGATTTCACATAAATCTTCAGATAACTGGAAAGCATGATTTTGAGCCACAATATTAACAAGTGTAGTTACTCTGAAGCCTCGCTTATTTAGTGGCACTATAGAAGAACATGGCGTCTGAAACCTAGCTCAGTGCTGCGCTTTTCCGCCATGATCTTTCCTAGTGTCACTAGATAAGCTACGCTTCAGAGTAACGACATGTGTCCATATTGTGGCTTAAAATTATGGCTGCCAGTTATCTTAACATTTATCTGAAATCACACGAAACGCTTTGACGTCCTCAACAAATGTTTAAACGCTTCGCGAAAAGCAAAGCAATATTACATGAGCTTCCTAACACCAAATCAAATGCCGAGGAAGTCGCACTTTTGAATCATGACGATCGGCAGTTGTGTCTGCTCTGTACAGGCACCAAGATGGCGGCGCCCACAGCAATATTGGAGAGCAGAGTGCCGACCCTAATCATAGCTCACTTAGTGGCGAAGTCCACACTTCTGCGCGGCGAGTCAAAAGCAACAAGAAGCAACCGTTTCCCACCCGCGAACTGTATCAAGGAGTTCTTTGTCCAAGCAAGTGGCGCGGCTCCATTACTCGTCCACAATCGCGCGCTAAGTGCGCAGCAGCTGACAGAATACTTTCTGTTTGTCTGCCTGACAGCGAAAGAAAACCACTCAAATACACAAAGCCATGTTGCACTCGAGCAATCCTCGTATATTCCATAAGTTGAAGGCGCTGCCGGCAAGTGTAAATTCCTTCGACGAAAATCCGGCTTAAAAGTGCCGCCAAACATTGTCGTGGAAACGCGCAAGACACGTGCGAGGAGCGGGTGCTCCGCTGCCATTCTCTTTCAATGGCCGCTCATTTCAGTACTCCGCCGACAACTGCTTCCAAGGGCCGCTCGAGACACGGGCCTCGTGCACTGGCGCATTTGACGCCACTTGCGAGACAAACGCAAACACATCGAAGGGCTTTAGGGCTCATTCACACTGGAAGCGGATCCGCGTTCGCAAAGCGGTTGCGAACGCGGTTGTATAAGGATTCAGTACAATTGCACGCGCATTTGATGACATCAAATGCGCGTGCAATTGCACTGGATCTTTATACAACCGCTTTCGCAACCGCTTCGCGAACGCGGATCCGCTTCCAGTGTGAATGGGGGCTTAGTCCAGAGAGATAAAGAGGGATCGGAAAAAAGACGACGAGGAGCTGATGGCGAGTGGACGTGTCTCTAAAGCGCTCTTTCATTCGCCCTGCCCGCATTCATTTCTTTTCTCTACGAATACTTCACCTTGCCTACGCTAAGCGACGTAAAGAGCCCCGAAGTTGTGCGGCACGCACGCTCGCGGGGCCGACCTTCCACAACTCCGGACCGGGGACAGCCAAGAACCACAGCTACTCAGACGATGGCTACGCCAGTTAAAGACAACGCATGCACGACCGAGGCGGCAGAATACAAGGTCGCGGCACCGGACGGCAACCCAGCCATGTCACTAGGACCGGCACGCAACGGACCCACTGCAAGCGACGAGAGATCTATTGGCACCGTGTCAGCAACGCAAGTACTGCAGTTGCAAGAAAGGCGAGGGACGTCTTCAACTTCGGCGACTGGCATTCCTGCTCAAACTGTAAACCAGGAGCAAATCAACACCCAGGACAGCAACGTCATTTCACGCAGAGAAAGCGACACTTACTTAAAAATTTGCTTCGAGAACAAAAACGCAATCTTAAACTTCATCACAATGGAAGAAGATTTCGATTTCTTTATTTGAAACAAAAAAGAACTTCAGTGTATGATGAAAAAATTACGTGAAACGGATTGGGAATCCTTCGAAGCTTTCAAAGTAGAACAGAACCGCAAGAGAAAGCAACCTCGTGGAGTAAGCGCGATGAGGGAAGCAGTAAACGAACCCATGGCCATTTCTTCAGAGGAAATCGAGATGGTAGAGGCCCAACAGACCGCGGATGATTTGGCGGATTTTAAAGTGGTAACATACAAAAAACCGAAGGCTAAACAACCAAGGAGCGCCACCAATGTAGCAGTACAAGAAACCTCAAGTAACAAAAGTTCGAATGAAAAAAAAAAGTCAAGTGAACGACTTCTGCCGCCGTTAATAAAATGTCGGTACAAGAATCTCAGGAAGTGGACAAGCGTTCAACAGAAAGCGAATCATCCCACCCTCTTCAGACAAGAACGCTCCACCGAGGACAAAAAAGCCGCCCCCGACTACAGGGGACATTGAAGCTTTTCCGGAGCTTTCCCAGAAGCAAGAGAAGAATGACCAACAAACAACAAGAGAGACTCGCTCTTGGGCCGATATGGAAGGGGGTAACCACCAAGGAGGCTTCACCTTGGAGCAGCCCATCGCTGTAGGTCTTAATAGGGCAATGGAAGCACGATTCCAAGCGCAAGATGCGCGCCTGGACAAACTCGAAGCCATAATAGCAAAACTCTGTGCAACGGTCAAGACTCTAGTCCGCGCCCATAATAGAGGACACTGAACAGGGACAAGGCTTGCAGAAGATGGCTGAAAACCCCTCATGTGTTTTAGAATGCCACTGCAGAAGAATGCGAAACAAGATGGCTGAACTAAATCTGAAACTCGAACGTATGCATCGGAACACGCCGATAGTCATCATCTTACAAAACGTGGACATGATTCAACCCAAGATCACCGGTTATAAGACGTATCAACTTCCCACTATCATATAAAAGAAGAAAAAGTTGGACCTCGGTCAACCATGTGGAGCGACAGCCAGGTTCGTCAGAGAGGACGTGGCTCAGACTGCACTTGACACCACGCACGTCTGCAATGAACTTCGGGAAGTCATTGCGGTGAGAATTCAAATCAAGAAGATGTCATACATTGTAACAAACGCTTATGTAAAACCTCGTAAGAAAGACGCAGAGGACATGAACTGGATTACAGATCTGACCCGTGAAAAGAGGAAAAAGGAGCAGCTTCTTGTTGCGGGCGATCTTCAGCGCATGGGCAAAAACCTGGGGCTACCGTAAGAACAGTCAGAGGGAAGACAGCCTAAAAGAACACTTTAAAAGAGCCAAACTCCGCCTACTGAACATAAATAAATCCACGACCAGGTTCGGAAACACAGGACGGGAAACTTCATCGGACTTAACTTTTTGCTCATACAGTACGAGGATCCAATGGCAGACCCTGCCAGATGCGATAGCAAGCGACCACTTTCCACTAAACATCACCCTCGCTGCTGAAAGGCCAGTGACGAGAGAGACAAATTTATCCAGTGTGACTGCTTCAGGATGGCCTTCGAAAGAGAAGATCAAGAACAGAGCATCGAAAGCAGGATCTCCGCAGCTCTCAGAGCTTCAACCAAAATTTACAACGTCAAGGAAGAGGCCCTGGATCCGGACATTCACGTCCTTAAACTATGGGCCAGCAGGCTACAAGCGCAACAACGATATCGAAAGAACATGAAGAACAAAGTCCTGAGGGCTAAGTTCAATGCAGCCTCTGCAAAAGACAAAGGGTACACGATTCAGTTAAAAAGACAGAACTGCCAGAGACACTGCCACAGTTTTACCGAGAAGACCGGATCAACAAGAATGTGGAGAACTTTTAAGCGTCTCAACAATAAGAAAAAACAAAGAGGACAGGAGAGAGCATCGCCCTCAGGCTGGGGATTTCGAAGCAAGAACTGGCGGACACCGCTGGCTCCCAGTTCTTCCCCCCTAACAACAACAAACGGCCACTAGAGGACAAACCAGAGTATTCTGAAGCAGCACCCATGGACGCTCCCTTTAACATGGGGGATCTAGTCCAGGCACTAGCGAAGGCAAGGAACACGACGACGGACCAGATCAGATCACCGTGGCCGCCTTGCGCAATCTTCCGGAGAAGGGCGAAGAACAACTGATCGAAGTCTTCAACAACGTCTGGGAAAGCTGAGAAATCCCGAGAGAGTGGAAACACTCAACAGTGATTCCCATCCCGAAGCTGGGAAAATCGCTCGATTCTCTACAATACTTAAGACTTGTAGAGAGAGACAGACGAAAAGCGACTACGTCTGACGCATTCCAAAATCGAACAGGTCTGGCTCTTTAATTGCACGCGATCTTCTTCTTTTCCCAGTGGCTATCGCCACATCACCCTTTGAAGACGGAGTTGTCCCAGTGAACTGCTCTGGGGTGTTTGATGTGGGTCGCGGGTGCTACTGTGGAGCTCGAGGTGGCTTGCACGCTGGGGAAGTCAGCCGGCTAAGCGATCGTATCGCTCTCAACAAATGCCGGCTTGAGGCGGTCAACATACACGACCGTGCCGCGGCCATGAACCCGCAACTTGAATGTTTTTTCGCCACGTGCCACGATGAGGTGGGGACCCGTGTGGCTCCCGCCTACTCTCCATTTCAGACCGGATTCAGACCTGGCCTTAGCACCACGGACAGCATAGCCCTCAGTCACAAAGACGTGCTGTCCAAACAACCTTCTAGCATACCAAAGACAGTGGTGGCAATTGATGTAAACAGGCCTTCGACTGGGTACCTCACTGGACCGTGATTCGAGGAGCCATCAGAAGAGGCCTTAGGGGAAAATGCCTACAATTCATCAGGTCATTCTTAACTGAGCGAATATTTTCTGTGCATGTCAGCAGGACCGAATGGAAGACGACTGTCCTTACCAGAGGCGTACCACAAGGCGCAGTGATATCTCCCACGCTCTTCAACATGGTGATTGCGGACCTTGCATTCAAACTCGACAACCATGAATGCTTAAATTATATTATCTACGCCGATGACATTACATTGCAGTCCGTCGCCCCAACCATCTTACTGCAGCAACACTACCTAAACGGCGGTTTGGACGCAATAGCCTGCTTTCTGGAAAACATTGATATGGAAATATCTGCCGAAAAGACACAGTTCGTAATAGTAGCCAACAAAACAGGCAGAGAAAGATTCGGCTCAATGCGGTTGGAGGTAAACGGAACGACCATTCAAAGTGTCCGGGAAGTCAAAATTCTTGGCGTGATTATCCAAAAAAGACGGCCGAGCGACCAATTGGTACGATAAGATTAGAAGGACATGGAAGAGCACCATTGGAACAATCAGCAAGGTCACAAGCAAATCATGGGGGGCACAAGAACATACCCTCCGAAGCCTTGTACGTGCCCTGCTGGTCTCAAAAACAATGTACGGGTGGAACTACCTTCGCCTCTCTATGGCTCAGAAGGACGGACTAGAGTGTTTGAACAACAACGCCAGAAGGCTCATCACTGGGCTCTCTAAGTGTACCAAACTTGAAGATTTGATTGAAAGCGCCGATATCAAATAGGTTGAACGAAATGGCGGCCGAGGACAAACCAAGCCAAGTATTGAAACTACAGAAGACACCGGTGGCGAGAAAGATTTTCAACAAGCTAGGATATCAATACGCCACCCACCTCTACGAAACTGCCTCCCCGCCATGGCAAGACACCTTCATTACAGAGACAAAGCCCCTCCCTCAAAATATGGGAGAAGAACAAGAAAATAGAAGATGTACAATGGCAACGGGCCATCTCAAACAAGCGCAAGCAGAGGTAGAATCGGGAAAGACTGTTTATTACTCGGATGATGCCGTTTCCAAAGACGTCGTAGCTTTGGCGACAGTAAACAGCAAGAGGGACTTGGACCTCTTAAAGCTAAGCGAGTCCATTGCTTGTCGAGATGCCGAACTCAAGGCTATTCTTATGGCAGTTGAAAACTTGGACCCTCAACAAGAATGCCTCGTCTACACGGACTCTAAGACCGCATACGAAGAATGCAGGAACCCATCCACTTCCAACACGACTCCAAAAGCCATCAAAGCACGCGTCATGAAATGACAAACAAAGCTTAGTGTGAGGTGGATTCCGGGCACTAAAACATTCCTGGGAACGAGGCAGCACAGGCCGCAGCACGGGTCATGCTCTCTTCTCCTTCCTCTGATCCCGGCTATGGTGGCCTCGTGCACGTGCTCCTCGGAAAGACAGCCGTCAAGGACGATGAGCGGAGAGAGCGCCGAGAGAGGCTCCATGCACTCAGAAAACAGGACTCATACCCTTTGCCGGATGGACCCTACTCCCGATGGGACAGGGTCTGCTTCAGGGGACTACGCACGGGAACCGCCATGGTACCTAAACGTACTGCAATGTACGCTTGGAACAAGCAATGACTGAAAAGGTACAACGAAAAAAACTCAGATCCCGCAGACGACATAGACGAAAGTCTTTGCCGAAACTGCAAGGTCGTGGCCTCAGAAAATCACGCTTTCTGGGACTGCATAAACATTTTCGAGGAAAAAAAAAAGAAATTTTACAGACCATTCCCGAGGATCAAAGACCCAAGAGCTTGGCGGAATGGACCAGACCATCCGGCTCACCCAAACATAGAAAAGAACTACTCGACTCCCTCCTTCGGTTCATTAGGGAGGCTCACCTGACTCACTTCATATAATCCCCATCCCCCCCCTACAGGACAGTACCGACGGCTTATGCCCAGCTGACCTGGCCCTGATGTTTCTTTCATCTTATTATTATTAAAGACATTTTCAAACAAAAAAAGAGGGATCGGTGGCCAGGTGCAATAAAGAAGAGCAAAAAAAGGATCGGTGGCCGAGTGGGCTAAAGCACACCAGCTCGGAGCACGTGGAGCGAAAGCTCGAGCTGTATAACCCAGAGATCCTGGGTTCAATCCCCACCGCTGCCCGTTTCAATGTGGATGAGCATCATACCGGCGTGCGGTCGTGTATCACTACTGACTGATGCACGTTAAAAGGGTATCCACACGAAGGAGAACTCCGCGGACGGATGTCGTGACGTCAACAACCCGGGAAACTCCGTCCACCGCTCCGCCGCGTGCACCTGCGGATCTTTCGTGCTGACAGCACGAAGCCTCCGCGCCACCGCCATGGAGGGGAACGGCGCCGCGAGGCGTCAAAAAGGAATGACGTATGACTCACGTGATGCGTGCTCCGCGGAGGAAAGGGGCGGATTTCTCCTTCGTGTGGATACCCCATAAAGACCGCAGGCTTCCGGTTGTACCGCACTGGCTAAATTGCTCATCTACAGCAGGGCGACAAGTCGGCCGTCAAGGCAGACTATGTTCTAGGCTGTATAAACATACACACACCCCAATTCGTTTCCAGGCAGATAACGTAACACCGCTTCATTCCACCGTGCCATAGTAAGATCACTGTTGAATAAGGTGCTCATAACGGACAATAGCATTGTGAACTTCCGAGGTTATTTATAAAGACACTAAAGTTATTTAGACGTTCATTTGATTTTGCCTAAAAATCAGAAAGGTGAAGAGAGAAAAAAACAGAGAAACGTACGCCTAACTTTTGCTAGAAACGTATTTTCTACCTATTGATGGCCCGTTTGGTTCTTTCAGTAATCCGCAAAACGGGAAGTGTTAAATCTACAAAACAAAATTGTTTCGGGCGCCCAAACCCTAAAGTCAAAATTCATATTGAATCTAAGACTAAGCACCTGTTTTTTCGTTCAGAAAAAAATTTGTAATTATTCAAAATAATATAAATTATGCTTCTTTTTTGTTCCTCATATCTACTAGCAACCGAACAAGGTCTACAAAAAATTAAAATATCTGAAATATTGTTTCATAAAGTAAATGTTGTTCGGAATAAGTATTTTAGCCTTCTTCGCAACAACCATTCAACTATTTCTTTTTTTTTCAAATACATATTAGTAGGGTACCCACATTGAGGCACCCTACATGTTAGGGTATCTGTGTTCAACCCTGCACAATCTTAGGGTGCTTACGAGCCACGCTTGTAACGTATGCAAGCGTTTGACGACGCGCGCTCACATAGCACACACACAAAAATAGAATCAACAAAAGTATCGCCTTCAGAGTCTTATCGGGCCTTTCGCTATGAGTCTGCTAATGACTGCAACACGTGCAACACGTGCTGGCGTCTGCAGTCATATAACTGCTTGAAAGGAAAAGTCTATTTTTTCTATCTGATATTGATTATTTACTTCTAATTACTTATATAGAAAAGGTGAGCGCGTGCAGTACATGCACTTAGTATTGTTTTCGAGAAAATCTTGTTTTTTGCCCGTGTACCTAATTTACGCATCGCGGGATGATTAAACTCTGAAAATGGGACGCAAACAGTTGGAATACAGCGCGAAAATTTGAGAGGAGGACGTCAACTGGATCAAAAGATAAAAGCGAGAGAAGAAATTTCTCTATGAGCGACGTCCACCTGAGCCTATTATTGTCAAAACAGGAACTTACGTTGTGGACACCTTTAGCATTTATTTAATTGAAAAAGAAGCTGTCAGCAAAAAATGAAACAATAGTCTTTTTTTTTCTGCCAAGTGCATTTCACTTATATAGATGTCACATGCGTCCACAACGTTTGTACTATTTGTTTTGACGATATTAGACTTAAGTGTACGTCGGCTGCTGCACTGCACAATGGCGGAATAACCGACATTGCGGAACGTGAGAATCTGAAACTTTGGGTGATGCTCAGAAATGCTGCGAGCGCAATCGTGCTTGTACCTTTAGCTTGAGCTCCCGCTGCACGAGTACCGTTGCAGCTGACTGCAATCGAACACAAAAAGCTGACGCTTGTATCCATAGTTGTGCAGGGATTCCACAGTTTGCAACAGGGGTAAAACTTTCGAAAAGGTCCATTGAGCTTGCCAGAAGCATTCTTCGTAGCTTGAGAGTTACATGTGACTCCCGTTTTACGTTTTACACTCCCGTACACCAAAAGAATATTTCCTCCTGACGTCCACTTCCGCTACCAAATAAGATGACATGATCAGGTAAGGAGAAACCCAAAGTTAACAGTGTAAGAAGAAAAGAAAAGACACAAATGGTTGTTGCTTATTATGCCCTAGTTTCATAAGAGCAACAATTAGAAATAACCAACACCAATAAGCCTCAAGCAAAGGACAAAAATCAATCTCCGCCCCTGCCGATTTCGATCTGGATGAGCTTTGTACCGGCGTGCGATCGTGAATTACTACTCCGTGAAGCAGATTAAAGATCCCAGGCTAGCGGTTGTACAGCACTGGTTATATTGCTCGTCTACAGCTCAGAGACAAGTCGCCAGTTGAGGGAGACTAACTTCAGGCTGTATAAACATACGAACACAAATGAAGCACGCACACAAAGGTATCTATGACATGCTTACTGTCTTTCGGTGCTTTTGAAGTAAGCACGCCAGATACATTGCGTGATTCATTTGCTTGACGCGTGTCGGTGTTGGTTGTTTCTATTAGTCACTCTTGTTGGACTTGGGCATGAATATAGCGATCCCGCAACTGCCCAGAGCGGCGGTACAACCGGGAGCTTGCACCATTATTTCGAAGCATGCTCTATCATTATCATCGTCGTAAGCTTTAATAATCGAAAAATGAAGGGACCTTGCGGGCCCTGGTGGGTGCCCTTAGACCAGGGCTCCGTTGGCCGCCCAGATTTGACGGGCTCGATCAACCAGTCGCTACTGGTCACCGAGCTTTTTGCCGGATAGGGCCACCTCCCAGGAAGAGAAGGTGAGGAAATGAAGGAAGGTGATTCCCTCACCAGGGGGGAGGGGGGGGAGGTTCTAAAATGAAGTGGTACACGCTGGTACAACCTGTACCAGGAGGAGTACACCGTGGCCGCGGTAGGCAGCGGTAACGCTCTTCTAAAGGCCTATAAACAGTTGCGTTTGAGAACGTTTAGGTGTGTTTGACTGCGTTTCGGCTGCGAAAAACCAGGACATCCCTGCTTCGTATGTCACGTGCCAAGATACTTTCTGAATTGAATTCCACGCTTCATACGAAGCATAGATTTGCAGTTGACTCGCTTCCGTTTCTTGACGCAGCGCAGACAAACGCACTAAAATGGAACTGTATGTATGGGCATTTAAACAACCTATTATGCAGGGCATTAATTCTTACTGTGCTTCAGACTCTGGTTTCGCCAGCGCTTGCAGGCATCAATGTTTTCCCCGAGTCATCAAGGAACACTACCGCTATCGCTGATGTAACACATAAAACCAAAATATTCGTTTGCAGGTAGGTAGGTATTTATTTGCGCTCGTAAGCAAAGGCGCCACAGATATGCATGGAGCCCGTACAACGAATGGCGGAGAGGCCCGTACAAGGGGTAATAATAATGATACAGTGCGAGATAATGTGAGGCACCGATAATGTGCAGTGAGGCATCACGAAGGACGGGTCTAAGTTGATCGCAGGTGTGTGGCAGGTTCGCGACAAGGTTGCGGAACCTCGGGTCGGTCACGAATGAGCAGGTTTGTTATTCTTTTTTGCAACAATCAAAAAGTGCCGACCAACGGAGCCATAAATTGTAATTTTGTTGTATCTATGTTTATACAGCGGGAAGTTAATCAGCTCTGGAGGGCATCTGGTGTCTCCGTTGGAGGTGAAAAACAGTGCAGTATACCGCTGCTTGTCTGACGTCTTTAACCTGCGCCACGCAACAGACATACATGACAGCACGCCAGTACGATGCTCATCGAGATGGAAACGGACAGAGGCAGTGGATTGAATCCACGATCAGTGAGCTTTACAGCGCGAGCTTTCGCCAGAAGTGCTACCGATCCACGACCAGCGAGACATCGCGGTCCAATTCTCGCTCGAGAGAAAAGCAACATCAAGAAAATCCCCAGTATAAAGCATTTAGTACTAGTGTCGCCATCTCGTTTAACAAGACGGAAATGAAATTAACAGGGTGATGTTATTTACACAAATACGCAAATACAACAATATTTTGCTTTCTCCTCATTTTCTTCAAATTAAGATTAGAGGCACCCCTAGTACGTACGGCCAAGCGTTTTGTTATGTTTGTCTTCTCAATAATTGCATTGCATTGCAAAAACGCGCTAAAAACAGTCAAATGGTCATATTTCTGGATTTTATTAAAAATCTCCAGCGCTCTAAAGACAAAGTCCAAGGACCGTACAACCTTCATTACGTTATAATAAGTAACCCCCAAAATAATGAATACTATCGTGCATTCCTGAAACTCAGGTTTGTGTAGCGAATTTTGCCCGTTGAGTGACGAGCGCTTAAATCGCCCCTAAGAAATCGTGTTCGCAATCGCTTTGCTAGCGCGGTTGCGGCATTCCGGCGATAGAGTGATATCAGCTGTTTAGTGTACTATCTTGTGCAGAAGACAAAATGGTGAGTGTTTTGTCACTTCTGCGAAGCTTTTGGTTTTTCTTTCGCACATTCGTACGAAAGGAAAACCAAAAGTGGGCACGGGAACGCTAAGGCAGCACGGTCGCTTACGCATGAAATGCTTCCTCTCGTACGGATCCCACTTCTTCAGGCCTTTCTCGGTTTCGCACTATCACCGGGTCCATCTCAAGTCATCCTTAGTGTCCGCAACCCTGGCGGATCCACCCGACTGACATCTTTTCTCGATGTGTTATCCTAGGTGCGTCAGCAGGACCCGCCCCCAAGCACCGTGACGTCACACTGGTCGCAAGCATTCCCAGCATTCCAAGATCCCAGCCTACTTAAGGACGGCGCAAGCCACTACTTCCTCAGTGGGCACGGGAACGCTAAGGCAGCACGGTTGCTTACGCATGAAATGCTTCCTCTCGTACAGGTTTGTAAACGTTTCTCGTTGCATGCTAAGAGTACAAATAACGTGAACATTTGATTATTCCCGTGCCCCAAAGTGTTACCTTGTCTCGCTTGTGATTGTGCGTGCGTTATTGGTAACGTGCTACTCTTGTCCGGTGACGTTGAAACAAATCCTGGTCCCGGGCCTACCGAGTCTGAATTGGAAGCGCAGGTGAAACAACTTGGTAGTATGAACGAGCTAATGCAGAAACTCGATAGTAATGTAACCGGCCTTGCGGCGGGACAAGATGCCCTAAAAGCCGATGTCGAGGAGATACTTGGCAAACAGGCTCAACTTGAGACTTCGGTGGCGGCGCTAAACGCAAAACTTGTTTCATTCGAAAAATAAATTTTGTCTATCACGCAAGCCAAAGCAGATGTCTGTAATCTGCAACATTCCTTCGCTGTACAGTCCACTGCAACTGAAGTTATGCTATCTCGACTTGATGATTTTGAAAACCGCTCGCAAATGTGTAATCTTTTATTTTATGGCATGCCCGATGCTGCCGGCGAGTCATGGTCTTCACCGAACAAAAAGTTTTAGAATTTTCAAGTGAGAAGCTTGGTGTCACACTTGATAGCTCTCAGATTGAACGTGCACATAGATTGGGAACCCCATCTCGGGAAAAAAACAGGCCTATTATTGCAAGCTTTTTTTCATACAATCCCAGTTGTATGAAACCCAGTGACCAGTTACTTTTGTTTGGACCGAAGCTGCACGGCCTCCCATTTTCTATGTCTGAAGGTTTCTCAAAGAAAGTTCGCGTTTCGCGTGAGAGGCTTCTTGCATTCGCCAAGTCACAGGGAGGTCCGCATGAGCAGCGTTTTACTGAACTACATTTGGGTTCAAATGTCTGCCTTTACGACTCCGTTTCTGATTCTGTGGTTAGTGCTTCCGCATAGGCACACGCTGAGAGTGGGAACGTTGCTTTCTCCAACTCTAACTCATTTCTCGGTGTTTTAGACTTAAATGCGCGCAGTTTAATACCAAAGCGCGACCAATTGTGTTCTCATATTTCAACCTGTGATGCTAAGATAGTACTCATCACTGAGACCTGGTTTCATCCTGATATAAACGACAATGAAATACTGCCGAATCATTCAGACTTTACAATTTATTGACGCGATCGAAAGGGTCGTCGTGGTGGCGGCGTTTTAATACGCATTGATAAAAGTATCAAAAGCACACTTCTTTTTGTTTCTATGTCAATTGAGGCCATCTGTGTCTCAGTGAAATGTGGTTTTAAGTCAATCCTGGTTGGCGTGTGTTATCGACCGCGAGATGCGTCATCTAGTTTTGTAACTTCTTTGAATGATGAATTTTCAATTTTGTTCACACAACATCCTGGTCATACTGTTTTCTTAGTAGGCGATTTTAACTTCCGTGAGATAAATTAGGATTTACCAGTTCTTGTTGATAGTGAAAGTTCTGGTGAGTGTTGCAATTTTGTCAGTCTCAGCCTGGATTTTAACTTCTCGCCGGTGATTTCTTTCCCTACCCATGTAACCACCACATTTTCAAATATATTAGACTTGCTTTTGACTAACTATCTGAAATCTATTACCTCTCTCACGGGTTTTGAAGGCATCAGTGACCACAAAGCCGTGTTCTAACAACCTAGGATTTCCAGCACCAGAACCAGTCAGGTTGACCAAGCAAATAGCGCTATATAATAAGGGGAACTATGAGCAGCTTAACCAGGACCTTTCAAGCTATTTCTCAGTCTTCCTGGAGGGTTTCGAGGATAGGAACATAAATGAAAATTGGTGCCTTTTTAGGAACAAATTACTGCAACTCATTGAAGCTCATGTTCCAACTATTAACATCAGTTCCCGGTATTCTAAACCTTGGTATCCGCGCTCACTGAAAATCCTTAACAATAAGAAAAAAACGACGTTTTCGAGTAGCCAAAAAACAAGACACTGCTTTATCCTGGTCTAAATATAATGAATGTGCCAAACATTATCGAGATTAATCAGTGTGCCACAGTTCTTAATCATTTATTTTCTTACCATTTCACCACCCAATGTACCTTAACACTGTCCTTACCTATTACTAGCAATGTTTTACCTATGGATCCAATTTGTATTGATTACGAAGGTATTGTTAGTATTATTAAGTCACTGAAAATTACTTCTTCCTGTGGTGTCGACGGCATAAATTCTAGAGTCTTACAAAGCACGAAACATTCCTCAAGCCTATTTTTAACAAACATTTTTCGGCATTCATTAGATACGGCGGCCGTTCCTGAGGATTGGAGAATCGGCAAGGTCGTCCCGGTCCACAAAAGCGGTGATAAATGTTCTCCTTTAAAGTATAGGTCAATATCTCTAACTTCTGTGCCTTCTAAAATACTCGAGCACGTAATCCACAAGCAACTATCTATTCACCTTGATTCTATCTCCGTATTTAACAAAGCGCAGCACGGCGTCCGTCGAAACTACTCCTGCCAAACCCAACTTCTCTGCTTAACAAACGACCCGTTCGCAAACCTTGATTCTGGCTACCCCACTGACGCTGTATTTCTCGACTTCGCTAAAGCATTCGACAAAGTTCCGCATAACAGACTGCTTCTAAAACTATCTTCATTAAACCTCGATAATATTTTCTCTCCTGGATTGAATCTTTTCTCTCTCAGCGTCATCGGTTTGTTCATGTTAATGATTGTTCATCTACTTTAGCCCCCGTAATATCTGGCGTGCCTCAGGGAACGGTGCTTAGTCCGTTACTTTTCCTCATCCACATCAACGATCTTCCTCTTCAGGTATCTTTACCCATGTGCCCATTTGTCGACGACTGTGTCCTTTACCGAAAAATAACATCCCCCCATGACTCTTTAACCCTACAAAATGACCTCGACCTAGTTCAGAGCTGGTGTACAAACTGGCAGATGAGGCTTAACGTCAGCAAATGTAAAGCATGCGCTTCTCTCGTTCCTCTTTTCAAACCTCTCCTGTTCATTTTCTCAATGGCATCACTCTTAAACCCACGAATATGTATAAATACCTCGGCGTTCTTCTAACTTCGAACCTCTCCTGGGAAAGCAATACTAATTCAGTAGTGAGTTACGCTAACAAAAGCTTGGGTTTCTTTCGTCGCAATTTCAGATCCACCCCTTCTCAACTAAAACGGCTCCTCTATCTTGCCCTAGTCCGGTGTAGATTAGAATACGCATCTTTAATCTGGCGCCCTCATCATGCTATATTAACAGACTACATTGAATCTGTTCAAAACCGTGCTGCGCGTTTTATTCTGTCTGATTACTCCAGTTTTTCCTGTGTCTCCCTCATTAAATCAAATCTCTCTCTCCCATTGCTTTTCACCTGTCGAAAAATATTCCGTCTCTGTCTTCTGCCATAAAGTTTTCTATTCCCCACTATTAAATCGGTCTCTTCCTTCCCCACCGCTTATCTTTCCTCCAGAGTCGATCATTGCAATAAAATAGCCCGGCCAAAGTGTTTTTCCACAGCACATCAGCACGCCCCTTTTCCTGATGCAATTGTGGACTGGAATGACCTTCCCGAAGTCATCGTCACCATTCAGGATCCCATCAGATTCCGAGACGCAGTATCAAACATTGTACTTAACACCCACTCCCCCTCTCTAACGCCCTATGGCCCTGAGGGTATTGTAAATAAATAAATAAATAAATTCGCTAAGACAGAAGCTGATTTTCGGATGTGCTGGTGCAAATCAATCCTTATCACGCGCTTGCGGCACGAGAGTGACGTCGCCCCCATTTTCGATGTCTCTTAAATGTGTTATGACCGCTCCCGAGGCCGAAATTTTAGGTTTGCCGA
The DNA here is from genome assembly GCF_016920785.2 of Ixodes scapularis. Lineage (NCBI taxonomy): Eukaryota > Metazoa > Arthropoda > Arachnida > Ixodida > Ixodidae > Ixodes > Ixodes scapularis. The sequence continues at coordinate 1,742,280 of NW_024610039.1, forward strand.
AAATTCCGAGGAGCTAATACTTAGGGCCTTATATCCGCAGAACTATAAACTAACGGCAAATAATGTAGAGACTCTAGCAACATAAAAAAAAAAATATTTTTCTGACCATGTTGCATTAACCTGAGACTAAGGTAGTGAAGAAACATTAAAACGTAGAAGAGAGAAAATAGACTATAGGACGTCTCAATTAGCGACGTCGTCCTCTTTATTTTTATTTTTTTTTACTTTTTGATGTCTCTTCTTTATGGCAGTCATTGATTAATCCGAAATAGTTAATAATCATCAGCTCACCTCACCCTTCCGATATTTTCTATTTCTCTGAGCTAGGTCATGCGGCGGTGCTAAGCACATTCCTTTTTAAAGGGGAGACTTTACGTTTACAAAAATAATTATAGGAAAGGTTCATTATTTCCTCGCCAAAAAAATTTTGGGCCTGGTTGGGATGAAACTTGTGCAGCCACCTGAAACAGCCTCGTCGAATGGGTATTTTATATTGAAGGAGACTACATAGGGCCTATTTGTCAGATGGTAAAATTTTACTACAAGTATCGCAACCCGAAAATATTGTTTCCTGCAAAAAGTGAAACTAACGCATATTTGGTGCCAAAAATGAAATCACATTTTCGGTAGCGAACTCAACCAGTACCACAATTACATTTACTACATCGTATTCAGTCAGCCAATTTAACCAGTGCAATAAACATCTGAAACATGCGACTTGTGAGCATGCAGTCAGTAGGTTCGCTTCCATATAAGCCTGTGAACTTTCCCTGTCTTTTTCAGGCCTATAGGCGTCTTGCACGCCACATCTCGACACTCTACCGAGCAACCTGTCTGAAAACTGCGGAGTTCGACGTCGATTAGCCATCTGCGATCCTGCCGGTGACACCAACGTGACGCCTTTCGCTATTCGCCCTATTGGCATGCGCGTAAGCGATGCTTTGTTAACGTCGTCCAGCGCCCTCTTTCGTGTCCGATGAGGGCAGAAGCCAGCAGTAGGCTCCGCCGGCAACAAATCAGGGGCCCTAATCTGGACACTTGACTGAAAAGTTGGCGAGAAATTCTGCAAATGATCGGCCGGCGACAAGGTCGAGTGTAGCGTTGGCCAATCCCGGCCGCCAGATTTCTCGCCGTCGTTTTCGCCAAGCGTCCAGCTTAGGACCCCAGAACAAGAACAATCGGGGACTTATTTGGGACTCTTAAAACAACGCTTACTCCGTGCTTTCTCTATCCGGAGCCGCCCGGCAACATCTGTCGATGTGATTTTCGCCGTCGATGAGTCGACCTCTAGAGCGCCGGCTCGTTCCGAATCCGAATAAAAATCAAAATTCGTAAAACCTGTGTACCAGACGAAGCTTCTTAATGTTCTTTACTCCTCCTGCTGGTGCGGTCAATCACGACTGGAAAGAGTCTGAGCGATATGGGAAACACGAAAGCAGACGAATGTCACCAACACAAATTCCGGTTGTGAGTATTGGCGGTTTCCAGCCGGAAGCTAAGTTGTATTATGGTTTCTTGCAATGACACTATGCAGTCGGGCACTCAATCGGTGGAGACATTCAATCCTACCTTTAGACTTGGTGCTTCGTCATCTTGCTTTGATTTTACTACTCGTGTTTTATCGCAATAGCCATACGACCTAGGTGGTCTCCAGAAACCATGAATGTTTGTTAGCTGCGTCATGTGTTCAACTGTAATGAGGTTTAAATGATCTTTTCTCCGTGAAATAAAATAAAACAGGTAATAATTTCAGACCACTAAAATGGATGTTTTCTTTATAGTTTTAATATATTCGATATGAAAATTTAAACAATTTGTTCGAGTGTGATTTGCATAGCGGTCTACAGGCACTAAGTCTCATATTGGAAAGACGAAACGCGTCCCAACGTATCTCACACGCCCCTTGACCACAATCAATACCACCGCACTAGCACTTTAACTCCCCGCCCGGCGCTCGTAGTTCCCGAGGACTTAAGGAGTGCCAAGCATGCCGAGTCTTGAGCATTTCATCATCGCTCCGCAGGCGACGAGGTTTGGGGCGTTGCCGGATAGGGACATCAAAAAACCAGTCATGAGAGCAAGAAGCCTGGAGTCAGGAAGTCAGTCCCCGTGTTCCCTAAGCTTTTGAAACGCTATGAGCACAAATGTGCACATCTAAAACTCTTGCATTCTTTTTTTTTTTTTTGGAGGGGGGGGGGGAGGGGGGGAATGTATCGCATAATGTGTCATTTTCGAAATCTTAGCCAAACTCTACACTCTATGTCTGGAAACAAAAATGTGTTAAAAAGGAGTTAGGGAAACTTTTCTTCGAAAACCAACATTCTGAATAATATTTTTATAACGATAATTGGCGAGAGGCGTTTGAAAAGTTTAAAGTGTCCGTAAGGTCGTAGAGTCTTCACCACCTCAATGAAGCGTCATCGCAAAAGGATTGCGCCAAGTCAGCCAGCAGGTCTGACGCCGTGCTTCCTTCGACGCACTGATCAATGAGGGACTCAGCCGGACACACGGGTCAAAGTTTTATCTGCGCACAATTTCACGGTGATTACATCAAGAACTTTGTCCGCGGGTTTTGGTTTTTCTATGGGACGAGAACCTGAGGAAGAGGAGAAGACAATAGAGACAGCGGGGACGTCAGAACATCGATCTCTGAGTGCAGAAATTAATGGGTAGGCGTAAAGCTAGTTGCCTTTGTTCGTACCATAACCTCGTTTATAATCGCTAAGCCTGTCGGTTCGACGACCGAGCCAAAGAGTGCCCGGTGGCAGATTCGGAGTGCGAGGATTTAGTAGCACAGAGCATTTCTCGGGGAGTCTGGTATTCGGCGCAAAGCTTTTGCAGTGGCGAGGACCCGAAACATGGTTTTCAAGCTCGACAAGAAAAGAAGCGGTGGCCCCAGGAACGTGAGAAGCACGAGCGGACACTCCATCGCTCGGGACAAGTGTGTTTCGGCGACTATCTGCAGCGGGGCGCCCTTTACATGACTCTAGTCTGCCGCTCTACCTTTTCACTTTCGGCTGCTGCGTCATGTGACGATTTCCAAGACTTTGTCAGTATAGAGGAGGCTATGACTCTGGTCTCTACTCGCCCTCGGAACACGTTCCAAGGCGAACGCGCGACGCCGGCGTTTGGCGGTCGAACGGGTTTGAAGTGCGAGTGAAGACAGGGGCAGCTAGCTTTGCATCTACCCCTTAATTCATGCAACCGGAGCTCGTCGTTCTCTTGTGGCATACTTTTTCAGAACGCAGCTCTTAGACGCGCTTTCACGGGTTGAGTGGCGTCGACGTCGCCGACGGCGACGGCGTAACCGCGCGCGTTCCATTATTGGACATTTCCCAGCTAAAGATAGCGAGGAAATTTTCCCGCTAAGTTTAGCCAGAAAATTTCCGGCTAAAACATTTTCGCCATATTTAGCGGAGAAATTTTTCCGCCACATATAGCAGAAAAAGTTCCCTACTAAATCTAGCGAGGAAATTTACCGGGAAAATGTCCCACAATTTTACGGGGAATTCCCCTACATATACTTGATAGTGGGCGCGTTGGTAATGATGTAAGTTCAGAAAGAGTTATATACGTAAAGACAGGGGACGGAACAACACATCTTTCATGTGTTGTCGCGTCCCCTGTCTTTACATATATAACTCTTTTTAAACTTACATCGCTACATACCTTTTACTCTACTCCGTACAATTCCCCACTCCTCCTCAAGAACTGCGCTCTAATTCGGCTTACAGAAAATTCTAAATGTCTTTCATTTTTTGTTTTACTCCAGGTTCAAATTTAGCTGACGCTACGATTTACGAAGCAAATGAAGCTGCATTAAATATGCATCGTCACGTTTTTCGTCGTTGCTGAGCCGTTCGCTATCACCGGCAATATCAATCGCAGAAAATGAACGCACTGTTTAACTGCGCGTTCTTCCCCGCTTGATTGGTACCATGGAACCGAGGAGTCCGAGCTCTTCGCCTTTAGCCGCCAGAAGACGGGTCGACCGCCGACTCGGGACGGCATAGATTTCCCGCGCCGCGGACGATCGACTCACCTCACCCAGCGACTGACACCTTCATTAGGGTTAACCGGCGTCGCCCGATCTGCATTCCTAATTAAGCCCGCGGCCGAGTAGAAGAATCGACGTAGGAGCGCAAACGGGCCGTTCGATACCCGCTCATGTTTATGCCTCGCGTCATTAATTCGGTGTAATCCGGCGCCATTAGTGAAGAGCCACCCGTTAATATTTTATGCGACCAAGATACGGTCACTACGAACTCAGAGGACGCCCGAGTGCCGATAACGTTTTGCCTACGTGACGATTTCGCGCCCCCATCGCTGGACACCCCGCGCCATTAAAAATTGACGCGCGGCTGTGTCGGTATCTCTGCAATTGTGGCGAAGCAACTAAAATACAGTGACGTATACAAACATAACACTCAAATATCGGAAACACAAGAAATAAACGCATCACGCGCCCTCCTCTAAGAATGCCGTGTTCACACGATTGCGTAGCGATTGTGGAGAAATTTTGATTCGGGCCACTTTATTCCCCTACGGATACACGAGTTATTTTATTTTGGGCGATCATTATGATCCGCTTCACTTTACCCCTCTCATGTATTTTGTTCACATGTGAAGAGATACTTTTTTTGTTTATAATTTTTTTTGTTATCGTAGAAAGCAGACTCACACTGATTTGGGCGTGGTGTCCTCATGTGGGGACAAGAACAGGTTTTTCAAATGGCCGATAGATTGCAGCACTTTCCGGCGGACACTCAGAGCGCATACCTCTTCGGCTCCACTCGTAGTATTGCCAAGCAGCAGTTAGTAAAAGGAAATTGTTTTTAGCGGCAAAGTAATGCCCGAACATGAAACAAAAAAGAAATTTTCAGATTGTTCTAGCCACAAATGAGTTATAAGAGAGCAAAATTTAGAAAATATTTCTTTCAATTTATTTTGTGTATACTCAATATATATGTCCTTTAGTGAGGACACTATGCAGTAACATGTAGCAGAGTGGTAAGCTGGGCGAGTTGGTAAACGTTGAACATGATGAAAAATCGTGCACGAAGAGGCAAAGTAAAATGAAAAATCGACTAAGCCTGTGTTCTGTGTTACTTCCTCGTTTGTCCTTGTCGCTTTGTGCGCGACTTTTCATCATGCAGTAACACTGTCCTCGTTTGGCTCTCGAGCTTTCGACTTTTGCCCGCGAAACACGTTGACTCGTTTGATTGCAAGTTTTGCATCGCTCTGCATTCTTACGTTTGAATAAAAAAGAATAGACAGAAGTTATCCCTCACAAGAAAAAGAACTTGACCCAATTTTAGACATCGCTAGTGAGTCTGCAGGAGGTCTTGACGTGACCTAATGATTGGCTGGTCGCAGACGATGTTTTCTGTATTGTCTGGGAGAGTGGTGACGCACCTGTGCTGGTTGCGATGTACCACCTTTCCCCGAGTACTTTGAAGGATTTAGTGCATCTGGAGACATTCGCGTTCATTTTCTCCTTTAGCAGGAATTTGCTCAGTAATGTAATACAGAAATTATGCAGTGTTAACACGTCAAGCCCAAATACACAACCATTTTCATAAAAGAAAAATTATTGCGTAACACCAAAAATTAAGACTATCGGACCACTCTAATACATGTTGTCCTCGACTGTGGACACGACCGGTTCTGATTTTGCAAGTTATATTTTGGAGTAATTTTTCTTCATTATTGCATATGGTCTAGATGAACCATATGCAATGGTGTATAATTCTTTGTATACTTGTAGTTTCTTGTTTTCTACGGTCCTTTGTATAATTCTTGTTTTCTACGGTCTTTAAAACTCATGCATTAGAAGGTTAAGACCGGCCGCCGCCGAGATACGACCATCCCACGGAGCGAATTGAGCAGTGTGAAAAGTGCACTGTCAAGGTCCTCACCACCTTTGTGCCTTTGAATTGGTGATAGCGCACCCACAAGACAAGAAACGCCCTGACGGTGCACATTGGCCCGCTGCATGATTGGCTACGTCTGATCGTGGCACGGCTTCGGTCGGACTGGAAGTGAAAAGCAGACTGAACCAACTCTTCTTTTTAGTTTCGGTGCAGCGACAAAATTAAAGCTCCTCAAAGGTTATCTTACGCGGCGTCCTTTCGGCGTACGTACGTTAGATATTGTTTCAGTCACGAGTGTAAAATTGTATCGTAGTATTGTACTCGTGATTGAAATAAAAGCACGTATGGTATCTAGGGTTCTAGTTATATTAAAATAAAATCATGAAAAAAGCAGCGGTAACAAAAAAAAAAAAATCTGACGTCGAACAAAAAAAGCAACTGTATCCATTCTGGTACTTACAGAATCAATACAGAGGTCGTTGTCGTCACGGGGCTCTGCAACAGCGCTCCTCTACTGGTCAAATTTGCGCGTATCGCTCTTGTGTTGCAAAATACTATAATAAAGGTTTTCTCTTTTTTATCGCCGATGTTAGAGCACGGAGTTTGGTAAACAACACTTTTTGCTTTGTCTTATGGACGTTCATCGTTGTTTCGTGGCATCAGGCGCCCAAGCGTTGGTACCGGCTTGTGGGCCCCATGAATAACTTCGTTTGCCAGCGTACGCATCAACCCTTCGATGATATTCCCTTAATGTAATGAATGCAGATGCCGATTCCCCGGCAGGACTGCGTACTATTTTCAAGCTGAAGGTTCTGATGACCATAATCTTGACGGCGGGCCACAAGACCGATTAAGTTGCGTGTGTCGCCGTTATTTTTAAGGTCGGCGAAAAGTTTTTCATTTTTGCTTTTTGAGATTCTTTTTGTTTTGTGGCTTTGATGAGCAGATATTCTTAGCTCTGGACAAAAGGGTTTCAACATCCGGCTCCTAACTGCTTAGGACTTGGTGAGTGAAGGTTTGAATTTCTCTAAAATTACTATCGTATTAAACGCAGCTTCTCTACTGAGCTCTTTTTTTTCTAATCACTCGATCCAGCAGCGTCAGTATAAATGCTTGTTTTATGAACATTACGAGTGTTTTTGTTTATTATTTATGTGCTTAAATCAAGGTCATCATAGCACATATATTGTTGCCTGTTATAGGTAATAAAAAGCTAATAAAATAATAAGCTCAGACCGTTGAAGAACAAAAAGGTAAAACAAAAAATAAGCGAAGGGTCCGATTATAAAAATAATGGACACAAATGAAGAAAAAAATATCCTAATTTATAATTAGCATTCTTCTTCCCCTTGTTTAATGCCTTTCTTACAAACACATGGTGTTTCATTAACGGCTGAAAATAACTAAGCAAAATATAAAAGGTTAGTCTTTCATTAAGAATCCAAAAAACGAATTACGAAGCAAAAATCCCGATCATTCTACGCCACGTCCTGCGCTAAAGTTGTCAATTACTGCATTACTGATGAGCATGTTACAAATTTGAAAGACTGTTACAACAATGCGGAGATTGCTTCAAATATATAAAGTACAATAAAAGTTTTAGTTTTAGTTCCCCTCGTCAAGGCACTTCAATTTGCATGGTCCCTCTATCTGTGGGAGCTGTTCGCAAACGCTTTGTGGCACCAGAACTACCGCATCCTAAAAAAGTCAGCTCTCAACTTCAAACTAGCTCGTAAAATTACACAATATCTAGACTGCAAGAATCTCATTTCTTCGGATTATAGACCGATGTACTTGAGAAATATGCTGTTGGTTTATCAACAAAAACAATTATTTTTCTGTTAACAAATTGTGAAGAAATTTGACTTTTGCATATATTTCAGTTCTAATAAATGTCAAGTGTGTTGCTTTGAGTAATTGCATGTTCACTTTACGACGTCTGTAAACAAACAAAATAAGCATAGGCGACTCCAAGACAGGGTCGGAGAACAGAAAACCCCGAGCTCTACATACAATGGGATTGATTATTGATAAAATACACATATTTTGTACACATCGTTTGTACACAAAAGGCGAACTTTTTATCATATTTATATATTTATTAATTTATTTGCTTTCTCTCGAAGGCCCCCGGAAGAGGGGGTGTGAAAAGAGGGGTTCGCATTACACAGCGAAAATTCCGAAAAACATCTGGTCAGAAAACAACATATTACAAGAAAAAAAATTTATACCAAGAAAGACAGCGCTTGTCTTGTGCTCTACTCTCGTTGTCAGCGCTTGTCCTGTGCTCTACTCTTGTTATCCTTGCCTTTTTTGCGCGATGTTCCCAATTTCTTAAGACAGGGCGAGAACACAGTTGCAAGCATGAAATTCACTATTAGGAAACTATGAGTGATCCAGCGCTATAAGAGCTCCCTTGAATTTACCCAAATCCCTAAGATGCACTATGCTTTTTCGAAGATCGTTCCAATCTTTGGCTGTTTTAATTTAAAGGAAAATTGGCAAATCGATCTGTGTTTGGGCGAGAGTGTGACACTTGTTGGGTGTTGTTAGTGCGACTTGATAATTGCACATTGGGAGTGATGTAAGTGTTTGGTGGCAACGTGTGGTAATATCGATTAAACAGTGACAATCTGGCAATTCTTCGACTGTGATTTAGCAAAGGAAGAGCGGCACGTTTCTTTAGTTGGGTGATGCTCGTAAAGAATGAATAGTCAGTGTATACGAACCTTAAAACGCGATTTTCAAAGGCTTCTAAGTTTTTGATAAGATAATTTGGGTTTGAACCCCATATCGCTGCGGCATATTCTCGTTTGGGGCGAATGAGTGCTGGATAGGCGAGCAGTTTTAAGTGAGGGGGAGCAAAGTTTGACGTGCGTTGCAGATAACCAAGGAATTCACTTGTAGTTGAAATTATTCCGTTTATGGGGATCGACCATGAAAAGTTTTTACTGAAGTATACGCTTATGTATTTGCAAGTACTAGCTGCTTGTAAGAAAGAACTACCGATGGGGTGATTAAAAGTAAATGGATTGGTGTGTTTTTGAAAGGGGACAAGCTAACATTTTGAAAGGATTCAAGGATATTTGTTATATAAAACACCACATTTCTATAGCTGAAAAGCCTGCCTGGAATTTCACTTGGTCGTCGTAACTGTTAATTTTGGAAGATAAGACGCAATCATCGGCAAAGAGGCGGATGTTTCTAGATACACAGAGTGGAGCAGTGACGGTGAAACTGCACTCGGTATCGGTGTAGTGTTCTTTTCTGTCTCTGTCTATGAAAAGCTTATTCTTTTTTTTTATGCACCGGCTAACCCAACTATTCATTTCTCTACTATTTGGAAAGCAAAACTTATATTTATTGTTTTCACTTTTCGAACGTAACTTGTAGGGATTTAGAAACATCATCACTTCTTATCTTTTCGGGGTTTTTGAGGCTGTTAGCTTTTGCACTACATTCTTGTTAATTTAAACTGCGCTGTAACATTCTTTAAAGTTTTTTTTTACCTATGTAAGAAGACTCGTATTCAACATGCTTGAGCATGTGCAATGCTCAACATACCGCAGTTAACCCATCTCACTACTGATTTCCTTAAGATCATCTAAGGGTTGTTTCTAAGTAGACTGAGCAATAGTTTTGCGAGCGCAGCAGCCGCGGTTCGTTCACTGTACAGGGTGCTCTTTGGTTTGTAATACTCAGTAGTGAGAACGAAAAAAGTTGAAAAGCGCAGACGTTTTGGAAACTAACTTTAGTTTAACACTCTTGTTACTACCGAGTATAGTGACCTGTATACTCAGTTTTCTGTTCATTTTACAGCCGTGTTTTTTTGATCGTATGACCCCCTCGTCTTTGTTACACCCAGTTCTGCGAAGCCATAACTTAAACGGCCACTTGAAAGCGGAAAGTAAACTTGAGCAAGAGTTTTGCTGCGCGAATTTCACTCATATCAACCGGAATCAAGTTGAGGCGAGTACAAAGGCGGATTTTTACCATACACTCCTGGTATGACGTCTCTATAGATTCAAGAAGTTCTCGGTTGCTCAGTTTTGTTTGAGGAATTGTTGAATATAATGAAAAAGCAGCTGGAGTATTTCTTAAGTGGATTTCTCAGCAAGGTCTAATTATTACATATATAGAGAAGTAGGGTAAGGTAAGGCAATATGATACAAAAACTGTGATTTCAATGGTAATTGTTATTTTTGTTTCAATATTAAGAACAAAAAAAAACAGCATGCAGTTATTCTGAGATCTCTTGACTCACTGCTTAGTAAATATGACTTAACTGTAGAGAGTGAAACAATATACAAGACTACAATGTTTGAATTAAGGTCACAAAATATCTCATTTTGCTTCGGCCTGTGCGGCAAAATGAGACGACGCAGTGGTATACAATGAGAAACACATAAAAACCTGATATGCGTTCACTTTTCTAATAAAAACACAACAAACGAACTGTGCGATGTCCAACGCGCTCTTTATAAGCCCATTCCTGGCATTTCGTGCACTCGATCCCTACTGAATGTATAGCTGCTTGCCTCAAAACCTTTTTTTTTTTTTTGCCTATTATGAACGGCCAGTCTCTTGTTTTATGCATCCCACTGACTCAGAACGCTAGGGCACTGCACGCATCTTCGGGGGATCGCTAATAAACTTCCTCTTCGGTTTCGAGTTTGCTTGTTTTTTTTGCGGCAGGGGGGAAAGGGGGATGTGGACTGGGGCAGTGTCAGGCCGGCTTTTGGTTGCTCTCGCCAACATCAGGTCTGCTTTGTGCGGAGATGACGTTGAAACAGTGCTGCTCTCCGACCTGCTGGTTCCCTTTCTTTTTTTTACTACGTTTGGTGCAGAAGAAAAGTTCTTGAAACGTGAAACATCTGAAAGAACGCGCCTTCTGAAGTCCAACCACTCTTTTGGACAGCCGCTGCTCTTTACGTTCAACGAGCCGTTTGAATCGCTTTTAAACCGGATCCTTTGGTACGCCAAAAAGTGTGCCAGCACTGCGAAAGGAGTGACGCTGTTGCTTGACACCTCGAGAGATTTGTTTATGTCACTTTTGCTTCATGAAGCCAGTTTCGTTTCTTTCATATGTTTGGACCATCCTAGACAGCGGAGAAAAAATAATATGGCGCAGAAGAAACTCGTGCGCTATTGAGATGCGCGTCATAGAATGCCAGGATGTTGCATTTGCACTGCGCTTATTCCGTTCTGTAAATGATTATTTCTTCAAGAAGCGCCACCACAGAGTGCTCCTATTCGGTCCGTATGTAGCTAATAAAGCATACCAATGATAATAAAACTTGCTTTGGCTTAATAATAAATCTGGAAGCGAAACCTCGCACCGCCTTTCGGGCCTTTTTTGGCGGGTGGTAAACGCGTGAACCTCAACTCCACATTCATTTTCCCTAGAACACTTCTGTCGATAGCTCTAGCTTTTTGCACATGCGTCTGTAAAGGTCACGGCATCCCATGTTAAGTTTGAGCATACTCCGAGTGTTGGTGTATTAGATGAATGGTGCTAAACACAAACTCTCGCCTTTCGCCGCGTGTCACGATGTACTTTTTCTTTTTTTTTTTTCAATTCTATCACTGTATCACTTTTTTTCAATTCTATAACTGTACAAACAAAAGTCGAATTGGTTTACGTGACATTTCTCAGCCTTGTTCGGGTACCAGCCCATTCAAATAGAGCAAGGTGATTGGAGTAAAGTTGTATTATAGATGCTAACACAGCAATCTGTACGTGCAGTATACGTTATTTCTACGCTTTAAAGACACATTTTTGTTTCCTCCCTACGACTGCAAACTTCTAACTTGCATCAAGCAGTTTTACTTACGCCATTAGACCCAAAACAACTCTGGTTGATTCAGAAATTGACATTCTTGACAGTTGATCTCGCAAACTCTATGCCTACACGGCAGAGTTTAGCCGATATGTCTCCAAGGGAGAGCCATGGTGCAGGATTGTCGAGTTCGGTTTTTGAGCTTCGTAGCACTCCATCACCGCAGCCCCCAAAATAAAACGCGGAGCCTCAGATTGAAGAAAGCAAGCTTCCACTTCACTGTTAGCACCGATGGTATTGTCCATTATACGTCCCAAAATTTGGGCACACTCGACACTCTCGTCCGGACCAAAGAAACATGTCTGCCACGCAGACTAAAAGAGACAGAACCCGGCGCGACGACGTTGGTCGCCCTTTGTGATCCGCTTGGAGGTCTTCGTTGGTCGAGATGGGGGAACTGCCTCGCTTCTACGGAGGTTTCGCGGGACAAAAGAACTTTCTCAAATGTCCTCCCGTGTCTGGCGACAAGCTCTCGAGATGAGCCCGCATTGTCTCTCACAAAGAGCTTCCAAGTTTAACGCTCTGCGTGCTTTGTCGGGTTTCTGGGAGCGCAGGCGAGCGATGGAGAAGAATGCCGCGGGTGTCGTTTCAAAGTGACGCCGCCACAAGTCTGTGGGGATTGTTTCAAGTGTAGTGTTCCAAGCTTGCGTGAAGCGAGACAGCAGGCGTGTCTTGCGGCAGCGTTAATATGCTGTGGTTGATCATGGCAGAAGCGGAGTGTTAAGATTAATAGCGCACTGCGTTTGTTTGTACCAGCGCCTTGTTTTATACCTACAGTATGAAAAAAAAAACGCAAATACAGTTACTTTCCCGTAGAACATTCAAGTAGCCATTCACCTCTAACTCCGGAGATGCAAAAAAAAAAAAAAGACAAGACGAATGTCTTGTCTTTTTTTTTTTTTTTGCACAGTGAATGAACATCTGATAATTGCTGCCTTTTCAATGATGCCATTTTGCGGTGCCCCTGATTTACAGCAGATGTTTGGCAAACGCTACCGAAATACCCACTATACCTTTTCATCATCTATATCACGGAACTGCAAATCTAACTGGATTTGTTTCTGGAAACCTAAACTCAAATTGCACACAAAGGAATCGTTTCTCAAAAACTGAAGATCAGATAGAATCCAGATAGATCTCTAGTTCGATTATCCAGTCAGCTAGAAGTTATACTGGGCTTTTTGGTAGGGAAGAGAGCTCGTTTAGCCCACATGTAAAAGACATATGCTACAATTCTCCACCCCTAGATCCGTTAGAGAAGCATGAACTTGCACTTTGACGATTAGCTTGAGGTTTGTCTTTGAGTTTATCTAAGGTGAGGGAGCGACAAAGTGACAAAGTATCGAGTGGAAAAGAAAAAATATAGTATTTTTATAGTAGCCGTAGACACAAAACAATAACAAAAACTGACAAAACAACCACAATTGAGACTTGTGGTTGTTTTGTTCTTTTTTTTTTATCGTTCCGTGTCTCCGGTTATTACGGAAAAGATATTCACCAGCTCGCCTCTGTTTTTACCCTTTCTTCAATATTGTCTTTCAAGATTTGTTTGGAACAAGCCATTAAGTATTTAATATATCGATCTTAAATACAAATGGTCTTTCAAATTATTTCATAAAATTAGGAAAAAGAGAGAAAAAAACAATCGTAGAACAAGCAACAAAGCAGGAGCTTTTGATTCTAATAATTTGAAAGTATTGCTATAAGTGACTTTTTTTTAATTCGATCAATAAAACACGTACATAAGCTTCATGCGACGTAAGTAAATCCCATTCCCGGTATCCAAACAAGTTAAGTCGAGCCAACTTATCTCTTATAATGTGGTTCATACTCAACTCGGTGTACACAGCGCTGCATCATCGCTAGTCACATCGAGGACTCACCGTTGAACTAGTGCCACATTTTGTGTATGCAGAAGAAGACTGGGTCAGATCCAATGGAGAGCCAGTGCAACGCAAGATCAGTACAGTGTTTTAAGCGCTGAGTTCAGCCTAATTTACATAGTGCAATTTTTCTCGCGATTTCGCTACCGCGACGTTGAGAACCGCAGCTTCCACCACACTCTTTCTGCCACACGAGCCGCGTCGTAACTGCGAAATCGGAAGTAATCTTGCAATATGTGAATCGGTCCTTAGGCCTGCGCTTTATGAAGGTGCACTCGCACTAGCGTTCGATTCGCAACCGGGATGCGGGACCGCTCGTTTTGATAATCAAACGTGCGTGAAATTGCATTGGATCTTTATGCAACAACGTGCGAAACAGCTTTGCAAACGCAGTTCGACCGCCAACGTGAATACAGCATGAGTCCGATCTTAGTCGACGATGTAAGCCGATGGACCCAACCAATTATCGCCAAAAGTGAATAGTCACGACGCTGTACTCTATTACAGCGACCGCCGTTAGTCGAAACCTCCCTGAGAAATCGCATAGTCTTCCTTCGCAAGAACTCCCGGTGTCGTCATCAACCGCATGATTGATCCCAGCCACGGAGTTATTGGAATATACGCTAGAGGTTCAACTGGCGCTAGTGTGCTGTCGCAAATTGAAGCAGAGAGCACCCAGTCGAAAAAAATACTTCCGGTAATGCATGTCTATGGGAAAAAATGAGTGCATTTCTCCCTGCGCTCATTTATAAGGACAATTATCTCGAATAATTCGTACGTAATAGGCAGCTTTGGACATTTCTCATTCAGACAGACAACATACTCGGTCATTTACAACGCTTTAGGTTTTTTTTTGTTTTTTTTAATTCGAGGCATGAAATACGGTGCTAAACACGGCTTGGTACGTTTAATTGTGTGCACTGTCGGGTACTGTCAGTGCCAACACGACGTCGGCGCTTTTTAGCATGAGGATGTACGTGCCAAGGGAAGGAAGGACGTCGGGAGAACCAGGAGATATGGCAAGAACTATGCAGTAAAACTGGATCAGTAACTTGCTATGCATCTAATATCAAAATAAGTTGAAGACCACGTAATATATTCGATTTTCAATAAGTACTCCTTTATTCTTTCAGCTTTGTGGAAAAAATGTTCTTTACGTTGAAAACATCACTCTCACTTTCGAGAATTTCTAGATCAAGGCGCTGATGAAAGCTGCCCGGCATAGAAAATGCTAAAAAGAGACACCGTTCATAGCCCACATACTTTAATCTTTACGTTTTTTAATATCTTAACCACTCGTCAAGATGCAAGACGGGTTCATTTCATATAGTGACATGACTGTCATATTAGTTGTATATGAGCGCCACCAGAATGCTGGCGAACCTTGAACTCTACATTCCTTCAGATTGTTATTTTGGTTAGAATCGTTGCTTGTTTTTAAACTTAGGCCTGAAATGTAGCGAATGTAAACATCGCCTACGCTGATAAAGAAAACTGCGTTAACTAAAGCAATTACACTTTTACAATTTTAATAAATGCACATAGTATTCGGTACAACCAAAATAACAGAAAGTGTTTCATGTTGTTTTCCACGAAGAGACCAAATGCACGCGTGTTTTCCCATAGGAACGCGCATGAGTACCGCCAAAGGAGACTGATTTCTGTTTGCTTCAATTTGCGCCCGGAACTCGCATAGAAACTATAGCGCCAGTAGCTACCCCTATCATACAATATAACATGCTCCCAGACGCTGCGCGCCGCCACTAAGTTTGAGTTGAGTCAGAAGAAATTGTCCCGATGCGTCGCGAAGATAATACATACTCCACCTGAAATATTTTTTTTACTATCAGATCGATAGCGAACAATTTATCGTGCGGAACATGCATTATCTTGCAACGTACATTACCTGCGCTCCCACTTCAAACCTCGTAGGGTAGGAGGGAGGAGTGTTTGAAAGAATATAGTAGTTAACATGTCTTGCGAGACTCGTCTGCAAAATATTGATGACTGTGGAAGATGTACGAAGATTTAATTAAAAATATCTGCGATCACTAAAAATCAAACAAGAAAGATTATATTAGGCTCGAGCTATATTAGAAATAGTCCGAAAAGAACCCAATAGGAAACACACATTTGAGGTTGGGGGCTGAACTTTTTATTGGTAGTGTTTATTTTGTTTGTAAAATAAATGAGCTTCAAATGCGAATGTTAAATTACTGTGAACCTTGCATGTGTGACAAGGACTCAGCTTTAACATAAACACTTTAAATGCAGTCTTCCTTACGTTTATATAAAACAGCAAAATATTGACCGTAAAAAATAAGAAGAGATAAAGAATACACACAGTACAAATCGAACATGGAACATTCGAACCAAGCTTGCTCAAGACAAAATTTCAAAATTATTTCAAAGTTGAACCCAGTCAGGGAGAAAAGTGTATCTGAAACTGTGAATCTTGAATTCGACTAAACTTTGAGAGGAGTGGGGGGGTCATAATTTTAGAAATAAGTGTACACAACAGTTAAATTTCCTCGGTGAAAAAAGCTGTGCTAAAATAAAAAGAACCTGATAGTTTAACACGCAAACAAACAAAACCTAAAGTACCGTTCACAAAATTTTACCGTGTTCAAAAACGTCTTACATTTACAATCAATGGGGTGATGGGTCAGCGCAATGCATTCCCGTCCGGCCTCTTAGTATGTTCTTCGTGGCAAAACTGCGGCCGTGTCACAGTGAGCTGTGCAGGTTTTGTATGATAATAAGGTACAATACGTGGCCCACTTGAACACCTTCGCCATTTGCGAATTTATCTACCCTAAAAGTGAACACGATCGAACATTTATTTCTCCGTCACTGCGCAAATTGTGTACTGTGTTTCACAGTCTGTCGTATTTTGACTAAACCAGAATGCGACGTCATCACAAACCTCACTTGTCCGAGGCAAGTTCACAACACTTATCGTTTGCAATAAAACTTCCAGTACGTCAATAATCGCTTCGATATATAGAGCTAGGTGTCAACGAAGCGGTCGCTTCATGCGAGCGAAGCATGAAGATACAGCCACCAAAATAGGTGTTAGAAAACTCGGGTGAAAACACCTAAGCATTTCTTATGAGTTGTGAATGCGAAAACATGCAAGCCGCTCGTCTGCTCCCTTTGTCGTCTGCTACGTACTAGGCCTCGCACGCTTCGGGATCTCGGAGGCCATGGCGCAGCGGCCAATGGGAGCACCGCCGACGGGCGCCAGCTAATGGAACCGAAGGCGAAATCGCGGAAACTAGGAGCCGTTTTCGCGCCTCAAACTGATGACGTCAGCTCGCTTCATCAGACAGTTAACGCTTTCGCATTAAAACTGTTAGACAGCGGACCCGCGTTTGGTCGAAGACCAGTTTAATTGAAAGAAGCCTTGGAGAAAGAGAACAAGAGGGACAAAGGACAACACAAATCATTTTCCTGCTCCTCCCCGGCAGTCGGTTCCAATCGCAGTCTCTACAAGCCATCGGCATGCCCCGCACTTTGACCTTTCTTATATCCGGTGGTGTATTGGTATTCAGCAAACACAATTTTCCAACGCTATACCCAAGCTACCACCTTTTGACTAGAATGCCTTTTTGAAGCAAACAGCTGTTTCAAAGGCATGTGATCAGTTACTATACCAAACTGCCGCCCGAATAAGTATATATTGTTTTTAAGTCAAAAAATATGGCCAGTGCTTCGCCCTCCACTTCAATGTAGTGCTTTCCTTCTGCGACGGTAAGTGTGCGCGCGATACGAACGCTATTGGCCGCTCGCCTTGGTTTTCGTTTTCTACGAGCACCGCACCGAGGCTCCACGCGGACGCACTGCATGTGAGACGTAGTGACTTACTGTTATGATACAGCGTTAAAATTACTCATCACAGATAAGCCGTTTGCATGGAAGAACGGTGGCTTCGCATTATTTTGCCTATCCCCGCTTTGCTGCTTTGAGTAGTAGCCTGTGCTGTATATTGGTTCGAGGATTGTTATTGTTCCCGACAAGAATTTGGCATAAAAATGCAACAATTCCCAAAAAGCTTTCAGCTCTGTAACAGATGTGGGTTTGAGTGCTTCCAAAATAGATCCGACTTTTTCTTTAGTTGAATTAAGGCCCGTTATATCTATTTCATGACCAAGATAAGTAACACGGCTTTCAAGAAACTAGCACCTGGCAACATTTACTCGAATACCTTGCTGATGGATATTTTTACCAACCGTTTCGTGCCTCTAAGGCACTCTCCCGTGTCCTTCAGGCAATTAGCACGTCATCAAGGTAGCACACTGCTCCTTTTATCTTTTTTATTACCCTACCCAGTACGGACTACAAAAGGGCTGGTGCCCTCGCAACTACAAATGGCGGGCGTGGGAAACATAAAAAGACCCAGATAGGTGTTGATTGTTATTAGGTCTTGTTATTTTGCCTCCATTTCAAGCTGCAAATACGCTTTGGACAAGTCGAGAACAATCAAGCTTGTTCCTCTCGCCGGTGACGCGAACACATCTTCAGGCAATGGTAACGGATAGTGTGCCACCGTAATGCATGGATTCAATGACACATGGTAGTCGTCTGACTGCGGTGCCGTCGCTCTTTGGTACCACCACAAGAAGAGGTACCCCGTTAGCTTTCTTGCACAGGTTAGAGTATTTCCTTCGCTTCGAGATCTCGCAGCTCATTTTCTACCTCGTCTTTAAGAGCGTACGGTAGCACTCGGTATCTCCAAAACACTCGTCGCGCTTCTTTTTTCAGGGCAATGAACTCACTGAAGCTTTTGATTGCCAAAAATGGCCCATGCAACACGTCATCGAACTGGACAAGACGCAACTCATTTTTAAAAGTTACTGAGTTCACTCTTAGCACCTCGACCAGTTTATACAATGGTGTTTCAGCCAGTCCCGCCCAAGCAAGGTTGGTACCGTGCGTTCCTCGTCCATAGCAGCTACCACAATTGGCAAACGAACAACCGCATTTGTGTTTCACCTTGACCGCAGTCTTGCCCTTTACTGGGACAGTTAAACCGTTATACAATCGCTAGCGACAATTCACTGTTTCATATTTCATTTCGCTAGCAGCTTCTTTTACAGCGAAGCTGTTTATGACTAGGGCTCCGTGTATTTTTCATGTGCGTTAACAAAAACTCTACTCTTGCACCGCCACACGCGCGCACCTTACCTGTATAAAAGATTCAAAGTAAACAACCAAAACAAAATGTTGTCGAGTGCGCGTGTCAGATGCTTTTTGTGTTAGGCTTTTGCTTTAGAAGCGTTACTGCTGCAGACGCCGGCACGTGGGTCGTGTGGAACACTATTCCCGGCACTCTCGTTGATATTTGGGTAATTTTGCAATAGGTCTATTGCGTAGATTACTTGTCAATAGGCACCATTTTCAAGATCAGTAGACTCTCAGGTAGATAATGAAGGTTTCTCAAAGATTTGCCGCTATGCCACCTACGTCGGCCATGGCTATGCTTGCACCGCCCTCTCTTTGTCGTCATTCCAAGCCACTTGTGTGCCTAGTTTCCTTTCATTCCGCTCTCCCGGGGTGGCGGTCCCGTCGCGCGTGTCCAGTTTCCTCCGGCTTTTCGAGCTGGCGGTGGTCGTCCACGCGAAATAATGACCACCAACCAAGACAACAATATATATATGCGTACCTTTGGTCACGATGACCACCGATCAAGACAATAAATGTATTCGTATCTTTGTTCAAAATTCTGTGTCACGTTTGCATCTTCTGCTAAACAGCTTCGCTGGCCATTCCCCTTCACAGAGTGCAATGACTCATGATTTTTTTTCCGGAATAATACACACGGCAAAACCTCTGTCTATTTCGATCGGAATCAATTCTCCATTCACCTCTATCTGAACAACGTACGGTGGACAATTTATTTTTCGAAGTACGTCCAGGTCAACACTAGACACTTGTTTCTCTGTGAAATGGCTTCGTTTAGTTTCGCACATCGACGCTAAGTGTTCCAACTTCAAGCGGTTAAGGACACTTGCCTTAATGTGCCCGCGGTTCTGATGTTGATGCAGGCAACCATACCTGGAACACGACGGCTGTCGCTAATTGGCATGTATTCGTTTCCGTAGCCTCGTTGTCTCCCGTCGAAGCTGGTCGCTGCGGTGCCAGTTGGTGTCCACGTTCGGCTGTCGTGAATGGGTTGGCGTCAGAAACATATCTCTGGCGTGCCCCTCCGCCGCCTCCATCGATATGTCGACGACGCAAGCATTTTCCCATGTCAGTGGGTTGCCGTGTTCTACGGCTAGGAGCTTGCATTGAATCCCCTCGCTGCGTACACCCACCACGAGCTGGCCCCGGAGTACTTCACTCAAAAATGCACCAAACGCGCAGTTCGTTGCTAGTCATTTCAACTGTACTATGAACTCGTCGATAGGCTTTTGGCTTCCTTGGGTGCGTTTGTGGAAGTTGTGCCACTCCGCCACAATGGAATGTTTCGGCTTTTAATGCTTAATTTCTCATCCGCTGATATGTTTTCTGGCGTTTCCGGGAAGACCAGGTTCCGTAAGGTCATGTAGGCTTCGTTACGCAGTACTGTGATGAATACATCTGTATTGCGCTGTCGACTCTCTCAAAAGCTTCGAACCGCTCGAGGTAGTTTTCGAGGTTACCTGTGGCAGGACAGAATTCCGTCAACCGCCCGATAAGCGGCAGGGTGACACTGTCCATGGTGCGTCGTACTGCGGCTCGTATCCTCTACGTCCGGTGAATTCGTAACCTCCTCGTCACCACTTTTACCCGAGAACAAACGAGTTAAACTACAGTGACGTCGAGAGTTGGGCTAGTTGGTACTCGTTGATCATATCGCAGAAACAGCGCAAAAACACGAACAGGACAAAAGAAATAAAAAAAAATCATTTAAAAAAGACTAACAGGGTTAGTCCTTTTTGCGTTTTTCTTCTGCTCCGTAAGTCTTTTTGCGCTGTTTTTACAATGGGATTATGGCCAACTGCATCAAGTTCACCCAAACCTTGCACGGTTCACCCATAAGCCTTTCCCAAGAAACAGAATTTCTCTCAATTTCCCACTGAACCACAAGCAACAAAAAAGGTTTCCAAAAAGAGCATATTGACCTATGAGAAGCGCTACCGCGGAAATTGTGCAACTTGATACAGAAGGTTTCAGGTCAAAACAAGACGAACAGCAAATTCAGACAGTCACGTGGACGCGAAAGAAAGCAATGTTCTTACCGAAAAATCCAAGTTGTCCATGGACGGCTGGCGAATGACTACAGTACATGCACCTTCCAAACGGGAAACTTTTTCCTTTACTGGCGTTCAGGTTCATTCACTCGCGATCATGGAACACTCTGCCTGAAATCAAATGCAAACCAAGGGTCGTGCTTGAAGTCTCGCGACACTCAATGGGCCTCTTGGCGAATATGTGCTGCCACCTAGACACGCGACTGGGTTTGAGGCTAGGTGGCGAGAAAACAACGCGCGCGTAAATCCTCTCCCACCCGTTCCACGCCAAAACCGTCAGCCACATCCTCTTCACCCATTAAAGCGCTGTTACCCAGATACAGCTCCCCCAACCTCGCCTTTGTCCCCATCGTGCGTAATCTTCCGCCCCGAAGTCGACACAACGAAACCATCTTCCCTCTCTGCTCGGCCAGAAGGAACAGAAAGAGGGTACTGGAACCATTTACTCTCGAACCGATGTTTCTACAAAAGGTCCATTACATTCAGACCGCAAGGGAAGGGTCTTGGCAGCGGAGTGAGCAACTGTGAAAAGGGCGTAACCGCTTCCTTGCTTTTCCTGCTTAAAAGAGAGCGGAGCCGCCCTCCGTGTTTGCGCAACTAACAAAGCTCACATCAATAAAATAAAATTACAAAAGGGCGCGCGGCGGTGCATATTCGAGTGGGCCGCAAACATAAAAGATGTCCCCCAAAAAAATGTATATTATGTTTTCTACCGTAAAAATAAATGCATTATCGAACGCTCAATTTCCCCCTAGATGTAGCTGTAGGAAAATAATGCCCATTGTCCCCAATGTTCGGTAACAGGCGCCGTTGAGCACCGTGTATTATAGTAGATCCATCGGCCGCCATTTTTCCACTGAAAGTTTCAGAAAACCGCTCATAACTTCTGATTAAAATAATGGTTAGTGCTGAAAGTTTGGCATATGGTACCCGAGTGCTTCATGAGGGATCGTGATGCAGTCCATTGTACATTATATAAATCTGAAGGTGTGTATAGAACAGACCGCAGGGGAGGGGGAGTTTCTCTTTATCTTAAGGACAATATTCAGTATATGATACTCTCTTAATATTTATACGTTAGTGATCATAATGGATCGGCTGTCGTGTAGTGTCTGGATTCACTAATTGCTTCAATTTATCGCCCTCCGTCGGGTGAAATAAAAACAAATTGAATATTTTTACGAGCTCCTTGATTAAGCGTCATCTTTGAATTTGCCAGTCACTATAGTCGGTGATTTTAACATCGATATGCTTTCATCAAGCCCTATATGCCGACACTTAAGCGATATCATTGAATCTCTTGGCTGCGCAAATGTGATTCATTCACCAACCAGGATAACTCTAGAAAGTGAATTCTGATCGACGTTTGTATTACTAGCTATGACTCGACTGATAATATATCCTGTATTTTGACTTTTTACCTAAGTGATCACCTTTCATGATTTAGTATTTTCGTCGAGCGATAATGAAAAGAAGACGCACTTCGGATACGCCCATATTCCAGCGGAGATGTTGTATGGATAAACTCGTTCTCTAGTTGTAGTAATAAGTTGGGATAACGTTTATAGTGAAGAAAACCCGAATTTATCCTATGACATATTTCTACGTAAAATAAAGAATAGCCACGACAGTGTATTCTCTTGTAAGAAGGCACAAAAGGTCTAGAAAATCATGTATCAGCCGTGAGCTCTATAAACGAATTACAAAACGAAACAAATTATTTGACATGTTTATCTGTTCAAAAGTCCGGACAATATTAACTTAATATGAATAAAAAATGATTAAATTCAATGCAAATCTAAAAAAAAAACACCGTTAGAATACTATAAGAACAAGTTCATCGCCGTATCGGACGATCCTAAGAAAATTTGGAAGGAAACGGGAACGTTTATGGGTGAATCGAACAGCAAGTCCCCAATACTCTTATTTTTGAAGGTCATCAGCATAATATGTTTCATTAGCGGAAAAATTAAACTCTCATTTTTTGGGCTCCAGTGCTGAATTAGGAACAGCGGATTGGATGCATGACTTGGGCAGATATGTTTTTCCTATAGTCTCACGTTCTATAGTTTTGATCATATGCGGCGAAAGTGAAATATTTGTCTTTTTGAGATCCTTACGGAATAATACTGCGGGAGCAGACGATGATATCAAAGCTGAACCAATCAAAGCTCTCGCAGGTGTACGGTGTTCCCCTTTGCGACATATCTGCAATGATGCTTTGGCAACAGGTACTTTTTTAGGTGACATGAAGATCGCCAGAGTAGCTATTCTACACGAAGGAGGCATTCTTGAGAGCATTAACAATTACAGACCCATATCTGCCCATCCCCTTTTTTCAAAGATACTTGAACATGTGATAAAAACTCGGATGAATAAATGTCTTGATGAACGACGTGTATTTGTGAAAGAACAATGCGGATTTTAGAGAGAAATCTACGGGAATGGCACTAGTAAGTATTAAAGAACAGTTGTTAAATAGTTTTGAAAAAAAAAAAATCACTGTTGGAGTGTTTCTTGATTTTAAAAAGGCATTTGATTCAATAAAACACGATATCCTGTTTCACAAATTCCCTTTTCATGGAATCCGAGGTGTGGCGCTAGAAATAATCCGTAGCTATCTGTTGAATAGAATGCGGTATAGTTCTCTAAATGGCTACCGATCAATGTCTCAAAATAATCACGTATAGGGTTCCGCATGGAGCTATTCTGGGACCATTATTCTTTATTATCTATATAAATGACATTGTAAACATCCCACAAACTCCGCAGATAGTTATATATGCGGACGACACGAGCTTCTTCTTTTCTGGTAATCATTTCCGTGACCTTGAAACTGCGGCTAACATGTGGCTAAGGAAGCTACGTTCCTGGCTGGGATCATATCAGCTACCGTTCCAACGTGAGCAAAACAAAATACGGTGCGCGACTTATTTTACGCGGGCTTAATATTTCGGGATTTAGGTCAGCGCTGAAGTTTTGAAATAATTCGGGGGTTCGTATTTTCACGACGCTGTGGGTTCTCAATGTAGTTTCCAATGTGTTTATATTTTACCGGAATTGTTCGCGGGACCTATTTTTCGCGAATTGTAGGGTATTCACGAAATTCGCAAAAATTAGGTTTCTGCGATGATTAAGTCGTTTACAGTATGTAATTTTCAAGCCACGAAATAAACTTGATGACTGTAATATTATCGTTAAAGTTAAAAAACTGTGTAATTGAAGGCGTCTCCGATTATAAATATTTGGGCGTTCCTTTTGAAGAAAAATTATAATGGACTCGCCATATAATTAAGATTCAAAGAACATCTCTCCATCCATGGGCATCCTATACAGATTTAGATCTTTGATTATAAGTTGGTTAAAACTGCAATTGTAATTCTGTTTATTGCATTCTCATCTTTATTACTGTCTATTAGACTGGGATTCAACAACTAAAACAAACCTCAAAAGGCTTTTTATTATGCAAAAAGAAGGCAATACGCTCCATAGAAAATCTAAATTTCATGGACCATACAGCATCGTGCTTTCTAAAGCACAATCTGCTTAGCGTGAACCAAATGCTTCATTTAAAACTTTCAATCTACATACGGAACGACATAATCAAGGACTCAACAACTTTTCCGTGACATTCCTTTGGAATAATACTCAATATAATTTACGCCATGAATCTTATAGGATACTTTGTTCAAGAACAACCTATGGAAACCAGAAATTAGCATACTTTTTACCTCAATTCCTAGACAAGCATCCAGATGTTAGAGGAATAACACTAAATAGTGCTTCACGTTGCAGCTTCGAATACGATGTAAAAATGTACCTTCTGGAATGTTGTTGGGAATAAATTTTGAACGTCAATTTGTGTACACATGCACTGTGTATAGTATTGTGAGCAGGCTATTTTAGCTACTGTATAAAATATGAGTGTAATTTTTATCCTTGTGGAGGTAATGTTACCTATGATATTTCACTGCTGTTTCTTGTTGATGTTTTGTACTTGTTTTTTTCCTGTTGACTGCTGATGCAGTGTACTGAGGGGACTGGGCCTCATACGGCAGAGCCTATCTGCCTTTTGTCCTTTCTTATTGTGACCTTGTGTCCGAAATAAAGACCCAAACAAACAAAAACATCTAGCTCTGCACTTGGGCGGAGGATTAGCGCGCGGTAATGGATAGTTTATTTTCGCACTAAAAAGATCACGTTTTTTTTTTATGACATTCTGTGTTTGAGCATGACGGGAAATGGAGGCACGGGTTTGTTCGTAAAAATCTTAGCATGTGTTTATGGGTGACTAGGCTGTGCACTCTCCGGCTTGAAACAAAAAAAAAAAAGAAACACCGATAAACATCCGCCGGTTAAGAAAATACAAAAATCGGTTAAAACCAAAACGCGCCGGTGGTTGAATATTTTCTCCCAGATTAAAACCGAAAAACATCGGTCGTTTCATGTTTCCACCCCGGCGACGGAGATTCGCTTTAAAACTTCTCCTCCAGTAGAGGTTCCTCAAACGCGTTATCACGTAGATCCTGCATGAATCTTCCACTGTCTATCCAGGGGTGGTTGTGGTTCTTGAAAGATACTGCCAAGATCAGTGGGGTTCACGGCCCCACTGATGAAGTAACCTTTGTTAAAGCGTATCTTTGCTGGGGAAACAGAGATGCGCCCATTGTTTTCTCCCTTTCAAAGGCATCCGGGGCTACGGATTCAGTTTAATGTCACCGACTTGGGCTTGCTGAAACTGTTGCACCTATTCGGATACGAGGGCAGACTGGTGTTGGTTTTAACCGCCTCACCGAAGGTGCACTGAAAATCCGTGGTGAGCCGGACGAAATTTACTTGAAGTAAAAGGGGCTTGATAAACTGTGGGCTAAATAGGGTCACGTCCACATCCTTCTGAAGAGTACATTCTTTCAAAGCGGTTACCTAAAAGCCAAGGCCAAACTTTTAGAGGTTGAGATGGCATTTTTCATACGAGTGAATTACGCAGGATAGCCGTGCTCCGACGACGGCCGGAATTTCCTCCGGATGTGAGGTATGTCCCTGATGGCAGGCTGAGGAACGAGGATAGGTCTAATAACAAGTCTGAAAGGAAGAATAAAGGGTTCCACAAGCTTGTGGGACATGACCATTCAAGTGTCCGGAGGCCGCTCGAATGTATTCAACAGGATCAAGCGTTGGCCACAATAGCTTTGCTGAAAGCACGCCAATGTGAACGCCAGCTGAAGGGGGTTCGGAAGGCAAAGACTCGTCTTCAGAACTGCTTGAGGAAGCTGCGAATGGACTAGCATCTTCAAAGAGACATGCCGAAATTGCGGGATTACGATGGAAGGCTGTATCCGTATTTAAAAATTTTAGCAAAAACATAATTTTCTTAAGCACCAAACATACCTTGCGCTAAAGCAACAAACATACTTTTTTCTATAGAATGCGCTGCTTAATATGACATGTTATTTGAGCTCATGCAGAAAAGCAAAAAAATTTTATTCGGTGAGCGTTTGTTCGGGTTCGCGAGTAAGAGCGGTGAGCTTTTATCAGGATCTGAGAAAAATCCGACAAGATTTTGCTGTGTGACCTTTTGTCCGGTGAATTTCAACCCGGGATTCCGAAATCATGCCACTTCGGCGGTAAAATGGGGATCGGTGTGTTTGTTCTCGAGTTTTCATAGCAAAAGCTAAAATACCAAACAAGATATAACTGTGTGTTTCTGTGGCGAGCCTGCAACTATAACTAAGGCTACGGCTGCAAAAAAAAACTGAACTTTTTTAACAATTGACATGCTAAAAAAGTTAACCTGAATTAGTCTCGCCATGGCAGCTTTTAATGTGACTAGTGATGTACAGAGCCTCATTTGTTTCTCACTTTTATTGTATTTTATTCTTAGAAGTACGGTAGCCAGCAATTTAGCTAAAATAAAAAAAAAATATTCAAAATTGTTTATTCGATAAGTTTAGTTTTTAGACTTGTCACGAGACGTTCAGTCAAAATACGCCGTTGTAAAGAAAAAACACAGAAAAACATTTGCCGATTTTTTTTCATTAATAAATGCGGGAGAATACACACCCTATTTAGGAATTAATAATTATGACGCCCGAAACAAAACCAAAAAACGCTGACCCACTTTCTCGAATTGCCTTCACGCTTCGATAGAAAAATGGTACGCTTCTTCTTGATCACATGGTGCTTAAAACATCATACCCGTCGCAAGGGCGTAAGGTTTTCGCCTAGAACTGGTGGTTAGCGTGAGGTTTAGCGTGAGAATTTTTCTAGAGTGGTATTTGATAGTGACATGTTCATTTATAGGGGGAATATAACGATTTTAGTTTTTTTGTATTGATTTTCATCCTATGAAACTTCGATAGGACGTAATTGGCTCTGGAAAACAAACACTAGTCATTGCTTGAAGTAATAAAAAGTCTCGAGTCATCAGCAGACAACACGAACTTCTTGCGCTAGTCAATAAGTATGATTCACAAACTGATAAAACAAAAGGGGGCGCAAAACCCACCCTTGAGGTACATCACGCATAATAGGTTCAAATTAGGAGTGATAACCACAAATAGCTACATACTGGTCTCGATCAGACATACAAGAATGCAAAAGCGACTTTCACACGTCGCAAACATCGTACAAATGGAATGTAAGAGAGTCAAACATTTTCGGAAATACACAAATATTTCTATAATTATTTCATTGGCATCTATGTTTGAATACAATTCCTTTTTTGAGATTAGAACTTAAGATTCAGTAGACCTACATTTCCGAGAGCCGTGGTTGTGCTCAGACAAGGTGTTACGTCTAGAGAAGAAGAATTCTAGTCGTGGCAGAATAATTTTCTAAAATAACTTATTATTGTGCGATAAATGTTATTTATTGTCGAAACCGAAAAAAAATACCTCGAAATTCTAGATAAAGACCGTAAGTTTAAACTTTCTTGATTAAATTTATAAAACCTAATGAGTGTGGTGTGATATGTCACATTGTGTATGCAAAAGATTATAGACCTTTCCAGCGGCAGCCTCGAACGAAGCGATTTACAGCGCGTGTCCCTGGTTTTGAGAGGGTAGGTCAGTGTTGCCCGATCGCGCTGAGCTGTGGAGTTTCTCGTCAGTGGGCTGTGGAAGCCTGAGTAGGCGCACTTCCGGGCGCTGGTGGAGGCTAAATTGCCGTGTTCCATTTTTCTTTTGTGTTCTATGGCGAATAAAATTTCTCGGCGTTTTTTTAAGAATGCGTTGTACTATTTTTGTGAACAAAAACAAAGCAATGAAAGCTGTTTTGGTGAGTCTGTGAGCGACAGAAGAAATGCAACTATAATGTTCGTTCTATTTTATGTTGATCTCCTTACGGCACCATACGCTCAGCCGTGTCAATCTACAAAGGCTTTAACCGTCGAAAATATTTGACCACACACGATATTCCAACTGCTTGCATATTCCCCACCCACAACATAAAAATCAACGAGTCTCATCAATCGAACAACATATATTGTACGTACCCCACGGTGCCGCATTATCCGAACAGGACTTGAGAAAGGTCTCAAATAACACAGGATATCCAATAAAGTGTCGACGATAGTAACTTCACGACGATCGGACGGAATCCGGCGGGTTTTGGGCACATGTAGAAAGAAGCTGCTTTTTGCACAGCTTCAAAGCAAATGAACGAATGTTTCTCTTCGGTCCCCACACCCCGGACCCGACCCTATCAGCTATTTTTCGCGAAGACCCGGAACACAACCCGGGAAGGCTTTATGGAGATTATCTCAACGGAAATAATCCTCGAAGAACGTCGAACTGCCCGCGTCGCAAGCTGCTTGACGTTCGCTCTCTTCGTTCATTTCTTGCGAAGGCCGAGCAGGCTACGATAGCCACCATACCCTCGTAGTCCCTGGTTCTCACAGTGGAAGACAACACACAAAGGGTAAGCATTCTAAACAGGCAAATAAAGTAAAAATTTCCAAGAAAAGTCGGCGAACTCCGAATGCACAATGCAGCTGCGGAGTCACGCTGACCGGGTTTCCACAGCTCAGGCAGGAGGCAGAAATTTCTGGCTGATAGGGGTCGCTCGGTTCGCAAAATGGCGGCGGCCAGAGAGCTTTTTCTGGAAAGGTCTATAGCCGCTGGTTAAAAACACATGCGCCGAAAACACCACGGAGTGTGACATGCAGAGTTATCTTCAATGTCCATATTTTTATATCCGATACATCTTTCGTGGCGTCGGTTAACATTTTTTTATAAATGACCTGTATTTGGACTTTGGACTTGTAATTGGAGTCGCAGGTTCCCAAATCATATTATTTAAGTTATTTTAGGGCTTCTGTTGTATTAAACTTGTACTGACGAGCCTCGTGCTGCCGAAAACAAACGGAGGTATGCAAGCGCTCATCGCCACTGGGTTTGCTGCCAGGAGAGGACGCCACTTGGGACACTATGCTACACGGCGGGACCAAGGGACCGGGACAAAGTCGTCTGCTGCGATTGGTCAACGACACGGCGCCCACCAATCAGAGCAGATGCTGTTGTCCGAATTCCATGGTCCCGCCGTGTAGCATATGGCATTGTTCTTTCTCGCCTTCGGTCGCCCGTTCTGCTCGCCGCTCGGTCCCTTGGTCTCACCCCGGCCGTTGGGATAGAACGTATTAGCCGTTTTGTGTGTGATCGACAGTCGTTTGCGCGAGACCTGAGGTCTTTGCCAGCGGCATTCCACGAGGTTGTTCTGTCGTCTTACCCGGACTGTGACCCGACCGGCTTCAATATTGTTGGGCAAGATTCCTCATTTCGTCACATGCTAGGGGTTACGCATAACCACTTATGCCAGAAGGTCTGCCTCAATTGAATCTCTTGTGCGAGAGCTTGATATCCATTCGGCGCTTCGTACCTTTCACGAAAGGATAGGGCGGCCGAAGCATATGCCGGAGCAAGCAGAGCCTGCTCTACGAGCTAAATTCGCACGTGGCAGAGAACGTCGTCAATGTGTAGGCGACGATGGTTTCACCCTCGACGTTAGGATGGAACGCATAAAACGTCTAGGTGTGTAGGTGTGTGTGTGTGCGTGTTGTAAAAAACTAAGCATTTCAATGTCATTACAATACAAGTACTAATCAGTTAAAAATTATATGAAAACGCAATACCGCTGATATTAAAACGAAACACTAAGGCGCATATTCGCTAAACTGTCAAATAGCTTCACGACGGTATATCGCACAAATTCAAATTATTAAGATGCCATGTTGACGAACTGTCAAAGAAATGTGAAATCACGTTACACCACAACTTTATCGATATATACGCAATATTAACAAAATAAACTTTCAATCTATTCACCACGCAATATCATCAAAATATCGCACCATCTGACTGTCTATGCGAATGACATCACGTGATTTTCTGCACAAAGTTTTCCTTAGACGTTCCACACTATTTCATATATATATAAACAAGAAGTAAAAACGATATAAAAAATTGTATTCCTATAGTAATAACATCATTGTTCAAACTCGTGTTATCAATTAGCTTTTATGCAGTCAGTACATCAACAGATAACTCGAAGCAAAGCGCGTTTCAAATCAGTTCCGAATATGATTTTATGCCGTTTTGTGTTTGGTAGCAAGACACGTTCCCGCACCGCTGCCAAAAATATTTCGATTACGCGAGGAAGCATAGCCAGGAGAATCAACAAAAATATTTAGCCTTTAAATTTAAAGGACACGACAATATATCACACCAAAGGTTGTACCAAGTCGCTGACACACCGTCTTCTGGTTCAAATTATTCTTTTCCTTCTATATATAAGGCATGCACGTTAAGACAGGATAAATCTGGATGACTAGGTACAAACCACAAAAAAATAAATAAAGATACATTAAGTAGAAAAGCACAAATGAGGGAAAAGCGTCCCCAGTGTCCAATAAAAGTTAAGTCAATAAATTCCACAAAGACGTATGGTGTATATTCTCGTTTATGCGGGATTAGGGATTCATTATTTAGTTAGTTAGGAAACGTCGACTGAGATGCACCTTCTCAAACATGTCACTGATAAGTGCGCCGCTCGAAAGATTCGCGAAGAACAAAATGTGGAGCAGGGTTTAATTAGAAGCAGTTGACGTCTGCCATCGCAGGAGGGACGAGGCAAATCCCAGCCCGCTCACCTGACTGTACTGCCAAACTCCGCCATAGTGTCGGAGCATTTAGGGAAAACAGTATTGGAGGCAAAAACTTTTTGCCGTGAAAACAACTGTAGAGTGAAAAATAATCAATATGTTCCAGAAGAAAAAACTACGCTTCGACTCACAAAAGTTTGCCACATAAAACAATGCTTGCAAAAATTCACCAAACCGCTAATCTCCCAAGAAAAAAGTCGACAAAGAGACCGATTCCTGACCTTACGTGGACCAAGTAGAAAGTAAGGTAAGTCCCAAGAATGACGGTTTGACATGCCCAAGTTATTTAAGCAAGTCAAATTCACCGGCTTTTGTGACGAAGTAAGTTTATTTCACAAACATTGCTTTTTTTTTTTTTTGCAGATATTTTTTAAGTTGATAGTAGTTAGATTTTTCATGTATCGGTACAAAGCATGTGCTACTATCAATATACTAATATAAGTTTAGGTTATTCATCTAGAGGGAGAGAGAGAAATGAAAAAAAAAATAGTATTTAAAACATAATTTACTGGAAATACTGGCTTAGCAGTGATTACCTGCTTGTTCATGAACCAAAGATATAGCTCCTCTGTATAGTGTGCCTCTTTTTATTACTTATTTTCCAACGTCTCGCAGAAAGCACAAGGATCATATATTCGCTGATCTGGCAGACCTTTATTTTATGTGGATGTTGCAGATCAAGGCGGGTTCAACGAACACGCAAAACAACACAAAGCACAAAATACGGGTTGCGAGACCAAAAGATGAATACAGGCTGGGCCCTCAGTCTAAAAAAAAGATGTGAGCGTTTCTCAGGAGTCTCGTTATACGCAGATTAGTCCGCGATCCACAATTTGAAGGCTGAGAACGCTGGACTTCTCGCCAGAGTGGAGCTTTAGCTCTCTGGCCGTCTCCGAAGACTGGCGGCGCAGGAGAGGTCAAAGATTTACGGTCGAGACCCTGATCGATTACGATACAATTTAGCGGTGGAAGCTTACATGCACGCTTGAAGGCCGCGGTCGGCAAGGCACCGGGGCAATGGCCAACCCGTAAGCTAATTCTTCATGTCGCAGACCCGAAACCCCTCTTCTTTGTTGTTATATCTCGCCCTGTCAGCTTCTTTAGTCCCAATCCCCTTCCCCCTTTGCTCCCGTGTCCCTCTGATCTTCAGGAAATCAGATTAATGGAGCTGCTTCACCGCTCCCTTCGTGGTTTTATTTTTTTTTTTCGGCTTTATAAGCTCCCTTTTTAATTTTTGCTTGGCGACACTCGCTGTTTTGGCGCTGGTTCCTGGCCGAAAAATAAACGACGAAACAGCGAAAAAGACAAAAAAAGGAAAGTCGCCGCCTCTCTTTTTCTTTTTT
The DNA here is from genome assembly GCF_016920785.2 of Ixodes scapularis. NCBI lineage: Eukaryota > Metazoa > Arthropoda > Arachnida > Ixodida > Ixodidae > Ixodes > Ixodes scapularis. The sequence continues at coordinate 1,774,610 of NW_024610039.1, forward strand.
CTTTTTATTGCTTCAATTTTACGCTTTTTTGGATGTATGACGTTAGGTGGACGGGTGCCTCTTCGGCCTTGATAAATCGAAGCTTTAATCGATTACCTATGACTTGATCCTCCGATTAAGCTTCCGTCTTTTTTATTATTATTTTCTGATGTCCTCCTCACCTGCTGCAAGCGTCGACCTCTCAATCACCTCAAGCGCGGCTCCATGCTTGGCTCCTGGGGTTCTCCGGTGTCTCCCCAAGTCGGTGCCGTCATTTAAACGTTGCTTTACCAAACCGTATGTACTAAAAAAATAAAAAAAAAATAAAAACCTGACGCCTGGCTTAGACATTCGGTCAGACGCAGGGAAGGTTTCGATAGCACAAATACGCAGTTCCTACGACAATACGCAGATTTATTTCCTACGTAGCAGAGAGGGAAAGGAGAGAGAGCAGTTTTAGCTCACCGCTTACTCCCCTATTGGTCGTATGCTCTTTAACGTCAAACCAATCTCTGCCGCGGCTTCATTGCTGACACTCTCTCGTCGCCCTGGTATGGTGCCACCAGCAGCAACACAAACACGAGTAAACAAGGTCTGTGCGGTGCTCTAATAGAAAGCTATCACTTTAAAAGAGCACGGCTAGCATGCGCAATGTACAAACCGTCCCAGAATATGAAAAGAAAGCTTACGTTGCGCTTAATGAGCACGAGCGCGAGCATTAAACATTTATATAGAAAGAGCTCCAGCATGAGCCCTTCATGTTAAAGACCGGAACTGCACCTCATCTTTTTTTTCTTTCCAGCCTATGCCCACGTTAGTTTCTTTTTTCCGTCATCATGGCTCATGTTTAAAAACGCGACACCCACCGACATTTAGCATAAAGACGTGCACGTACTTTAAAGGAATAGGGTGTTTGCGCGCGTTGTTTATGATGCGAAGTGTACCTAAAAGGTGTAGCCAGGTTAGCCCACTCCTTTTCCTTTTACCGTCAGTTCTTAAGTGGCGGATAAGGGGTAACACGCTAAAATATGACCTTAGGATAAACAGACGACGACTACGCACTCTACAAGGGAAGAGACCTGCGTTGCTACTTTGCAAGTAATCTGAATGTCACTCAATTTATATTTACAAAGTTATTTTCAGGCTAGAAAATACTCTCTTACTTAGCCTTAACAAAAATCGTACTTTTTTATTGCTTACCTTGTCACCTAATAGAGATATTCAGACATGTGTAGTTTCCTCCGATCAATCGACTACTTTCAAAAATCCTTACACGCAACACTGCGCGCGGTGTGTTATGGGGACTCTTTGACCATGGGAAGACGAGGCATCCCTTTTGAAAACACCAGTTCAAACAGATACCAGTTTCAAATTTGGTTATTGCTCCAGTTTGCACAGTTTCAAAATGGTTGAACTGTTCAAGGTGGTTCGAACTGGTCATGGTGGTTGAACCGGTCATGGTGGTTGAACTGGTCACACTGGTCGACAAAAAAAATATTTTCATCTGTTCACGCCACCACTGCCGCTTCGGAAATCTTTATTATACACAAATGTAGACACAATACGCCTACTACAAGCGTCAGCTGAACATATATTGAGCGCATACACATACACGGCAAATACAAACATCAATACAAAAGCACACTAACCCGATCACTACTTCCGAGCTCTGTGTTTCCGAGTTTTATACTGGTCGTTTTGAACGTCCGGAATTTCTTGGTGACTGCCTAAGGAATAAATATATTTCCAGCATGTTGATTTTTTTTCAGCAATGTAAAACCTGTGATGATATTTTGAACGGCTCAGGGGATGAATATCTTAGTAAAAAGTAAACGCTTGATCATGCCGTAAATATTTGAAATCCAATAAAAAAAAGCTAATTCGCCCACCCCTAAAATAAAGTGAGAAAGAGGAATCAATTTGGTAAACAGTTGGACCACGTAGGTCAATCTGGTGACCAGTTTGGTCAATCCGGTTACTAGTTGGACCAGTTCGGCCAGTCTGGTGACCAGTTCAGCCAATCTGCTGACCAGTTCAGCCAATCTGGTGACCGGTTAAAAGGCAATCTGGTGACCAGTAGGATCAATATGGCTACCAGTTAGACCAGTCTGGCTACCAGTGGCATCAGTTTGATTTCCTGTTAAACTAGTCTGACCAGTCCAAGTACCAGTTTGACCAGCCCAAATACCAGTCTAACCAGTTAGATTTTCAAAGTGGTCTTTCAATATGGATGGTTTTGATGTCGATGGCCCCCTTGACGAGGTATGCATCTCGGAACTGCATTAAAATAAAGTCAGCACTCACTCGCCTTGCACCCACTCATCTTCGTGAAAACCCAGGTGAAAACACGGACCTCCAGAGGCCGTTAGGACCTACCTAGGCTTAGCCACAAGTATAGAAGCAGTGGCGTAGCCCATATTTCTTCTTTTTTTTTTCTTTTTTTTATGGGGGGGGAGGGGTCAACGGCATTATAACCCCCCCTCCCCCAATGACGAAGCGAGGTGCACTTGGTGGTAAAGATGCTCACGCAAATATTAGGGAGACGCTGTTAACATAAAACAGGTAAAGCTACACTGTCATTTCCCAAAACGGAGCAGGCTTCATTTGCTGGAATACGGGAGTGGTGGCTCATTGTTCTACTGTCGTCGTAGTTGCGGCCCACAAACTTTAAAAGCTTCCACACCAGCACAAACCTCCCTCCGCTTTTTGAGCTACCACTGCATTACCAACGCGTGTCGGCCAGACAAAACAAAGGGATAGCAATACTGTAACACAAAATTAAACAGCAATCCCCCCCCCCCCCCCCAAAAAAAAAAAAAAAGAAAGAAAGAAAAATTGCGACGCTGAAAAATCAGAGCGAGCGTCAAGCCACAAACATTCAGCAATATTTCAAGCCGCCATTAAAATGGCTGAGACAGCGGAAGTTCAAATTCGGATACCGCTAGTAACAAGTCGGCAACGTCACCGCTTTAACATTCCCTCTGTAAGCACGGAACAGCATTTCAAGCGCTCCGTGTTTCTTCCTTTCATGGATTACCTGATGTTACACAGTTAGATGGGAGATTTCAAAAGCCCCGGCGTAGGTTGCAATTACTTTCTTGCTTCTGCCTGAGAAGACCTTGTAAAGCGGGCAGGTCCCGGCACTGAAGAGGTTTTTAAGCTCTATGGCCTGGTTTCAGTTCCTGTATACTCCAATGCGAGCTGCTCATATGGGCTGACAAATACAAGAGGGACAATTGTGAAAGGCCCATCACGTCTGCATTACAGGCGATCACCCTCTGTCAGAGGCCCTATTCCCAAGCGTCCATCGCCTCCTCAAGAACCTAGCACTCGGCGCGTAACAACGGTGGAAGCTGAGCGCTCATTCTCTTCACTACGACGGTTGAAAACATACCTGAGAACGCCCATTTTGAATGAGCGACTGCTTGGTCTAGCGCATTTGAATGTTCACCACGTCATTGAAGTTCAAGCGGAGGACTCCGTGGATAGTTTTTTTGCCGTGAACGCAGGTGGCTGGATCTTAATGCGTAGGCGCATGGCATAAATGAAATGATCAAGACAGCCTATAAATTGCTTTCTGAAAAACTAGTCGCAGTTACTTTTTATTCGTGGTAATTTCTTGTCGAAAGCACGTAATTCTGATCAGTACTCAAGGTGTGCGTGAGCGTAGCACCACCCGTTACTTACAGTGGAATTGTTTTTACAAATCATTTAATATTACTTACATAACTGATACTGTTTTATATTAGAGCCATGTGTTCGTTTTATTATGTTCGCTTTGGTTTTGTTTCAGTGAATACAGTTTGTTATTCTTTGCCTTGAAATTGCCATCCTTCATCCCACAAATGTTTTAAAATATTCATCCTCGACATATCTGGGATCAAGTTCCGCATCCCATCAAATAAACATGAATGAAGAAATATTGTCTAGTTTATTTATTTGAGCATTTTCTAGCCCACAAACACTTTTCTCAAAGGCATCTAAGTTCTCTTTTCTCTCTTTTCTCCATGCCCCGTGCAAAACCGACAGCGTGAGCAGGGGACGAGTGGGCCCCCGGAGGGGGGGGGGGGGGGGGGGATTTCAACACTTCCTCCCCCTTGACTACGTCACTGGGTAGGAGCACGGCCGGCCACGTCCCATACCTCTCTGGCGGCCTGGGTACAACTCTTGAGAGCAGCAGGACCCTTCCTGGTCCCGGATAAATAAAGAAGCCTAGGAGATTGAGACGACGAAAGAAGATGATCAACCAAGTATAATTATTTTTCTTTTCTTTTTCTTTTTTCCTGCGCAGAAACTCTGGTACGACGCGAGCCCCCAAAACCATGCCCTAGCATTCTTTCCTTATTGGTAGGTACCACTCTAAATTTAAGAAATGTTACATATTCCAAAATGCATGCACTTTAGTTTGATTGTGAATCGATGTCGGGAATTGAGGTTGGCAAATTGAAACCGAAACAGTGACAAAAGGTACCCAAGATGCTTTGTGTGGCAGTACGACCCGATAGTCCGTTGCAACTCAGGAAGGTACGGCGAAGGTAAGACCGGCCGGGGGGGTGGAAGCAGACGGAACGCTAAAGAGAGAAGGAAGTTTCTCGCTCTCTTCTCCGGCGGTCCGTCTGCTTCCTAATCCCCGCCCGTCTTACCCTCATCCTACCTTCTTCAGTTGCAACGGACTATAGGATCGTTTCAACTTTGCGAGATGCCTTTTCCCAGCATTGGTAGCTATATAAAAAAAGAACTGACTTGCAGGATGAGGTTGTAACGTCGATCCTAGTAACAACAACATATCTGCCAAAAATGTTAACATTTTATGATCTCCAATGGATTTGTCAACAAAACTACTGTATCGACTAGTATAAAGAAGAGAGTTACCGCTTGTTGCACCACCGCAACAACGTGGACCTGAAATAATAAGAAAAGTAGAGGCTCGGGTGCCTGCATGTTTCCGCCGCTCCGCTGTTTAGGGTGGCGACAACGTTTGTGATACCTGTTGCCCACAAACCAGTGTTGCCTAACTCGTTACCATGGCAACCTCCGCTGTTTTCGTCGAGCGTTAGGGCTAGGGGGCGCTTACCGCTCTCGTTCCGACGGCGAGGTTTTGGCGTGCAACGTCGGCCTGTTGCGTTCCATTTTGTCGCGGGAACTCGCGTTTCGTTAGAAGCAACGCACACTTCCTGCTCAGAACTTCAAAATATGAAACACCCGCATAAAAAGAGTGACAGCCACCACGACCGCCATCCCGCTGAGCCTCCGACTTTTCTTATGAACGGAGACTGAACTGGCCTCGCACTTTTGCCGGTGTTTCGAGACTACAGAGACTCAACGTTGTTTATATTTAGCGAAATAAGAAGTGGAAAAAAATGGCGGTGGGAGAGGATCTGGAAAAGGGTAAGAAGAAGTTGGCGTCACCCTAAAGCGGAGCGGAAACATGTAGGCACCCTAGTAGAGGCCGCTGTGCGCTCTGCTGGAGCATATACGGGCACTCAAACAGCGCACCCCTTGTCGCCCCCTCTGCCGCGCCATTTGCCAAGAAGTGCATGTGCAATCTCGAGAACGTTGGCCGCTGGTGAACGGATATTCACACCGAGAAACATCCTTGTCGTGGTTCCCGCACAGTGCATTACATGCCAATGTGCGGGTATGTCTAGTGCTCCTCTACCTCTCACGCAAATTTAACACGCTATGGGGTAAATTCAAAGACATTACAGATGAGCGAATTAACCGTTTTGTTTCTAAAAGGATTATAAATCGAGGCAAGACGAGTCCTTGGATTTTTCGAGAAATAATACAGATGGGCAGAAAAATTTATAGAGCGAGAAAGGCTTCCAAAAGGGCGTACGCAAACCAACCGTCTCACACCCTCCATCGTCTTGTGGCGGAACATAAAGGTAAAACTAAACATGCTAAATCCTATTGTCATTGTACGACCATCGTCAATTTTATAAAAACGTCACATGCGAAGTTTTGGCGTCATATTTCTTTGAAACGTGTCTCCCTAAATAGCTTTTCCGTCGACGGTATTTATACTCACGATAGGAAAACGATAGGAATGGGTTTTGATAGGTACTCTGCTTCTGTCTTTTCGTACGATAATGATGAGGCTCCTGTTTCCTTTTTTCTTTTTTGCATTGTAATCATGACGTTTTTTTTTAGTTATCTTGTCATATCGGAATGTGTTCTCAATTTTTTAGTCAATCTCGATTGCAAGAAAACTCAAGGACCCGATATGCTACCCAATGCATTCTTAAAACGGTATGCTTAATAAATAGAGAAATATTTTTGTATTATTTTTTAAAAATTTCTCTCAAATGCAGAGTGACCAAGTGACTGGAAAATAGCTAAATTATAACCAATGTACAAAAAGGGCAAAGAAACCAATCTGTCAAACTACCGCCCTATTTCAATAATATCTCAGTGCTGCAAAATACTCAAACAAGTAACTGGGAAGCATATCACCTGCTCTTTAGAGCAACATCAAACACTAAGTCCGCACCAACACGGATTGAGAGGGGTTTACTCAACAACCACGCAGCTCTTTCTTACTGTCTATGATTTTGACTCCGTACTGAATGAAAACAAACAGGTGGATGTTATATTTTAAAATCTGGCTAAGGCATTTGATCTTGTCTTGCACACTAAGTTGTTACAGAAGCTTCATAGTATATTAAAAAGATGACCAACACGCATTTCTGATAAATAGGCCGCAATTTGTTTTTTTAGGAGGTTCCTCTTTGAATCGATGCGGTGTTACACATCCGGTGTACCGCAGGGTTCTAGTTTCTTACAGCAATTACTTTTACTATTTATCAACGACTTATGTTCAGGTATTAATGTCAGTATAAAATTGTTTGCAGATGATTGCATTCTAAATAGCATCATGGATTGTCCATGATGACCATCTCAAACTAAACATATGTCTTTCTAAGTTTCCCTCCTGGTGCAGGACTTGTCAAATGAATTTGAACGTCCCCAAGTGTAGAACTATGTAGATAACACTAAAGAAATACTCATCCTTTTTTAGCTACAGCGTAGACGGACATACACTTAACAGCGTCTCAGCGTACAAGTATATTGGAATTATCATTTCGAATGACGTGTCCTGGAACTCCCACTCTGGTTCTGTTACCTCCAAAGCTACAAACAGCGTCTGGCAACTAAAACAATCACTGAAATTCGCAACCCCTCAAGTTAAATTAGGAGCGTATAAAACGTTAATTAGGCCAACACTGGAATCCGCACGCGTCGTCTGGGACCCCTACACAGTCAGCCGTCAATATAGAGAAATTAGAAATGGTGCAGAGAGATGCCCTGGGATATATTTTTAATAAATATGGGCGGTACGATTCGCCCACTTCAATAACGGAACAGAGACCTGACTTCTTTCTCCCACCGCGCGATAACTGACAGGCTGAAAACTCTCTTTGAGCTCATCACGGGCTGCTTTCACATCGACACAGACAACACGTTTAGCTTCTCTACCAGAACATACACTAGAGCTTCACACCCAAGATATATAAACAATTTCCAGCTCCGCATGAATTGCTTTAAAAATTCGTTTATTTTTCACAAACTATATCTAATTGGAATAGCTTTCACTCCAGCATCACTAATTCAAATTCACTCGAAAACTTTCTCTACCGGTTGGCTGCAATATAGCAACCGGCTTGCTCGATCATCATGTCGAAATGTATTCATTTGTAATTTTTTTTGTACACCCTTTCCTACGATGCCCCTATTTTCGTGGTAGTAGTATTGTAAAATAAATAAGTAAATAAACAACATTACGCCTTTTTGCAGATGCGTGCTGATGTACAAATTTTCGAGAGATGGGGGAGCATTTTCTCGGGGCTGCACAAAGTCCCCGCCTTGGTGGGAGATCTCTTAGCAATTGGTGGTATTTGTTACGCTTGTCTGGCGACTTTGCATATCCTGCTCTGCGGGACACCGGCGGTGGCATCGGAAAAACCTAACTTGTTGTGGCTCATGCATACCGTCCCACACTCTAAAAAAAAATATGGAGGAAAAAAGTAGCAACGGCGCGTCTTCCTCCCTTCTACTGACGTGCCCCAAGCGGACATGAGAAAAGGGGAGGAACGAAACGTTTTTCTCAATCTCCAGGCAGACGGGAGAAAGCTTTCGCCCTCCCGACTCATCTTCTTTCGGTTTCGTTTTTCAAGCAGGTCGCGCACGTTGTTTAATAAATAGCTGTTGAGTTGATTGAGCTTCAGCGGCAGCGAAGGCCGCCTGTAATTCCGTCTTCTAGTCTAAAGGTGCAGAACATTTCAATTGCATTTACGTTTTTATCACTAATTTTATCAAACGAGCAAACGAAGCCGCTAGAAACAGCGAAGTTCCGGAGCAGTGCCAGCAGTCCAACGTACTCTGGGGGATGGCCGTCTCCGGATTGCGGGACTCGCGCGGCACGGAACTACAGTCACTACAGTAGCGAAACCACGCGGAGCTGTGTCGACGTTTTCGACGTTATGAAAACCGCAGGAACTGCCTCCAAGACAGGAAGGTTTTGCTGCCAGCTGCCTGGGTGCCTTCCGTACTGAGTTCGGTTCTGTTTTCCGATGCCGAGTGCAACTGGCGTTCAACGTAATTCTGTGTTTGTGCGTGTCAGCAATATAGCTGCAACATCGTGATGGCAGTGTTGTGGGTTGTGAACAGAAGACTGGAATTATCGCCGATGTGACCCTGTGTTCGCGTATCAGTGGTGTAACAACAAGATGAGATCGTGAACTGTCGGGCATTGATGCCGTTGATCGGGCCGTGATGAGGGGGCGGGGTGTCGCAGGTTGACATTCCGCTTTACATTAAAAAGTTTAATACCATTTGAGGGATTACGTACAATCGATCAACGTACGGATAGCCATGTTGGAACGCTGGTCTGAACAGTAGAAGCTCTTATCGTAGAGTGGCCAATGTGACTGTCCGAATTGTCTCGTCCCCGAGAGCGATTGTGCTCTGGGGCAAGGACTGAACAGTACGAAATTGTGACGGAAAGTACATATATTTACCGTATAGAATTTCGGCATTAAAAACAATAGTAGGTTAAATCGAAAAAAAAAACTACCCTTTATTTTGCTGTTTAAATATACTACGGTTCCTCGAGAAACTGCCCTCCAAGTGGCGCGCTGGGGTGAGCGCTAGAAGTTTTCGGGCTCGCCACGGCGTAGCTCCGTACACTTAACACCTGCCACAAGTAGCGGCATTGACTGCATTCAAGTTGATCGAAAAGCGATTTCTCAGCCCGTGAAGCATCACTTCCAGCTGAGTGAATATCCGCTCCACAGAGATCAATTCAAGACGGCGATTGCAGCTTTGCGCGAACAGCACAGATAGAAAAACTAATAGAAATACAGGCTACGACGTGCCGTGTGGGGAAACAAACTCATGGCTTCAAACCGCATTGGAGCGGCTTGATTTATTGGTTTTCAAATAATTACGGCATGATCGATCGTTTACTTTTTAATAAGAGATTCATCTCCTGAGCCATTGAAAATACTCTCAGAGGTATGACATTGCTGGGAAAAAATCAACATGCTGGGAATATTTTTTATTGCTTAGGGAGTCACCGAAAAGTTTCGTACGTTCAAAACGACCAGTATAAAAGGCGGAAACGCAGAGCACGGGTGTAGTGTTCCGGTTAGTGTGGTGTTCCGGTGTATTGATATTTGTGTGTGCCGTGTATCTGCTCAATGTATGTGCAACTGATGCTTGTAATAAGCGTAATGTAAAGGATCCCCAAGCGCAGCAGTGGCCTGAGCAAAGCAAATTTTTTTTTTGTAGAACATGAATTGCGCGCTACCTAGCGCCACCTAGCCTATTTTACTTGCAATTACTCTGCTTGACCCTGCCATCTGGTGGCTAGCGATTTAACCTTCTTTCACGCTACGCGATAAACAGCGGCTTCGAGTTTGTTCTCTCGACAGCGGCTTTTGGTTTCGCGGATTGAGTTTGCTCTCCTCCGTGATGTGCGGTTGACGAAGGAATTGTGATTCGAGGAACAGCAAAGGTAAGACGCAAAGTGCGCGAAGTAACTGGGTATCGGTTGTCTCCGTTTAACATCGCAGTGCTGTCGACGAGAAGACTGAGTAACTCCTTTCGAAACGCAAGTTTCTATATCTTTGGGGGGAATCTGGCTTCGGAAAACAACTGTATATATCTCTGATTCACTCGAGGCTGCATTACTGTTTATTGGTCTGGGGGACGACTACAGCAAGTAATATTAAGCAATTATTTACATTGCAAAAACGCGCAGTTAGGACAATTGATAATTTACCTTGGACTGAATCGACTTCCCCTAGCTTTATTAAACATGGAATATTAACGTTAGATAATCTTTTTTGCCTAAAGGTCGCAATTTCAGTTCATACTCAAATAAACACGAATCCCGCAATATTTTACGAAACATATTTATCCAAGCAAACAAATTACAATTTGAGACACCAGCAGTTTTCAAAACCTAAAATAAGAACTAATTACGGTACACAAAAATATCCTACCAGATACCCGATCTTCTTAACAGAAATTATTGTGTATTCGAATTAGCCCAGACAATAGCGTCCGTGTTTCTTTTCAAAAAATACCTTACGGTATACTTCAATGTGCCTAGTGTGCATTCCTAGTATAGTTCACATCAAAATAGATTGTACATTTTTTGAGTGTCATATTTTTATCTTCTCAGATATTGTTTTATTTCTTATTTATGCTGTTTTTGATTCATTTCCTGTGCCCTGCTGCTGAGTGCTGTAACGAGGGTTGGGGACCTAGTCAGGTGATTCGTTTTCGCCTTTTGTCCCAACCTCCCTGACAGTTGTGTCAAAAATAAAATAAACAAAAAAAAAAAAAAAAACAAGAAATAAATACAGTTTGCGAAAAGCTCGTGTTACGCTTTTATTTGCTGCTCCTCTCGTCTCGTACAAAAGACGTAGCGTTCTCGTTAAGCCTTATTGAGCTTTATTCAGGGCCGCCATAATGAGATGCAGGCGACGGAGGAACTAGTTGCTCCCCAGCTTCAGGGACGAAAGTTTCTCCCTTTCTAAAGGAACATAGGTTACACGACCGTTCCTCCCCTGAGGGAGGACCATCCATACCCTTTTTTCTAAGAGTGCAGGCACCCGAATGAGTCGTCGATATTCGTCGGTGTTCACCTCAAGCGGCTTTACAAACAACTGGATTTTACGCTTTTCTGTTTATTCACCTTTTCATCCAGAAACTATATTTTTTTTTTTTTAGCAGGACTTAGTTTTTGGGGGTTTTTTTTGCATCTAACAGCGCTGTTAGCATAATCGTTTGCTGCCGTTTCATCTTCCACGCCTTCATTTTCTACCCTTGTCATCGCGCACCGGGCCTTGTTGTCGAGATTGCGACCGCTATTTTCGTCTGTAAAGACCGGAATCCCTCTCTGTCATCCGTCGTTCTGGTGAATGCTGGAGCCGGGGAAGCATTCCCGCTGGTTCCGCCGACTGATTACGTCATGCACATTCCTCCCCGAGTTACTCCCCTGTGTGAATACTCCTTTACGAGTGCGGGCAAAGAGCGCCCATAGCGCAGTGATTAGGGAGTTTTAGAATAGCGTACGCTAAAGCTTTGCGCACGCAAGGAATAGCGTCGTCGGCACTGCGCATGCTCCGAACGCAAACCAGGTATTGCGCTTTGCGTGCGCAATTTTAGCGTGCGCTATTTCTCGGAAATAGCGTGCGTACGCAAAGAGTCTTTGCGCTCCTCCAAGGAGGATTCGTGATGAGAAGTTGGCTAAAGCCAAGACGAGCAGAGGTAAAAAAAATGGCGGCTTGCAAGATCATGTCGGCGACTGCTTTGGCGGCGTCGTGAGTGTGACGTCGGCGGCATCCTCGCGACTGCGATTTTCAATGCAGGACGACATTGTACTCGGTTTGGCAACGATCACCGGCAACTTGATGCTTGCGACGCGCGAACATTTCTCGGCGAAGGTACGGTGTGCGAAGGTCAGTACTCGAGACCTCTCTTGCCGAGGCGACGCAAGCGGACACGACCGGTCAACCGCTCGCGTCGCATTCTCATGTTTAAACAAATCTAAAATGCTACTCTGGACCAAAAAACTTGGTTTTTTCTATAGTTACAGCATTTCGCGTGTGAAATAAAAATTGTTACTGTATCTTGGTGGCGCCGCAAGCGCGAGATGCTTGGGCTTTTGCGTCGCGATGGAGAAGCGCTATTCTAAAACTCTGTTGCGTCGCGTGCGCTAATACAAGCGCTAAATTTAGCGCTAGCGTGCGCTAAAATTGCGAACGTTATTCTAAAACTCCCTATTATCTAAGTCTGCTTCCCAAACCCAGCGAGCCCGTTTCATTCCGAAGCTCGTTGACCGTTTCCAGCAGGTCAGCTGCGTTCCACTGTCTTTCGTTGAGGTGCATCACGGAGGGAAGCGTCATGGCGTGTAGCGTCACGCGGACCGCTAATAATACCAGTCCTACAACTGAGTTTACGGGAAACGCAAAAGGCGTAACCATCAATGAAAGGACGCAGAGTTGCAAATAAATACTAACAAATGTTACGCAAGGTGACGATGGACGAAGTTTATATGCTTTAAACCTAGTATATATGTCTACTGATCTGGTGTACTTGTGTCGCACTGAAGATTGTGGTCCCATTCCTTGAATGTGTGTGTGTGTGGAGGGGGGGGGGGGTGCTAGGGGCTTTGCTAATCAGCGGATGCGTCAGGAATTTGACGTAGGCCCAGGGGACGCAACTTCGGGTTTGTTGTCTTTTGTCTTGAGTCTCGATGTTTGTTAGCTGCATTTAACTCGACCAACAATCATCACAAGACGGGTCAGGTTTGAATGTAATTAAGCTACAAACCTTTCGCAGAGCCTGCAACATACACAAATAATACTGCGTGTTTTCAGATGTTTTTTTTATTTTTTTACAGGAAGAAATGTTTGTTCGTGAATTTTGTTCGGGAGCTCCTGCCGTTTGGTGTTGAGCCGTTTGGGTGCTGTCTCCGAATCATGCACCACTCTCTTAAGTTAAGGGTCGAAATAATGCTCGACCAGTTTGATGACACGATAAAATGGGGATTAGTATTATTGCAGCCTGGGTAAAATAAACGTATCCAATTTAGGCATCAATGAGCATTCCATTGATTGTATATCTAAAGCGGTGGTGCAACATAATTATACTGAAATCTTTTTTTTTTTTTACAACAGCGTTTTGGCCTCATAATCACCCAAACATACTCGCGCGCAACGCCCCTGAACAAAAACTTCTTAGTTGATGCTGTAATTCAAGAGATGTAAACGAGTGTTTCTTTTCAATCTCTCCTTCTCAAAACATTGTGACGTAGCTCGGAGGTCGCAGTGTTGACATATTTTTCTTAGTGGCAATACTCGATTGCGGCTTATACATTGCACCCGAGCATTGCGTGGGCACTCAATTTGGGCTCCTGTCATCAAAAGCTCGATGAGCATTCGGCTAACGCCTCGTGTCCATTCACGACAAAGAAAATGGACGAAGTCTAACAATGTGGGGAACTCAGCGCGTACCCTGTGTTTTGAGTTTGACAAGACAAACGCGTCGCTATGAGAAACGTTCGTGGCATATAATTGGCTTCAGATCACGTGACCGCGTATTCTGACTGCGACTTAAGAAGGTAAAACACCGCTCATTTTTTTTTTTAATTTTTTGGTCGACTATTTTTGTGAGGAGAGAGAAACAAAGACGTGTTTTTTAGGTTACGCATGTTAGGAACTCATCCTAAATGGAATTTCTGCAAAGTACAAAACTCCTTACATTGTCTCCTAAAGTCGCTTGAGAAATAACTTTGCAAATTAGGTGAGACCTTCGGTATTGATTTTTACAGTTGAAAACGAGCGTGTTGGTTAATAGATACAGAACTTGAAAGTATAAACATTGAGGACAAGGACGGGAACAGGACATATTTCAAGTGATTTTCTGGCGTTGAATACCGTGTGCCATGAGCAGGCCTTTTTAATTAATTAACGTTTGCACTATAATTTTCTTTTATTGAGTGTTGTTATCTGCATAATTGTTACAATATATCTACAGACGTTTTTTTCCCATACCACGCTGTTGTAGAATAAATTGCAATGGTGAGATAAATAGCGAAGTGAAAAGTAACGCATAGTCTATACCTGTAAAACTGGAGACGTGCTGCAGGTGTTGCTTTATGCTAGCAGACTCGTTTTCCCAAACCCCAAAACATTTTTCGTAGGCTTCTTAATGATGCCGAGTAATGAAATTCTAATTTAAATTCTTTAGGCAGAGGAAATGGTATATTAATTGCAGTTATTTGAGCGTATACTCTGTTGAAACACATTTCCTGACAAATGTCCGTTTTTTTTTTGTTTTTTTTTTTTTGCATTTTTGTGACGTTTGAATTAAGAGTCCCCATTGCTGACATTTACTGATCCCACCGAGATGTCGAGTCATTGAAATTGGCAATGGCGATCTACTCAAGTCCCGCGTTAAAAACAAGAAGAGAAAACTACCGCCTTGTTTCCGACAACACAATGGCCACTCGTGTAACCATAGGATAACAAGTTAGGGCGCAAAAACGCAAATAAAAAATATGAAAGTGAATGTCCCATACAGTATGTTTCATGCGCCGTTTCAGAAACTAACTGTGCTCCTCAGTTACATCGTTCTAAAAATAAGAAAGTCTATTTTTTTTTTATCTTGTGACGAAGATTAATAAGCTGTTTTGAGATATCGGAAAAACTAAACGATTTTGTTTTCGCAGGTATACGCGAACTACTATTCTTCAAAAGCCCTGCTGCTGCCTACCTCACAGCTTATAGTCACTGCGACATTAAGAAAGGGAGGGCGTGCGAAGTTCCGAGAAGCTTCTTATAGCTTCGAAGCCAATGGAAGAGCGGCATCAGCAGATAACAATGCCGAAGAACAAGTCACAAGCCAAGAAACATGCACGTAACAAGTGATGTCCGCCGTTTCTTAGGCTCCCAGTGATATAGAATATGAAAAAAAAAATTCACCACAAACTGGGCGAATCAAAACTCTCACGTGACCAGGGACGCCCAAAATGCCCGAAAACATTTCAGCTATACACCTTTTCTACGAGGTTCCAGCAGTCTTGAATGTCGACCCTTCTGGTGTGCGTTAAAACATCGTTTTTATATCTCCACGCAGCTGAAAGGTGTTCACTCAAACACACACACACAAACAAAGAGCGTGATTGTAACACATTTTTATTTTGCCTCCCCTATATTTTCTTGCGTATTCCAGGTTCGAATGCTTTAATTTGTTTTTCGTCCTGCACACGAAATACGGAAACCACGTGACTGAGAACTAACGGAAACGGAAAGCATCTATACTTTGAACAAGACATTATTCCGTGCACGACGGAAGAGGCTCGTCATATAATGCCGAGGAAAAATTTACCCGCTTAAACGGCAAAAATGAAAAGCAAAGGAAAAGAGGGATAAAAAAAGAAAGCGAAGGCGTTCATCACGCCCGCCACCCCTCTCACACTTCGCCGCCAGCCAAGCGACGAAAGATGATGGACGACGCGTCGATCTTCATCTCCGGCGCGTTTTGTTTATTTGTCCGGCGGTGAGCCGTGCTTGAAAAATGGCGCTTTTTCCTGGGAGGCGAATCTTCTCCAGAACAAACCAAACGGCCCAGGCCACACACACACCGACGAGACCGCCCCCTTGAGCGATACATTTCCCGGGCAAGGTTTTTCCATGCTTGCGGATTTCGAACAAACGTCGGCGATCTAGAAAGCGGTACACGCCAGCGCGGATCGACAAACAAGGGAACATCGGGCGGAAGGGTCGCTGGAACAAGCGCTCGCCTGTTGTTCTTGAGATTGGAACAAACAGCGAAGGGCGAGGAAGTGGGACGGCGAAGACACGCACATATGGTTGCGCGTTCAGAAGTCTTGGTGCCGCTCGATGACATTCAAAAGGACGGCATAGGGCGTGTATTGTGTGGCACGTTATTTCGCTCGCTGACAGGTGAATGGTCAATTCGTGGTTAACTAATTTCTAAACAAATGATCGAGTTCAATGGTCTTGACCAGTAGCATTTCAGAACCTTAAAAATTCATCAAATCTAAAACTACCACATTTAATGTCGCTCATTAAAACCAGGGCTGAGCAGTTGAGCATTTTAGAAATACAGTTTGCATTTTTTTTGCATTTTTTTTTTTTTGGCGCAGTAAAATTTTTTGACTGAATTGTTTTTGTCTTTTGTCCCTGTGGTTCCCATTCTTCAGGGATTATCTTTCGTCATTCTGGTTCACTTCGCTTGCACCTTTGCATTTAATTGCATTATAAATATGTATTCCTGTACTTGTATTTTCAAATACATTTTTTATGTGGTGGATGTATTTCTAACATGTATATCAATACCTTTTCATATATGTTTTTTCGGTATCAATACTTTAGACGTCTTTGTTGTGTATCCCAGTATTTGTATTTCCAAATACAATTTAGGTTAGTTCTGCCGAACCCTGATTAAAAACCCCTACAACCTAACGAATATAACGTACTAGATTCATAAAATCGAAACGTTCTGATATTTATCCAGCTTTGTTAGATCTTTTATTCCTTTTTTCTTACTTCGCACCAAACATATTATTAAAGAAACCCAAATGGTATCTACTTATAATTTTCTGTCTCTTTTACTTTAAAAAAACAGATGCCTTCCTATTGGCGAACCACTATAAACGTATGGGGTTGTTGAACTCAGCTGTAGAAGGGCTCAATAATGCAATACAGCTGTTTCACGAAATGCCTTTTGCATCCTGTAATCCGCCTTCCACCCCGTTGATGGAGAGTGTCCGTCACTTTACCCCTTAGTTTAGATGCACTCGATACGTTTTGGTCTCGCTTTTGCTGTCGGTGTAGCGCACGTTGGCACCGTCGATGACAGCAGTCAGTAAGTACGACCGAGAACGTATTTGGGTTGATAAACCCATGCCTACCACGCTTTTCTTTTTCCTTTCAAAGTCGCCCTTGTGGCATCTACGCTTGACCGACAGCTGGTCGACTTCTTAATCGCCAGCTCGTCTTAAAGGGGCGCTGAGCAGATTTTGAGATCTCCTAAATATGGTCATAACTCATTCTGCGGGCACAAAACATCCTGTAAATTCATAACGCATATTTAGGCGGGCCCGATTTCCCTATTAAAAACAAACAATCAAATGTTGAAATTATATCTGGCGATGGGATGAGCATTGGCCTGTAGCCCGGACCACGGCGTAAGATACACTCTTTCCCCCCATTCACACTGGAAGCGGATCCGCGTTCGCGAAGCGGTTGCGAAAGCGGTTGTATAAAGATACAGTACAATTGCACGCGCATTTGATGTCATCGTGTGCGCGTGCAATTGTACTGAATCCTTATACAACCGCGTTCGCAACCGCTTTGCGAACGCGGATCCGCTTCCAGTGTGAATGAGCCCTTTAGGTCGGGACACGGCGCGGCTGAACGCGCTGCGCGAGGAATCAGATAGTGTTCGTTCAAAGGGCACCTGAAAGGCTGCATGATTCCGCGGCCACCGTGCCCGTAGAGTGCCTTCATACACACGCGCTTTTGCTTGAGTGGTGACATCTCAGCCATTTTTCCGCCCAGTCCTTTTTTTAAGCATTTTGAAGTGCGCGCGATCCGGTGTCACTCAGCTCAAGCGCGTAGCTTTGGCTAATGTATAGACGCCATTTTGCCGCCTAAGTCACGCACCGAGTGAGCAAGAGTGTCACGCGCTGGCACACTCAGGTCAACAATGGATGTCCTCACCCTGAGACAGACAGACATGTAGGCACCCTACGTGCCCGCGGCTGACAGTGTCGCCGGCGGCCAAACGGCGAAACTGTGAAAGCGAAAAAAATTATTCGTTGCCATGACACCCCGGTACACCGTGGTCTTTCTGCACGAGCGACAACCTCGCTCAGCTCTGCGCGTGTGGAGCATGAGGCGGCACGAGCCGTCTTTGCCGTGCCCACTAAAGCCCCTTGATAAAAGCGTTTTTTACAAGTACCGCCAACCATTGTTGTGGAAGCGCTCGAGACACGTGCCATGAGCGGGTGCTCCGCCGCCATTCGCTTCCAAGGCCCGCTCATTTCAGTGCTGCGCCGCCATTTGCTTCCAAGGGCCGCTCGAGACATGGGCCTCGTGCACTCGCGCATTTGACGCTACTTGCAAGACGAGCGCAAACACATCGAGGGGCTTTAGTGCCCACGGGTCGACGAGTCATCTGCCGGCGCCGCTTGAAACATAGTGAGATTGAGAAGGAGAAAGAGCGAAAAGCGAACTTTATCTGCACTGCGCGAGGAGCGCGCTGTCCTCACCTGAAGAGTATTATCTTACACCGTGGCCTGGACTAGCGTGCCTCAATGTCATTCTGTTAACAGTGATGCCACCCTTTGTAATACCCGATACGGACGGCAGGCGCTCCCGGGGAAAATACGAAGAAATCGACGAAAACCAAATGTCGCCATGGCACAGTCAGCGCCACAAACGCGTGCAGGGGCACGCACCCTTCACGCGCTTCCGAATGAAATATAAACGTGTAGGACAAAATAACGAGACCACCCTAACGCCCATGAGGCACTCTGGCCCGGACGGCATGTTACCAATGCATACGCGACATTTCGTTTGGATCGCAAGCGCCCTTATTACAACATCTGCATGCTTTTGCAGATAATAGAAGAAAATTCAATAATCGTCTCGAAAGCAACGAACTTTGTTTGTTTTTGCTTTGTTTTTCAACGGGAGTGATGTATCCCGTCGTCAGCTCTCGAACGCTCGAGTGCGCGCTCGTTGGGTTGAGTCGACCGTTTTACTGAAAGAGGGCGAGAGAGAAAAGGGGAAAGGGCTACCGGCGCTTTCCTCCTTTCTGATTGTGTAGAACGAGTGAAAGTCCCGGATGAGAGGTTTGGCCGGTGTTGGGTGTCTGCGGTGCCCCAACTTCGTTCGCGCTTTCTTTTCTGTTTTGAACTCGCAAACTTAATTACAGTAACGGGCTTCGCCGGCAACAGTTTCCCGGTCATCGGGACACCATTGCTCGGTCATAGGGTGCACGAGTAACGACAGAAAGCGTCGAATACTGTCCGAGGACCTATGTAGCTTGCAATGAATCCGGCAAGGCGAGAGTGGCTGCAATGTCTTTAAGCTCCATCGCTTTCCACATGACCCCGGTCTTGGCGGCAGTGGATTGCGTTCGCAAACCGAAAAGACATTTCGTCAACACCATCTTCTCGACTGTGCTCGGAACAGCTTGTGAACGGAGCGCGCACCGAACGCTGTACCGCCGATGAACATGGGGTACGCTCGCAAGGTGCGTGCCAGTTTTCTCGTGATAATTGCTGTTTCAGCTTGTAAAATTTTGTAACTGAATTTATCTTAATATTGATAATTTGCAGTGGTGACTGACTCGATTTCATCATTTACAACACTTAGTTGAAGGCTTATTTCCGCCGCTGGTCAGGCTAAAAATTGTTGAAAAGGTAGTTCTATCGGTTTTCCTGAATAGCGATCCCCTGTGCGATACCAGAGAGCCGACAAAAGCGCTCCTTGGAGTGCCGCTGGTAGGTTGTTTGGGTTGTTTCCGTTCATTGGGCGCTTTGAAGCGCTGGATGGTCGCTCCAGGGTACGACTCGTGTGTTGCGATCTGCGTCTTCGAGCCCAGTATGTACGTTTCTTTGTTCGAGTCATGGCATCCGCCAGTGCGGCAAAGGGGGAACAGCGGCAGCGAACGTGTCAGTGATAAAAAGTGGAGGTTAGTACTCAAAATATTGCATCAAATAGTAAAATAATTCGTGGCTGCTTTGACGCTTTCTGCGGTTCGATATAAGCACATCTAGAACGTCTTCGTCGTTCATCCACAAGGAAATATGAGAACACGGACACGCAAGATAAAAGCAGCGCAGCAAAACGATATCTAGCAGCTCCGGGTGTTTACAAAAGTTAATTGAGGTTCCCGTTTCGTGTATCGCTTGTTCATTACTAAAAACGGCTGCGTTGAAATGGGCCTATTGCAAGCAAAAGTTTATCAATGGTTCATCATTTCCAGTCACGCGGAAAGCGGTGGAGCTTCAAAACATTGCAGCCGCACGTGCCTTGCCGAATTCCATGCAAGCTACGAGGTCCTTGGGCGGTATTCGACGCTTTCTGTCGTTATTCGTGCACCCTATGACCGAGCAATGGTGTCCCGATGACCGGGGGACTGTTTCCATCAAAGCCCGTGGCTCTAATTAAGTTTGCGAGTTCAAAACAGAAAAGAAAGTGCGAAAGAAGTTGGGGCACAGCAGACACCCAACACCGGCCAAGCCTCTCATCCGGGACTTTTACTCTTCCTACACAATCAGAAAGGGGGAAAGCGCCGGTAGCCCTTTCCCCTTTTCTCTCTCGCTCTCAAAATGGCGCTACCCACGATAAAACGGTCTATAGACCGTTCCATTAGGGTCATAGCAGAAAGGGTAAAAGAGAAAAAAATACACTCCCCCTCTCACCCCGCATCTCGTCCGCACCCCCGAGTGGGCTGTAGCTAGCGTCCGGCAGGCGTGCAAACTTGGTTTAAAATCGCGTCATTTTGGAACTTTCAAGCGCAGATGCGCAGATTTTGGTATGCCAGTTGTCGTGTAATATTATGCTAGGTAAAAAGACTCGCAGGGTCCAATTGCGCTGTTACCTGCGTGCAAATAAAAAAAAAAATACGGAAAACACTGTCAGATTGGCCGGTCTCTTTGGCGAAGAGTAAATCCGGTTGCTGTACCTTTTTTACTATACAAAAGTTCGTACTGGTGTGGGCCTTTAGCGACCATGAGTGGAAGACGGAAATAATAAATAAAACGTGCTCTCCTGCCGCAATACAAGCAGTAGTTGAGGGTAGTACTGCCGGCTGACTCAACTGCTATTTAAGTAACGGAAAAAAATATATGCCAGTTGATCATTTAGTAAAATAGAACAACAGAAAGCTGTGGGATAATTTTGGAGTAGCCACAACTATTCTAAGAACGCGAACCACTTTACAACGGCAGCCACGAGCGAGAGTTCGATGTTCGGTAGAGCCCGCCGATACAGCCCAAAGATGGAGAACGGCAACCTCCCGGTTTGTCGTCTGCTAGCGGAGTCTGGCGCGTGCCCTCTCTCTCGTTTTACCCCGCCGAACCCGCTGAACTTCCCGGATGTGTGGAGAGGGCGCTGCGGGCGAACAAAATGGTGCCGCCCAGAGAGCGCTAAATGGAAGGGTCTATTCTGACAAAGCCTTGCAGATTGCCACGAGAAGCGGCCGCCGAAGTTGAAAAGGTAGAGCGACAGACAAAGGATGAGAGGAAAGCCAGGTGGCGGGCGCCCCGCTGCGGTGAGACGCCTATACACACCTCTCCCGAGCGATGGAATGTCCGCTCGTGCTCCTCGCGTCCCTCGCGCTACCGCTTCTTTTCTCGTCGGGTTTGAAAACCCTGTTTCGGGTCCTCGAAGCTGCAAACGCTCTCCCGGCTTCCCGAGAAATGCTCTGTGCTCCCAGATCTTCGCGCTCTAAATCTGCGACCGGGCACTCTCTGGCTCCGTCGTGGAACTGCCAGGCTTTGTGAGTACGGAGGAGTCTATGGTTGAATCGTAGTCCGAGCTGTTTAGCCAACGAGGCGCGCGCATTTGAGATTTCGCTCTGCTGTACCGCCGGTCGTAAAGCGCGATGATCCTTCGCTTGCTATTAGCTTATAGTGGTCTTGGTTTCGGAACATGCTCCTTCCATCGCCGAGGATGAATTTGGTCTGTTTCAATCTGTATTGCTTTTCTAGGAGGGAAATCGGCCACTTTTCGGTCGTGATATAGGGACTTTTAGGATGCTTAAAGCCAGCAAGGTGAGTTATCGCCATATTTAGGTGATCTTAGAAACGTCCGCAGGGCACCTTTAAGTATGAAAAAACAAGAACAAAAAAACGGTATGCCTAAAACTCAAGTGCCATCTGATGCTCTTTCATGATTCCGCGTAGTCAATAATGATGTCAACGTACTCAAGCGAGGTAGAGAACACTGCCTCCGCGCACAGACAGTTATGAAGCGAAACTTTCTCAATATAAAGTGCAGCGGTATTTCAAGCTGAAAGAACGTCACGTGAAACAGCCTTATGCACAACGGAGGGAATCCTAAACTTTGTTCGACCTTTTGCAGGGATAACGTTGCTGATGGGTTGGACTATTTCAGTCTTTAAGGTTGTCTTTAGCAGCAGATACCGGATACTTACAGCTCTCCTTTTGATACACATGTCAAACGTGTAGCTTAATATATTTGAATCATATGAGAGGAATAATACAAACTACTGTACGGAAGACGTGAGTAAAAATGCGCCTCTTTTTGTAACTTTACCTTGCCAGTTAATCTTTCTGTATCCTGATTCTTACAGTAACACATCCGAAACCTACTATTATTTTTGAATAAATATTATCACATTTGCCACTTACACTTCTTTTAAAGGCACTTCATGACAAAGAACAGCAGGGAGAGCAATTTGTAGTAATAAAATATCTTAACTCGATTTAGATCTATTAATCAGGCCACCAGATGCAGCCCATTGCGTTTTCTGATTAACACAGTGAACGCTGACGTTCAGTGTCAGCCTCTCTGGCACACACCGCTTACTCTACTCTTTGTAGAAACGAAATTTTAATGATTATCTAAACAGCTGATAAATTTCCTCTTGGATGGCTTGTTATTCGTTCGCCAGGACGTCAACGCCGGCTGTTTGCCACTTTTTCTGTCGATAAAGCTAAAAGGGTTTAAGCCTGGAACATTTATCACCTCATTTTTCTGGATCTTTTTTATTTCGACGAGGGATTAAGTTAATAGAATCTTCATTTGGATAGTGGTTTCCTGGACTGTACTTTAATTTGTAGCAGCATGGTTCCACTTTTACACACCACCTAGCAATTATCAGACAGGACTGGCGAGAAAGGGTTGTCAGTTCAGATTATTTCAGGCATAGGCTGATGTCCAGTGTAGATAATCTCACTTCATACTAGCGTTGTATTCTTTACTTCATACATAACAGCCAGGCTTGCTCAGGCAAGTGGCGAGTAATTTTGATCAATAGTATCTAGTGCTTTGAAAGCCAATACTATTGGAGCCAACGGGGTGTGTAAAGCCATAATGTTTTTGTTTTGATTCAATTTTTCGGAAAACATTACGGTGCTCGTCCTTCTATTGCCATTTTGTATTCTAGTCCAGCCTGCTATAAAGTTCCATTGGGATAGTTACACTATCATGCTAAAATATTTTATAAAATAGCAACTGGTGCAAACAAATGACCGCATACCTCTATTGTTTTATGGCTACGGTCCCTTATACAACGGCTCGCATCTAGTCTTATGTGGGACATGTCTTTTCGGAATGGATGAGATGTAATAGTAATTTGACTTCTCACATCCCCATAGTGTTACAGTATTTTGTTAATTTTTAACCTCGGTCCTTTTTTTTGGTTTTGTTATTGTCAATACCTGATTTAGCCGATAAACATGCTCTTCTGGAGTCGTCCCACTGATGATCATGTCGTGAACGGATGCTCAGCTATAATAGCTGGCGAATTCCGTGTTCCTTACTTTTTGGAAGACCCTAAGAGTTTGCAGCCACTCCGAAAAGTTGTTTCTTCACTCCATTCAACCTCTTATGGTGTGGATCGTTAGAAATTTGGCCGTTTCGACGTTCATTCATAGTTATTGCCTGAGCATCATTCAGCGTTGAGAATAGAGTGCGACGCCGGAGTTTGGGGAAGCATTTCGTTGTATTCAGCAGCGCATAAGCAGCCTACTTTGCTAGGGAATTCGCTGTGCTGCGATTGCCTCTGCAAAGACTTACCGAAGCATCTGTCTTTCTAACCACAACCACGTGTGCAGCCATGTTGAATGTTCAACAGGCGCAAGAATGCATTGCTTCTACACAACCTTTAGTACGCATTCTACGACACAGCCCATAGAAAAGGTAAACGGCGTGTCTTGCAAAAACTTGGCTTTCTTTTTCTTTGACCCAGAGAGGTAGGCCATTCCTCTACGTATGCGCGAAATACCGACTGAACTTGCTTGTCAGCTTGCCCCCCGATCCGAAGTTTTAGTATAAGAATTAATTTTCTTCCGATTAAGTTGCACCTGACACTCTAAAACAAGGGTGTATTCTTACACACCTTGTCACAGATACGACACCCCAAAACTTCAGTTGGACGTGCAGCGCACCGACGTTGAACCGACACTACCAAATTTCACGAGCAGCTTGATAGCCAAGTTGTAAAACCTATCAAATTAGCTAATGTAAATGTGACTAACTGCAAAAAAGTTATCCGGGTTTTCTTGGCTCTACTGCAAAGCCTTTGTATTTTTTTTCCTCTTCTACACATACATCTACTTTAGCTGTTTAATATGTTATATCGCATCGTCATCAGCCCTCTCGCCAAAGTTTGGGTAGTCAGTTCGACGTCAGTGCTCTGTACGTCGAACTGATGTTTTGAAGTGTAATGTATGGGACAAAGGGTGCAAGAATATACGTTTTTTTAGAGTGTGTCACGCTTGTTACTTTTAACAGAAGAACATGACCAGCGGAGTTGCGTCGTGTACATCTGCTAAACCGATAACACGCGAACACCCTCTCCTTCGGGCTCGAAGATGACTATACGTCTTCCTGTACGCAGTCTCACTGATCACCGTTAATATTGCGATGAAGTCTGTAAATAAAACATAGCTTTAAGATGGCTTACGTCTTGCGTTTGTCTGGCCGCACACCTGGCGCACGACCGCTCAAAGTCGGTGAGCGATCGCGAGAACTAGCCTTGCTGGTGGTCCCGAGCTCACGATGCAATGCACTCAGTCAGTACATCAAGTTATTATCCTCGGTCGCTGCGTCACCGCCAGGATCACGTTTAACGAAAAATCGATAATGTAGGGATGCTGAGAAATAAAACTCGGGAGTACCAAAAGTGAAGTCCCAGTGAACACATTTCATGTAATTTCAAACACTTTTTAATGAATTAGCATTATTACCCATATGTCAGTGGAAAGCTGACGGCGCCCGTCTGTGGACCAAAGAGTGGAAAGGGTAGCCCGCGCGTAGAGAGGAAGAGAGTAGTGAAGGAACAAAGGCGAGAGGGGGGCGACGTCACGTGCGGAAGCCATTGCGCGCGCGGATGCTGGGGCGAGTCAGAGCTTGAAGGTGTGCAGAGAGCGTATGCCTTGGTTTATGCTACAAATAGGGGCGTGCACCAAGCACTCTCTGGTTCGAGTAAGCGGCAAACGATTTAAAGGGAGATATATTGGGCGATCTTTAGGAAATGCGTTTGCACGACCCTTGGAAATGTTGAGACAAGTAACCCTCTGGAAAAAGATAACACTGACCCCCTAATTAAGCCGGAAATCCGTAGCAAAAAATAGAGAAAACGAAAGAGAAAGACAAAAAACTGAG